>NC_064633.1:484208068-484929735 GCF_023864275.1 Schistocerca cancellata | reverse complement strand
TGTGCGGTGTAGTCGGCGTCGTTACCGGCGCGCAGCCTGCATTCCCAGCCGCTGCTTCGGAGCACCGAACCACATCACACTTACGTCTGTAACGACATATGAACGACCTCACTGAAGTTAGCATCGTTAAAACAGAGCCAGAATTTTGAAATTGCTTCTCCTTTGTTGTAAATATGAACACCTGAATTAGTGATAATTTCAATGATTGGTGAATTGTGTTCTCGTCACAGTTTCGAATGCTTCTTATTGGTATGTGTCTGTGATATCTTCAAAACAGGTCCAAGTCATGTCAGTGACACACACACACACACACAGTATATTCGATAAAACGACATTTCGTTAAAGGAGACGGTGACTGACTTGTTATGGATTTTTGACACAACCATTGCCGGTTTCGGCCACAATGGCCTCTTTCAGGTGGGTCAAAAAATAATGCCTCGAATCAATTAACGGTATTTTTACTAGGTCTGCTTGTGGACTAAGTAAAGTGCTATTGTAATATGTCGGTCACACTTAAAAGTGGCATTTGGTGAACACATGTGTCCTTACAGTGTGTGCGGTGATACGATAGTATATCCCTATATATTTGTCGTAATCATCCAATGTAACACACTGACAGTTAGTACAGGCACTTTATCAAGAATCGGATCAGACGACTATGAAATTGTTTTAGGCCATTAGTATTCATGCAGGTTCTTGCCCGTTTTATATGCGGGCGGAAGATTGGGGTAGCACCTTTTACCTTAACTTTAAGGATTTAATGTACAAATATTAAGTTTTCTCCACTTTTTTTGCAGTCTTCTCTTTCCTGGTTGCTATGCCAGCCACAGATAAGCTTTATCTCTGGGTAGCTCTGGTATGCACAATTAACTAATTCATTCAGAATTCACATCCAAAATCAGTGTTGTAATAGCATTTCGCGGGCAAGTGCTCTACCAAGTGAGCTACCCAAGCACGACTCTCGACTTGTCCTCACAGCTTTAATTCCGCCAGTACCTCGTCTCCTGCCGTCCAAACTTCACAGAAGCTCTCCAGGTTCGCAGGAGAGCTTCTGTGAAGTTTGGAATGTACGAGACGAGGTACCACCACAAGTAAAGCTATGACGACGGGGCATGAGTCGTGCTTGGGTAGCTCAGTTGGTGGAGGACTTGCCTGTGAAAGGCAAAGGTCCCGAGTTCGAGTCTCGGTCCGACACACAGTTTTAATCTGCCAGGAAGTTTCATATCAGCGCACACGCCACTGCAGAGTCAAAATCTCTTTCTGGAGTGTTCTAATAATTTACACGCGCTTCGCAGAACAACTGGACGAATCGCATTCAAATACACAGTCAGTGCAGAAGGCTGTCATGATAATTTTTCTCAAAATCGATCTGGGAGAGAGCTGTGTGTTTTTCCAAAACCACAGTAATTAATAATTTCGAGCGCTTGACTTTACTTTCTTTGAACAAAAGTTTTCTTTCCGCTTTAACGGTACAACTCTTGAACATCAGAGAAAAGTAGCTGTAATAACACTTTGCTTGACAGATTAGAGACACCCTGTATTTTCAGTCGGGCCTGTTTCGCATCTACTACGTGGTAACAGTTTGTGTTAGTTTCTCTTACCTGACGCCGGCCGCTGTGGCCGAGCGGTTCTGGGCGCTTCAGTCGGGAACCGCGCTGGTGCTACGGTCGCAGGTTTGAATCCTGCCTCGGGCCTGGAAGTATGTGATGTCCTTAGTTAGGTTTAAGTAGTTCTACGTCTAGGGGACTGATGGCGTCAGATGTTAAGTCCCATAGTCCTTACAGCCGTTTGAACAATTTTAACCATCTTACCTCACACGTACTTTCAAACGACCAGAGATTACATTTTCTTTAGGTAGTAGTCGTGAAATTTATCTCGGAAATGATTCCTTCTCCTCCACTCACAACCCAATCACTTAACGTCACAGTGCATGGGGGCTTTATTAAATAATAAGAATGTAAATATTTTTTTGGTAGCTGTCTGTCCGATTACGCAAGTCTCGTAAACGGCTGGCCCTGACTAGTATTAGTACGCAATCTGACTGCATAGAACAACAACAAAGAATGAAATGAAAATTTCAGTTAGTACAATTAATTAATTAAGTCCCCAGCAACTATAAAATCTACGAAGCCAACAAAGCACAAGTGTAGCTGTTCTGTGTGTGGTAGTGTGACTCAACGCACATCTGGCACGGTTCTTCTTCAACAAAACAAGAATTTTTAAATACCAATTATACTGACTTGATAAAAGAAAATTAGAAATACTATAATTGCGCAAGAAAATCAGAATTACACTCTAATACAAGAATACACGCCAGAAGCTTTGTTGACTGAACCTGTAATGACACATTATTCAGGTCACTGAAAGAATAAAAGAAAATACCTCCATATATATTGACGAAATGCACTCTGACCATTACAATATCTCCTTTAGAACAACATCTGCTATCTCTCCCATCAAACCACTGCATAAAACATGGAACAACACTCTCCACTACCACATCTCACTCTGACTTCACGACAAGCAGTGTCCGCCACAACTTCTCGGTAAGAACTGCTTGCCGCTACGTCTCAACAAACACTGCCAGTGGAGGCGGCGGAACAAAACTCTCTGGCGCGATCTTTGGCGCTGTGGCTCAGTGTAGCCACCTTTCATATGCCCTTCCTCCACGGGCTAGAATTTGATGGTATTTTTGCCAGCATTGGTGGTGAAAATACCACCAAATTCGTCAAAAAAATACAGACAAAAATAAAAGATAATATTAATACGTAAATAACATATAACTAGATAAAATTTTGGCTTTGCACTGACCTTTCAATAGCCTAATATATAAAATACACTAAGCAATACAAATTCTTTCATACATGTGACTTTACATAATAGTTTACACAAGTATTATATGGTTAAACAGTTCAATCAATAGCGTCAGCAATGACGAATATGTACAGGTAAGAGTCTCATAACTTTTCACAAACAGTAATACACAAAAAATCAGTTTATACAAATATTCACATAAAATGTTTTCGCAACAAGTGGTTGACAGTTCCAGCAGTAGCACCCAGCAATGTTGAGTAGGTGCAGACACCATCAGGTGACATCATTTCAGTAGAATCAGTCCATCAGTGGCACCCAGCATTGTGGAATAGGTGCAGACTCCAACAGGTGACATCATTTCAGTAGAAGCAGTCCATCAGTGGCACCCAGCATTGTGGAACAGGTGCAGACTCCATCAGGTGACATCATTTCAGTAGAAGCAGTCCATCAGTGGCACCCAGCAATGTTGAGTAGGTGCAGACACCATCAGGTGACATCATTTCAGTAGAAGCAGTTTATCAGTGGCACCCAGCAATGTTGAGTAGGTGCAGACACCATCAGGTGACATCATTTCAGTAGAAGCAGTCCATCAATGGCACCCAGCAATGTCGAGTAGGTGCAGACACCATCAGGTGACATCATTTCAGTAGTAGCAGTCCATCAGTGGCACCCAGCATTGTGGAACAGGTGCAGACAGCATCAGGTGACATCATTTCAGTAGAAGCAGTCCATCAGTGGCACCCAGCATTGTTGAGTAGGTGCAGACACCGACAAATGCCATCATTTCCATAGAAGTAGCTCCATCTGTGCACCCGGTATTGTTGAGTAGGTGCAGAGAGCAACAAGTGACATCATTTCAATAGAAGCAGTTAAATCAGTTGCACCCAGCAATGATGAGCAGGTGCAGAGAGCAGTCCATCATATTCACTATCACTGATCACACTGTTCATCACAGTTTATAAGCAGAAATTAAACATGTCCTATTGGCACCAATCATGTAGAAAAAGTACAAGTAACAGTCCATAATATTCACTATCACTGATCACACTGTTCATCAGCAGAAATTAAACATTTCTAAGTGTCACACATCATGTTGAAACGTGCAGGTAACAGTTCATAATATTCACCATCACTACTCAGACAGTTCAAGCATGAACAATAGTTTGAATACACATACAAATGCTTTTACACTAAACATACAATTCATAACAAACACACAAATGATGTCAGACAATTGTCATATTAACTATTACAAGTACACAAACATCAGTAAACCTATACTATTTATGGGTGTCAGTGCAAGCCACTACAAACAAATAAAATAATATTTAGGAGATAGGTGGGTAGGATTAGGAAAGGAAAACACACAAAACACACTCACTCATCTTTCATCCACATTAAGTACTACTGTGTAATTGAATAGTGCCCTGTGCACGCTACGGCACATATTCACGTAGCGTAGTGAATCCCCTGAGGACTTTAATAGCCGCACATAAATTCTAGTTTGTGACTTAATGGCAAATTTAGCGGAAGTGCGTACAGAAATTGAGCTAGCCATGAACATGGATGTATGTCATTCTTAGATTTGCGAAAGATCTTAAATTTCAGAACAGTTAAAAAATGTTTATAGTCAAAGTTTTCGCCTCGTGGCGACAAAGACCTACCGCGTCTGTCCCAGTCCCAATGTCGATTATTGTCAAGTTCGCGTGCCTGGCGCTCTCTTGTTGCTTCTCGTAAATGAAATAAATTACTTTCTTCAAAACCCGCTGCTATCGGTGATTCCAAATTTCTTCTACCGTCCTTTCCTACGATTTTGCTTTCAATTTGTTTGACTTGCTTTTCTAATGCCTCAGATTCCTTTTTAACGCGTTCATTAAATTTTCCGTAATTTTTAACATGCTTATTTATGTTCTGATACTCTTCCGTTTCTGAAAACGGCAATGGAGCTGTGTCATCTGAAACTCTGTCCTCATTTAAACTAAGACTTGTCAATTTGTCTGAAATCTCCTCATCTCTTTCCGATAAATCACCTATTTGTTCTTTCTGTTTATTTACGTCTTCCGTAAGTGTCGCGACTCGGGTTTCAGTATTAACACATTTGGTAGTTAACTGTTCACATTGTTGTGTTAGGTTATTTATTCTGTCATTTGGTACGGATTCCTCGATTCCTTCAAATATTTCTTCCTTATCTTTTGCACGTTGTAAATTTAACTCTGAAAATTTCTGTACTATCACGCGATCTCTTTCTTCCTGTTCTCTATCCTGTTCCCTGTCCTGTTCCTCTTGTCTAATTCCTGTTGAAATTAAACTATTATTGTGAGCATTCAAAATCGGTTGTACTTCTTCTCTAATTTCTTTCTTTGATTCATCATTCAAGTTTTTGAAACATGTCCATATTCGTGAGCCTAACTGTGTTTCCATTGTCCCCATATCAGTTTCTAATTCAGATCGTAACTGTGATCCCACTGCTTTCATCTCGGTTTTAATTGTTCCTATTTCTGTTTTAAATTCAGATCCTAGCCGAGTTTCCATTGTTCCTATTTTTGAGCATAACCGTGTTGTCATTGCTTCTATCCGTGATCCCAAATTTAATATTGCACTCATTAACTGCTCCATTTCTTCTGTCGTTAACCACGCAACCTGAGAATTTTTCGATCGTGAAAAATTTTGAACTGTTTCCGGACTATTTTCCCTACTTATTAAATTGTTTTCCACTACATTATTTATGACACTGTTTTCCTCTGTTGGCGAGTTCGCCATGTTAACAATTTCGTTATTCTGATTATTCATCATTTGTGCCTGTTTCATTGACCGCGTAATCATTTACAAAACATAAAAAATTCGTCACTGTACGAAAATTACACACAATGACTCCTCATCTTCAACAATACCATTTACACGAGATCTTTCCCTCAAACACGATTAACGAACAATTTAAATAATTGCACTAGATTGTCAAACGCGTATACAAGGCAATAAAAATTAAATTTTTAAAAATACCATTAGAAGAATGCCAATTACCAAATCTACACATGCAAAATAGACTACAATTACTAAACTACAAATTACTACTACAATACTACTGTCTACTATTTTTACAATCAGAAGATTCCAAGGGACGATCCGAGGCAGCGGTCGCCACGTGCATGGGGGCTTTGTTAAATAAAAAAAAATGCAAATATTTTTAGTAGCTGTAAGTCCTGTCCTGTAAGTACTTTCAAACGACCAGAGATTACATTTTCTTTAGGTAGTAGTCGTGAAATTTATCTCGGAAATGATTCCTTCTCCTCCACTCACAACCCAATCACTTAACGTCACAGTGCATGGGGGCTTTATTAAATAATAAGAATGTAAATATTTTTTTTTGTAGCTGTCTGTCCGATTACGCAAGTCTCGTAAACGGCTGGCCCTGACTAGTATTAGTACGCAATCTGACTGCATGGCCTGGAAGTATGTGATGTCCTTAGTTAGGTTTAAGTAGTTCTACGTCTAGGGGACTGATGGCGTCAGATGTTAAGTCCCATAGTCCTTACAGCCGTTTGAACAATTTTAACCATCTTACCTCACACGTACTTTCAAACGACCAGAGATTACATTTTCTTTAGGTAGTAGTCGTGAAATTTATCTCGGAAATGATTCCTTCTCCTCCACTCACAACCCAATCACTTAACGTCACAGTGCATGGGGGCTTTATTAAATAATAAGAATGTAAATATTTTTTTGGTAGCTGTCTGTCCGATTACGCAAGTCTCGTAAACGGCTGGCCCTGACTAGTATTAGTACGCAATCTGACTGCATAGAACAACAACAAAGAATGAAATGAAAATTTCAGTTAGTACAATTAATCAATTAAGTCCCCAGCAACTATAAAATCTACGAAGCCAACAAAGCACAAGTGTAGCTGTTCTGTGTGTGGTAGTGTGACTCAACGCACATCTGGCACGGTTCTTCTTCAACAAAACAAGAATTTTTAAATACCAATTATACTGACTTGATAAAAGAAAATTAGAAATACTATAATTGCGCAAGAAAATCAGAATTACACTCTAATACAAGAACACACGCCAGATGCTTTGTTGACTGAACCTGTAATGACACATTATTCAGGTCACTGAAAGAATAAAAGAATAAAAGAAAATACCTCCATATATATTGACGAAATGCACTCTGACCATTACAATATCTCCATTAGAACAACATCTGCTATCTCTCCCATCAAACCACTGCATAAAACATGGAACAACACTCTCCACTACCACATCTCACTCTGACTTCACGACAAGCAGTGTCCGCCGCAACTTCTCGGTAAGAACTGCTTGCCGCTACGTCTCAACAAACACTGCCAGTGGAGGCGGCGGAACAAAACTCTCTGGCGCGATCTTTGGCGCTGTGGCTCAGTGTAGCCACCTTTCAACAGTTGGAAAACGCTTCGTACTTTTCATTATTACGAAAAAGCATCAGTAGTAGCCATCATGTTAATTGCAATACATTTGAACATTTTTTATTTTTCACTGACAGTATACATTTCCTAGAATTTCATAAAGTATTTGCAGAATTCTGTTCATATATAAATTTAATCGACAGTGACTGAAGCAATGCAATTAATCGATCTATACATAGCCAGATCTCAACATCAGCTGAACTTTCTTTTCCTTTGCTAACTAGAATACAATACAACACATTTTACTCTTACACTTACTCTTTATTTTTGGTTGTAAAGCTCACTGATTTACAAAGTGAAGTATGTTCCAAGTCTTATTCCTCCACCGGTCTTTTGGTGGTGGTCGAATGTTGTCGGCGACAGCAGGTACTTGCGGTACTGCAGCGACGAGCGAAGACTGCCCTCCACTGCGTGTGATTTGCCGCACCGTACATGAAACAGGAAAATCACAATACAAACATTTTTATCTGTCTTATTAAAACACTACTTATGAAATCATCATTAATTAGCATCCTCTACCTTAGTACTTCTCCCCATCAGTCGTTCTTGCTGGAAATAAATCTCGCGCTTTCTACACATATGCTCATAAATTAAGGATAATTGCAGAATGTGCCCGCAGCTCGTGGTCGTGCAGTAGCGTTCTCGCTTCCCGCGCCCGGGTTCGATTCCCGGCGGGGTCAGGGATTTTCTCTGCCTCGCGATGACTGGGTGTTGTGTGCTGTCCATACGTTAGTTAGGTTTAAGTAGTTCTAAGATCTAGGGGACTGATGCCCATAGATGTTAAGTCCCATTGTGCTCAGAGTATTTTGAACCATTTTTTTTCTACACATATGCTCATAAATTAAGGATAATTGCAGAATGTGCCCGCAGCTCGTGGTCGTGCGGTAGCGTTCTCGCTTCCCGCGCCCGGGTTCGATTCCCGGCGGGGTCAGGGATTTTCTCTGCCTCGCGATGACTGGGTGTTGTGTGCTGTCCATACGTTAGTTAGGTTTAAGTAGTTCTAAGTTCTAGGGGACTGATGCCCATAGATGTTAAGTCCCATTGTGCTCAGAGCCATATGAACCATTTTTTTTTTCAGAATGTGGTGCCACGCAATGTGGCACTACACAAGACTGGCACTAATAGCATAGGCACATAGGGAACACACACGACACAGATCTGTAAGTCCGCGGTATTGGTGATAAGTTGAGAAAACCGTCCCGAAAAGCATGTGCTACAAAACGCCACTGTTTCCTGAGTGTACCCCGACATCAATATGGGATATGATCACCATGCACACGTACACAGGCAGCACAACGAGTTGGCATACTCTGTATCAGGTGGTCGAGCAGCTGCTGCGGTATAACCACCCATCTTGCACCAGTGCCTGTCGGAGCTCCTGAAGTGTCCTAGGGGTTTGAAGACGTGCAGCGATGCGTCGACCGAGAGCATCCCTGCTCGATGATGTTTAGGTCTGGAGAACAGGCAGCCCACTCCATGCCCCTGATATCTTCTGTTTCAAGGTACTCCTCCACGATGGCAGCTCGGTGGGGCTGTGCGTTATCATCCATCAGGAGGAAGGTGGGACCCACTGCACCCCAGAAAAGGCGGACATACTGGTGCAAAATGACGTCCCGATACACCTGACCTGTTACAGTTCCTCTGTCAAATACATTCAGGGGTGTACGTGCACCAATCATAATCACACCCCACACCATCGAACCACGACCTCCATACAGGTCCCTTTCAATGACGTTAAGGGGTTAGTATCTGGTGCCTGGTCACGCCAGATGAAAACCCGGCGAGAATCACTGTTCAGACTATACCTGGACTCATCCATGAACAGAACCTGGGACCACTGTTCCAATGACCATGTACTGTGTTCTTGACACCAGGCTTTACGGTTTCTCCTGTGACCAGGGGTCAGTGGAATACACCTTGCAGGTCTCCGGGCGAATAAAGCATGTCTGTTCAGTCGTCTGTAGACTGCTCCAGAGGCTGCGGTAAGGTCCCGAGCAAGGCTACCTGCAGTACTCCGTGGCCGTCCGCGGGCACTGATGGTGAGGTATCGATCGGTCTTCTTGTGGTGTTGTACACTGTGGACGTCCCGTACTGTAGCGCCTCGACACGTTGCCTGTCTGTTGGAATCTTTGCCATAATCTTGAGATCACCCTTCGTAGCTCACAGAGGGCCCGTGCTACTACGTGCTGTGTTCGACCAGCCTCCAGTCGCCTTAGTATTCTATCCCTCAAAACGTCATCAATATGTGTTCTTTGAGCCATTTTCAACACACAGTCATCATTAGTACGTCTCTAAACGTCTGACACTTACTCGCTGCACCGTACTTTGAACTGCACGAACACATCTCGTGCGTATGTGGACTGCTGCCAAGCCACCGTGCTACTACCGCCGGTCAAATGCACCCGAGGTGATTTAAACCCCCGAATCGCCCACCAAAGCGTTGTTTCACCATGTATCAGCATTATACTTATGAGCATGAGTGTACATCGTCACACTAAATCAAGCGATGTAAACCAAAACGCAGGAAATTACATAGATAGAGAGATAAGCCCCTTTCCTTTACTTAATCTTAGCGCGAGTCCTCCAAAAGACCATTTTTGCTTTAGGAAATCATAAACTACGACGAATGCAACTGTGGCAAATGTAAAAACCACATTTCAGTCAGTTTTTCATGAAATATAAAAATAGAGCACTGCTCTTTGGATCAATAAAACCATATTTAACAACATAATAAGGTTTTCACAATGAAAGAAACAAAGGAGCATCTCTTAGAGTACTAATGTCCGACAGCTGATGGCTCTGCATTTCTGCTAGATGCCACTAACCGTAAGGTCGGAAGGGACGGTGCGGCCTAGATGAAAAGGGCTTCAGTCTGTTGCAGCTCGCTGCCACTCTTCTTCCGGCTGCGAGGCATGTTTAATTTTTGCTGGGCAGATGCTAGGAAGTGACGGCGCGGACCGCACGGCACAGAACAGCACTTGGTCGCAGAGAGATCCGGTCGTCAGCTGGATCACGTATGTGCGACTCAATGACTCATTCAACTGAAGACATCGTCGTAAATATTAAAAATATGCATCTGTTGCAAACTCATTCTGCTCGTTGAGCAGTTTGTTTGCTTCGTTTCGTTTCATAATATAAATCACCAGTTCGTCTAAAAAAGTCTAACAGTTTACATTGTTAAACATTATGTAAAATTTGTAGTTGCTCACAAATGTTACCGATGTCCGTCCTTTTCCATTGTATTAGGTTTTACGTTCAGTTTGACAGCGCATGAACATGCGTTCACCAACTGCCGCTTGTAAATATGATCCATGTGTATTTCAATAACACTTTACTTAGCTCGCAAGCAGAACAGACGCTGAGAAGAAACAGGGAAATTCGCCACATTGTTTACCCTCCTACGGGAGCGCTGGTGCCATTAGCGTGGACGTTGACGCCTTATATGGCAGCATGATGAATTTGTCTACAAATCAGAAACCGATTTACTTTAATTCCCTACAGTCATAATTAATGTAACAATAAAAAGAAAGAGATGGGTGGTTTTAACTTTTTATAATATTTAATTGTCATTTGTCTCTTGTTCTGAGAGAATGTTTACAATATCACTTAACATGAATCAAGAAAACACTTAGTTGTAACTGTGAATTTTTATTACCGTCAAAAGATGAAAATGAATATTTGTTTGTGAGATGAGAAAAAAATTGCATCATACGAAGTATGTATTTAATCAGGTTCCAGAGCTTCTTTTTGTGCGAAGCATAAAAACTGAAAAAACTTAATACTGTGTCTCCTGTTTAAAATATCGGCAAATAAACACGAAATAAAAGGTAAGAAAGTTCAATTGATATGTCTTCTGCTTAAAAGTATTGTCACCTTGTGATGTCGCAAGTTATTACGTGACAGCACTCATTGCAGTGTAGCCCGCTGTATTGGAGCTTCGGAGGCTGCAGATTAGTGTCTTAGCGATGACTTATGACACAGCCGGCGTGTGAACGGGCTAACGTGTCGCTTAGTAGAAGCGTATATTCATACCACCTATGAACCTAAATAAACTATATTAAATATTATTCAATCATTGACAGAATCGGAACTACCTTTTGTTATTGAGGAGAAGATTGTATAAAAATTTCAGTCCTTTAACTATCATAGTTTCGGAGGTGGAAGAATTACTTAAAAAGTCAAAAACCGACACTTAGGAAATTAAGTTCAGTTAGAAACTATAACAGTTTATCTTTAGATATCATTTGAAAACATAAACAGAACTCTCAGTGTGCAGAATTATTTAATAAAGATTTAACTAAAAACTTTAACCATTTTATATTTTCGTAATATAATAATCAGACAAAATTATTATTTGTGTCTAATATTGTTGTAGGAGTAAATGAGAGTGAGTGAGATTGTGTATGTGGGACATACGTCAAATTTCAAGATTTAGTTTATGTAATACATTACGTAATCATAGCGTGGGAAAGATGTTTGTGCCCACTTCGCGGATGACGCATGTCTAAGTGTACTTGCTTTTGTAAGGAGGCAGCCAGAATAACAGTTGAAAGTAAAATCATATTCTAAATTTATTCCAAGATTAATTTTCTTTTCGTTTGGTTTCTTTAAATCTTATATTAGTATTTGCGTGTTGGAATGACGTAAATGCATCTATTAGAAACGATTGGTGCAGGCCATCTTTAGCGCTAGAATGATCTCGAGCAGTTCTTCTGATTGGCCAGCCAAAATAATCGGCCGATCAGGGTTAAGCAGTTCCCGCGCACTGCTAGATAGATATGCTGTGGTAGAAGCAGCATCCAAGGATTCGCTAGTCAGTTATTGGACGTGCAGGTCATGTTGAACGTTTCAGTCTGCATTATGTGTAAAATGAAGAAGTAATTGGTTTCTCGCACCTGGATTGTGTTGCCATGAAAGCAGTTGCATTTTCGAGCAGTTTGTTGAAAGTTGGAAGTTTTGAAATTGTTTTGTCGGATAGTTAGCCGCATGTGAACTTCAGGCCTGTGTGTAAATTCCGCGTGGCATATTTCATATTCATATATGGAATATTTGGCCAGCAGTTTCTGTTAAAGAAATCCAGTGAAAAGGATCGAGAGTGAAGTTCATTATTAGTAGCGGAACTGTAACTGTGAAATCGCGTAATTATTCGGGTCATACTTTTGTATGTTTCTGGCTGCTTTCCGTGTGATCTGGTCTGCAGGAACTGTTAACTGAGAATAGTGGTCTTGTTAGTTAAGTACATTTGGACTTGATGGCAGTTTCTTTTCGATTGAGCTTAAGGAAATAAAAACACTTGTATTAGAACTTTGACATTTTACTAACGGAAAGAAGCAACCACCTTCCGCCCGAAAATTATTATAAGATATTTACAGCATTGCTGGCTACTAGAGTTACGCGGGCTTTGCAAGCTAAGTATAGGCGTCGTTTTATCAACGCTGCTTTTTCGACGTACTAATAGTACCTACGTTTTCAGAGAAACGGGATGGTGAACTGACGCCGTACTGAGGTAGGTGGAACTATCAAGTGAGCAGTACGACGAATGAAACGATTTCAAACCCCCGCCCAGCCGCAACCTCTTTTAAGGTTTTGATATAAGCTTTTTTAGACTGTCCAGTTATGTTAAAGTGACGACCTGTCAAAAGCCTGAACAACCACGGTTTGCAACCCAGACGTCTAGAACAGCTGTCCGTGAGGTCCTGGAAGGAGCCGATAGTGATGTGGAGCCATGCGTTACATTCCACGGTTGAGGATCAGCAGCGCGAACAGTCCGATCGCATTGTCCCACAGACTCTCGACTGGGTTTTAATCCGGGGATGTTAGTGGTCAGAAGAGTGCAAAAAACTCATTCTGGTGCTCTTTGAACCACGCACGTACGCTGCGAACTGCGAGACACGTTTCATTGTACTGCTGATAGATTTCATCCTGCCGAGGAAAAATAAACTGTGTAAATGGGTGGACACTGCCACAAAGGATAGATGCATATTTTTTTTGTTGATCCATTGTGAGTTCCAGAACAACGAGATCACCCTGGAAACGTCACAAAAACATTCCACAGACCATAACCCTCCCTTCTCTGACCTGGACACTTCCGACAGCTGTTTCAGACCATTCATACGAAAGACCATTTGTCCGATGGAGCATGAAACGTGATCCATCTGAAAAGGCCACCTGTCACCACTCAGTGGACAACATAAACAGCAGTCAACATAGGTGCATGATTCACTCGCTTACTGCGCCACCCCATATACAGCAATGTTCGCAGTATTGTCGTTGAGCAGACATTGTTGGTAGCTGTTTGGTTCATCTGGGCGGTCAGTTGCTCAACAGTTCTATGTCTATTCGACTGCACGCATCTCCGTAGCTGTAGCTCGCCCCTATCATCTATGACCCATGATGCGCCGTAATTGCCTTGTCGCCGGTTTCGGATGGCGCCAGTTTGCCATGCACGATATATTTAACCACAGCGCCCCGCGAACAGTTTACAAACTTGGCCATTTTGGAAATGCTTCCACCCTTGGCCTGAAAGTCAATAATCATGCCATTTTCATATCAGATAAATCTCTCTATTTCTTTCCTTGGCCCGAAAGTCGATAACTGTGCCCCCTTCAGAAGTCAGACAAATCGCCCCGTTTCCTCATTATGACAACAACTGCATGGTTTTGGGCACCCCCTCCCTCCCTCCCCCCTACGCCACACATCCGACACGCCTTACATGCTATCCATCGCTATCCATCCATTCCACATGGACGTCGAACATAGGCGGTGATCACATTAATGTGGATGAATTGTGAATTTTTTCTGGCATCTCAAGATGGCCATTGTGCTCGAAACCGGTGATAACTCATACAAAGTGATTTTCTTAAGAAATAAACAAAACTTCACTCCACATACGGGATGGGCAAAAAATTGTATCTCAATGTAACCAACCCGTGTGGCACTCCATCATCTTGTAGAAGGACCGCTCCTTGAAAGGTGTGTGTATAAGTTTATAGGCAATTTTCTAGGCGCTTGCAATATTCGTATTGTTTAATTACGTGCCTGCAGCCTCAGCAGAGGCAATGCACTGCTGTGAGATTAGTTACGTTATCTTTGCTCTGCGAAGATGTGCAAGTGTTAAGTGTGTTCGCGGAAGGGTGAGGATAGGAAGTTGTCGCGGGATGTCGTGGTGGTGAGCTCGTACATGAAGGATGCAGAACATGGTGTTGTTGGAAATTATTTTATTGATCTGAAGGAAGATATTATTATTACAAAAGGAATATTATCATCATGCATTGAATAAGATAGATACATTAAGATAGAATCTATGGAGAGAAAATTGAGAACGGATGAACATACTTTGTTGCGGCAGCATTTATTTAGGCATTCTTAGTTCAACACAGACATCCATATCAGGAATTTTTTACTATTTTTATAAAATTTTTGTGACTGTCAGTGTTAATGGATTTGAAAAGAAAAGAATTTTATCATTAGTATGGGGACTTTTGTATTAGAACAGATTTTTATGTTGAGTTGCATTTTTGTATTTCCCCATAGTCGATCCTTTGTAACTCTAATTTGTAATGAAATAATTTTTTGTTGCTTGCTAAACTTTCAGTGTGAAGCTTTGTAAATGAAAAAGTGTCAAGAAATTTCTCTGAGAGGATTTATTTTAATACAGTGTCTTGAGAAGAATGTTTTCTAGAGAGTAACTCAGATTATCCTTTACCATTATCCTGATCCAATTAAGTGATGAACATTCTTTTTTATGACTAAAAAATTTTATGAGAACCAAGTCAAAAAATGTTCAAATGTGTGTGAAACCTTATGGGACTTAACTGGTAAGGTCATCAGTCCCTAAGCTTACGCACTACTTAACCTAAATTATCCTAAGGACAAACACACACACCCATGCCCGAGGGAGGACTCGAACCTCCGCCGGGACCAGCCGCACAGTCCAGGACTGCAGCGCCTTAGACCGAGAACCAAGTCCTCATTGCTTGTATTTAAGAGATCGCATTGCGCTACAACGAGGCGCCTCCTGAAAGTAAGTTCTCCGATGTTGTTTCCTTTAAAGTAAATGTATTTAGCCTGGAAAATTGCACATGTGCAACAGATCAGTGGCGTGACAGTCAAATGCTGGCCAGATAGGTCTCACTCGGTACCAGTACCGCGGCAGCAGTGCCCGAAATGGAGTCGCTTAATAGTTCCTCCTCTCCTGCGAGTTTCGGTCATGATAAGATTCCTAAATGCGGAAAACGTATCGTCAGCTCTATCAGGTCTGCAGGCAGAACATCATGAACAAACAGATGGTGAGCCGCTGGTGTAGGCTTTTTTACGAATGTCGTCAAAAATTTCGTGATGAAGAGCACAGTGGGCGACCGTTCGTCATCAATTACGACGTTGTTGAGCTGGTGCGGCGGGGCATGATGAGGAGCCGTTGCTTCACGATTATTGAGTTCAGCAGCCATTTTCCGCAGATATCGCGATCCTTGTTGCATATTGTCACTAAGCACCTGCTGTTCAAGAAATTGTGTGCCACTTGAGAACCGAAAAACCTCACACGCGAGCACAAAACGAAACGCTTAGGAACAGCATTGACATGGCTGCAGCGATACCATGACGACGGCTACGAGTTCCTCTGCAGTATTGTCACGGTGATGAGACGTGGGTTTCTCCCTTGATCCCGGAAACCGAGCAGCAATCAGTGCATTGGTGTCACAGTGGATCTCTGGTCACGACGAAATTCAAACAGACTGTGTCGGTGCAGAAAGGGATCTGCACGGTTTTCTGGGACAGGGAGGGCACTCTGCTCATCGACTTCCTGCCCAGAGGTGAAACAGTGAACGCTGACCGTTATTGAGAAACAGTGCGGTAGCTGCGACGTGCCATTCAGAACAAGGGACGTGGAATACTTACTGCAGGTGTTGGCTGTTCCATGAGACTGCTCGTCCAGTACAGCTCGGCGCACAGCATCTGTTTTGTAGAAATTCGACTAAGAGCTTTTTGATCATTTAGCGTAAAGTCCCAATCTTGCTCACACCGATTTCCATCTTTTGTTGCACCTCATGAAATCCCTGACCTCGGACCAGCGTTTAGACAACGGCGAAGAGCTGAAGACGACTGACACACACTGCTTTCATTCATAGGCGGAAAACTTCTACGACACAGACAAGTACAAAAGTTGAGTCCACGATATGACAAGTGTCTCAGTTCTTTTGGTGACTATGTTGAAAAATAGCTCAAACATTGCAGTACCTGTCGCTAATAAAGTTTTTCATGCAGCTATATTGTCTTTGTTTTAAAAAAGTAGGGAAACTTACTATCTGGATGCGACTCTGTAGTTAGCAGCAGCGCAGAAATTTAGAAACACCTTTTCTTCTTTTTCTTCAAGACCTTTGCGACACAGATAACCCAAATACAGGAGATACGAGTTTTCAAATTCACAGCGTCAGTTAAGTGTCGAGTTTAATTATTCTTACTATAGTTCAGTGTCACTCTTCTCAAAGAAAACAATCCAGAAGTTAAGCAATCAGCGGCACATTCATATAAACATCTTTATCTTTTTTGTTTATTAATATAACTTTCGTCCTAACTGGAGACCGTACCGTATCTGTTTTTCGTATCATGGTAAAACCACCATTGTGCCAACATTATTACAATTTTAATGGCCTTCGGTACCTTGTCCTCTAGTGTAACACATTACTTATCATCTGAATACGATCTTCAATAAACGACCACTACAGTGTCTTCGTATCTGAGTGATCTGCGCGTCTGACTACCGTCTGGAGGACCCGGGTTAAATTCCGAGTGGGGTGGCTGGAACCAGGTCCACTCAGCCTTATGATACCGCTTGTGGATTTACTGGAAGGAGGAGTGGCGACCTCGAGGTCTCGAAACACCGTGAGACCGGTGTGCTGACCTCGTGCCCCTCCATACAGCAGCCAAATGGCGGCATATGGCAGAGGATGGCACTGTCGACGGTCAGTATCGCACCGTTCTCTGACCCTAATCGCGGAGTTAGGATTTTATCTTGTGTACTACAAAAAATCAGGATTAATGGTGCCAAATGATGTCTAGGTACGACTTATGTGACAAGTTCGTGGGAGTGCTCGATGCTTCTTACCTACTGCGACCATTTAGGGTGGTTGTGGTGCCGCTGGAGAATTTGGAAGTGTATGGTAAGTTCTTACTGGACCAAACTGCTAAGGTCATCGGTTCCTAGGCTTACACACCACTTAATCTAAACTAACTTACGCTAAGGACAACACACACATCCATGTCCGAGGGAGGACTCGAACCTATGATGGGGGCAGCCGCGCCAACCACGCAAGGTGCCCTAGATCGCGCGGCTACCCCGCGCGGCTTTTAGTGCCTCGTGTTGAAAATTTTTGTCTCACGTAATGTAAGATTACTTGTATGCCTGACACTGTACCACCAAACAAATGGTACATATAGTACGTTAGAAAGTGGCAAACCCGTTTGGAGACCAGAGCCTTCACCATACTGTTTCCCCCAAACTGTTCCACGCTGATTGGAAGAACACTCCTCGAGATGAAAGGAAATGGCCCGACTCCTTAGGTCATGGGGAGTCCTGTTGTTACATGAGCCATCTATTCGGTGGGAACGTGACTTCTTTGGACAGTTTCTGGCCAATAAAATTAACGCCTCTGTATCACCAACTTTCTCTTAGATTACCGTTGTCTTGTGGAGTAAACATCACACACAACCACCACCTTCTTACGAGGAAATCGAATGTAGCACGTCCTTGCGAAATTGAATTTAGTGCATTATCTTCTTAGAGAATTGTCGTCACAGTCTCAAAGCTAAGATCAGCATATCAGGCTTGATGTACCAGTGTCCAGATTTATAACCGACGTGTAACATTAATGAGGTATCTCTCCAGTCGAAATCCATTATGTAATTCGTTCAGCAATCATTTAGATTTATAATTTATTGTTGTAATTACTGCTCTTTTGTATTCTTTTATTACGCATTCACAGGTTACCTCCTCAAGTTATTCTTAGACACACTGTAAGCGTATCATACCTGGCACTTCTTAACCATAGCAAATCGCTTTTACAATTCAAAGACGGGTTGTGTGAGAACAAGAATCTTTTTCATCGATATTTCACTTCTCTCCACAATTTAAGAAGTGATGATGATGTTTGGTTTGTGGGGCGCTCAACTGCGTGGTTATCAGCGCCCGTACAATGACCCAATCTTTGCTCAGTCCAATTTCGCCACTTTCCTGGATGATGATGAAATGATGAGGACAACACAAACACCCAGTCATCTCGAGGCAGGTGAAAATCCCTGACCCCGCCGGGAATCGAACCCGGGACCCCGTGCTCGGGAAGCGAGAACGCTACCGCGAAACCACGAGCGGCGGACTAAAAAATTTAAGAAGTGTTTGAGGTAGCTAGTAACTGGAAACAAATTCGTACAAAAAAAGTATGACTCTTCAGGATAACTCTGATTAATATCACAGACGCATAATATTTTATTAAAAATGAAATCAAGTAGCATTTTCCAGTTATAATAATGTTTAACGAACTCAACGTCCGAGAAGTCAATGAATAACAACTGCATGTGTACTCTGACAACGTTGCATTTCGGAGCGGAGTTTAGACATGAAATGATTTTTATTACTACGCTGTATCACTTCGGACAAATAACTTTACTGTTTTATAACATATATCGCTGTCATCACCAGAGATTAAAACCCCGACGATAATGGTGGGAAACATTACACGGTCAAGGTTTTTACTTCAATTGAGATGACATAGTAAGCGAGATAATATTATGAAACTCTTTGCTCTAATTATACAATTTTTTTGAAATACTTCGACTTGCAGCAATAACACTGTGCAACAATGAAAATGTAAATATAATGAAAATAGCCAATTCCTATCAATTCTAAAGTGCTGATCGCAAATATCACAAAGACAAATCAAAATTATCTCTAGTTTTCGTTTTACACTGTTTTATTACGCTGAGATAATTATACACGGATTTTTATGTTAAGTTTAAAATCAAATATTTTAATGGTTTGTCAAAGTCATAATAACTAGTAACCATGGATTATATTATTGTCCCTGGTCTTACCTGTGTGCAATATTTTGGATATAAACTTTTTGACACCAATTTTAGCGATCTTTTTGTCTCCCTCCTCTTCGACTTCAGTGACTTTATTAATGCATGTAATAATTTTTACACATTTGTTTCGAGATTAACTGCCAGACGTTCAAGTTGACTGCTATTAAACTGAACAAAAATGCCACGAGTTTGTGTTAACAGTGCTGACACATTTTGCTATGTGTGTGGAGAAGTGACATTTGCTTCTCAAAAACAGCAAATAACTCCATTGATTAAAAAAGCTTCCCGTTGTTATTTTGGGTGCAAAATAGGTGATCAGGAAAAACCCTGGGCTCCACATGTAATCTGCAACACTTGTGCCAGCGACCTCAGGAATTGGATGCATGTGAAAGGATGTTCAATGCCCTTTTGCAGTTCCCATGATCTGGCGTGAGCCAACTAACCATGTCAGTGACTGCTACTTTTGTATGGTTCCTCCTATTAAGAAGGGAATATCTAAGAAGAAGAATCGGACAGTGATCTATCCTAAGATTCCATCCGCCATACGTCCAGTTGTACATGGGGAAGGATCGCCAATACCTTAACCACCGACCGAGTACGAGATTACTTCTGAAGTGGATTCTTAATGTTCTGAACCATGTACGTCAAAAGACCCAGAATTTTGTCCAAATATAGCATCAACTGATGATCCACAAAAATTGTCTCAAAATGAGTTAATTGATCTCATTAGAGATTTGGAGCTTTCTAAAGCTAAGGCTGAGATTTTAGTATCAACATTGCAGCAGCGAAATTTTCTGGAAATCAATGTAAATGTTTCTTTCTACACCACAAGAGATCAACATTTCACTCCTTTTTTAACGTGTAAGATAGTCTTGAGGTATGTGTAGACATAAATGGTCTAATGAAGGCTCTCAGAATTAATTACAAACCAGATGAGTGGAGACCCTTTATTGATTCGTCAAGTTGAGCTC
Source organism: Schistocerca cancellata (assembly GCF_023864275.1). Classification (NCBI taxonomy): domain Eukaryota; kingdom Metazoa; phylum Arthropoda; class Insecta; order Orthoptera; family Acrididae; genus Schistocerca; species Schistocerca cancellata. The sequence goes on along the minus strand of NC_064633.1, from coordinate 484,909,434 downwards.
AAAAGCAGTGCTTTTACATATTGGTAATGAGCTTCCTTCTGTTCCCGTTGGGCATAGTGTGCACATGAACGAGTCACACCAAAACATCTACATCTACATCTACATCCATACTCCGCAAGCCACCTGACGGTGTGTGGCGGAGGGTACCTTCAGTACCTCTATCGGTTCTCCCTTCTATTCCAGTCTCGTATTGTTCGTGGAAAGAAGGATTGTCGGTATGCCTCTGTGTGGGCTCTAATCTCTCTGATTTTATCCTCATGGTCTCTCCGCGAGATATACGTAGGAGGGAGCAATATACTGCTTGACTCTTCGGTGAAGGTATGTTCTCGAAACTTTGACAAAAGCCCGTACCGAGCTACTGAGCGTCTCTCCTGCAGAGTCTTCCACTGGAGTTTATCTATCATCTCCGTAACGCTTTCGCGATTACTAAATGATCCTGTAACGAAGCGCGCTGCTCTCCGTTGGATCTTCTCTATGTCTTGTATCAACCCTATCTGGTACGGATCCCACACTGCTGAGCAGTATTCAAGCAGTGGGCGAACAAGCGTACTGTAACCTACTTCCTTTGTTTTCGGATTGCATTTCCTTAGTATTCTTCCAATGAATCTCAGTCTGGCATCTGCTTTACCGACAATCAACATTATATGATCATTGCATTTTAAATCACTCCTAATGCGTACTCCCAGATAATTTATGGTATTAACTGCTTCCAGTTGCTGACCTGCTATTTTGTAGCTAAATGATAAAGGATCTATCTTTCTGTGTATTCGCAGCACATTACACTTGTCTACATTGAGATTCAGTTGCCATTCCCTGCACCATGCGTCAATTCGCTGCAGATCCTCCTGCATTTCAGTACAATTTTCCATTGTTACAACCTCTCGATACACCACAGCATCATCTGCAAAAAGCCTCAGTGAACTTCCGATGTCATCCACCAGGTCATTTATGTATATTGCGAACAGCAACGGTCCTATGACACTCCCCTGCGGCACACCTGAAATTACTCTTACTTCGGAAGACTTCTCTCCATTGAGAATAACATGCTGCGTCCTGTTATCTAGGAACTCCTCAATCCAATCACACAATTGGTCTGATAGTCCATATGCTCTTACTTTGTTCAATAAACGACTGTGGGGAACTGTATCGAACGCCTTGCGAAAGTCAAGAAACACGGCATCTACCTGTGAACCCGTGTCTATGGCCCTCTGAGTCTCGTGGACGAATAGCGCGAGCTGGGTTTCACATGACCGTCTTTTTCGAAACCCATGCTGATTCCTACAGAGTAGATTTCTAGTCTCCAGAAAAGTCATTATACTCGAACACAATACGTGTTCCAAAATTCTACAACTGATCGACGTTAGAGATATAGGTCTATAGTTCTGCACATCTGTTCGACGTCCGTTCTTGAAAACGGGGATGACCTGTGCCCTTTTCCAATCCTTTGGAACGCTACGCTCTTCTAGAGACCTACGGTACACCGCTGCAAGAAGGGGGGCAAGTTCCTTCGCGTACTCTGTGTAAAATTGAACTGGTATCCCATCAGGTCCAGAGGCCTTTCCTCTTTTGAAAATTTTATTAGAAACCATCAAGTATGTGCTGCTGGTCCCGGCGGAGGTTCGAGTCCTCCCTCGGGCATGGGTATGTGTTTTTGTTCTTAGGATAATTTAGGTTAAGTAGTGTGTAAGCTTAGGGACTGATGACCTTAGAAGTTAACTCCCATAAGAGTTCACACACATTTGACCAATTTTGACCATCAAGTATAACGACTTTCAATGTCGGATTTGTGGTGACTTGAAAGTGGTTGCACTGCTATTAGGCATGCAGTTAGGGTATATTAAATATTGCAGCTTTCTTTGTGAATGGGATAGCCGAGCTCGTGCATCTCATTACAGTAAACAGGAATGGCCCACCAGAAAATCTCTTCAACCAGGTATAAAGAACATTAAGAGTGAACCTCTAGTAGACCCTAAAAAGATTGTGCTCCCGTCCTTGCACATCAAGTAGGGTCTCATGAAAAATTTTGTAAAGGAAATGATGGTGATGCGTTTAAGTACTTTAGTCAAAAATTCCTTTATTTAAGTGATGCCAAAATAAAGGAGGGCATCTTTATAGGCCCACAGATTCGAGAGCCTTTTGAAGACCATACTTTTGATGGAATCATACAAGCTGATGAGAAGTATGCATGGGAATGTTTTAAGACAGACAGTTCTTAGGGAACAAGCGAGCAATAAATTACAAGGCCATTGTAGATAACACGTTGTCATCTTATCAAAAACTTGTTTGTAACATGTCATTGAAAATGCATTTCTTACACAGTCATCTGGACTTCTTCTCCAAAGATTGTGGTGCAGTTAGTGATGAACATGGGGCGCGATTTCATCAAGATATTGCCACATTTGAGAAGAGGTATGCCGGAAAGTCTAGCCCTACTATTTTAGCAGATTACTGCTGGACTGTCATAAGGGATGGTCCCGAGTATGCGCATAAATGTCAAGCCAAGTAAGAACGGTCATCTTCAGAACTTATGTCTGAACAAAATGTGTAATTGTATATACTGTACATATGGACATTTAACATTTGCAATCCTTTATATGCAATTGTGACCAGTTAATTCATATATTTTCTTTTGTGCTTTACATAGTTCTGGTACAAAGTAGACTTACAAAGTATTTTCATACATGTAGTATTATCTTAATTTTTTCTTAATATTTTACGTTTGTACTTCCAGAATGCCACTGAAAAATATCAGTGCATAACACATAACATAATTCAAGTAACTATTCACTTAGAATTTGTTTTGCTGAATCTTGGAACATGAATGCATATTTAGTTAGTGAGTTATTTATACAAAAATGTAGATTACTTTTATAAGAACTTTAGAGTTAATTATTTATCAAGATGATAATTTTGTATCATTTTATACTGAAATAAACATAATTAACCCAAAATCATGCAATTTACACACTTTCACTTCAAATGTGTTGTTCAGTGTAACCTTTGAATCACAGTGTTAGTAATTCGATTTGCTCCTCCGTGCAGAGAGCAACTGACTTAAAAGGAATGTCTTTCGCAGCCACTACGCATTCAGCTGGAATTCCCAGGCGTTTAGCGTCTGATATTATCGTTGTGTTATCGCTACGAGTCCTACAATTTGCAAGCAGTATCTGTTGTCATTCTTGACACCGACACCATAATTAAAGGTTTCGCCCGCTCTTTTCTTGCATTAAGGGATTGGACTTAAAAAAATTTCGCGAAGTATGCAGTCTGCATATTAACTCCCTTCTTAATATGTGTAATAGTTTCTCTGAATAAATTACGATATGTTTACTCTAACTGTCACATCCAAGAAACAAACCAGAGGCTAAATAAAAACACAGCTTCCCTGAATAACAGGTTACAAAACGATCCCACATGCTGTAATTATACACGTTGCCATATCCTGGTATCTACAGGCAGTGTGTTTCGACGACTACATTGCTACTTCTGCAAGATTCTTGGACGGAAGATAATACTAGTGCGGCTTAGTTGAGAACAATTCACGTGCACTTATTACGGTTTAGCTCCATGATCGGTTTAATCACTTCAGTGTAAGCAAATTGTGGTTTCCCCTGATTAAACACACCCTGGGTGGTTGAACTATACATTTTTCATTACTTCTTGTTTAACCTGAGGGCCGATTTACAACGAGCTCACAACCTGAGAAAAGTAGAAAATCATTTCCTTTCTAAGTACCTTCTCCTTGGTTATCTCACCTTCTTTGTAGATAATTAATCCATGGTAGTGAAGCAAAATAGTATCAAGAATCATCCCTAATATTTGCAGCCATTCTTGCACATTGCTAGTTCAATGTTGTTTATATCATAAATAAGAATATCTGTTATTCTTCTTTTGTAAATGAATTTTATTACTGATTTTAGCCAAGTATTTGCATGTAATTCGTTTATGTGTTTTATGGTCGTCACATAATTCGGGAATATCTGTTCATATAGCTTAACGTGTAGGGATCTAGTTTGCAAGGCAGCGAGGTTAGATTGATCCAGAACGGGCCCGCGAGGTTGATTAATAGCCTACTCTGTTACGCTGGACACCCTGACTGTGGGTTTCAGGCTGTTTCCCACGATTGTTTAGTCAAATTGTAATCTAGTTCCAAATCTCCTCCTTCAGCTAAAATACAATAGCACACACAAAAACGTTCAACAGAGAGACGTAGCACGTGACATCACGCTCTTTCTTATTGGGTTAACTGACGATTTTGGTGACAGGAAGAGCATCCGGCCGCAAAGTTAAAATTAATTACTGGATCATGTAAACAGCAGACATGTTTGACAGGTAACCACTAGGAAATGAAGACAAAGAAACCCTGATGTACGAGGGGCGCTAAGTAAGTAATAGCGAACATGTTCTTTCTGACAGTAGCTTGGTTTGACTCAGGATTCCAGTACACCATGCTATTCCACACTGTTATGACTACAAAACCCTATTTTTCAACATAGTCTCCATTCAATGCGACATCCTCACGCTACCTGACTGAGAGGGCCCGTGTGTCAGCATGGTACCAGTCTACTGGTCGACATCGGAGCCAATGTCTTGCTGCTGCCTCAATAACCTTTCCATCATCCACGTACTGTTTCCCGCAGAATGCATCCTTCATTGGGCCAAACAGGTAGAAGTGTTGTGAAAAGCGACGAAATACCCAGAAAGCACACATCTTCGATTAGCCCAACTGGTGGAAGAATACATCAGCACTACCAACAGAAACGTTCAATTGTGAGGCAACAAGGTATTTGATTGTAATCTGTCGATCACCTCGAATTAGGGTGTCCACACGCTCCAACATTACAGGAGCCATAGCTATGTGCGGCCGACCGGCACGACAGAGATCGGACAGGTTTACACGATCTTACAGCCATGATGACAGACACCTCGCTCAGCGACTAATCGTGTTTTTATTGCTCTGTTTTTTCGCCAAAAGAAACTAAATAACATCTCTGCTTTGAAAGCATCTCCGTTACAGACGCCAATTTGAAGGCTTCATATAGCGTCGTGACCTATTGGAACTTCGTGAAAACCATATGGGTTGAAGCGGGAATATTTCACAATGCCTCACAACAAATTCCGTAATTTTTGAACTGAAATTGCCCAAGAAAACAAAGTTGTTGAATTATAGATGGAACGCCCCTCTTAGATAACGAGGAAATTAATGTTACATCCACACACAGGCAGGGTCGTGCGAGTGCGTACACACATACACACACACACACACACACACACACACACACACACACATGAACATCCAAACTATCATCCAAACCAACATTTCACGCTATTGCTTTCCTCTACAGTTTCCAGTATCGGTGAGTTCAAATGGTTAAAATGGCTCTAAGCACTATGGGACTTAAAACATCTGAGGTCATCAGTCCCCTAGACTTAGCACTACTTAAACCTAACTAACCTAATGATATCACTCACATCCATGCCCGAGGCAGGATTCGAACCTGCGACCATAGCAGCAGCGCGGTTCCGGACTGAAGCGCCTTGAACCGCTAGGCCACAACGGCCGGCTTTGTCAGTTAACCTACCAGTAGTGACCAGTATAGTTATAACACGAGGTGAATTGAAATCTATCAGAGGATTTTGAGTACAGAAGTGCTTACACTAGAACCAATAGACACTCGTTGAGCATCGGAGAGGTAGAAGTAAGTGCTGAATCACAATCTAATACTCATGAAGAACGTAAATATTAAGGTAACCTAAAAGTGCTGCCATGAAACACTAAATATGTCAAGGCACAAAATGTTAGTTAAGCAAATAGTTATCTCTGTTGATTTCGTTGCAGATCACTGAAATGGCTGAAAAAAATTACAAGGTTTGTTACCAAAAATAAAAAAATTGTAGAATGAGATTTTCACTCTGCAGCGGAGTGTCCGCTGATATGAAACTTCTTGGCAGGTTAAAACTGTGTGCCCGACCGAGACTTTTTTTTCCATTTTGTTCGTTATTGATCGTTGTGTTTGGTCGTTGCGGACGTCGCAAGACATCCTGTTTAAGTTCGGTTGATCCTTCCACTCAGTTATTTATTACAGAGGCCAACCGGCTCTCTGACCGAACACGCTGAGCTACCGTGCCGGCGCTCGAACTCGGGACCTTGGCCTTTCGCGGGCAAGTGCTCTACCACTGAGCTACCGAAGCACGACTCACGCCCGGTCTCACAGCTTCACTTCTGCCAGTATCTCGTCTCCTACCTTCCAAACTTCACAGAAGCTCTCCTGCGAACCTTGCAGAACTAGCACTCCTGAAAGAAAGGATACTGCGGAGACATGGCTTAGCCACAGCATGGGGGATGCTTCCAGAAAGAGATTTTCACTCTGCAGCGGAGTGTGCGCTGATATGAAACTTCCTGGCAGAGCACTTGCCCGCGAAAGGCAAAGGTCCCGAGTTCGAGTCTCGGTCGGGCACACAGTTTTAATCTGCCAGGAAGTTTCAAAAAAATTGTAGTTGACAAAGGCGAGCTGTTCTGGTATACAAGATAAAGAGCATTGCTTTATAGGAACTGAGGCTCCTAGAGGTCTGTTTCTGTTTGTTCTGAACCATGAACGACGTGGTAAGTCGTGCACAAGCCACGTGGTTAAATCGAGAGCGTGACGCGAGGTGGCCAGGCAGCTGTTTTCTCAGCTATAAGCTGGACTGGATTTCTCTTTGATATTCGTAACGGTCGCTCGATCATAGCGGGCACCAGACACAAGGTCACGCTCGCTGAGGCTCCCACGGGACAGCCACTGGACTGCCTCCTAAGGTTAGCGAGTAGCTGCCCAACTCTCTGACCTGCACTTATGAAATCTTAACTGTCTGTTCACTAACAGAATCAAATGGTTCAAATGACTCTGAGCACTATGCGACTTAACTTCTGAGGTCATCAGTCGCCTAGAACTTAGAACTAATTAAACCTAACTAACCTAAGGACATCACACACATCCATGCCCGAGGCAGGAATCAATCTTGCGACCGTAGCAGCAGCGCGGTTCCGGACTGAAGCGCCTAGAACCGCTCGGCCACAGCGGCTGGCTACTAACAGAAGAAAGTGAAGAAACTTCTGAAAGGGACTTTGAGGTATGTAACTCTTTTTAAGAACCTATGGTGTTGTTGCGCCAGAATAGTAGATATGTGAAAGACAAGTCCCGTGACACAGCTTTGTTGTAGGTGTGACAAGGTATTACAGAAAGAAAGCTAAACTGATTAGGGGTATTTTTGCGCTCTTGCTGCGGCCGTTTGAATGGTGAGCCGTTCTGTAGATTACTTCGCTCAACACGCAAAACAGCACCGCCACTCTCAACGGCGTATTTTGCTCTTTGGAGGCATAGGCTCAAGTGTACTGTTGCTACCTCTGTCTTCATGGATCAGTCTTGTAGGAGTGTCACTGAAAGGAAAGAAGATTAGGGTTTAACCTCCCGTCGACATCGAGGTCATTACAGACGGAACACAAGCTCCGATTGTTTTAAGGCTGGGGAAGGAAATCGCCCGCTCTCTTTCAAAGGAACTATCTCGGTATTCCCCCGGAGTGGTCAAGGAGATCCTAAATCTGAATGGCCAGAAGCCTCTCAATCCGATATCTTTAGTTCTCGTGGAGTGCCTGGAGTAAGCGTACAACCAGCAAGGCATTTCAAACAATCTTAACAACGGTACAAAAATCTCCATATTCAGTCTTTACTCCGTAATTTCTTCTCAAATGTACAAGTGTCATATTACTGTATTTCTTTCATATAAATTCATGAAACAGTCCATAGTTCGTAAGATGCCCGGCAGTGATACGATAGCAGGCCAAATAACTTTTACTGAATGCTGCAGTACACTTGAAAGTGGCGCAGATACGTGACACTATTTTTCAACCTAGTCACCAAGACCATGTAACGACCATCCACCAATCGTTCAGTTCCTCGACGATACAAATTCGCTTTTCAGTCACAAAGCCACGAGAACAGCTGTGTCAATGTTGACATCGTTGAGAAATCTCTTTCCCCCAAGATTTTCTTTCAACTTGACGAGTAAAATGACTGCACATTATCGTCTGTGGTCGATGTCGATGGTTTTCCGTACTGAACAGCGTCACCCACGTCTGTGTGGCCTTGATCAAGTTATTGGCACCATTTCACTGTGGCTGACATGGCATTCCATTTGGTCCTAAGTGCACGCAAGAATCGTACTATGTCGCGAACTTCAACTCTGGAATATGTTTCCAGTTGCGGCGCCATTTCAGTAGCATGCTATAATGCACCTGTCCTCCGTATCGCAACAAAACTGTCTGCAGAAAAACCAGGAGGTGAACTCTTATCTGACGATTCACTACTCTTGCTACGGGGTGGGACTAACACAGGACGACAAGCGTAACTTATGTTATGAATTCCCTATGTATATAAAGGATGAAGCACGCAAAACTAGCACTTGTTTTACTTCGGAAATAGTTAAAAATAGTTAAATGAGTTAAAATGATGGTATCGAGAGGAGCAGGAATTTTATTGCATGTTTAACCCAATTAACTCTCGAATAATTTAAAGTAATCAACAAAACATGTTTTCATAGTGGAACGATGCACATCTTAAAACCACCCGCAAGCTCTTAAAAATAATATTACAGTGATATAACGGTTGTTAATGCTGACATTGAAACTTTTCTCAAAAATATACACTAAGTTAGTGAAAAATGTGAGACAATACCGATCACGGAGTAAACACTACCAAGTGGTGCTCTCATACCATGCTCCTTCATATCCAAGAAGCGGACAGGCCTACGCTACTAAAAATTAAACGTCATTTCTCTTCGCCCTAATTTGAACGGTAATACCGGTGTACAAAGTCAGCTACGTAAGTTGTAACTGGAACTTCTAGCATATCAGCAGGGATAGTGAAAACCAGCTCCATTTAGGTAAACTAACTTACATAATGGCCTTTTTTATGGACTCGTGGTAAACTGTTCGTCCCTCTAAATAGTTACACTTTTGACTTTTTTCCGCGCTAACGTCGTCATCTCAGAGTAACACTTGCAGCCTACTTCCCCAAAAAACTGTTGGTGATATTCAAATCTCTGTCTTCCTCTTCCCTGATATTGTACCGCTTGTCCTATCATCCTATTCCTTCTTCTTCTCATGGTTTTCCACATATTTCTTTCCTCGTTGATTCTGTGGAGTACCTCCTCATTTCTTACCCTATCATTTCACGTAATTTCAACATTCTTCTGTTGCACCACGTCTCAAATCGTACGATCCTCTTTTCCTCCGGTTTTCCCACAGTCGAAGTTTCACTACCATACAATACTGTGTTCCAAATGTATATCTTCAGAAATTTCTTCCTTTTAAGGTCTAAATTTGACACCAGTAGATTCTCTTGGCCAGGAATGCCCTCTTTTCATGTGCTAGTCTGCTTTTAAAGTCCTCTATGCTCTGTCTGTCATGGGTAATTTTGCCTCCAAGATAGCGGAATTCCTGAACTTTGTCTGCTTTATGATCACTAATTTTCATATTATGTTTCTCGCTATTCTTATTTCCTCTACATCTCATTACCTTCGTCTTACTCTAAATTCATATTCTATGCACTTTAGACTGTTTAATCAATTCAAGATATCCAGCAATCCTTCTTCACATTCATTGACGATAGCAATATCTCGTATTAGCGAATCTTATCCTTTCACCCAGATTTTTAATCCCAATTAGAATCATTGTTCTATTTCCGTCATTGCTTCTTCACTGTATAGATTGAGCGGTAGGGACGAAAGAATGCCTCCCGGTCTTACTCCTTTTTTAATACGAACACATCGTTCTTGGCCTACCAGTCTTATTGTTCCCTTTTGGTTTCTACACGTATTCTATATTATCCACCTTTCCCTACAGCTTACTCGTATTTTTCTGAGAATTGCAGCATTTTCACACTGTTGGACGCTTTTTCTAGGTCGACGAATCCTGTGAGCGTGGTTTGACTTTTCTTCAACCTTGCTTCTACTATCAAGCGCAGGCTCAGAACTGTCTCTCATAAGCCTTTCCTGAAGCCACACTGATAGCTAAGGACCCACAATTTTATTTTCCATTCATTTGTATATTATTCTTGTCAGAAACTTGAATGCATGAGGTGTTAATCTAGCTGTGTGGTTGTTTTGGCTCTTACCTGTCTTAGCTATCTTCGGAATTGTATGGGTGATTGGATAATATTTTCCGAGAAGTCTGATAGTTCTTCACCAGTCTCACATATTCTACACAGAAACTAAAATAGTCGTTGGGTTGCCACTTCCGCCAGTGACATTAGAAATTACAGTGGAATGTTACTAGCCTTTCTCCCTTATTTGATCTCAGGTACCCTAGAGTTCTTTTAAATTTTGATTCTAATGCTGGACCCCCTATGTCATGCATATGTTCACGTTGTTGTGCACCGTTCACAATAAGCGCGCGCCTCCCACAGTTCCTGTTCTCGAGGGGCAGACACTCGTGGAATATTGCTATTAACATACAACTGATCTCCCATTCATATTTTACACAACAGCATTGAGTTGGTACGTGCTCATGCCTCCTGAAAATCGATTTGATACGATACTACAATCGTACTCGGAAGCCGTTATTATTTATACGAGTACAACTAGTCATCTACATATTCTACACAGAGAGCATACAGCCCATATCTCCACAGAATTCTGTTCAGCTTAATTGCGACCGTTTGGGCGGGTCATCGCTGTTCATGAAGCACAAGTCGTTAACAATCCCGGTAATTAGCACGTTCAAATGTTCAAATTTGTGTGAAATCTCATGGGACTTAACTGCTAAGGTTATCAGTCCCTAAGCTTACACACTACTTAACCTAAATTATCCTAAGGACAAACACACACCCATGCCCGAGGGAGGACTCGAACCTCCGCCGGGACCAGCCGCACAGTCCATGCCTGCAGCACCCTAGACCGCTCGACTAATCCCGCGCGGTAACTAGCACGTCCCAACAATCACTATCAGTACGTTTCACTCTTAACTCACATGCGGAGCGATTACATTCGCTCTTCAAGAAGAAGAAAGACATCGATATGAGAAACAGGTAGCGATATGACCATACGGGTATAAGTTTCACTAAAAATTTGAAACCTCTGTATAGATGATAAAAACAAGTTGGTCTTTGTTTCACGAGCCTCTGATAGCCATGCGTCTAGGCCAGACGAGGTTGCGAACATCATTAACGACCATTAAGTTATATGGAGTGAAAAAGACGGTTTACTCTGAATAGCTGTAAAACGAAGTACGGCCGGTGTGGCCGAGCGGTTCTAGGCGCTACAGTCTGGAACCGCGCGACCGCTACGGCCGCAGGTTCGAATCCTGCCTCGAGCATGGATTGTGTGATGTCCTTAGGTTAATTAGGTTTAAGTAGTTCTAAGTTCTAGGGGACTGATGACCTCAGAAGTTAGGTCCCATAGTGCTCAGAACCAGCCATGTAAAACGAAGATTTTGATACCAGACACAAAGTCTGTATGCTTGGTGTATGAAGTAATATCGGTGTGCCCCGTTTCATTTTGGAACCAACAAAGATTCCTCAGGTAACCACTTTATTACTTCAGTGATCACTAATATAAAAACATTTCTGTCTGAGGTAGATTTTTTTTTATTTTTTTTTTTTTTTTGTGGGTGCACGGTTCGGTTAGAGACATTCACAGTTTGATACTGCTCCCTTCCCCCCTCCACCCCTACCCCCTGCCCCATCGCAGGCAAATAGGAAACGCCTTCATACCCACCAATAATGTGTCGTAGATGCATGGGAGTTGACAACAAAAACAGTAAAATATACAATATTAATATAATGATATTATTTGCTATTAATACAGTTGATAATGAGTAAGTAATATAATAATAAAAATAAACTGTTTGCATCATGGTTAGTAAATCGAGTCGCCCAAATAACTGCGCGTATTAGCACACAGCTTCTGCGATGCGGGGACGTTCATCGGCATCGGATCAACTCCATTCACCGGATTAACGAAGAGGGCCGTTGGGGCGGACAGACTGGATGTGGTTTACGCGGTTCCTCACATGCGACTATGTGAATAACTGGCTGGCACCCACAGATTGCCGTACTTACACGATACGCAAGCATTTCTAAAATATTGTCACTCATTAAAATGGGTAACCAGAATAACAGCAGATACAGGCAGATACGGGATACACGGAATGCATCGCGGGGAGGGGGGGGGGGGAAGGAGGGTAAGGGAGAGGGACGAGGTGTCACGATTGCCGTCCAGCCATTATGTACCACTAACAATGGCAAATCCAGATTAACATGCCAGCCCGGTGAAGGTACGATACAGGGTCAGGAAAAATGAAAGCAGAGCAGTACATCGCTGCAGAAGAAACTGCAGTGCAGAGAAATAAATCGCTTGGAAAGCATGTATTGAAAATTGAGAAGGTATAAGATTAAAAATTTCGACTAGATTACAATGTATGTGGTATAAGATCGATCAGCATCATCAATATTTCACATAGTACTACTACTGAGAACTATGGCTATACCAATTTATTAGTGGGGAGAATGCTTTTTTTCTAGTCGTTTCCAGTGAGACTTGCGATTTTGTTTTCTTTTTTTTTTTGCGAAAGGTGTTTGTCTTCCTGTCTTGCCTTAATCAACTTACTGTGGCTAGTCAGATCTCTCTGCGGACATACGAACCGCGTTGCAAGTGTTATTGGCGGCAAGAATGGGCCACTGTTAATGGTGCAGTGTTCCGTCCTTTTTCTCACATCGTAACGGTACGCGCTACCTGTCAGCTGCGACTCGCGCCTGTGGTAAAGCGTAATTCATATCACAGGCGCACACCACTGTATAATTCCGAAGATAATATTTAATTATGTCACAGGTTCTATCTTGATGGTCGATCGTCAGAGGCTTAAGCTTTCTTCAGTGGTAGCAGTTGTAGATTAATGTCTGAGATCAGAAAGTCTCCGTATCAGGATCTTATTTATTTCAATGACGTAGTAACTTACAGATATTAACTTCATACGGGTCCGACGCAGATTACTGTCTTCGGTCCTTTAGTATTCTACTTCGAAGTAGTCTGTAAGTAATTCACGAAGTATAAATTCGATTAATCAACACTATCTGTTTTAAGAAAAGCTTTGACTTTAAGAAATTATGTATCACAGTTCTTTCATGAATATGATGACATTCCACATTAACATCGCCGTTGTCGTAATTTATAACGTCCATTGTATTAGCATTATTGCTCCTTAAGCTTCGCTTCAGTCTCAAAGGTTAGTTATCTCGGTCTGGTTATTTGCAAACTGTCATTTGATAACGTATTTCACCGTTGACTTTATACACTATTTCTTCTTTCCGGAAATGATATAAAATCCGATTAGCCTTGAAAAATCTCCTTAAATCACTTTCATTGAATTATCTTGAAATAAACACGCAGCAACAATTGGCAATCCTACACACCGAAAACACTCATATGTTGATCACAAAAGGGAAAGTGCAAGTGATATATGCGACGTGACAAATGTTGGTGGAAGAATGCCAGAACTCGGTCAGCTGGAAACTAACGAATACATCTCCAAGACCACACACATTAGTTAACAGCACTGGAAATCGTAAGCAACATCGAACGATAAGTTAACATCACGAAATTTGTGCTACAAAAGTTGATTCTAACCTAGATAACAAGAGAAAAACATGGCAAAATGTAATATAGTAGCATATTGTATCTACCACATAATACGTTTAATGTATGTATAATAGGTAACATGTATTACAGGCCACTGACGATGCTTTCGCAAATAAAAGAAGCGAAACGCGTATAGCAACAAACAAACTGCCTTCAATTAGTTGCATAGACGGTACATACCTCCACGAATTTTCTAACTAAGAGAAAGAGGGAAAACAGAAAAAAATTGCATTATATATCTTTAATGCAGTGGTTTCGATTGCCTGCTGCGTCCTCACGCCGCTGATCATTGTTGATTCTTCTGCCTTTAGGGGCAACTTCCTACCGCAAGGACCAGAGAGTGCCCTGAGAAACCCCTGTCCGCTCCTCCACCCTCTTTGTTGAAGTCGTTGGCAGAATGAGGGTGACTTCTTATGCCGGAAGTCTTCGGTCGATATTGCTGCTGACTTTTATTCAGAATTCAAGCAATGGCTGTATTCGAACCAGGGACGTTTAGATTACTAATCAAAGACGCTACCCTTTTCTTAATAAATATGTAGCTGTGGGTTTGGGGGGAAAAGTGGGCAGGGGTCGAATCTAAATGCCTGGCCAGGGTATCCCCCGCACCCCCAACTACGGGGACTGACCTTAGGAACGAAGGAAGTGTAAATACAAGGAAATGAGTTTTTTATTTCTGTATGTATTTATTTATTCATTTTTATATTTTATTTTTTTACTTTTGTTTTACTGCGAACATCAAGAAAGTCTACCAACAAAAGGAAAGAATAAGAAATATACAAAAGAAACCTCTCCAGGGGTCTGAGAAAGGCTGCGGCGCATAGTGAATCCTGCCGCGTCACGCATCCGGCACTGGACTTGTGGGGTACGTCTTCACGGAAAGACTTATTAGTTCCCTAGAGTGCAGTTCTGCATGTTCGGAGTCTTCAATTCACGGACGGGTATAGTCTCCTACCCAAGAGGCTCCAGCTGCATGAAGGTAACAAAAAGTACTGCCTAGGTAATTTTAAATGAAATGTTGATGCTTGGGATTGTGAACAGTTTTGGCATGCCTTTCTTCTAAGTAATTCCAGAAGTTCAAGACGTCTTTGGTATCATTTTGAAGTAGGTAACGAACCACATGTCTTTTGATCCATGCGACTGTGTTGATTTTCGTACGACAGTAGTAGGTATTTTTGAAGAAAAGGAGGGCCTTTGTGACAACATTCGCCGGCGTCACTAGGGGAAAGTAGGCCAGATGCCACACGCCTCTCCACAATAAAGACGATGCACATACGTGTCCAACATTCCACAGGTGGTGCAATTGGGTGAATCTGCCATGTTGATCCGGTGAAGCTTGATTATGTCACCTGTTTGCAGTTAGCCATTACATGCCACATGGACTGTACATAATTGTCCATGAGGCCTGTTATTGTTTTCCATACGACCTTCCGTCGGACGTGTGGGTGTTTCGACTATATGACGAACTTTGGTCAACCCCTTTGGAATACATTTTAAGCATCCCACGCCACCATATGACTCGTTGGCGATACAACGGGAGAACATAACTAAATTCGACGCAAAAATGGCTTAAATGGTATAAACAGGGAGAAACGTTTTATGTCGTTACCAGGGGTGTGAGAGAAGATGGCTTAAACTATTCCAGGAGGAGAACCGTCAGGTTTTGTGGGCAAGTCCTCCACAACTTGTGTGCTCAGGAAGAGGGCTACCGCCTTGGCATGCTCATGAACGATCGCGAGTCCCTCTCGATTCGGAGGAACGTGAGGGATCCGTAATTGACCTTGAATAGCATGCCAGTGCTGACAAAGATCTGAAGCCTGCTAACAAATGTCGCGCAGTCGTGGCTGATACAGGTTAAGATCGGCGCCAGGTGAGGGAGACGAGAAGCCAGGTAGGTTTTGACAAAGTTTGTTCGTTGAATGATGTCCATAGCCCACAACCGTTGGTCAAAGATGAGGACCCTGACGTGTTGTAGAAGGTGCCGATAGTTAGGGCCACTGCGTAGCGTGTGTCGCTACTGAGTTCGATGCCTAGGCACTTCGTTGTGTCACGAAGTCCGAGAGGGGAGTAGGTTGCGACTGCACCGGATGGAATTCTGCCCCTACATTTAAGGTGACAAATTTTTCGACTTTAAGGATGTCCCGACAGCCGCTACCGGAAACCAATTTTTCTGCAACACGGGCCTAGTAATACTAGGGCCCGTGTTGCCCGGCAGCCTCGTCCAGCGGCTAAGTCCGCTTCAAGGTCACCCGCCTAGCGTGCAACCAAGAGCGGCACGGCCACCAAAACAAAAAGTGAATAGATTTTTTTAATAAAAATAAGGAAGGAGATAAGGAAAAGAGATAAGGAAAGGACAGAACACACTTTATTGTCTATAATAAATCATACAATCACCGTTGATCTTTATTTTACAATTTCCATTGCCGACTTTCGCCCATATAAAGAGGTACTCATCAGCATTTAACTTCTTCTTCCTTCTCGTAGTCAAAACAAATGGCATGCTTGGAACAAGAGTACCATAAGGTTCAAAAATGGTTCAAATGGCTCTGACAAGGGAACCTCCCCATCGCACCCCCCTCAGATTGGCACAGTGGATAGGCCTTGAAAAACTGAACACAGATCAGTCGAAAAAACAGGAAGAAGTTGTGTGGAACTATGTAAAAAATAAGCAAAATATACAAACTGAGTAGTCCATGTGCACCATAGGCAACATCCTGTGGTCCTGTGGTTAGCGTGAGCAGCTGCGATACGAGAGGTCCTTGGGTCAAGTCTTCCCTCGAGTAAAAATTTTAATTTTTTATTTTCAGACAATTATCAAAGTTCAGGCACTCACATATAATCAACTTCGCTCTCCAAAATTCCAGGACATGTTCAGACTTGCTTGGACATATGCAGGATTTGACGGTCTACACACGGAAAAATTTGAAAAAGGTTAAAAACATATGTTTTGACAGAGCACAGAGAAAACTGTGCGACTGTGAAACTGTTTCATTAATTTGTTGCAGTTTATGTGACAAACTCTTATGTTTTCATCACTTTTTGGGAGTGATTATCACATCCACAAGAAAACCTAAACCGGGCAAGGTAGAATAATCTTTTTACCCATTCGCCAAGTGTACAAGTTAGGTGGGTCGACAACATATTCCTGTCATGTGACGCACATGCCGTCATCAGTGTCGTATAGAATATATCAGACGTGTTTTCCTGTGGAGGAATCGGTTGATCTATGACCTTGCGATCAAATGTATTCGGTTCCCATTGGAGAGGCACGTCCTTTCCTCTACTAATCGCACGGTTTTGCGGTGCGATCGCAAAACACAGACACTAAACTTATTCCAGTGAACAGAGACGTCAATGAACGAACGGACAGATCATAACTTTGCGAAAATAAAAACGTAAATTTTTCACTCGAGGGAAGAGTTGAACCTAGGACCTTTCGTCCCGGAGCTGCACACGCCAACCACGGGACCACAGCACTCCTGTGCTCGAACAATCCTTATGTTGCATATGCTGCACATAGACTACTCAGTTTTTATATTTTCCTTATTTTTTTCATAGTTCCACACAACTTCTTCCTGTTTTTTCGATTGATCTGTGTTCAGTTTTTCAAGGCCTATCCACTGTGCCAAATTATAAGTAAATCTGAGGGGGGTGCGATGGGGAGGTTCCCTTGTGAGCACTATGGGACTCAACTGCTGTGGTCATAAGTCCCCTAGAACTTAGAACTACTTAAACCTAACTTACCTAAGGACAGCACACAACACCCAGCCATCACGAGGCAGAGAAAATCCCTGACCCCGCCGGGAATCGAACCCGGGAACCCGGGCGTGGGAAGCGAGAACGCTACCGCACGACCACGAGATGCGGGCGTGCCATAAGGCTGTTTGGCCAAGAGTCCTGTAGTCTCAGCTATACTCCATGTCTTCCACGCCAAAATGTTAGCATCTGGAAAAGCTTCAAGGCCACCATAATCTGCATGATTGCCCCATACAACAGCAAGTGTCAACCAGGTACTACCTCCAAACAAATGGCATGCATGGAACAAGAGTACCATAAGGCTGTTTAGCCAAGAGTCCTGTAGTCTCAGCTATACTCCATGTCTTCCACGCCAAAATGCTAGCATCTGGAAATGCTTCAAGGCCACCATAATCTGCATGATTGCCCCATACAACAGCAAGTGTCAACCAGGTACTACCTCCAAACACTGCTTGTACATCACAGGTAAAGTTCAGATGGAGTCCACGAAAAACATTTGGCCTCCAATCAATTGCTGTTTATTAAACTGCCCAGCCAAGTCAATACCAATCGCCTTCAAACTACGATACACAGGTACACTGTGCCGCCAGCGACGACGGTAACCAGGTCGCAGAGGCATTGCTGTGGCACGTTAACACAAGTGAATGTTAGTCCAATGCGATAGAGTCATCGTCGCCACTTCGGAACACAACCATCATATCTTCGGCGCAACTCCACGGAACTTCATGCCCATAATTTTCTGTTGAAGACCGCATAACAGAGATTCAAGGGCATTTACCGATAATGGGCATCCCTGCCACACCGAAGGTGCGATGGTAATAGCGTGCATAAGGCGGCCGTTGATTAGGGCTTTGGAGATCGCCCTTCGAAGGAGACATACGACCACAGTAATGAATACCCCACGTTCAGAAAATGGTGCATTAAGTATGTATGGTCGAAGGCCTGGCTCAAGTCCAGAGGAAATTTGTGCATCTTTGTCGGGATTACCATATCACGATATCTGCGCAGAGCAGCTTGGATATTATTTGGTCTTGCTAAAGACGCTTGCGGATGAATATTTCCATCTCACAATTAACAAGTTTTAAGCGGCGATAATCCTGAATCCGCGCTCCGACTATATTGATGATCATTCCTTCAACAAAGATTGCGGGAATTAGCGTCTTCGGGAACAGTAGGCCTAGGTCTTGATATGACTAGATGGATCGTCAATGCAATGTGAGTAAATACTGGAACGTTCGATAGAACTCCAAAGGAAGTCCGTCAAAGCCCGTGATCTATGCGCCTGGCCTTAACTGCTCGCATCAAACAGTTCCTCCTCAGTAACGTCCCTCATCAAGGCGTCAGCCATGGCTGGGGGTTAACCTGCCATAGATCCGCTGTGTGACTTCCACCACCGTCGGTCGGTGGGTGTCTTGGACCGAGTAGAGCCTGGTGTAGTGTTCATAGAAGGCTGTACTGATGTCGCGCTGTGTAGAATAGCGCCGCCCTTCGTCCGCATCAGTATCATGAATCAGTGCTCGTAGCAGTCGGCGTTCTGTGCTGAAATGGTACATGGACGCCCTGTCCATGATAAATCTATCAGGCGTCTGTGCACGAACAACTGCATTCTCTAACTGTTGGCGCACGTGTGCCACGATCTGTCCTTTGGCTCTGTTTACTGCTGTCTTCCTCTCTGATGAGGGCAGCATCGAAGTACAGTCACGACAGACTGAAGTCGAGTGACCACCGCTTCCATGCGGCGGCGTCGTGTTTGTACGTAATCGAGGTACGTCGGACGATTGGTTTGACGCAAGCAATCAACCACTCTGGCATTGTGGGATATGCTCCTATGCGGCGGGCACATGGGTGCCAGGCATCCTCGATGGCGAGCAGTCGGGAAAGTCAGATGAGCACTGTTAAGCTTCCAGGGCCTTCAGCTTCGCTACACCTGCCGGCGATGGAGGGTGACAGCACTTATGTAAGCGACGTGGTTTGTAAAAGCAGTTGCTCACAGCACTGCATCTCGCAACTTGTGTTCAAATGGTTCAAATGGCTCTGAGCACTATGGGACTTAACTTCTGAGGTCATCAGTCCCCTATAACTTAGAACTACTTAAACCTAACTAACTTAAGGACATCACACACATCCATGCCCGAGACAGGATTCGAACCAGCGACCGTAGCGGTCGCGCGGTTCCAGACTGTAGTGCCTAGAACCGCTCGGCCACTCCGGCCGGCGCAACTTGGGTATAAGTGGACGAGAGGCGTATGTACTGTGGGGCTGGATGAATGGCTCCTGTAATTGATGAACTAGGGACTATCTCCTTTTAGATGGACTCAAGTATCCTCCAGTCTTGGTCGCGAACAAGAGCCCATAGTTCGGCACATGGAGTACATTGCGGGAGCTGGTCCTTCGGCGCTATGGCGTTATTTAAATCGCCGCTAAGAACGATCTCATCCTGCCTGCCCTGAAAAAGAGGAGCAGCTCCTTCCATAAAAAATCCCGCACGGTCTTGGCGGCATGTTGAAACAGACGGAGCGTAGTACCACTCTGTGTGGAAGCGTTGGGGAAGTACAACACATCATCTCCCAATAGTCCCTCCTTCAGGAGTATCGCGACTCCGTTGCCGGTGGATGAAGTGTGAGATGTAAATGCGTTATAGCCATATATGTCGGCGAAGGCTACTGTACTGAGCTCTTGTAGGAAGGCTATATTACCTTCAGTTGCTTTTAACGTGTTCTGTAACAACCATAGGACGGGTACATATGTTGCTGGGATTGATGGTCGCAATTCTACAGGGCTATTACAAATGATTGAAGCGATTTCATAAATTAACTGTAGCTCCATTCACTGACATATGGTCACGACACACAACAGATACATAGAAAAACTCATAAAGTTTTGTTCGGCTGAAGCCGCACTTCAGGTTTCTGCCGCCAGAGGGCTCGAGAGCGCAGTGAGACAAAATGGCGACAGGAGCCGAGAAAGCGTATGTCGTGCTTGAAATGCACTCACATCAGTCAGTCATAACAGTGCAACGACACTTCAGGACGAAGTTCAACAAAGATCCACCAACTGCTAACACCATTCGGCGATGGTATGCGCAGTTTAAAGCTTCTGGATGCCTCTGTAAGGGGAAATCAACGGGTCGACCTGCAGTGAGCGAAGAAACGGTTGAACGCGTGCGGGCAAGTTTCACGCGTAGCCCGCGGAAAATTGGCTCATGCCACAACTGGAGACCGACAGCGCCGACTTCATCTTTCAACAGGGTGGTGCTCCACCGCACTTCCATCATGATGTTCGGCATTTCTTAAACAGGAGATTGGAAAGCCGATGGATCGGTCGTGGTGGAGATCATGATCAGCAATTCATGTCATGGGCTCCACGCTCTCCCGACTTAACCCCATGCGATTTCTTTCTGTGGGGTTATGTAAAAGATTCAGTGTTTAAACCTTCTCTACCAAGAAACGTGCCAGAACTGCGAGCTAGCATCAACGATGCTTTCGAACTCATTGATGGGGACATGCTGCGCCGAGTGTGGGAGGAACTTGATTATCGGCTTGATGTCTGCCGAATCACTAAAGGGGCACATATCGAACATTTGTGAATGCCTAAAAAACCTTTTTGATTTTTTGTATGTGTGTGCAAAGCATTGTGAAAATATCTCAAATAATAAAGTTATTGTAGAGCTGTGAAATCGCTTCAATCATTTGTAATAACCCTGTATATACCTGAGTTCTATCTCCTCTGTGGAAGGTCGCCATCAGCTACCAGGGTGCGAAGATAAGCCGTGAGCTGTGGCGCAACCACCGCTCCCCACTATTGTGTCGCTCTCATCCATGCAGACTTGAAAATGTTTCCAAATGTCAGCTCGTTGTCTTCGTTGTTCCTCTTGTTTTACGGCTGTTCATACATCGCTGTCGTAATATAATTTTAGTGGCTTGGTAGGTATATCATGTTATTTTCTTGGCAACTGGAGCACTTCTAAAGTTTTGTGAAATGCATGACCATCCGCAAGTAAAATGCAGAGCCCAGGAACCCGGTGTGATTGAAATTGTTTCAGCCATTTGAGGCATGATTCTCCATTAATCCATCCGGAAACTGTAATTATTATCAGGCACCCACTTGGAAAACTGTCACGAAATTCAGGGAAAAATCTTTTACCTTTAAATATAGTCATGGGGGCATAACGTTTCCTCTGTGCATAAACAGCTTTGCTCCCTCTTTCAGTAAAAACCTTTCTTGTGGGCTTGTTGTTCATTTAGCAACCTAATTCATCTGTATTACAAACCATCTGATATTTGTCCAGTAAATCAATATCATCCATATTTTTTCCCAACAAGGAAAAGAAATCAGCCACATCTTCTTTATTCAAATTACTGCATCTGGCTAAGGAAAGCTCTTTCGCGTTTCTCAAAAACAAATTTTGGTTTCGTTCCGTGACCCCTTTTACCCATTCTTTACCTACTATTTTGTTGGCGCCTGAAAATGTATATATTTTGTTGTGGAGTCTGCGAACTCGCAGGCAGCCCTCTCTACAGTGCGTGAATACAACGGGAAGCCATGTCCACATAACCCCAGTAGTCTTGAAAATAGGTCTTTTTCTTGCTGCTTATTAGATACTGTTTAACCACCTTTTACCTTTCCTGGAGAACCTGTAGCACTTTGCAGCCGCCTTTGTATACAGGAATGCAGCACTCCAAACAATTCTGTTGCATGGCACTGACTTCTACCCTCCTGGCAAGCTGTAATTGCATTTTGCACGTCATCCTCGGTCCACAAAGTAACAGTTTTTCTTTCACATTTACTCATCTGCAATAAAAAACGAAAACAAAATAACAGAAAACGAAAAAATATAATAACTGCAGTGAATCGAAATAAAAGTGCTGACCCTCTTCACCCTGACTGAATTGACCCGATTCGCCGAAAATGCGGAATATTTTTCCACCCATTGGCAGTCCTGTGCAAATATATTAACGCGCTGGTAGCACCATAACCGCTTCTCCAGTATATAAACTTATTGTGTAACAAATACTTAATAAAAAAGTAAACGAATTTGAGCCGTGCTGCGGCTCGCGTTGGTGCCGTTGCTAGGATGGCACCGTTTAGTTGGTATAGTTACGGTTGTCGCCTTCTTCTTGTATTCATTGGCGGCACTCCGTTTGCAAGCATTGTCTGTACCATGGAGGTAAGAATAGAGGGAGACGCCGTGACGTCACAGCTGTGAAGCTATGCGAAGCCGAGGGTAGCCATCTCAATCCGACCAAAACATTGCTGCTGTAAGCTTGTGTGCATAGGCTTGTCGCTCGCTTTTGGGAGGATTTTGCACTATTATGGTGACTTGTGTGGTGTTCGGACGTACGAATCGTTCTGATTGTGATGCGAAATCGAAGGGAATAACATTTCATGTGTAAGTTGTCTCGTTAAGTGTGATTTTACAACTTCATTGTGAATGAATGTGTGCTACATCGGTACTTGTACTATAGCGTGTTTTTCTCCTGTATGATTTTAGATTTCCTAAAAATGAAAGTCGGAAAGCTCTGTGGGAGAATGCCGTGAGGAGGAAGAATTGGCGTGCGTCTAAATGGAGCACTATATGTTCTCAGCATTTCCGAGAAGAGGACATAGACCGAACTTCCCTTTCAACAGTAAGGCTCCGAGAAAATGCTGTACCATCAGTTTTCCCTACACACCCAAAACATTTGCAAAAGGTATGTTAATTCTTAGTTTTCAAGTTCACGTTTCAGTATAATACGTACGTATAGTCGATAATCGAAGTGTTGAGTAACTCACTTTGTCTTCATCATGTACCAAATTAAAAGCTAACACTACATTAACTGGCGTGAAGTATAGGCCTAAACAGGACACTGTGTATATTTTCCATTCTATTTACCGTATTTCAGTAAATATTGGTGCTAATGAACAGTGTTTCCCAGTAGTGTAACGTAACTGGAATGTCCCAGTACGTATTACAAACAAGATGTACACTCCTGGAAATGGAAAAAAGAACACATTGACACCGGTGTGTCAGACCCACCATACTTGCTCCGGACACTGCGAGAGGGCTGTACAAGCAATGATCACACGCACGGCACAGCGGACACACCAGGAACCGCGCTGTTGGCCGTCGAATGGCGCTAGCTGCGCAGCATTTGTGCACCGCCGCCGTCAGTGTCAGCCAGTTTGCCGTGGCATACGGAGCTCCATCGCAGTCTTTAACACTGGTAGCATGCCGCGACAGCGTGGACGTGAACCGTATGTGCAGTTGACGGACTTTGAGCCAGGGCGTATAGTGGGCATGCGGGAGGCCGGGTGGACGTACCGCCGAATTGCTCAACACGTGGGGCGTGAAGTCTCCACAGTACATCGATGTTGTCGCCAGTGGTCGGCGGAAGGTGCACGTGCCCGTCGACCTGGGACCGGACCGCAGCGACGCACGGATGCACGCCAAGACCGTAGGATCCTACGCAGTGCCGTAGGGGACCGCACCGCCACTTCCCAGCAAATTAGGGACACTGTTGCTCCTGGGGTAACGGCGAGGACCATTCGCAACCGTCTCCATGAAGCTGGGCTACGGTCCCGCACACCGTTAGGCCGTCTTCCGCTCACGCCCCAACATCGTGCAGCCCGCCTCCAGTGGTGTCGCGACAGGCATGAATGGAGGGACGAATGGAGACGTGTCGTCTTCAGCGACGAGAGTAGCTTCTGCCTTGGTGCCAATGATGGTCGTATGCGTGTTTGGCGCCGTGCAGGTGAGCGCCACAATCAGGACTGCATACGACCGAGGCACACAGGGCCAACACCCGGCATCTTGGTGTGGGGAGCGATCTCCTACACTGGCCGTACACCACTGGTGATCATCGAGGGGACACTGAATAGTGCACGGTACATCCAAACCGTCATCGAACCCATCGTTCTACCATTCCTAGACCGGCAAGGGAACTTGCTGTTCCAACAGGACAATGCAGGTCCGCATGTATCCCGTGCCACCCAACGTGCTCTAGAAGGTGTAAGTCAACTACCCTGGCCAGCAAGATCTCCGGATCTGTCCCCCATTGAGCATGTTTGGGACTGGATGAAG
The DNA here is from genome assembly GCF_023864275.1 of Schistocerca cancellata. Lineage (NCBI taxonomy): Eukaryota > Metazoa > Arthropoda > Insecta > Orthoptera > Acrididae > Schistocerca > Schistocerca cancellata. The sequence continues at coordinate 484,884,950 of NC_064633.1, read as the reverse complement.
CGTCGTCTCACGCGGTCTGCACGTCCAGCACGAACGCTGGTCCAACTGAGGCGCCAGGTGGAAATGGCATGGCAAGCCGTTCCACAGGACTACATCCGGCATCTCTACGATCGTCTCCATTGGAGAATAGCAGCCTGCATTGCTGCGAAAGGTGGATATACACTGTACTAGTGCCGACATTGTGCATGCTCTGTTGCCTGTGTCTATGTGCCTGTGGTTCTGTCAGTGTGATCATGTGATGTATCTGACCCCAGGAATGTGTCAATAAAGTTTCCCCTTCCTGGGACAATGAATTCACGGTGTTCTTATTTCAATTTCCAGGAGTGTATTTATGGGGCTTTGGAGGGAGGGTATAGCTAACTTAGTTTTCAGTTTCTATTATTTAGTTTGTGATACACGTTTATTACTGAATTAACAAAATTGTATCGTTTACATTGAAGGCTAGCTATTCGTAATATTACATTAAAAACTATTTTTAATCAGAAGAAACGCGGAATTTCACCTTTACGAGATTTTATTTTAAACAAAAACTTTGAAACAACCAATCTGATGACGTTTCATGCGTATATGGTGCAATTAGCGACTGTAATACACGCAGCGCTATAGCACACTGGCAATGTTTTGGTCAGAGTGTCATGGCAGCGAGCCACGCCCCCATGGCTTCAAAACGTAGTACGGCTGGGATACGTAGCGCCATCTCCCCTTATTCTTACCTCCATGGTCAGTACGCTAGTGGCAGCAGGGGCGGTTATCGATATCTAGTAGCAGTGGTACTATCTTTGGGGCGACGTTGTGGTGTTTCCGTGTGGTGTGAGTCAGCAGTTCGGTTGGGGACAGACGAGCAGCCAGGTCTGTGCAGCGCGCATACACGCAGGGACCACTGGCGGCACGCATGCACTGCCGGATGGAATGGCTGTAGTCGCGAGGAGTACAAACTCGTTGTCAAACGGACCCAGGAACTCTAAGTTTAGTGGACCTTAATTAAAGTAGTGAAACCTCCACCATTGTGAGATACCACCATTTGCTTGCGTGTTGCTGCTCTCAGCAATGTCGCCGAGACGAAGAGCAGCGATTGGAGCGTTTTGGGGAAGGGGAACTTAATTAGCTTCCCTCCACTTCTTATTATTAATTGTTGAATTCTATATTTTATTATTTGTGAAGTTCAACCAGTGGTATTTTTCCTGTCTAGTGGCCGCTAACGCCCCAGTTACCAGCCCTGGAGCTTAGTGTATGTTACAGCAGTGTACTTTTCCTCGCCTTGCCGCTGCTGTCCGCTATGACCTGTAGTTAGACAGCTTCCTTGATTTGTGGGCTGGGTGGTGTGTTTTTTTCCCCATAACCTGGTAGTAGTCGTTCCTTCTTGCTTCCGGATGCTCTAAACACAGGAGTCTGAAGACGTAGTACTCACCGCCAGTTCTGTCTTGGGTGTGTTATTCCATCGTTGCATTGGTCATCGGACGTTAGGTAGATTCGGCAAATGATTATTGGTCATGCGTTTAAACTGCCACTAGTCTGAGTTACCATCTAGTGTGAAGTGAATGCAACTCTTGGCTGCCTGTCTCATCGCTTGCGCAGTTTCGAGGTTTTGAGGGACTTTCCCAGGTCGATCCTTGGGGCAACGTCTGCGCACCCCCCCCCCCCCCCCCTTGTTCTTGGTTTGGTCAGATTTGATGTAGTGTTTTTTAATTTATTGACTGTAACTTCATGTTTGAAGACGTTTAACTGGTTCTTAAAGGATTGCTATTCAGGCCTTCAGCCGTGAGTGTTACTTGTCTTAAAATTTTAATTAGATAATTGTATTCTAGCAGTGAGATTTTGATGATTGTTCTTAGAAAATATTTTGATAATTGTAATTGCGGGTTGAAGTAGTTTAACTGGTTCTTAAGATTGCTATTCAGACCTTCAGCCGTTAAACAGTTTTAAATTATCACTATTGGGGCCTTCAGCTGAGAAATAGTATTGAATCTGTTTTCATTAAGGCCTTCAGCCGTGAAACACTTCTTAATTTATTGTCACATTTTATTGTTGTTGTTTCTAAATAAAGTGTACGTGATTGAAAAATAAACCAACCAACAGCAGTTAATTACGGCCCCGTCCACAATAGTAACCCAGTCCTGCCTTCCTTGGTACAAGGTCTCAGAGTTATCAGAGATATATTAGTTTGAATCCAAAGCTGTTTTACAAAGTAGAATATTTTCACGAACTTATCACAAACAGCACAAATTTTTACGCAACAACGAACACACCTGAAAATGTTTTCCATTTTCAGCTCATACACCGAGTGTCAACAGTCACCGCTATGTGGAAGCATACCACTTACTATGCGACGATCAGGACGGAATTTGTAAAATTGACCCAGTTCATATCCCGACCCTTACTGAGGTCGTGGTCGTACGATCCTGCGACTGATCGCCGTGTGGGAGTTGCGTAAGGCGTCGTCGGAGACACGTCGACCTGACATGACCCTCCTGGCCTCATCCCTACACGTGCGCGGCTGTCCATCAGTAACCAATGTTGATACATGACAGTTCGAGTTTAGACTCTGTTAAGGCCCTGATACGTTGTGAACGTATTCTATTTTTCGGCTACGAGACCAACCACTTTCCTGGATGGTTGTAAGGCAGCAACGTCAATGTCAGGTAGCAGTTCAAAGGGAAGCTCGAAGACAAGCAGAGACCGTAGTCCGAGCCCCGTCCGTCAGAGAATCTGAACTTGACAGTGTCGCTTGCCAGTTTGACATGTACGGCGCTACTGGTGATGGAAAGGTGAACGCCTACTGTATTCCTGAAATAGAGGTGAGCTTCGTCCCGAAGGAAGCACTCAATTTCAGAGGCTCTGGATCGCGCATAGTCCGATTGAAAACTGAACTTGATCGTGGATTTTCGATACGCGTGGACCATGGTGTGTCTACCAACGGTCGTAGCACTAAGCGGCGGCGAAGATGTATACAGACTGCGCGTGCTAGCGTAGCCGCGGATGGGACACAAACAAGACGTCCTCTCCGCTGCCATGCCGAAGGCAGACTGTTGCTAGACCACAGGTTCACGTTTAAGGACTTTGTTACTACTATATTACATCCATTGGTAATAGAGCCACCTCCCAAAGATCACTAACGTTAATTTACAGATTGCAAATGATCGTGCCGAAATCTGAACAAGAACTCAACATCTACTTTAATTCATTACAACTCATAAATTTCATTCGTCTTCATTCTTTATGTAAGGTCGGGCTAGTCGCTTCTGGAGCTCTTTCTTGGAAAACGGCCGTCGCTTTTACGCCTATTTACACTAATGACGATTGCTGTGTAACGACAGGAGGACTGGTCCTTCCGCCAGTTCCATGTCCCACCCTCGTACCATGGAACAGAAGACAAAACATACATTTCACACGGTACACTGAGGTGAGAAAAGTCATGGGATACCTCCTCAAATCGTGTCGGACCTCCTTTTGCCAGGAGTCGTGCAGCAGCTCGACGTGACATGGACTCAACAAGTCGCTGGAAGTGTCCTGAAGAAGTATGGAGGCATGTGCCGCTATAGCCGTCCATAATTTCGAAAGTGTTTCTGGTGCAGAAATTTGTACATGAGCTGGCCTATCGATTATGTCCCATAAATTTTCGGTGAGATACATGTCAGACCATCTGGGTGGTCGAACCATTCGCTCGAATTGTCCTGAACGTTGTTTAAAGCAATCGTGAATAATTGTGGCCCAGTGACATGACGCATTGTCATCCATTAAAATTGGAACACGAAGTCCATGAATGGCTGCGAATGATTTCCAAGTAGCTGAACATATACGTTTCCAGTCAACGATCGGTTGAGTTGGCTCAGAGGACCCAGCCCGCTCCATGTAAACACAGCCCAGTCCATTACAGCTCAGTCCATTATGGAGCCACCACCAACTTGCACTGTGCCTTGTTCACAGCTTGGACCACCGCTTCGGGAGGTCTGTGCCACACTCCAACTCTACCATCAGCTCTTATCAACTAAAATAGGGAGCCGTCTGAGGAGGTCATGTTTTTACAGTTGTCTAACATCCAACCGATACGGTCACAAGCCAAGGATCGGCGCTGTAGACGTCGTTGCGCTGTTAGCAGAGGTACTCGCTTGGTCGTCTGCTGCTATATCCAGTTAAAGCCACATTTCGTCGCACCGTCCTATCACATACGTTCGTCGTACGTCCCACATTGATTTATGCGGTTATTTCACGTAGTATTGCTTGTCTGTTAGCATTCACAAATCAACGCAAAGACCGCTGATCTCGGTCGTTGAGTGAAGTCCGTCGGCCACTGCGTTGTCCGTGGTGAGAGGCAACGTTTGAAATATTGTATTCTCGGCATTGTGGATCTCGGAATATCGAATTCCCTAATGGAATGCCCCATGAATCTAGCTCTAACTGGGAGGGTCGTTGAATAAGTAACGCCCCACATTTTTTTTTCTCAGAACATATTTATTGTTAAGAGTCAGAATTTGGTGACAATATGCATCAACATGTCTTGCCCATGTCCTGTTTTTCTACTTAGTCTCCATCACGTTGCCGATCTTTGTGACCGAGCGGTTCTAGACGCTCCAGTCCGGAACCGCGCTGCTGCTACGCTCGCAGGTTCGAGTTCTGCCTCGGGCATGGATGTGTGTGATATCCCTAGGTAAGTTAGGTTCAAGTAGTTCTAAGTCTAGGGGACTGATGACCTCATATGTTAAGTCCCATAGTGCTCAGGGCCATTTGAACCATCCATCACGTTCTATGTCCGTACGCCCACGTTGTGGAAGAGCATATATTCCCTGCTGCTAAAAGCTCTTGTCCTGTCGGTGTAGCCAAGTTTTCACTGTATGACTGACACTGTTGTCATCTTCAAAGTGTGTTCCCCGTACAGAATCTTTAAACGGCCGAAAGAGATGGAAGTCTGAAGGTGCCAGGTCTGGACTGTAGTGTGGATGAGGAAATGATGTCCAATCCAATTTGGTGATGTGTTACTGGGTTCTCAGACTTGTGTGTAGGCATGCATTATTGTGTTGGACCAAGATTTATGCTGGATTATTTTCCGATCGAACACGTCGGAAAATGTTCTTGAGTTTATTCAGAGTCTTCATGTATGTCTCTGAATTGATGGTTGACCCTCTTGGCATTATATCCGAGAGAAGGTCGCCATCACAGTAACAGAAGACTGTCACCATGATTTTTCCAGCCGTGCGGGTTGCCTTGAATTTCTTCCCTTGTGGTGAGTGAGTAAGATGCCACTCCATGGACTGCCTCTTTGTTTCCGGCGCTAAGTGGTGCACCCCGCTTTCTTTCCCCGTAAGGATATGATAGAAATGCCTCTCCGTCGTTCTCAGAACTCTCCAACAATCCAGATGAAACGGCCTTTCTTTGAATCTTGTGGTCCGCTGTCAGCATTCATGGAACGCATCGTCAGCATCTCTTTGAATATCCGAGAGTCTCGAGCATTGCAGACGCATTTCCAATGCTGACCGACAACTGTAAAGCCAATTCTCGTATTGTAATGCGCCGGTCGGCAGGAATAATGGCGTCCTCACTATTCAGCATGTCTGGAGCAGTGGCTGTGACAGAACGTCCCGAGTGTGGCTGTTCGTGGAGCTCTGTTTCTGCATTTTCTGAGGCTGTAACTTTCCTTACCCATCGCCCAACTGTACTCCTATCAATTGCAGCACCGCCATACACTGCATATAAGCGTTTATGGATGTTCAGCACTGTTTCCTTTCCTGCACTCAAGAATTCAATAACAGCACGGTGCTGGTAACGCAAGGCGTATATCGACACCATTTTGACGCTGGACTACGGCTCTGCCATCTGCCAGAACGGTTCGAAACTTCACCGGGGCACAGAACAAACATCAAAGGTGAAGCACCAAGAAGGACGTTTCTCTACGTATTTTAATGGCTTTTTTTTTTAATGTGAGGCATTACTTATTGAACGAGTTCGAGTAGAATGAATTTTCTGGAGACTAGAAATCTACTCTGTAGGAATCAGCATGGGTTTTGAAAAAGACGATCGTGCGAAACTCAGCTCGCGCTATTCGTTCACGAGACTCAGTGGGCTATAGACGCAGGTTCCCAGGTAGATGCCGTGTTTCTTGACTTCCGCAAGGCGTTCGATACAGTTCCCCACAGTCGTTTAATAAACAAAATAACAGCATATGGACTATCAGACCAATTGTGTGATTGGATTGAAGAGTTCCTAGGTAACAGAGCGCAGCATGTCATTTTCAATGGAGGGAAGTCTTCCGAAGTAAGAGTGATTTCGGATGTGCCGCAGGGGAGTGTAGTAGGACCGTTGCTATTCACAATGTACATAATCGACTTGTGTATAACATCGGAGATTCACTGAGGCTTTTTGTGGATGATGCTGTAGTATATCGAGAGGTTGTAACAATGGAAAACTGTACTGAAATGCAGTAGGATCTGCAACGAATTGACGCATGGTGCAGGGAATGGCAAATGAATCTCAATGTAGACAAGTGTAATGTGCTGCGAATACATAGAAAGAAAGATCCTTTATCATTTAGCTACAAAATAGCAGGTCAGCAACTGGACGCAGTTAATTCTATAAATTATCTGGAAGTAGGCATTAGGAGTGATTTAAAATGGAATGATCATATAAAGTTGGTCGTCGGTAAATCAGATGCCAGACAGAGACTTATTGGAAGAATCCTATGCAATCCGAAAACAAAGGAAGTAGGTTACAGTACACTTATTTGCCCACTGCTTGAATACTGCTCACCAGTGTTGAATCCGTACCAGATAAGGTTGATAGAAGAGATAGAGAAGATCCAACAGAGAGCAGCGCGCTTAGTTACAGGATCATTTAGTAATCGCGAAAGCCTTACGGAGATGATAGATAAACTCCAGTGGAAGACTCTGCAAGAGAGACGCTCAATAGCTCAGTACGGGCTTTTGTTGAAGTTTCGAGAACATACCTTCAGGGAGGAGTCAAGCAGTATATTGCTCCCTCCTACGTGTAACTCACGAAGAGACGACGAGGATAAATTCAGAGAGATTAGAGCCCACACAGAGGCATACCGACAATCTTTCTTTCCGCGAACAATACGAGACTGGAATAGAAGGGAGAATCGATAGAGGTACTCAAAGTACCCTCCGCCACACACCGCCAGGTGGCTTGCGGAGTACGGCTGTAGATGTAGAACGACCCTCGTACAATTCCGCGTTCAAAGTCAGTTAATTCCTGTCGTGCGGTCACAATCGTGCCGGAGACCTTCACACGTGACTCACCTGAGTACGAATGGCAACTCTGCCCAATGCACCGCCATCTGGAGATGTGCATACCGGCATCGCGTGACTTTTGTCAACTCATTGTGTAGGACGTGTTGTGTCCGGCAGCAGCGAGCGCTCCCCGCGGACAAGCAGGCGTGACAAGGGGGGCGTGCTGGGAGCGGCGCGGCTGCCGACTGCGGGCTCGCCGGCCGCTGACCCTGGCCGGGACGCGGCGCACGCCTTTCCCACACTTGGTATTCATATCTGAGCACCCGCCGCGCTGCGCCCCGCCACCGTGACACAAAAAATTATAGGCCGCGCCGCTGAAACGGCAACAACAGCAACAGCACAGCGCTGCGCGAACAACAGCCGGCTGTCGGGCTGGTCCGGCATTCATTAGGCAGGCAGCGAGCCTGTCCCGCAGCGCCGCGCCGCTCTGGGTGGCCGCCGCGGGAGGCGCTGCAGAGGTGTCGCGCGCAACCACCGAGCGGCCGGCCCAGCTTACCTTACAGCGAGCACTTCGGAAAAATAACCACTGCCTGACACAAAAGAGTGAAGCACCCAGCAGGTATGGTCTCATGTCAATGTAAAATTGTTCGCATACACATCACGGGCAGGCGTGTAAATGATTTAGACTTGGAATTCTCTGTGACCGATAGAACGGCCTCAGGAGTGCACTAGTTTTGTTCGTGTTTAGTGTTGTTACCAGGCCTTTTAAGGTATATGAGTGACATGAACAGAATCAGATGTTGAGTGATCACTGATGTTATTGATTGGCGACTCCATGTTGTCTTGTGCACTACGACCAGATAACAGGTATACTTGAAAAAAGAGACTATTGCAAAATCGATTTTCTGTCACTGAGTGACCATCTTCAGTGCTACATTGTATAACTTAAATTAGGATGCACTGTTATCACTAAGCTTACGGCAATCACATAGACGAAGCCGTAAGCTTAGTGACAACAGTGCATCCTAATTTAAGTTATACAATATAGCACTGAAGATGGTCACTCAGTGACAGAAAATCGATTTTGCAATAGTAAAAAATATACGACCAATGCTGTCTCTTTTTTCAAGGATCACTGATGTGTTATTCCTGGTGGTGGTGGTTAGTGTTTAACGTCCCGTCGACAACGAGGTCATTAGAGACGGAGCGCAAGCTCGGGTTAGGGAAGGACTGGGAAGGAAATCGGCCGTGCCCTTTCAAAGGAACCATCCCGACATTTGCCTGAAACAATTTAGGGAAATCACGGAAAACCTAAATCAGGATGGCCGTAGAAGGGATTGAACCGTCGTCCTCCCGAATGCGAGTCCAGTGTGCTAACCATTGCGCCACTTCGCTCGGTGTTATTCCTCTCGACACTGTTTGAACATAGAAAAATTTAATTTTTATTCTTGCTTTTGTGACCATAATAAGAGTCGCCCCCCCCCCCCCCCCCCCTCAAGAACCACGGACCTTGCCGTTGGGGGAGGCTTGTGTGCCTCAGCGATACAGATAGCCATACCGTAGGTGCAACCACAACGGAGGGGTATCTTTTGAGAGGCCAGACAAACTTGTGGATCCTGAAGGGGGGCAGCAGCCTTTTCAGTAGTTGCAGGGGCAACAGTCTGGATGATTGACTGATCTGGCCTTGTAACACTAACCAAAACGGCCTTACTGTGCTGGTACTGCGAACGGCTGAAAGCAAGGGGAAACTACGGCCGTAATTTTTCCCGAGGGCATGCAGCTTTACTGTATGATTAAATGATGATGGCGTCCTCTTGGGTAAAATATTCCGGAGGTAAAATGGTCCCCCATTCGGATCTCCGGGCGGGGACTACTCAACAGGACGTCGTTATCAGGAGAAAGAAAATTGGCGTTCTACGGATCGGGGCGTGGAATGTCAGATCCCTTAATCAGGCAGGTAGGTTAGAAAGGGAAATGGATAGGTTAAAGTTAGATATAGTGGGAATTAGTGAAGTTCGGTGGCAGAAGGATCAAGACATTTGGTCAGGTGAATACAGGGTTATAAATACAAAATCAAACAGGGGTAATGAAGGAGTAATGAATAAAAAAATAGGAGTGCGGGTAAGCTACTTCAAACAGCATAGTGAACGCATTATTGTGGCCAAGATAGACACGAAGCCCACGCCTACTACAGTAGTACAAGTTTATATGCCAACTAGCTCTGCAGATGACGAAGAAATTGAACAAATGTATGATGAAATAAAAGAAATTATTCAGATAGTGAACGGAGACGAAAATTTAATAGTCATGGGGGGACTGGAATTCTGTAGTAGGAAAAGGGAGAGAAGGAAACGTAGTTGGTGAATATGGACTGGGGCTAAGAGACGAAAGAGGAAGCAGCCTGATAGAATTTTGCACAGAGCACAACTTAATCATAGATAACACTTGGTTCAAGAATCATAAAAGAAGGTTGTATACATGGAAGAAGCCTGGAGATACTGACAGGTTTCAGATAGATTACATAATGGTAAGACGTAGATTTAGGAACAAGGTTTTAAATTGTAAGACATTTCCAGGGGCAAATGTGGACTCTGATCACAATCTATTGGTTATGAACTGTAGAGTAAAACTGAAGAAACCGCAAAAAGTTGGGAATTTAAGGAGATGGGACCCGGATAAACTGAAAGAACCAGAGGTTGTACAGAGTTTCAAGGAGAGCATAAGGGAACAATTGACAGGAATGGGGGAAAGAAATACAGTAGAGGAAGAATGGGTAGCTTTGAGAGATGAAGTAGTGAAGGCAGCAGAGGACCTAGTACGTAAAAAGACGAGGGCTGGTAGAAATCCTTGGGTAACAGAAGAAATATTGAATTTAATTGATGAAAGGAGAAAATGTAAAAATGCAGTAAATGAAGCAGGCAAAAAGGAATACAAACGTCTCAAAAACGAGATCGTCAGGAAATGGCTAAGCAGGGATGGCTAGAGGACAAATGTAAGGATGTAGAGGCTTATCTCACTAGGGGTAAGATAGATACTGCCTACAGGAAAATTAAAGAGATCTTTGGGGAAAAGAGAACCACTTGTATGAATATCAAGAGCTCAGATGGAAACCCAGTTCTGAGCAAAGAAGGGAACGCAGAAAGGTGGAGGGACTATATAGAGGGCCTATACAAGGGCAATGCACTTGAGAACAATATTATGGAAATGGAAGAGGATGTAGATGAAGATGAAATGGGAACTACGATACTGCGTGAAGAGTTTGACAGAGCTCTGAAAGCCTGAGTCGAAACAAGGCCCCGGGAGTAGACAACATTCCATTAGAACTACTGACGGCCTTGGGAGAGCCAGTGAAAGGTCTCTGTTGGATTCCTTTCATGTTTAATTTCTTAAATCTGTTGCCATTTATGGAATAAATTCCTCTTCTAAATGTACTGTGGCGTTTCTGACTATCTGGGAGGAGACTGAGCAGTGGAACGTGTTACTTTTACACATAAACAAGAACGATCTGTCACACTACTACACTTTAAAGCACAGTTTATATGTAATTCTTATATGTAATTCATGTCACACAGTCTCATACGGAACCTACATCCGCTTTCTTTTATATACTGTATATGATAAGATACTGTCATCCCCCTTCCCTTTTGTGTGAGAGGATGAATGAGCATATGTATTTCTAGTTGCATGCTTGAGGGTAGCAGACAAGGCTGTCTGCTAGAGAACAGTAGGACCAACGTCGGAACAGGTAGCTACGCTTCCTAAAAGCAAAGAGGTTTCTATCCTTAGTATGGTCCTGTCCGTCCGTTGTCATGTTGGTATAGGAAGCTGCCCCTCTGGCCACTTCCGTTGGTCTTTGGGAGACCGAGGAAGCACGCTGGGCAGTAAGGCAGTTGCTGTGTGGCCGTGGCGAGCGTCTGAAGTGGTAAGATCTCCGGCTAAGCGCGTGTCTGTTAAGTCCGTAGGACAATGGATTTCTTAAGTTCAGCCTAACTGAAAATTTAATCACTTTTATTTCGGGTTTAGGTCTAAAATATCCGATGTTATCTTAAATTGCAGCGCAGTGTAATTATCGTGTGAAGTTCAGGTTATTTTTCGGTAGTTGCTTTGTTACTACTTTGTGAGTAAAGTGGAACCACGTGTTGATCAGTAACTCTAACTAAGTTCATCAATCTTAAATCCGAATGTGCGTGAGATTATAACGTCTCGTCTTGAGAATATTTTTTTTAATATAGCAACTTTTCTTTATGCTTTTCCTTATGTTCAACCCACGTGGGGTGTACTTTGCGAGACCAGTACCACGTGCTTATATAACTGTTTGACCCATCAGGTTAATAGTAAGACGTTAGTAACCAGTTCAAGGTTTTTCTTTTGTCAATTGCTTTTCGATCTAATGTATTTTAATTATCAAAATTATTGTGGAGTTGTACGCTTTGTGTAAACCAAGTTGACCACGTGGAGCATGTGGTGTAATCATCAAAGTAGCCCTCAGCTATTCTTTTTGCGAAGACTTCACAAAGAGTTAATATGAATTTAGTATACCAGTGTGTGGTAATTACATGACGGACAGGATTGTGGTATGAACGTAATTTCTTTGGGTAAAAACTGAATCTGTTGGTTGTGGTTAATTTCTTCTTGCTTATGTTTCAATGTTCTTCGTGTGTTATTTTATGAATGTAGTGTTGTATGCAGTTTTCCAAATCTTGGCTCCATATTTTATGTGTTCCGTAAGATTACAATCTCACGTTCTTTTCAATCGTAAATAAGGCACCAGCTCAGTTATAACTCACGTATAATATGCTGAAATTTCAATGAACAATCTTAAAATAAATTTCCAAATATAAACTGATTTCTTTCTTTTTATTTAAATTCTCCTTTTTATATATATTACCGGTTTTGTATGACTATTAAAAGATTATCATTAATGTTAGTCTGCTGATGAAACAGTTGCCCAGTAATCCACGGTTAACGTCCCCAGACAGATCACGGCTTTTAACCCACTTTCATTGTCAATTAGCACCGATTTCAGCATAACAAAATTAAAGTTACAATATTACACATCAGCATACAAAAATAAAGTTACAACGTTACACATGGCGACCCTGTTCTGTGATTCCGCTAGACTCTGGAATCTCTGAAATGTTAGATTGCGAGCGTGTTATAATCTTAATTTTTTTCCCTACAGCGCTCAAACAACTTCTGCGTTGTTTCCGAGCAGACTTTCAAAATATTCACGGCGTTGTTGATCGGCGTTGCGTTGTTTGTCTTGTTTTGTTTTTTATATTTGTGTGTTTTATATGTCTGTGTGTTTTTTATTCTCGCTTGTAAATTCCACTGTTTCGATCTAAGATAAAAATTTGTATTGCGTGTAAAAAAGTGCGTACTAGGTTGGGTATCTTTCGTGTGACTGTCGTAATTTTTGTGGGACACATTTATTTTGATTAGTGTGTCGCATACCGGTTATAAATTGCACTAATGCAGACACGTAACCAAACTAAAAGTAAGCGGTCCGACAACCTAACCAACATAGACCAAGGGGATAATTTAATTTCGAATGTTAACGCGTCGGGCGGTTCCGAAAATGCAATGGGGAATACTTCAGACGAAATGCAAGACAGGACGAACGGGCTCACATCAGAGCCACAAATTAATTTGCCTCCAACTAACCAAATTGATTTGGCAGAACTCATGAAAACCTTATTGCAACAAAATAAAGAATCATTTGAAAAATCGTTCCGAGAACAAAAAGAATCATCAGAAAAATCGTTCCGAGAACAAAAAGAATCATCCGAAAAATCGATCCGCGAGCTAGGCGAACAAATGACGCATAAATCTGAAAAATCGATCCGGGAGCTAGGCGAACAAATAGACGAAAAACTAATCCAGCAGACAAATAAAGTCGACAAGTCGATGCAGAGAGTGTCCGATGATATCTCACAAAGAATAAACAATCTGGCAAGTGAGATAAAAAGTGATATTATGAAAGAATTAGGCCGTACATTTGAACAAATCGATGATCGTCTGCAAGCTTTAGAACAGAGCAAGCGGAGGGGCGATACCGAATCTAAAGAAAGCGAAGAACGGCTACTTAGGAATTTTGAAGAGCTGAGGGAAGAATGCCAAAGGGAACACCAGCAGGTAATCTCGAGGGTCCAGCAGGCGGAAACGCATTGTCCCACGTCCGTTAGCAACACAATAGCGGACAACAGTTTAGCGATCCACGCGTTGGAACAGCAAATAGAACAATTGAAGCAGACTGGGGCGGAGGACAAGAGACAAATTGATGATAAGATTGCGGCATTAGCGGACACTGTAGGCACGATGAAGCTGACGGAAAGCGAGAACAATACTACACCAGTAGCGGCCGCAGAGACCGAAGAAGTGCGTTCGCTTCTTAGATTTCAGAAGGGACAGTTTGAAGTGAACAGACAACACAAAGCTGTAACAGGCGAATTACAAGAACGCGTGGCGCATCTGGAAAACCGCATGGCGTGTGATTCCGAACTCGCCAATAGCACTAAAAATAGCCGGATGAACAGTGCAGAGAGGGACTCCGGCCACGAGGGAGATTTTGACGACAGGGAAGAATGTAATTTAAGGGGCAGACATGAGAGAAACAGAAACATTCAAGGGCCTCGCCAGGAGGAAATGCGGGGATTTGATTTCAAACATTTCCTTACGGTGAGAAAGTTTGAAATATTCCGAAATTCGCAAAAAGGAATACATCCACGAGCATGGCTCGAGCAATTTGAGTTCTGTCTTCCTCCCGACTGGGCAAGTTCACATAAGATAGAATATATGTGTGGCTATTTGGAAGGCGAACCGGCGATTCGCATGAGGTCGGCAGCGCGTCACTGCAACTCCACTCGGGAGTTTCGACAAGCCTTTCTGTCCGCCTATTGGTCGGAAGCGGCACAAGATAGGGTCAAACATGGCATAATTATGCTGCCAAATTTGAACCAGTCTGGTTTCGGCAGCCCTGCACGTCTATTCGACCACATGCTGCAGGCAAATCAATTTTTATACGACCCATACGGGCCTGCGGAACTAATTAGGATATGCATCACCAAATTGCCGATGCACTTGCGGCACGTCATTCTTGCGGGACGATGCAAAGAGGACGTGGAAACGTTTAAGACGCTTCTCCAAGAGTTGGAATACAATACAGGAGAATGCCCGCCTAATCAGGCACAAAGTTATTACGGGGCACAGCAGCGCGACCGCAGTCGTGGCCGTATTACTAATCAACGGCGTGACTGGTCGTCGCGACGCGAACGGAACAATAATCGGGACCGGCCGTATAGAAACTGGGGTGACAGTCGCGAACACAGGTGGAACAACAGAAATGATCGAGGACGTGGACAAGATCGTGAACGCTACAGGTACGACAACCAGAATCGACACTATGATGAATACAGGGGGAATAGGACTGTAGGCGGAGCACCTCATGATGTTGAAATTCGGCCGGCTAATCCTAGACATAATCCAGCAAATGAAAATGAACGAAACCGGCAATGACAAACGATCAGCGCAGAAGGCGCCCAATCGGAACAAATGAGCGACATGTCAAATGAGTAGAAAGGACAGTGAGAAGTAGAGAGGACGGTGAGGAGAAAGAATTGATTAGTTTAAATTTGTGACGTATGCATTTTGAATAATATGTTAGTAAAAATAATGATAAAGATGTTTCTATGTGATTGATTGAAGTGACGTTTTTAGTTATTTTTCTTTCCTTGTGCAATTAGGATTTAGGTTGGTTCAAAGGTGAACATAAAAGGTTTATTTGTGAACGAGTGAAATGCTGTTTATGTTTTTTTTGTGTGTAAATTGAAAAGAGTCGCTCCTGAGGAAAGCAAGATCGTTGCTGAATTAGTGCATAAACTCAGGGGAATATCCGATCTGTGGGTATTATGGGTCTAGCAAACCCAGGTCCCCAGCTGTTAGTAGCCTTGTTTCCAATTTTCTGCTTTCAGTGCTACTATCTATCTATTACTGTTCTATATCTGTCAGTATAAATGAGGATCTCTTACTATAGTATGTGTGCTGTATGAATATTTTAAGATAGGAGAACTCTGAGAAAGGAATGAGTAAGTTTGGAATCTTGAAAACAGGATGCGATAATACGATTGTTGAACCATTGGCTTCCAATATGCGATGATATGTTAATATTGATGATATATGTCTTTTTTGTTCTTTATAGCTGAGTACGTAAAGTGCTGTCTGTGGATTTCGTAAGTATATTGATTCCCTTCAAGGTGAAAGAAGAATTGTGGTTTGTGTAATTTACGTGGCTCTGAAATATTATTGTGGTAGTCAAATACGAGCAGCTTTTCAGCAAATGGAGAATGGAACGGAAATATGGATCCTTTTTGTAGTCTTAATTGATGTTGAGCCAAAGCCTAAAAAATTATTCTGCGTTAATACTTGTCCTAGAAAAGCGACGTTTATGTGTTTTGCTGATGCTGTGAGCATTACAGCTTACTGTTTTCGCTGGTGCGGGATGCACTGCAGCCTATATGATTTGTACTGAGGAAATTTCCCTCTTGAAGGTAGAGGATGATTAAATAATTTTGATTATGGGAACGAAGGAAAGCTTGGTTTAAGGTAATAAGGATAAAGCAAAACATTTGTCATTTAAACTACAGGAGGATTCGGATCTTTTGTGTCTGTTGTAAGTTCAATATGTTAAGATGATACTGTTTTACAGAATAGAGGTGACCACAATTTTGCCATTCATGAGAAATGAATCCAGAATAACCACCACAGGCGAAATAACTGATTTGGAACCGAAAGGTAACGTAAAGAAGGAACGAAATCGCAGCAAAATGGGTAAGAAAATGTAATATAACCTGTATAATGCAAATATTTTTAACCTTCTCAGAGTCATCTGCGTGATTAATTGTTGTGATAACGTAATTTTAGGTGAAATTTTCTTACTGTTTTATGTGTGAATATATGAGTATGATAAATGTATAATTGCGAGTCTCTTTTCAGGTGTGCGAACTGGTATAAATGTTTTGGCTTGTAAATAACCATTGTTCTTTTTAATGTGTATGTTTAAGGAAAGTTCTCCATATTTATCATGTGACAAGACGTATGCCGCGAGCGTCAAGAAGAATGTTGTAGTGGTATATACACGGTGTTGAAATAGCATTGAAGTAGCTTATTGGGTTAACTAGTAGTGGATAGAAATAGAATATTGAGTAATGCATGTTTATGGGTAGTTAGTTTGTAGAATAGACAACAGGTGTGCATGTATGTGTGTGTAAATAACATGTGAACCCTATGCTGTCCTGACCTATACTTGCACAAGGCATAACCCTATTCATTTTAGTGAATTAATAAGTGGCATTTGATTTATTAAAACACAAGTGAACCACATTAGTGATGTGGATTTAAATATTATATTGTCAGTTCATTTAAATTTTTATTTTTATACTGTCAAGTCATTTCACTTTTATTTTTTTTACATTGTCAAGTCATTTAAATTTTATTTTATATTGTCGATTTATCTAATTTTTTATTTAAAAAAAAATATTAAGTCTCACTTTGTTCTTAAAAATTGTGAAAGACAATACTAAGTGGTATTATGTATGACATTGTGTAATCACATAAGGATGATAAAAAATTTCTGTGAATGCAGTTGAGAACCTGAAAGCGAACCGGCAAAACTCTTAAGAGACAGCGGGAGCAGCCGGACTAGTTGTAAACTGGCGGGTTTCCCAGCGGGACACGCTGTCATCCGGGCCACTTTGTGAGCGCGGCCGACAACAAAAGGAGAGTAAGCGGCAAACACTTTCCCTTGTACCTGGAGCTAATGGGCGGCCGCCCCGGGCGACCTTTCCTCGAGGCGATGACCTGAGATGGGCGAGCGGTCCACCGCGCGGAAATCCATCTGCTGGCAACTCACCACACGCACGCGACCGTGACGAGACGGCCGCGGTGAAACAACACAAGGGGCGTGGAGCCTTTTGACAAGTACTGCCCAGAGAAACTTGCAGACGTCAACGACGCCTATCGACATTTCCTGATGGATGCCTACTGTCAAGCGACAGTAAATCTTGGTTCGATGTTCTCTGGTCGCTAAGGGTGGCACAAAAGAAGAGCCATTAAGTGTCATCCTTGCCCGAGAATATCAACCTGGCGTATCAAACGAGGATACCGCACGAATTTGACAATACAAACATGGAACCAAATCGAGATGTACGTGACACGAGAGAAACTTCATGAGAGGGCAGAGACGGCGGGATCGCACGCAACAGATGGACAAAAAATCCCTACTGACAGCTGCGGCGACGAACCCCCCCCCCCCCCCCCCTTTCCCTTATATTGTGCCTCGGAACAGTGGAACTACTGAGTGTGTCAGTGAACAGTGATTATACGGTTCTTAGTCCAGTGCATATACGTGTGTTTCTGTCAGAGAAACTCTGACTCGTGTGTTTTGCAGGAGTTCGATTTATTGGTGTTTATTAGACTGACTCTTGTATTTTGCAGGTGTTCTATTTATCTTTTTTAAACTTTGAATCTTGTGTTTTGCAGGTGTTTTATTTATAGGTGTTTTTTTTGTTTTAGATGTTGACTATTGTACTGTTTTATTTATCAATGTTTGTTTTTGTGTGATGTATTAGATTTGTGATATTTTGTTTCGTAAATTCATTGCTGTGGCATTGCTTCGTTTATCAGTCAGATAGCTTTTTATTCTCATTGAACTGTGATCGATTAGCCTTTGCATGGGGCATATTTACTGTGAGAAACCCCTTAAGGGTAACAATCACATAATTATTGTAGTTTCAGTATAATGACACAGTGCTCATTGTTTGCTAGCTAATTGACATATAGTAGAGTGATTAAAAGAGTGCCACATAGTTGTTTTAATTCTACAAATTATTAGTTTTATACGATATAGAATTTTTTTGCGATAACCACTTTGTAAAACATGTTTTTTCTCTTATCATTTTGTTGCTTTTGCAGATTGTGCATTGTTATGTTCTGCTTTTTAATACCGATGTTATTTGATGTTCCTTTTTTAATTGCTGTGGCACCTTTGCTATTTTCATAAATTATGCTTGTTAATTAACAGTCATAAATTTTCCTGTGATCAGTTGGCTCTTGCAGTGAGCAAATACTGGTGAACTCCATAAGGGTAACAACCAGAAATTGTTTTCATATTAATGACACAGGAACCATTGTTTTTACTTGCTGACCGAATTAGGTCTACACTACCTTTTAAATAGGTGTCACAGATTGTGTTCTTTTTTTTCTGTTTGAAATTGGTAGATTCTAAAGATGTGTTGAAATTATTGTGTTTTAGCAAGTAGCTGGTGTCCTTTTGCCTTTTCTTTTACACTTTTGGTTTAAGTAGGGTGTGAGAAGCCTGCTTGGGAATGTCCTAGCATGGCTAGAAAATTCCCTGCACAGTCTTTTCCCGGAGCGTTGGGGTTATGAAAGGCCTCTGTTGGATTCCTTTCATGTTTAATTTCTTAAATCTGTTGCCATTTATGGAATAAATTCCTCTTCTAAATGTACTGTGGCGTTTCTGACTATCTGGGAGGAGACTGAGCAGTGGAACGTGTTACTTTTACACATAAACAAGAACGATCTGTCACACTACTACACTTTAAAGCACAGTTTATATGTAATTCTTATATGTAATTCATGTCACACAGTCTCATACGGAACCTACATCCGCTTTCTTTTATATACTGTATATGATAAGATACTGTCATCCCCCTTCCCTTTTGTGTGAGAGGATGAATGAGCATATGTATTTCTAGTTGCATGCTTGAGGGTAGCAGACAAGGCTGTCTGCTAGAGAACAGTAGGACCAACGTCGGAACAGGTAGCTACGCTTCCTAAAAGCAAAGAGGTTTCTATCCTTAGTATGGTCCTGTCCGTCCGTTGTCATGTTGGTATAGGAAGCTGCCCCTCTGGCCACTTCCGTTGGTCTTTGGGAGACCGAGGAAGCACGCTGGGCAGTAAGGCAGTTGCTGTGTGGCCGTGGCGAGCGTCTGAAGTGGTAAGATCTCCGGCTAAGCGCGTGTCTGTTAAGTCCGTAGGACAATGGATTTCTTAAGTTCAGCCTAACTGAAAATTTAATCACTTTTATTTCGGGTTTAGGTCTAAAATATCCGATGTTATCTTAAATTGCAGCGCAGTGTAATTATCGTGTGAAGTTCAGGTTATTTTTCGGTAGTTGCTTTGTTACTACTTTGTGAGTAAAGTGGAACCACGTGTTGATCAGTAACTCTAACTAAGTTCATCAATCTTAAATCCGAATGTGCGTGAGATTATAACGTCTCGTCTTGAGAATATTTTTTTTAATATAGCAACTTTTCTTTATGCTTTTCCTTATGTTCAACCCACGTGGGGTGTACTTTGCGAGACCAGTACCACGTGCTTATATAACTGTTTGACCCATCAGGTTAATAGTAAGACGTTAGTAACCAGTTCAAGGTTTTTCTTTTGTCAATTGCTTTTCGATCTAATGTATTTTAATTATCAAAATTATTGTGGAGTTGTACGCTTTGTGTAAACCAAGTTGACCACGTGGAGCATGTGGTGTAATCATCAAAGTAGCCCTCAGCTATTCTTTTTGCGAAGACTTCACAAAGAGTTAATATGAATTTAGTATACCAGTGTGTGGTAATTACATGACGGACAGGATTGTGGTATGAACGTAATTTCTTTGGGTAAAAACTGAATCTGTTGGTTGTGGTTAATTTCTTCTTGCTTATGTTTCAATGTTCTTCGTGTGTTATTTTATGAATGTAGTGTTGTATGCAGTTTTCCAAATCTTGGCTCCATATTTTATGTGTTCCGTAAGATTACAATCTCACGTTCTTTTCAATCGTAAATAAGGCACCAGCTCAGTTATAACTCACGTATAATATGCTGAAATTTCAATGAACAATCTTAAAATAAATTTCCAAATATAAACTGATTTCTTTCTTTTTATTTAAATTCTCCTTTTTATATATATTACCGGTTTTGTATGACTATTAAAAGATTATCATTAATGTTAGTCTGCTGATGAAACAGTTGCCCAGTAATCCACGGTTAACGTCCCCAGACAGATCACGGCTTTTAACCCACTTTCATTGTCAATTAGCACCGATTTCAGCATAACAAAATTAAAGTTACAATATTACACATCAGCAAACAAAAATAAAGTTACAACGTTACACCAGTCCTGAGAAAACTCTACCATCTGGTGAGCAAGATATATGAGACAGGCGAAATACCCTCAGACTTCAAGAAGAATATAATAATTCCGATCCCAAAGAAAGCAGGTGCTGACAGATATGATAATTACCGAACAATCAGTTTAATAAGTCACGGATGCAAAATACTAACGCGTATTCTCTACAGACGAATGGAAAAACTGGTAGAAGATGACCTCGGGGAAGATCAGTTTGGATTCCGTAGAAATATTGGAACACGTGAGGCAATACTGACCCTACGACTTATCTTAGAAGAAAGATTAAGGAAAGGCAAACCTACGTTTCTAGCATTTGTAGACTTAGAGAAAGCTTTTGACAATATTAACTAAAATACTCTCTTTCAAATTCTGAAGGTGGCAGGGGTAAAATAAAGGGAGCGAAAGGCTATTTACAATTTGTGCAGAAACCAGATGGCAGTTATAAGAGTCGAGGGGCACGAAAGGGAAGCAGTGGTTGGGAAGGGAGTGAGACAGGGTTGTAGCCTATCCCAGATGTTATTCAATCTGTATATTGAGCAAGCAGTGAAGGAAACAAAAGAAAAATTCGGAGTAGGTATTAAAATCCATGGAGAAGAAATAAAAACTTTGAGGTTCGCCGATGACATCGTAATTCTGTCAGAGACAGCAAAGGACTTGGAAGAGCCGTTGAACGGAATGGACTGTGTCATGAAAGGAGGATGTAAGATGAACATCAACAAAAGCAAAACGAGGACAATGGAATGTAGTCGAATTAATTCGGGTGATGCTGAGGGAATTAGATTAGGAAATGACACACTTAAAGTAGTAAATGAGGTTTGCTATTTGTGGAGCAAAATAACTAATGATGGTCGAAGTAGAGAGGATATAAAATGTAGACTGGAAATGGCAAGGAAAGCGTCTCTGAAGAAGAGAAATTTGTTAATATCAAGTATTGATTTAAGTGTCAGGAAGTCGTTTCTGAAAGTACGAGTATTTGTATGGGGCGTAGCCATGTATGGAAGTGAAACATGGACGATAACTACTTTGGACAAGAAGAGAATAGAAGCTTTCGAAATGTGGTGCTACAGAAGAATGCTAAAGATTAGATGGGTAGATCATAGAACTAATGAGGAGGTACTGAATAGGATTGGGGAGAAGAGAAGTTTGTGGGACAACTTGACTAGAAGAAGGGATCGGTTGGTAGGACATGTTCTGAGGCATCAAGGGATCACCAATTTAGTATTGGAGGGCAGCGTGGAGGGTAAAAATCGTAGAATGAGACCATGAATACACTAAACAGGTTCAGAAGGATGTAGGTTGCAGTAGGTACTGGGAGATGCAGAAGCTTGCACAGAATAGAGTAGCATGGAGAGCTGCATCAAACCAGTCTCAGGACTGAAGGCCACAACAACAACAATAAGAGTCCAGGCTCCATAGGCAAACAGCCAGCCGACATTAAGAAATAGTCCACCAGGACATAGGGACAAGATAAGCGGCGGAGGCTGCCTAGAATGGCTTGTTGATCAAATAACTTACAAGGTAACCTCTCCATCGCACCCCCCTCAGATTTAGTTATAAGTTGGCACAGTGTATAGACCTTGAAAAACTGAACACAGATCAATCGAGAAAATAGGAAGAAGTTGTGTGGAACTATGAAAAAATAAGCAAAATATACAAACTGATTAGTCCATGCGCAAGATAGGCAACATCAAGGATAGACAGAACTCAGGACCGCCGTGGTCCCGTGGTTAGCGTGAGCAGCTGCGGAACTAGAGGTCCTTGGTTCAAGTCTTTCTTCGCGAGAGAAAAGTTTAATTTTTTATTTTCAGACAATTATCAAAGTTCAGGCACTCACACATAATCAATTTCGCTCTCCAAAATTCCAGGACATGTTCAGATTTGCTTTGACATATGCGGGATTTGACGGTCTACACACGGAAAAATTTGAAAACGTTAAAAACGTATGTTTTGACAGAGAATAGGGAAAAGTATGCGACTGTGAGACTTTTGGATTCATTTGTTGCAGTTTATGTGACAAACTCTTACGTTTTCATCACTTTTTTGGGAGTAATTATCACATCCACAAGAAAACCTAAATCGGGCAACGTAGAAGAATCTATTTACCCATTCGCCAAGTGTACAAGTTAGGTGGGTCGACAACATATTCCTGTCATGTGACGCACATGCCGTCACCAGTGTCGTATAGAATATATCAGACGTATTTTCCTGTGCAGGAATCGGTTGACCTATGACATTGCGATCAAATGTCTTCGGTTCCCATTGGAGAGGCACGTCCTTTCGTCTACTAATCGCACGGTTTTGCGGTGCGGTCGCTAAAGACAGACACTAAAGTTATTACAGTGAACAGAGACGTCAATGAACGAATGGACAGCCGGCCGCGGTGGCCGTGCGGTTCTAGGCGCTCCAGTTCGGAGCCGCGCTGCTGCTACGGTCGCAGGTTCGAATCCTGCCTCGGGCATGGGTGTGTGTGATGTCCTTAGGTTAGTTAGGTTTAAGTAGTTCTAAGTTCTAGGGGACTGATGACCACAGCAGATGAGTCCCATAGTGCTCAGAGCCATTTAAACAGATCATAACTTTGCGAAAACAAAAAAGATGTTCCCTATCTTCGCGTGGACTACTCAGTTTGTATATTTTGCTTATTTTTTTATAGTTCCACACAACTTCTTCCTGTTTTCTCGATTGATATGTGTTCAGTTTTTGAAGCCCTATCCACTGTGCCAACTTATAACTAAATCTGAGGGTGGTGCGATGGGGAGGTTCCCTTGTTAGTGTTTGACTTCCTGCCAGAGGAAGCAGCATGAATCAAACTTGCGCAATGGAAGACGCAAACAGCAGGGCGATAATACAGCAAGAGAGAGTGTCAGTTACGTGCGGAAAAGATTCGTGTGGAACCAAATTAAGTTCTGTGCAGCTAGAAACGAAAGTGTCGTGTGGAACCGAAGGCATTCTTGCACAAGCCGACCAATTAGAAACGAGAGTGTCGTGTGGAATCATAGGCATTCTTGTGCAATCCGATCACTTAGAAATGAAAGGGTCATGTGAAACAAATTAACTCGCGTGCACCCAAGTACATGAGAAACGAAATAAAAGGCCAATCAGCGGAACAGCTAGACGCAGAGATTCAGAAGCAGATTCAGAGCCATTGCCGGCAATTTGGAGATTCCGCAACGAGACGCCAGCGGGGCCGAGTAGGCCCTTAGCAGTCGATACAGCTGATAAAGACTTCAACTACGAGAAGACGGTGATATAGACTCTGGTGGACACTCAGGAACTGCAGGTCGAGTAGGAATTTTAGAGTTTCATTGGAATAGCGTTGAGCAGAGGCTGTCATTCATTGTCTCAATTACTTAGAGAGATTTCAGTGCTAACCGAGAACAAGTGATTGCTTTGTACTTGTTTCTGATATGTACCGGCAATTAGCTTTGAAGTAGCAAGTCCGAATAAATAGACTGAATCTTACTAGGGCGTTTATGGTCCAACACCTCACATAAGTGTATGTGATAATAAAGTTGATAGAAACGAACCAATCTTTTCTGCCTATTGCAATTCTGTAACCTATTTTCAGGAAACTTCTTTGCTTCAAACCAAGGAGATTCTCTCCCTCTCATCTCCGCTATAAAGGTTGAGAGCAATTTATAACTAACCCATTGTCGTTAACGTCCCGATTGCGCTACGTAGTTCGCACTTACTTCATTCTGGTATAGAGAGGCTGTGCCAGGACGCGACAACACATCGGAATTAAACACATAACCAGGTTGTAGTTGCCATACACTTCTTTATTACAAACACATGCTGTTAATGAAACCAACAGGAACAACGATTACAATAGAGGCACCTGCCCTACAGAACCAGCAGCAGTACTCAGATTAAAACATTGATGCTTTTAAGTGCGATAGACACAGATCTTTCAAAATTTACTCAACCAATCTTCACTAACTTAAGCAATGTTCATAAAACCACCATTAATCAAATTTAACTGACATAACTGATTGCTTCATGACTTACATACAAACTGGCTTTCACATTACTCACAGCCAATTCTAAAACTGCTTCCAACCACTAATACATCTTCCACGGACTGATCTTAAGCAACGGTAACAAATTAAAAGTATTATCAGATTAATACACTCAACTAAGCTTCTCTTTAGAATTACTCACAGGAACGAGATTGACGTACATTTCATGGCCAGAATATAATAATAGCATATTAAATAGTCTTAAAATGCAGCGGTTTCAACTTTACGTTGAAAATTAGTGATGGACGCGAGCAGACCGAAAGCTTCTATCCGATACAGGAGATTTACGGGCTAGAAGGTAAAGTGGAACTATACTCAACTTTGAGCTACAATTAAGCTTCCAGCAAACCACAACGCTCCACCGGAAAGATGGAATTGCAGGATACTAACAACTTAACCATAGACACCGATCCCGGTCCTTAAATTTCCCTCTTCCACCGTGATACCCCGATCGGAGTTTGCTCGCATCAACCACTGCCAATTATCTGAAACATAAACACATCAGCGGCAGACAACATTCTGGCGCATCAGATACGCAAAACATATCTGGCCAACTGGTTATAAATAAACCTTTAATTATACACGGCTTAAATGAACCTAAGCAGAACTAATCTATGTGACCACTAGCCCAGTAACGGCTCTTAAAATTTGATTAGCTAATTCTCTAAAACAAACAAATAAAATAATAACATAAATAGGGAAATAGGAAAAATTATTTCGGCCCGCTCTTGAACGTCAGGCACAGGCTTTCGTACTACTTAGCATGACCTCTTGCTACGCATTAAGCACTGCTTCATGTCTATTTGTCGTGCGTAGCTACCTCTCCCTTAAATACCATCCACATATCAGGCGGCCAGACCAAATACAGTAACAAGTGACTGAAACAATCACGATAGTTCTCAGTGCAGTCGGTTATTCAATTAACATGAACAGAACCCACCGAGGAACAATTCGACGACTCTAGTTTATTCACTTTGAGTAACATGTAACAGATGCAGAGGAAATCTGTCCTTCAAATCTCAAGGAAATCCCAATCACCGTCGGCAGCGGATCTGCATTCAAACAGCTAAACACGCCGCAGCAGCTGCCCACGCTCCTCCGTCGTACCGACTCGGCCACTCGCCAGCGCCACACGTCACTGCCGCTAACACAGCTGATACCCAAACGCAAACCTCTGCAGAGCGCACGCATTGCAGTTAAATGCACTCCTGGCCATTAAAATTGCTACACCCAGAAGAAATGCAGATGATAAACGGGTATTCATTGGACAAGTATATTTTACTAGATCTGACATGTAATTACATTTTCACGCAATTTGAGTGCATAGAGCCTGAGAAATCAGTACCCAGAACAACCACCTCTGGCCGTAATAACGGCCTTGATACGCCTGGGCATTGAGTGAAACAGAGCTTGGATGGCGTGTACAGGTACAGCTGCCCATGAAGCTTCAACACGATACCACAGTTCATCAAGAGTAGTGACTGACGTATTGTGACGAGCCAGTTGTTCGGCCACCATTGACCAGGCGTTTTCAGTTGGTGAGAGATCTGGAGAGTGTGCTGGCTAGGGCAGCAGTCGAACATTTCCTGTATCCAGAAAGGCCCGTACAGGACCTGCGACATGCGGTCGTGCATTATCCTGCTGAAATGTAGGGTTTCGCAGGGATCGTAACACATCTGAAATGTAACGTCCACTGTTCAAAATGCCGTCAATGCGAACAACAGGTGACCGAGACGTGCAAGCAATGGCACCCCATACCATCACGCCGGGTGATAAGCCAGTACGACGATGACGAATACACGCTTCCAATGTGCGTTCACCGCGATGTCGCCAAACACGGATGCGACTATCGTGATGCTGTAAACAGAACCTGGATTCATCCGAAAAAATGACGTTTTGCGATTCGTGCGCCCAGGTTCGTCGTCGAGCACACCATCACAGGCGCTCCTGTCTGTGATGCAGCGTCAAGGGTAACCGCAGCAATGGTCTCCGAGCTGACGGTCCATGCTGCTGCAAACGTCGTTGAACTAGTCGTGCAGATGGTTGTTGTCTTGTAAACGTCTCCATCTGTTGGCTCAGGGATCGAGACGTCGCTGCGCGATCCGTTACAGCCATGCGGATAAGATGCCTGTCATCTCGACTGCTAGTGATACGAAGCCGTTGGGATCCAGCACGGCGTTCCGTATTACCCTCCTGAACCCTCCGATTCCATATTCTGCTAACAGTCATTGGATCTCGACCAACGCGAACAGCAATGTCGCGATACGATAACCGCAGTCGCGATAGGTTACAATCCGACCTTTATCAAAGTCGGAAACTTGATGGTACGCATTTGTCATCCTTACACGAGGCATCACAACAACGTTTCACCAGGCAACGCCGGTCAACTGCTGTTTGTGTATGAGAAATCGGTTGGGACTTTCCTCATGTCAGCACGTTGTAGGTGTTGCCACCGGTGCCATCTTGTGTGAATGCTGTGAAAAGCTAGTCATTTGCATATCACAGCATCTTCTTCGTGTCGGTCAAATTTCGCGTCTGTAACACATCATCTTCGTGGTGTAGCAATTTTAATGGCCAGTAGTGTAGCCACCCGCCAAAGATGCGAAGAAGCCAAGCAGGCATCGAAAATCGACCCACAACGATCGGGATGACAATCGATGGAGACTGGCGCCAGCAGCGTACCAGCTCAGTCACTATGAAGGTCATGGGGGCGCCATGAAGTTGCGTGAGACTCTGTTATCAGCACCTAACATTGCTTGAAGGGTGCCTCATTGTGGGTCTCCAATTGGCCGGATGGTCTAATTGTGGTGTATGCACAATTTTGGGGCGTTCGGATAAGACAGAGGTCCGATGTTTGACTGCATGGGATCGTGAGGGTAGATATACCCGTCCTCAAGTTCCCGGTCGACCGCGTGTGGCCATCTCAAAGGAGGATCGCTGTTTTGCGCACCAAGGACATTGTATCTTCTTCACACGTGTACTTGCCATCCGAGAGCAACTAACGGACGACCAGCAACATTATGGGTCATCCTGCTCCGTTGATCCGAGAGTAGCAGCAGGCGGACTAAGGAATTATCCTCACTTCCGTGAGTTGTCGCTAATGACCCAACACAAACGGCTGCGTTTGGAGTAGTGTCGTAACCGGGAAGCACGGACGACTGATGAATGGCATCGCGTTGCATTCGGCGATGAAATGCGGTTCTGCACCACGCCGGACTATCATCGTCGGCGAGTATATCGTGACCTAGACAGAGGTCCCATTCTCCCAATCTACATCTACATCTACATCTACATGGATACTCTGCAAATCACATTTAAGTGCCAGGGAGATGGTTCATCGAACCACCTTCACAATTCTCTATTATTCCAATCTCATATAGCGTGCGGAAAGAACGAACACCTGAATCTTTCCGTGCGAGCTCAGATTTTCCTTATTTTATCGTGGTGATCGTTTCTCCCTACGTAGGTCGGTGTCATCAAAATATTTTCGCATTCGGAGGCGAAAATTGGTGACTGCAATTTTGTGAGCAGATTGTGTCGCAACGAAAACCGCCTTTCTTTTAGTGATGTCCAGCCCAAATCCTGTGTCATTTCTGTGACACTCTCTCCCATATTTCGCGATAATACAAAACGTGCTGCCCTTCTTTGAACTTCTTCGGTGTAGTCCGTCAGTCCTATCTGGTAAGGATCCCACACCGCGCAGCAGTAATCTAAAAGAGGACGTCAAGCGTAGTGTAGGCAGTCTCTTTAGTAGATCTGCTACATTTTCTAAGCGTCCTGCCAATAAAACGCAGTCTTTGGTTAGCCTTCCCCACAAAATTTTTTATGCGTTCCTCCCAATTTAAGTTGTTCGTAGTTGTAATACCTAGGTATTAGTCTGAAGCGACCAGACTACAAAGGCCATCGGTCTAGTTAATATTGTTAAAAGCTTTCTCTTAATCTACAAACGCTATAAAACTATGTTTGCTTTTCCTTAACCAGTCTTTTAAGAGAAAACGTAGAGTCAGTATTCTCTCGCGTGTTCCTACATTTCTGAGGAATCCAAACTGGTGTTCCCCCAGGTCGGCTTCTACCAGTTTTTCGTTTCTTCTGTAAGGAATTCGTGTTAGTATTTTGCCCCGATGAATTACTAAGCTCAGAGTTCGGGAATATCGCCTACTTTCTTTTGAAATGGAATTATTACATTCTACTTGAAGTCTGAGTGTGTTTCGCCTCTCTCATCCATCTTACACACACGATGGAAGATTTCTGTCGTGGCTGGGTCTCCCAAGACTATTAGTAATTCTGAAGGAATTCTATTCCCGAAGTCTTGTTTCGACTTAGGTCTTTCAGTGAAGTGCCAATTTTTTCTCGCAATATCATATCTCCCATCTCATCTTCATCAACATCATCTTCTAACACTGTCATATTGCCTTGAGGTACGCCTGCCTTGTATAGACTCTCTAAATACTTCCACCATTCAGCTCTCCCTTCTTTGTTATTTTACCCTTGGCGGATCTTTTGAACTCCGCCGCCGGTAATGATAGTTTGCGAATGACGCAACTAGCCACACCTACCAGGGCCTAGTTGCGTCAGTCACCCACTGCCCCTTTTTTTGCTTAATACTGATTTTTCATTTCAGCTCTTGATATTCATACAGCTGCTTTTCTCTTCTCAAAATGCCTCTTTAATTTCCCTGTAGGCGGTATCTATCTTTTCCCTGGTGCTATAAGCTTCTAAATCCTTACTTTTGTCCTCTACCTGCTTAGCCATTTGGCACTTCCCGCCAATATCATTTTTGAGACGTTTGTATTCCCTTTCGTCTGCTTCGTTTACTGCATTTTTATATTTTCTACGTTCATCAATTAAATGCTTTTACCTCCTATGTTATTCGAGGATTTATAACCTTTTTTACCAATTTGATACTCTGCTGCCTTCATTGTTTCAGGTTTTACAGTTGGACGATCTTGCACGAATCATATTTTTAGTCTTGGACAAATGAGTGTACGGCCGTATTCTGAGTGTCAGGAACTATACCTAATATTTGTGGATTTAGAAAAAGCGTATGATTCTGTACCCATCAACGCACTGTGGGAAGCGATGGTGTGCATAGGTATAGAAGCACGACATATGTCTCTTCTTACGAGAATATACCGCTAATCGCGTGCAGCAGTTAGAGTAGGGAGAAAGTTGACTGAGACATTCCAAACATGAAAGGACTTAGGGAGGGCTGCTCAACGTCGTCGACACTGTTTAAAATGCGTATGCAGTATATACTGAAACGGTGGAATCAGCCATGTGGAGGTAAGAGAATTCCTTTCCAACAACTGAGCCGGAGGGCGCAGTGGTTATCACAACGGATTGTGCTTTGGTTGCTCAGTTGGTAGAGAACTTGCCCGCGAAAGGCAAAGGTCCCGAGTTCGAGTCTCGGTCCGGCACACAGTTTTAATCTGCCAGGAAGTTCCACCCAAAGAAGAGTTTTTCACCATGCCGGCACGGTAGCTCAGCGTGTTCGGTCAGAGGGCTGCTAGCCCTCTGTAATAAAAAAACTGAGTAAAGGAATCAACGATTAACTTGAACGGATGTCTAGTGACGCTTCAGGCAAATGCCGGAATGGTTCCCTTTTAAGGGCACGGTCGACTTTCTTCCCCATCCTTCCCTACTCCGGTGGGACCGATGACCTCGCTGTTTGGTTCCCTCCCCCACATCAACCAACCAACCAACCTTTCCAACATCTTATTATCTTCTCATTATTATTTGTCGATTATCAAGTAATGACAGCAAAAAGTAGAGAGGATTTCAAATTTATGATAGAGTAATTAATAGAAGCATTTCAACGAGGCGGGCTTAGAATAAAAATGAGAAAAACTGGATATCTAGTAATCGGAGAAGATGGAAGGGGTACAGTACTGCCAAAATAACTACTAAAGCTGTAAGGCAGGTTAAATATTTATGATTGATTATCCATTCCTCGGAAAGCTGTGAAGTAGACGTGGAACGCAGGTCCAGCAGGCAAGAGGAGCAATTAAAATTCTAAATGAAGTTCTGTGGATTCGGGCCATATCAAAAGAAACAAAAGAGAGGATCCTGCAAACAGTAGTGGGAAGTATATTGACATCGGTGCAGAAGAAAGGGCCATGGGGAAGTGGCAGAGAACCAGAGCACAGGTAATAGAGATGGATGGAATAAAGAGGGCAGCCAGGTTATCCAGAACAGAGGGGAGAAGAAGCGAGGAAATTAGGGAGATAATGGATATTGAACAACCAGTGGTGTAAAGAACTGAAAATAGAACTCTTCAATGATGTGGCCATGTAAGACGAAGGAAACAAGAACGACGACCAAAAGCAACCATAGAATGTTTGTCGCCGTGAAGGAGGAAGCGTTGACGGACGAGATTAACATGGAGAGCGGGAGTAATTGGAATGTTGAAGAAGAAAGATGTGAGGGAGGAAGACTGCCATGATCGTGAAAGCTGGGGAATGGGAATACAGGGCAACTGCTGAAGTGTGGAGAAGCCGTTGAAAGTAAGTAAGTATAATAAATAAAAAAAAGTAAATTGATGAAACAGACTGTGTAAATGTGGGCATTATTGAGGTGAAACTAGAAACCAATTGAAATATGTTAAATCAGGACTGAGTTGGTGAATAAGATGTGCTTCTTGGCATCTATTCAGATTTTGCAGATGCCGTATCCGGCACAAAAATGTGTCAGAAAGTTTCGTGACATTCTCGTAGAACCAGGCCATTAGCCGGCCGCTGTGGCCGAGCGGTACTGGGCCCTTCAGTCTGGAACCGCGCTGCTGCTACGGTCGCAGGTTCGAATCCTGCCTGGGGTATCGATGTGTGTGATGTCCTTATGTTTAAGTACTTCTAAGTCTGGGGGTCTGATGACCTCAGATGTCAAGTCCCATAGTGCTTAGATGGTTCAAATGGCTCTGACAAGGGACCCTCCCCACCGCACCCCCCTCAGATTTAGTTATAAGTTGGCACAGTGGATAGGCCTTGAAAAACTGAACACAGATCAATCGAGAAAACAAGAAGAAGTTGTGTGCTACTATGAAAAAAGTAAGCAAAATATACAAACTTAGTAGTCCACGTACAAGATAGGCCACACCAAGGAGTCTGAGAGCTTAAGAGCGCTGTGGTCCCGTGGTCAGCGTGACCCGGTGTGGAACTAGAGGTCCTTGGTTCAAGTCTTCCCTCGATTGGAAATTTTATTTTCGCAGAGTTATGATCTGTCCGTTCGTTCACTGACGTCTCTGTTCACTGTAATAAGTTAAGCGCCTGTGTTTTGCGACCGCACCGCAAAACCGTGCGATTGTTATTGAAGGCCCGAGCTATATTTGCTGGATTCATATTGCCCACGGAATACATCTCACGTATTTAATGCACTCTCGTCCAAAGTAGTGAACAGTCAACTGCCAGCCAGGGAGCCTCGTTAGCAGGAATACTCTCTCTTCCGTGCGCTGTAGTATGGCGTCCCCATACTACGGCGCAGTTACCTTGCATCGGACGGACGGACGGACAGATAATAATTGTCTGAAAATAAAAAAATTAAACTTTTCAGTCGATGGACGACTTGAACCAAGGACTTCTCGTTCCGCAGCCGCTCACGCTAACCACGGGACCACGGCGCTCTTGAGCTCTTATTCTCCTTGATGTTCCATATGTTGCCCATTGACTACGCAGTTTGTATATTTTGCTTATTTTTTCATAGTTCCACACAACTTCTTCCTGTTTTCTCGATTGATCTGGATCCAGTTTTTCAAGACCTATCCACTGTGCCAACTTATAACTAAATCTGAGGGGGGTGCGATGGGGAGGTTCCCTTGTGAGCACTATGGGACTTAACTTCTGAGGTCATCAGTCCCCTAGAACTTAGAACTACTTAAACCTAACTAACCTAAGGACATCACACACATCCATGCCCGAGGCAGGATTCGAACCTGCGACCGTAGCGGTCGCGCGGTTCCAGACTGAAGCGCCTAGAACCACTCGGCCACTCCGGCCGGCCGAAAGTAATAACCACACGCCTTAAGAGATTTATCCAACTAGGGGAGAGCCAGCTTTTTTCAGGTCACCAAACATGAAAACCACACTGCGAAAGATCCGGTCTGTATGGAGGATGCTGCAGTGTTTCCCAACCACATCGCTGATGCGTAGCCTCCGTCCGATTCTCGGTGTGGCGGTAGGCGTTATCTTGCAGCAGAGTGACCCTGTCCGACAGCATTCCGACAGCCAGAGGCAAACGGCAAAGGCAGCAGTGGAAACATCCCGCATCTTCCCCACCAAAGAAATCCAAAGCTGCTCACACAAGTTCCGGTAAGGTTGTGATGATCTTCTCCTCCGACTGCAGGGGCCCTTTGCACATCGAGTTTCTCGAGTGCGGAACCTCGATCAGCGAGCAGAGGCATGAAGTTTTGCAGAAACAGCGATGCACCATAAAGTCAAAACGCCGAGGAATGCTGTCGGACAGATCAGCCTGTTGTACGATAAGGCCTGCCACACTGCCAATCGGACGAAGGCTTCCCCTGTCCAGGCCACATCTTTCACCGTACGATTTTCACGTCTTTGGCGACCTGAAGAAAGACATGCGTGGACGTACAAGAGTGGCTGCAGTTGTGGGTTCGTGAATGGCTGACTATGTGTTACGAAATAGGAATTCATCGTCTTGTCTCCTAGTGGGATAAATGTCTTAACGCGTGTTGTGATTACTTCTGAATGGTTCCGCTGCGGCGGGTGTTCGGTTTTCATTTGACTGCTCCTTGTAATTAGCAAAATTATGACTGACAGAATGGTAAAAACTGAACATTATGGTAAGGCTGGCGACATTTTTTAGTGGTTCTTCTCATAGTACTGCGTTGTGTGATAGCTTTGGCCTAGTTCAGTTAGACGTACCATTGCTCATATTCTGATCATAGATATAAAACGCCAATAATAGTATTATCAGTGACTAGTTGACATTATTAGTAATGTGAAGGCCGAGGTGACTGCTTTTTACAACTACTTCATTAGTGCCAGAACGCACAGTTACTGTGCAGCACTATACTTTTTTTGTATTGACTCGTCTTTCTATTGGTTCGTAGCGCTTAATCAAAAACATGCTCGACACACTCAACCTAGATCCACCAAACACAGCGGTATTTTTGTTGTGTAACAGCTATTCCGTTTGCAGTTCAATTGAAAGAATCGTGCATTCCCTTATTGGATAGAGAGTCAGACTGCGTTATTGCAGACGCAACAACACGCATTAACTCGGCGCGGTTCAATTGGCTCTTCTGTGGGTTGGTGAATAGAGGACAGATATTAATCACTAATCGGGAAAAGCGTTAGCGTAGTTCACATCTGCTCACACACAGTAGCAATTAAACGGGGATAATACCTCGAGCACCATAAAGCCATTCGGTCTGAGATACATAATATGCATCCAATGGATATCGCATTTGTGCCGGTGCTTCAGAGTCCAATGGCGTATGTAGTTAGGGCTACAAAGGGGGACTGCGAGCGATGAATTGCCCATCAATAGCAACGCACAAAAGCTTATGTTCCGGACGGATCGGCGATATGTCAAATGAACAACAACGCACAGATAATTGCCAGACACATCCTTGCATAATGCGTCTGCCGTTTAGGGACTAACAATGGAAGCGATGTTCTTTTCCTTCTGAGGCTACGCCACTGTTGCTGCGAAAACATTCAAATAACTTCAGTATTATGATGATAACTCTAACGTTAATAACGCTAATACAAACAAAACAAAACGTGTTCTCTTTATTACTTATGCGGGCTAATTCTTCAATACAGTGCAGGAAACCCACACACAGTTCTCGCATTTCAGTTACACGTGATCCCTATTTCAGTAGACAACTACTATGAGGATTTCTTAATTCACGGCATGCAGATAAGAATAAACAGAGATCAAGATGAACGAGAACTAAAACGTTTTATTGGAATTCGAAGACAGCAAAATAACATATTTTTTCTAAAATTTTAGAAACTCTAACGCTTAACTTCTCTATCAATCGCACTCGAAACTAAATCTTAAATACAGAAGAGAACAGAAGTGAGTCTCTCATTACTGTTGAAAGTGTATAGTCGTTTCCTTAATTAGTCTTAACCGGCGTGCTCCGAGTAATTCTGTTCGTTACGTTCCATGGTTAAACTCGATTTTAGTGTAGTTATAGGGAAAGGTCCATTAACTGTCTAACACACTGGTTAATCAGACCACACAATGCAGGCCAATATTGATATTAATTAAGAACGTGACGGATAATGCAAGAACGGCAAGATACCAATAGAACAGCATGTACAGATGATGGAACAGGTGCCTCTTTCTTTTATTACCATGAGTTTCTTCTTTGATTAGTACTCTCTTTGGCTATCCTGCTAAAACAGAACTTATCCTGTTGGGTGAACTACTGTATGGGTAAGTACTGAATAGGGATAATGGCTTTGAAAGTGGAGCATTTTTATAAAAATACATATTTATTTTTCAAATGGACAAGCCGAAGGGACTTGCACTTAACTGACCTGTACTCGTAAATTCATGACCACTGAAGGTGGTTATAGCTTTCACTGAATTAATCTTGATCTCCTAACACACTGAGAGTGAAATCAGCACAGGATCTGGTTACAACATCTATCATTCTAGTTGACATGGCATCTTACAAGCACTCGCAAGCGACTAGTGCGACACTGAGAGTGCAGCCAGAAATACGCGAAATCATGAGCAACTTAAACAAAGTTATTATCTCTTGACACTAGTATGAAGCTGACAAAAAAAAGCGTCGACGAACAGTTTCGTGGCCACAGCTTCCGATAACCCTCAAGTAGTTGGGCGACATTAATTGAATGAATTCAATTTGTGAATTAACGTTAAGTCATTCATTAATAATCAACGTACTGCAGAAAGGGTACATAATTATTGGTCAGACCATCTGATAGGGCGGTCTGAACGCTGTCAAACTACAAGAATACTAATTCGAGGCACGCTGCCGCGGGATGATAGGTCCGCAACTGTTCAGTGCTGAGGAAATTGGATAATTTTTCAATTCGTCAGTCTCAGTTCCATTGATATAAAATTCAGCAGTAGTGGTTACCGGTTTCGGGCTGAGACGCCCATTTTCAAAACATACACCTGAAAATTACAAAGTACATGTCTTAAAATAACACAGGTCTGCGACTAAAAAACTGCATAGGATTTTTTAACATTTTCTTTACCAAAAACAGGAAAAATATTTAAAAAATTCTATCACATAGGTTTTTGAGTATATTGCGGTATATATGTTCTTTAGTAATAAACCTATGTGTTTCTTAAATTTAATAATTATTAATAATTATAGCAATTATAATTGACAAAATAAACTTAAATTTAAAAAAATTACGATGTTACCTATTCTTTTTTACCACTTGCAGGTTTTACCGTGAAAACCTGGGCGCCAGAAGCATATGCAAACAAACTTATTGTTCAGTTTAACATGTCGCAACAAGTCAAATGACGATTTGTATCTCGCATGAAACGAAGAGGAACTCTCAGCAGACATGTTGCTATTCAAGTGAACAGTGCTGTTGTTTCTGTCTAGTCATGGCTACTAGAGGCTCTGTTATATCTCCAACAGTTTTTGTTATATCTGTGGTGAATATACTATTAAAAGTCAACAGAGAAACATAAGTGATTTTGTGAGGAAAGCTTATTTTGCTTACTTTAAATTAAAACTTGGTGATCAAGATAAGCCATGGGACCCGCATAAGGTGTGTAGAAGATGTGAAAAAGATCTTCGTTTGTGGTTTAAGGTTAAGAAAAATGCATTTCGATTTGGAATTCTTATGATAAAAAACCATACCACTGATTGCTACTTCTGTTCAGTTGACCTAGAGGGATTCAGTTCAAAAAACAAAAGAAGCATAAGTTATCCTAACCTTGACTCAGCTATACGTCCAGTGCCCCATAGCTCTGAAATATCTATCCCACAGCCACACTCCAGTTTCGATGGATACCCGAGTGAGTTGGAAGACGAAGTTACATTACCTCCCGAAGGTGAATCAAGCTCAGATTTTTCTTTAGACAGAAATGAAAGGCCTCAACTATTTTCTCAAAGTGAGCTCAATGATCTAGTAAGAGGTTTAGGTCTTTCAAAAGATGCAGTATGTTCCAGATTAAAAAATAAAAATCTTTTATCATTTGGCACCTCATTTTCATGGTACATACACCAAGAAGAAGAATTTGCCCATTTTTTCTCAAAAGAATGAAATTTAGTTTTTTGCAGTGATGAAGGATTCATGCATTGCTTTGATATGCAGTATGCCTCATGTGAATGGTGCCTATTTATTGATTCTTCCAGAACTAGTCTTAAAGTAGTATTGTTGCCCAATGGAAATAAATTTGCACCGCTTCCGATGGGACATTCTACACTCCTGGAAATGGAAAAAAGAACACATTGACACCGGTGTGTCAGACCCACCATACTTGCTCCGGACACAGCGAGAGGGCTGTACAAGCGATGATCACACGCACGGCACAGCGGACACACCAGGAACCGCGGTGTTGGCCGTCGAATGGCGCTAGCTGCGCAGCATTTGTGCACCGCCGCCGTCAGTGTCAGCCAGTTTGTCGTGGCATACGGAGCTCCATCGCAGTCTTTAACACTGGTAGCATGCCGCGGCAGCGTGGACGTGAACCGTATGTGCAGTTGACGGACTTTGAGCGAGGGCGTATAGTGGGCATGCGGGAGGCCGGGTGGACGTACCGCCGAATTGCTCAACACGTGGGGCGTGAGGTCTCCACAGTACATCGATGTTGTCGCCAGTGGTCGGCGGAAGGAGCACGTGCCCGTCGACCTGGGACCGGACCGCAGCGACGCACGGATGCACGCCAAGACCGTAGGATCCTACGCAGTGCCGTAGGGGACCGCACCGCCACTTCCCAGCAAATTAGGGACACTGTTGCTCCTGGGGTATCGGCGAGGACCATTCGCAACCGTCTCCATGAAGCTGGGCTACGGTCCCGCACACCGTTAGGCCGTCTTCCGCTCACGCCCCAACATCGTGCAGCCCGCCTCCAGTGGTGTCGCGACAGGCGTGAATGGAGGGACGAATGGAGACGTGTCGTCTTCAGCGATGAGAGTCGCTTCTGCCTTGGTGCCAATGATGGTCGTATGCGTGTTTGGCGCCGTGCAGGTGAGCGCCACAATCAGGACTGCATACGACCGAGGCACACAGGGCCAACACCCGGCATCATGGTGTGGGGAGCGATCTCCTACACTGGCCGTACACCACTGGTGATCGTCGAGGGGACACTGAATAGTGCACGGTACATCCAAACCGTCATCGAACCCATCGTTCTACCATTCCTAGACCGGCAAGGGAACTTGCTGTTCCAACAGGACAATGCACGTCCGCATGTATCCCGTGCCACCCAACGTGCTCTAGAAGTTGTAAGTCAGCTACCCTGGCCAGCAAGATCTCCGGATCTGTCCCCCATTGAGCAAGTTTGGGACTGGATGAAGCGTCGTCTCACGCGGTCTGCACGTCCAGCACGAACGCTGGTCCAACTGAGGCGCCAGGTGGAAATGGCATGGCAAGCCGTTCCACAGGACTACATCCAGCATCTCTACGATCGTCTCCATGGGAGAATAGCAGCCTGCATTGCTGCGAAAGGTGGATATACACTGTACTAGTGCCGACATTGTGCATGCTCTGTTGCCTGTGTCTATGTGCCTGTGGTTCTGTCAGTGTGATCATGTGATGTATCTGACCCCAGGAATGTGTCAATAAAGTTTCCCCTTCCTGGGACAATGAATTCACGGTGTTCTTATTTCAATTTCCAGGAGTGTATGTATACGGACGAGATCCATAACTATTTGGCCATTATCATGGAAAAAATCAAAAATCAGGACCATCAATGGATGGTTTGTGGGGACTTCAAAATACGATGCTTTTGGGTCAGCAGGCAGGCTATACTAAATACCCATGTTTCTTATGCTTGTGGGATAATAGAGCCAGAGAACAGCACTGGACTAAAAGTGATTGGCCACCCTGAGAAACTTTAAGACCTGGAGAGAAAAATGTTATCAGTACTACTTTGGTACCACCAGAAAAGGTTTTGTTGCCCACATTATAGGTACCCTTATGCATATGTATACCTTGCTAACATCTGGTACGAAACCTAGAGCAGCTCATTAAATAAACATTATACAGCACCATCTGAGCATTATCTGACGCAATCATCATTCATGGCGCATAGGCCGCAATCAAAGCCAAACCTCATTTGTGCATTGATCATATAAAGCCAAACCTTATTGATGCATTGATCATATAAATATAATAATCGCAGCTAAAAGTATTATATAAAATGCTGGTAATATGTCATTACATAGGGCTACATTACAAAACAGTGTGTTACTACTAATATGCGATCGAGATAGGTGGCGCAGTGGTTAGCACACTGGACTCGCATTCGGGAGGACCACGGTTCAAACCCGCTTCCGGCCATCCTGATTTAGGTTTTCCGTCATTTCCCTAAATCGCTTCTGACAAATGCCGGGATGGTTCCTTTGAAAGGGCACGGCCGACTTCCGTCCCCAACCTACCCTAAACCGACGGGACCGATAACGCCGCTGTCTGGTCGCCTCCCCCAAACCAACCAATCATACTAATATGCGCCATCACGAAGCGTGCAGATTTTGGTCACAAGCATTTGAACAAGTGTATCAAACAATTACACATGTGCGCTTAAAACACCAAATATCACACTAACAGTGTAATTTGTAAATCCGCAACTGTTTTATGTATCGCCTTATTTTATTTTGAAGAGTATTCGGCTAGCATGCAGTAATGAGCAGCATATTTGGCTTTTAATATTGACACCCTGTATGCACGGTAGTAATGCTTGATACTATACACTGCTACAGAAATACAGGGATGTATACAGGACGACGCGCTATGTCGTTGGCTCCTGGCTTTGTAGGTTCCATTTAGATGTTATGTTACTATGTAAAAAGTTGTTAACATTTCCTCTACTGTAAAGCTGATACCCTGATTTGGATGGTACGTAATTTTGTCAGACAAAATTGTCAACATTTTTCACAATGTAAATCTGATATTTCTTTAGATTAAAGATGTTACAAACAAAATGACATGGTTGCGAGAGCTCTATAGAAAACTAATAGGCAGACACATACGCATGCGAGAATGCGTGAGGGAGACAACTACAACGGTGTCCTGTTGACTACTGGGGGTTATATTTGTCAGTTTGGTTATGTCAGTCAGATGCTACGGATACATAGTCTAAGATTAGCGAGGGTACTTGTCATCCATTGTGTACTATGCTGTGCCATTTCGCACCATACTGTATGAATAATTACGGTTAATAGCAAGGTATGTCTATAACCGTGTGAGTACCTACAATAAGGACATACATACTGTTTGTACACATTATTGATGGACACATACTGAAGTGTCCCCTATGTATGTAAGTAATGACAGTGCTGGAGAAACTCTTACGTTATTTGATTTTCAAACAGCTGAGCAAAACTGAACGTACTCAGTTTTCTCTTTACTTACTCTGATCATCACTAAACTGACACACAATATTTTAGCGCAACGCAATCTGACTTTCAATAATCCCTACAAAAGAATAGCCCTGACTAACAGTAACTTACACCTTTCATGAATCACTAATGTCACAAAAGTCTTCGTTACTCCAACTACTGCAATACAGCGAGCGCGAATACTGCCAGCTAAATAAAGGATTCTAACTACAGAAGGCACTAACTACTGTAGGAATAGTTAGCAAATGAAAGATTTTGATAGAGAACAAACAATGTATTTACCTTAATAGTGTTCAAAAGTCATAATATATATATGTCAGTTCATGACATCCAGTCTTACAAATTTCCTTTATCTGACGGACACCCGTCCAGATCGTCCGCTCTCAAAACTCCGCCATCTCTCTCCCCACATTCACCACTGCTGGCGGCTCACCTCCCACTTCCCAACGCTACGCGCTGTTCACATACAACTGCCCGACACTACAATAGCAAATATTCCAACAATGAGTCCAACCAGCCACAGGCTGCACACAGCGCAGTCAGCGATTTTCATACAGAGCACCACGTGGCGTTACCAACATAAAAATCTAAACAGTCTACTTACAATTCTTCTTAATTTTTCGGTGAGTGGTGTGAAAGTGGGCGTGTCAGACCAAAACTGGTAACTTGCATTTTATGCAAGAGACTGACGAAAAAAAAAAATCATCCAATTTCCAAAACTATAAGAAATTATTTTGATGAATTATTTTCACTAAACTTCAATTTTTCTTCCCACAGACAGCTTGCACAAGAAATGTTTATAGTATTCGCTCTATTTGCACCAAGCAGATGCCTGCACACCAATGGTGAGAACATAGTAAGGGCTTTAGCCGTTTCTGCTAATTAATGCTCGATTATATTTTCCGCCATTGGTGTATAGCTGTCTGCTTGGTGCTGATCGTGCGATTACTGTAAATATTACATTTTGCCCAACTGCGTTAGGGTTATCAGAAGCTGTGGCCAGCGAAACAGTTCGTCGATGATAGTCTTGTAAACCTCACAGAGGTGCCAAGAGATAATAACTTTGCTTAAGTTGCTCATAATATCATGTAGTTCTGGGTGCACACACAGAGTCGCACTAATCGCATGCGAGAGGATGTCAGATGCCATGTCTATTAGAATTATGGACGTAGTAACCAGATTCTGTCCTGATTTCACTTTTAAGCCTTGTTTATGATGTGAGTAGGAGACCTTGTTTTATATATTTAAAATAAAGATGTATTTTTTTCCAGATGGGCAGGCAGAAAGTATTTGTATTTAACTGAAAAGTATATATATGGCCATTGTAGAAGGCAATAGCTTCCACTAAATTAATCCTTGTCTGCTAACACAAAAGGGATATCGTCATGTCGTCATTGTGAGACAGCTAGCTGTTCACTGGAAGAGATACGTGCTGGCGTATGCTAAAAACAGCTCGGTGGGCCCAGCCAGAGGTTGAAGAGATAATTATTTGCGTAGGAAATTATTTATTAAAAGGAAAATAAACAACATTATATCTCAAAACTATGCAAGCACACTTTATAAAATAACTACACAGCTTCGTCCCTAGTAGTGTAGTAGTGTTTATTCTTTGGATGAAAAACGCCTTTACTGTATGAAGAGCAAAAATACTATCTTTGGCGGAACTTCTTTGGTTGCGAATTTGTCAAGCTGCAAAGGAAGAGGTAAAGAATCGTTGTTTCGGTAGTAGTGCGTACAAAAACGAAATTCCTATTGGATTTATATTAAGAAATTTATAATTTTAATTGCTTATCAAGACAAGCTATAATAAGAAAAATTATTTTGAAATTCTGGCCTGTGTAATTCTATCGTTTGCTCACCAATAATCTGACTTGATCCGTTAGAAATGGATTGTGGAAGCCTGCCACTGTGAAAACTATTGGTCTGTTTACAAATAAGTATTCCTTTACCAGTCACGATTTTATTTAATTTATATTTTACACGAAGCGTTTTGGAAAATGTTTCCGAATTTTTAAGTGCGTTTTTCTTTATGTTCTATGCTATTTGTTCGTAATGTTCTTGATGTATGAGATTCTGTATAGTTCGGTTGTCTTCACTGCAGTATATAAGAAACGCGCAATTTTTACTTGGTTGTCGATATTTATAAATAGTGAGAACGAAATTTAGAGGAAATGGTGCTTACAGTTCTTCCAAATTTCGCCATTCACTATATACAAAGTTCAACAATCAACAAAAAGTTTTTATATAGTGCAACAAAAGCAACAGACCAACGCAGAACGTTACACAACAAAATTGCATAGTACACAGAGAAAAACACACTTGAAAATGGGAGCTGTTTCTCGAAACGCGTGGTGTAAAAAATAAATAAAAGAAGATGGTGACTGGTAGCAGGAAAGTTATTTGTGAACAAATCCATTGCTCACTGATAAATTAAAAAAAATGTATGTTAACGGATCAGATATGCAACACAGGGTCTAATCTAAAGTGCAATCATTGTCGAAAAGCTTCAGGAAAATAACTGTACATGGTGAAGCTAATTCAGCTAACCAGACAGAATTGTTTTTTGAACCAATGTTGTATATCACTCTGCTTTATTGCTTCTATTAATCTACAATTTCAGTAAATTATGATCCAAAAGAATACTCGAAATACCATTATCATCACTGGGATGTATCGACCACAATGCTGTTAGTAGTATAAACTTTCCTGTCTCGATTGTAATGCTTTTTTATTAACATTTGAATAGTTTCAATGCCTTATGTGCCATCATCAGATACAAAATGCTTGGATACGAAGCACGTCAGAGCGAACTGCGGTATCGTAAATAGCAGACTCAGGCTTATGATACTGCCAAAAAAGATGCTTCAAATGGCTCTGAGCACTATGGGACTTAACTGCTGTGGTCATCAGTCCCATAGAACTAACCAAAGGACATCACACAAATCCATGCCCGAGGCAGGATTCGAACCTGCGACCGTAGCGGTAACACGGTTCCGACTGTAGCGCCTAGAACCGCTCGGCCACCCCGGCTGGCTATAATGCTGCAGTCCACATTGATCGACAATTTGTATACAAGTATTTTACATCTTATGTTTTGGAGCATGCGGCTCTGGAACCAGCAGCACGTTAATAAAAATACTTCACGATCGAGACAGGAAAATTTTATATTACTAACAGACAATTTGCATTAAGTATGTGAGATAATGATTTC
This sequence comes from Schistocerca cancellata, assembly GCF_023864275.1. NCBI lineage: Eukaryota > Metazoa > Arthropoda > Insecta > Orthoptera > Acrididae > Schistocerca > Schistocerca cancellata. The sequence goes on along the minus strand of NC_064633.1, from coordinate 484,841,824 downwards.
TGTGTAACGATGTGTTTGTTCTTATGATGACTTACACAAGGAATTTGAATGTATCAATTTTTTTTTGAATCATTGTTTTTGTGGTATGAACGAATGTAAAGCTATTCCTAGACATCTAGAATTTCTGGTTGCAAATTTGTGTGTTCCTTATATTAGTTAATATCGGCCCTTAAGACCAAGAGAGTTTGTTTTTCAGTCGGTCGTCGTTTATTACACTGCACAATATTCGAGTGGGCAGCTGCCATTTATCTTCAGGTGAGCCATCGATGACGGATGAAGACTATTTTTGCATTTATTTTTATTACTGTTCTCCTTGAAACGAGTGTGTGTGTGGGGGGGGGGGAGGGGGGTCTGTGCAGTACATAATGCCACTCTCCAGGCAAATGTTATACGTATTTAACATGTTTAAAATGTAGGCTATGCAAAGGAGATGAAAGTAAGCTTTTTTTTTTAAAGAAAAAAGGCATTTTGTTAGATACATTTTATGATTTTTATAACTTTTCAGGTTCACACTTAAAATATGACAACAATAATAACGCTGCTATGGTGTAACTGCAATGTTGGTGGTGCATGAAAATAATTATGGTCATGAAGGAGATAGAACGATGAGCATGACTGTGCGGCCTTCTTGAACGGCATGTAGCTATTAAAAGTCCTTGAGAGACGCGAAGTGGGATGTAGAAGACGTCCTCTATCCCATAAGTTATTGTCTAGCAGCAGACAGTGTACCTTTCAAGCAGGCGTTAAGATAGTAGTGGCAGAGTGACTGCTTTACTTGACGGGCAGTGCCTTCACTGGTAGAATTGCAGAACTCAGCTGTCCTCAGGATTGCCTTTCGCCATGGTCATCGGCTTATTCTGTCGTCTTCGTTTGCAATAAACTGTGGGAATGATGGGGTTCCACGCATTATCCAATTGATACCTCTATCACGGTTAATTAAATTTTCCGCTACGCTTCCTTCTATGGGTTCTTTAATAATGGAATCCCAAAAAGATGTTGCTGTGGCCAAAAGTATTGATTTATCGTACTCCATTCGTGTCCAGCGGAGATACAATATTCAGCAATAGCAGACTTAGTTGGTCGCAAAAGGCGAGTGCAGCATTGATATTCGATGTAGCGGTCTTCCAAGACGCACTTGGTCTGGCCCATGTAGCCCATACCACACAGAAAAGGCATTTTATAAATTCTAGCTTTCTGCAATAATAAATCGTCTTTCACTGATCGCAAGAGGTCGGAAATCTTAGATGCTGGGCGGAAAACCGCTTTAACATGAAATTTCCAAGGACTGTCTTGAATGAAATATTGCCAAAAAACAAAAAAAAAAAGAAAGGAAGAAAAGCTACGGATTTCGTCGTCATGACCTCCTCTTTACACCCTTACTGGTTTTCTGCTGGTTAATCTGCTGGATAAAAGTATGCATTTTCTCTGAGTATTGTCTTTAGCTGGGTAAGCTCTTTAGGCAAACTATGTGGATCCGAGACTGTGTGACCTCTGTGTGCTAGTGTTTTAAGCACAATCATGGTTTGCAACGGGTGACGATTTCTCAATGATTTTAAATAATAAGTCGGCGTGAATGGGCATGCGATGAACTGAATGACCTACAGAGCCATCATTCTTCCGGCTGACTAAAACATCCAGTGATGGCAGACAACCATCTGCCTTTATATCTATAGTGTTCTAATGAATGGAGCTGAGGTAGCGTACAAACTCCATTAATTTATCTTCACTGTGACACCACACAATGAAAACACCGTCCACCTACCTCCAAAATGGAGTTGGCGTAAGGGTCGTCGATCCCTGCCCTCTCTCATGTAAGCATTTACCCGCGAATGGACTCGGCAAGGAAGTAAGATGGTTGGCTAAATCGCATGCAGCACCACTAATTTTCCTTACTGCTGGCGGTGAAGTTAGAACCACTTTATGAATTTCGCGATAGGCCATCTGATAGGATAGCATATCTGATTGCGGATATAGCTAACACCACTTGTCATGAGGCTGAATGTGAGGAATGAAGATTTGTAGTTACTTTCCAAATATTAACTTCCGCGTCTGGTCCAATCTGTCCGACACGCCGTTGAGATCTTTCCATAGGATTAAAAGCGCATGAGTATTTTCCGCTAGCGTTGCAACTTCGCCACTGAAAAAGTCTCTTCTCTCTGTTTTTGCATTAGTACCAAACGGAGCATAGACATTAATGACTTGGGTGTCGTTTAATGTAGCTGCTACTCTCCCTCCCTCACGGTGAGACGACAGCTTTCTCCTCTATAGAAAATCGCTCTGCATGCGTCCACCTTCTTGTTAATAATTGCATCATTACCGGCAATGTCCGCCACTCTTTTTATCACTTCATGGAGCAAAATTGCGTTCATGTCTGCTGCCCAATGGTAGTGTTTCACTTCCGAGATTTTGGCCGCAGAAGTAAAGAGATTAAGATTTATGTTTCCTACTGTATAGATGCAACATCGTTGGTACAGCATATTCCTCTGTATCTTATGACCATACTGCTCATGGGTCATAGAGATCTTTCATTATATGTCACCGTAGTAGGACACGGAATAACGGCAAACCTTACAATATGGCCACCCGCACTGTAAATACGCTTTCTTGAAAAATTAACTGCAATAAACCGTTACATGATCTTTTAATAGTACTACCGGTTTCACAACGTTACAACAGCATCTTCAGCAACGTCTAGTAAAGAATGATAGCACATGAGAGAACTCCAAAATTCTTATTCACATGATTTACAATTTTATACACTGTTGGTCTGTTCCGGACAAGCCGCGCCTGATGTTTACTTGTCACTCACGCACGCGCTCAATTTTGTGCTGGCTACGTCCCTGAGGTTCTTACGGATATGCATCAGACCCCTTCCGGTAAGATACACTTTAATTCTTTTGCATCCTTCACCGTTCTTTTATTTACTCTAATTTCATTCTGTGACCTTTTTGGTGCCTTTCACAACATCCTGTATTGTGATCGTGACTACAGTTTAAAACCGCTGTTCATCTTTATGTCCCTTTCCCAGATTTTACTACTTTATTGTACTTTTTAGAGCTGAGGCTCCTTTATGCTTTATGGTCTTCTTCCTAGATTCTTGGGATTGACAATTCTTTTACAATTTATAATTCCTTCGTGTGCTATTCTTCTTTATTAGATGTACCTGAAGATGAAGCTTTAACGTTGGGAAACCGGCTTTAATATTAAATAATCATACGACAGCTGTTCGCCATTTATTTTTCAAGAATCAGTGTAAAATATAATGAATGTTTCCCTCGTGTATCTGTCGCTCTGTGCCCGTAGTATACAGTTCGACTTCCGGTTTGCTGCTATATGTGTAATTTCTCTGCATTCAAATCTGTTTTCATTCGCTGTCCTTATTTCGGTGACTAGATTACAAAGGGTTTACTTTGATCTGTTAGATGGTATTTACCTCCATTCATATTGCAACTGGTGCCTTGGCAGTTTGTCTTTAGGAGGAAACATTCTTTCGTGCGAAAATGTGTGTGTACACTCCTCAACCAGACCACGGAACCGATGCATTCAAAAGTAATCACCAGCGCTTTAAGACATTTATCGCATTGGGAGACGAGACTATCAACACTTGTTTCGTAACATCCGGTCGGCCACTGAGAGATCCACAATATCTACGAGTACATATAAATCTACATGATACTCCGTAAGCCACCTAATGGTGTGTGGTGGTGGGTACTTTTTGTACCACTAACGGAGCCCTCCAACCATGTTCCATTCGCGAATAGCGCGTGGAAAGAATGATTGTCGCTAAGGCTTTGTATTGGCTCTAATTTCTCGAATTTTCTCTTCATGGTCATTACGCGAGACGTATGTGGCGGGAAGTAATATGTTGCCGGACTCTTCCCGGAAAGTGCCCTCTCGAAATTTCAATAGTAAACCTCTCCGTGATCCAGAGCGCCTCTCTTGTAACGTCTACCAATGGAGCTTGTTGAGAATCTCTGTAACGCCCTCGTGCCGACAAAAGATCCCATGACGAAACGTGCCGCTCTGCGTTCGACATTCTCTGTCTCCAGCCGGCCGCTGTGCCCGAGTGCTTCTAGGCGCATCAGTCCGGAACCGCGCTGCTGCTACGGTCGCATGTTCGAATCCTGCCTCGGGCGTGGATGTGTGTGATGTCCTCAGGTTAGTTAGGTTTAAGTGGTTCTAAGTCAAGGGAACTGATGACCTCATATGTTAAGTTCCATAGTGCTTAGAGCCTTTTTTTTTTGGTCATCAGTCTACTGACTGGTTTGATGCGGCCCGCCACGAATTCCTTTCCTGTGCTAACCTCTTCATCTCAGAGTAGCACTTGCATCCTACGTCCTCAAGTATTTGCTTGACGTATTCCAATCTCTGTCTTCCTCTACAGTTTTTGCCCTCTACAGCTGCCTCTAGTACCATGGAAGTCATTCCCTCATGTCTTAGCAGATGTCCTATCATCCTGTCCCTTCTCCTTATCAGTGTTTTCCACATATTCCTTTCCTCTCCGATTCTGCGTAGAACATCCTCATTCCTTACCTTATCAGTCCACCTAATTTTCAACATTCGTCTATAGCGCCACATCTCGAATGCTTCGATTCTCTTCTGTTTTCCCACAGTCCATGTTTCACTACCATACAATGCTGTACTCCAGACGTACATCTTCAGAAATTTCTTCCTCAAATTAAGGCCGGGATATTAATACCAGTAGACTTCTCTTGGCCAGAAATGCCTTTTTTGCCATAGCGAGTCTGCTTTTGATGTCCTCCTTGCTCCGTCCGTCATTGGTTATTTTACTGCCTAGGTAGCAGAATTCCTTAACTTCATTGACTTCGTGACCATCAATCCTGATGTTAAGTTTCTCGCTGTTCTCATTTCTACTACTTCTCATTACCTTCATCTTTCTCCGATTTACTTTCAAACCATACTGTGTACTCATTAGACTGTTCATTCCGTTCAGCAGATCATTTAATTCTTCTTCACTTTCACTCAGGATAGCAATGTCATCAGCGAATCGTATCATTGATATCCTTTCACGTTGTATTTTAATTCCACTCCTGAACCTTTCTTTTATTTCCATCATTGCTTCCTCAATGTACAGATTGAAGAGTAGGGGCGAAAGGCTACAGCCTTGTCTTACACCCTTCTTAATACGAGCACTTCGTTCTTGATCGTCTACTCTTATTATTCCCTCTTGGTTGTTGTACATATTGTATATGACCCGTCTCTCCCTATAGCTTACCCCTACTTTTTTCAGAATCTCGAACAGCTTGCACCATTTTATATTGTCGAACGCTTTTTCCAGGTCAACAAATCCTATGAAAGTGTCTTGATTTTTCTTTAGCCTTGCTTCCATTATTCGCCGTAACGTCAGAAATGCCTCTCTCGTCCCTTTACTTTTCCTAAAGCCAAACTGATCGTCACCTAGCGCATTCTCAATTTTCTTTTCCATTCTTCTGTATATTATTCTTGTAAGCAGCTTCGATGCATGAGCTGTTAAGCTGATTGTGCGATAATTCTCGCACTTGTCAGCTCTTGCCGTCTTCGGAATTGTGTGGATGATGCTTTTCCGAAAGTCAGATGGTATATCGCCAGACTCATATATTCTACACACCAACGTGAATAGTCGTTTTGTTGCCACTTCCCCCAATGATTTTGGAAATTCTGATGGAATGTTATCTATACTTTCTGCCTTATTTGACCGTAAGTCCTCCAAAGCTCTTTTAAATTCCGATTCTAATACTGGATCCCCTATCTCTTCTAAATCGACTTCTGTTTCTTCTTCTATCACATCAGACAAATCTTCACCCTCATAGAGGCTTTCAATGTATTCTTTCCACCTATCTGCTCTCTCCTCTGCATTTAACAGTGGAATTCCCGTTGCACTCTTAATGTTACCACCGTTGCTTTTAATGTCACCAAAGGTTGTTTTTTTTACTTTCCTGTATGCTGAGTCTGTCCTTCCGACAATCATATCTTTTTCGATGTCTTCACATTTTTCCTGCAGCCATTTCGTCTTAGCTTCCCTGCACTTCCTATTTATTTCATTCCTCAGCGACTTGTATTTCTATATTCCTGATTTTCCCGGAAATGTTTGTACTTCCTCCTTTCATCAATCAACTGAAGTAGTTCTTCTGTTACCCATGGTTTCTTCGCAACTACCTTCTTTGTACCTATGTTTTCCTTCCCAACTTCTGTGATGGCCCTTTTTAGAGATGTTCATTCCTCTTCAACTGTACTGCCTACTGCGCTATTCCTTATTGTTGTATCTGTAGCGTTAGAGAACTTCAAACGTATCTCGTCATTCCTTAGTACTTCCGCATCCCACTTCTTTGCGTATTGATTCTTCCTGACTAATGTCTTGAACTTCAGCCTAATCTTCATCACTGCTATATTATGATCTGAGTCTATATCTGCTCCTGGGTACGCCTTACAATTCAGTATCTGATTTCGGAATCTCTGTCTGACCATGATGTAATCTAATTGAAATCTTCCCGTATCTCCCGGCCTTTTCCAAGTATACCTCCTCCTCTTGTGATTCTTGAACAGGGTATTCGCTATTACTAGCTGAAACTTGTTACAGAACTCAATTAGTCTTTCTCCTCTTTCATTCCTTGTCCCAAGCCCATATTCTCCTGTTACCTTTTCTTCTACTCCTTCCCCTACAACTGCATTCCAGTCGCCCATGACTATTAGATTTTCGTCCCCCTTTACATACTGCACTACCCTTCAATATCCTCATACACTTTCTCTATCTGTTCATCTTCAGCTTGCGACGTCGGCATGTATACCTGAACTATCGTTGTCGGTGTTGGTCTGCTGTCGATTCTGATTAGAACAGCCCGGTCACTGAACTGTTCACAGTAACACACCCTTTGCCCTACCTTCCTATTCATAACGAATCCTACACCTGTTATACCATTTTCTGCTGCTGTTGATATTACCCGATACTCATCTGACGAGAAATCCTTGTCTTCCTTCCACTTCACTTCACTGACCCCTACTATATCTAGATTGAGCCTTTGCATTTCCCTTTTCAGATTTTCTAGTTTCCCTACCACGTTCAAGCTTCTGACATTCCACGCCCCGACTCGTAGAACGTTATCCTTTCGTTGATTATTCAATCTTTTTCTCATGGTAACCTCCCCCTTGGCAGTCCCCTCCCGGAGATCCGAATGGGGGACTATTCCGGAATATTTTGCCAATGGAGAGATCATCATGACACTTCTTCAAATACAGGCCACATGTCCTGTCGATATACGTTACGTGTCTTTAATGCAGTGGTTTCCATTGCCTTCTGCATCCTCATGTCGTTGATCATTGCTGATTCTTCCGCTTTTAGGGGCAATTTCCCACCCCTAGGACAAGAGAGTGCCCCGAACCTCTATCCGCTCCTCCGCCCTCTTTGACAAGGCCGTTGGCAGAATGAGGCTGACTTCTTATGCCGGAAGTCTTCGGCCGCCAATGCTGATTATTTATCAAAATTCAGGCTGTGGCGGGGATCGAACCCGGGACCGAAGACGTTTTGATCATGAATCAAAGACGCTACCCCTAGATCACGGGTCTAGAGCCATTTGAACCATTTTTTTCCCTATCTCCTCTGTCAGTTCTAATTGGTAGCGATCCCAGATAGACGAGCAACACTGAAGAATCGGTCGAACAAGCGGTTTATAAGCCACTTCCTTCATGCATGAGTTACGTTTCTTTAAGATTCTTAATATGAATCTGAGTATGGCATATGTTTCTCCCACTATTTATTTTATATGGTCATTCCACTTAAGGACGTTCTGGATAGTTAGTACTAGATATTTAACGGCAGATACTATCTGTGGCGGTTTGTTAGCAGTTGTGTAGCTATACAGTAGGATTTCTTTTCCCATGTATCCGCAGTATGTTACATTTATTTACGTTCAGGGTCAGCTGTCAGAGCTTGCACCAGTTATTAATTCTCTGGAGCCGGCCGGAGTGGCCGAGCGGTTCTAGGCGCTACATTCTGGAACCGCGCGACCGCTACGGTCGCAGGTTCGAATCCTGCCCCGGGCATGGATGTGTGTGATGTTCTTAGGTTAGTTAGGTTTAAGTAGTTCTAAGTCTAGAGGAGATTTTCCTTTTCCAATAAAATCATAATTCTTGAGCATAAAACGTGTTTCATAATTCTACAGTAGACTGACGTCAACGAAATAGGTCTATAATTGTGTGCATCTGTCCTACTGCCCTTCCTATAATCGCGAATGACCCATGCTTTTGACCAGTCTCTAGGTAGCCTTCGTTGCTCAAGCGATGTACGGTAAATCACTGCTAGAAGGGGAGAAAGTTCACTCACATAATCTCTGTAGAATTTTATAGGTATCTCATCTGCTTCTGGCGCCTTTCCACTACTAAGCTATTGTTTTTCTCTTGCGCGGTAGGTTATCCCAGTATCTGCCATTTCTACGTTCGTACGACGATTGAAAGGAAGGGCTGTATTACGACCTTCAGCGGTGAAACAATTTTGGAAGACCGAATCCAGTATCTCGGCCTTCTCTCTCTCACTCACTCTTGCCCTTTGACCGAGACCGACGTTCACAGACGTCTTTCTTCAGGTCACCAAATATATGAAAATCATACAGCGGAAGATCCGAACTGCACAGAGGGTGTCGTAGTGTTTGCCAACCCAATCGCTGAAGCCTAGTCTTCGCCCAGTTGGGAATATGGGGGTGGATGGTATCGTGCAAAGGTATGATTCCATCAGATAGCATTCCTGAGCATTTTGACTCTATGGTGCATCGCAGTTTGTTAAAAGTGTCTTCATAGTGCTACGCATTGACCGTGATTCCACGCTCGTGGAACTCGACTAGTGTGGGGTCCGGCAGTCGAAGAAGGAGGTCATGGTGACCTTACCGGAGCCTGTATGAACAGCTCTGGATTTCTTTGGCGAGGGAGATGTGGGATGTTTCCAGTGTTGGCTTTGCTGTTTGCTCCTGGGCTCTCGGAATGCTGTAAGACGATAGCGTTCGATGCCACACTGCCAACTGGACGAAGGCTACGTTTCAGCGATTTGGTTGGTAAATAGTGCAGCATCCTCTTTATAGCCCACAGGTTTCAATGTGAGATTTGCACATATTTCACGACATGAAGAAAGCCATCCGTGGACGTAGGTTTCAGTCGCATTATGAAGTACAAGAGTGGCTGGGGTTGCGGAGGCGTTAGCGGCCGACCGCGTTCTATGAAACACGAATTGGTCGTCACGTCTCCGCGTGGGATAAATGTCTTAGCGCGTATGGCGATTACTTTTGAATGGAACCTTTACATGGTCCCGTTATGGCTGGAGTGCCCCCTCATACATTACAAGGAAAGATTACGCAGTGACTAATTACAGTGGAAGGGTCGCGGCCTATTGAGACTGCGATTTATCGTTCCACTATGCAATGAAGTGACAAAGGTCGTGGGATAACCATATGCACGTACACAGATGTGCAGTATCGCGTAGACAAGGTACAAAAGAGCGGTGCATTGGCGGAGCTGTCATTTGTACTCAGGTGATTAACGTGAAAAGGTTTCCGACGTGATTGTGGCCGAACGACGGGAATTAACGGAGTTTGAACGCGGAATGGTAGTAAGACGCACGGGACATTCCGTTTCGGTAATCGCTAGCTAACTCAGTATTTCGAAATTCACTGTGTCAAGAGTGTCCCGAGAATACCAAATTTTAAACATTACCTCTCACCACCGACAACGCAGTGGCCGACCGTCTTCACTTAACGACCGAGAACAGCGGGGTTTGCGTAGAGTTGTCAGTGCTAACAGACAAGCTCTTTGTGAAGTAACCGCAGAAATGAATGTGGGAAGTACGACGAATATTTTTTTATTGACAATGAAACTCCTCCAGCTGTGAGTAAGATTTCATATTTATTTCGCTACTAGTTTCAACGCTGCGTCAACGTCATCTTCAGGCCCGTAAACTTTCATGATATCAATTCTGTATGGCTGAGTACTAGAGGTCCGCGGTGAAACCAATACGTGCTCCACGTGGATGGTGGACAGTAACTACACTCCTGGAAATTGAAATAAGAACACCGTGAATTCATTGTCCCAGGAAGGGGAAACTTTATTGACACATTCCTGGGGTCAGATACATCACATGATCACACTGACAGAACCACAGGCACATAGACACAGGCAACAGAGCATGCACAATGTCGGCACTAGTACAGTGTATATCCACCTTTCGCAGCAATGCAGGCTGCTATTCTCCCATGGAGACGATCGTAGAGATGCTGGATGTAGTCCTGTGGAACGGCTTGCCATGCCATTTCCGCCTGGCGCCTCAGTTGGACCAGCGTTCGTGCTGGACGTGCAGACCGCGTGAGACGACGCTTCATCCAGTCCCAAACATGCTCAATGGGGGACAGATCCGGAGATCTTGCTGGCCAGGGTAGTTGACTTACACCTTCTAGAGCACGTTGGGTGGCACGGGATACATGCGGACGTGCATTGTCCTGTTGGAACAGCAAGTTCCCTTGCCGGTCTAGGAATGGTAGAACGATGGGTCCGATGACGGTTTGGATGTACCGTGCACTATTCAGTGCCCCCTCGACGATCACCAGTGGTGTACGGCCAGTGTAGGAGATCGCTCCCCACACCATGATGCCGGGTGTTGGCCCTGTGTGCCTCGGTCGTATGCAGTCCTGATTGTGGCGCTCACCTGCACGGCGCCAAACACGCATACGACCATCATTGGCACCAAGGCAGAAGCGACTCTCATCGCTGAAGACGACACGTCTCCATTCGTCCCTCCATTCACGCCTGTCGCGACACCACTGGAGGCGGGCTGCACGATGTTGGGGCGTGAGCGGAAGACGGCCTAACGGTGTGCGGGACTGTAGCCCAGCTTCATGGAGACGGTTGCGAATGGTCCTCGCCGATACCCCAGGAGCAAGTGTCCCTAATTTGCTGGGAAGTGGCGGTGCGGTCCCCTACGGCACTGCGTAGGATCCTACGGTCTTGGCGTGCATCCGTGCGTCCCTGCGGTCCGGTCCCAGGTCGACGGGCACGTGCACCTTCCGGCGACCACTGGCGACAACATCGATGTACTGTGGAGACTTCACGCCCCACGTGTTGAGCAATTCGGCGATACGTCCACCCGGCCTCCCGCATGCCCACTATACGCCCTCGCTCAAAGTCCGTCAACTGCACATACGGTTCACGTCCACGCTGTCGCGGCATGCTACCAGTGTTAAAGACTGCGATGGAGCTCCGTATGCCACGGCAAACTGGCTGACACTGACGGCGGCGGTGCACAAATGCTGCGCAGCTAGCGCCATTCGACGGCCAACACCGCGGTTCCTGGTGTGTCCGCTGTGCCGTGCGTGTGATCATTGCTTGTACAGCCCTCTCGCAGTGTCCGGAGCAAGTATGGTGGGTCTGACACACCGGTGTCAATGTGTTCTTTTTTCCATTTCCAGGAGTGTAGTTACAGGCTGCAGGACGTCCAGCCATTGTGTGCTGCTTTTCAGAGAACAGAATGTGTACAGCAGTGCAGTGATTGGTTGAGGAAGATCGGGTCTCCTTGCTAGAAAACAGAATCAGCAGAGTAACCACTGCTGCCGTCATGACAGGTTTATTCAAGAACGTCGGAAGGAACGGCTGTTTTTCGGAAGGTTGTTAGCAGCAGGAGAGGAGAGGACTTGCTTCTCGACCATCGCAGAGTGCAGTTGCTAGAGCTCTTCCGTTTCTGCGGAGATAGCAGTTAGTTCTAAAGATGTCCGGACCCGGGCGAAACTCCATATTTTCGCGGACATGAGACAATCACCGGTGGACGTGGGGTCATCTCCGGCAGTACGACGCGCAACCGAACCTAGCAGCTTCGGCAGTGACCGCTCGCAGATGACAGCATCTCGTCTTTCACCGGCTATATCGATAACATTGTGCAGCTTCGCCAAGTTCAGAACGTTCTCAATCGTTTTCACGGCCATATTTCTTGTAGCAACACCATAATCACACTAGTCACTGCCAGTTTCCATTGGATGCTTAATTCTATTTTGACCCGGGAGACCAATCAGTGGAAGGATATAGCAGACTGTGCGTGCCTAGATTAGCATTCTTCCTCTCCCAGTAGCCAGTCTCATTTGCACTTAAATTCCAGTTAGGTTCCCCAAGTCTATTGCCAACCAACCTGAGTTCGTGTTAATGAAGTGTTATACTGTTGAAGTCTCTGTTTATATGTTTGTTCTCTCTTGACCTAGATATTAGTTAGTAAATCTACCGTTGTTATTAATTTTTCAACTACATCCAATCTCATTCCCTACGATCTCATTTATTTTGTTGTGGGTTTGAAGACGTTAAATTAATTTTATGTCACGTTAATCAACTCATTATGTGATCCTCACAGGGGCCACTATTTACGAAAGTTTGATTCCTTGTGCTATTGATAAACGTGGCACCTCTTGGGTGTGGTGGTTATGAACTTTTCGTCGTTTGGCAGACGGAGAAATGCTGCCACCATAGGCTAGCTTGCAGACTGTTGAAAATTAGGTGGACTGTTAAAGTAAGGAATGAGGAGTTTCTCCGGAGCATCAACAAGGAAAGAAACACAAGGGAAACACTAACACAAGAAGGGACTGGATTATAGGACATCTGTTAAGGCATCAAAAGATAACTTCCTTGGTATTAGATGGAGCAGCAAAGGGTAAAAACTGTAGAGGAAGAAAGAGATTGGTATACATCCAGCATGTAATTGGGGACGTAGGGCGTAGTTGCTACTCTGAGATGAAAAGGCTGGCACAGGAGAGGAGGTCGTACCAGGCCGCATCAAACCAGCAATTTTTTCTACTTCTCTATAAAGGACAATAATGGAAATTTTGGTTATTTGCTACTATTCCTATTGTAATTTCTGGAATTGTCAAACTAAAAGACGGCGCACACGTTCAGTTGTTTGTGATGCTCACACCTTCAGTACGACGCCGTCCATCCACGTTGCAGAGGCTTTTCACAGAAATATCGATGATAGTACCTGTATTTACCAAAGGTACAAAGCATGATCGACTTTGTAGCAGTCTGGTACTGGTTTGCTTACGAGGCATCGGTAGGGGACAGCGATGTCGTTGCATTTCAGATGAGGTCGCTTTGCTTATAGCTCGTTGGTGCACATGTTTCTGTTGTTATTTGAAGATCTCGACCCGTTTGACAGTGCCTGGGCGTATAGGCACCAGACCTCTCTGGCTGCCCCACATGTTTTCTGGTTGCCTTTCTTATATGAGGTACAAAACAGCACTGTAGCCTGAAACGTGTCTGTGAAGTCGTTTCATAAGACGCTTGTCGAATTAGGTACAACCTATTCATTTTACTACCTGATTTTAGCTCAATTCATGAACTCTTCCAGAAAGACTGAGCACTCAAATAAGGCCTATTGATTATTATATTGTATTTTAATGTGGGGTTTCGGTTTTGTTTTGTGGAAATCGCTGAATTGGTCATCGTCTGCTGGCAGCAGACGATGTTGCTTCTCGTTCAAAGGAGAGCACAAGATGACCAACTTAGGGGAGGTTTACTCATCTTAGTCGAAGGCTGTGTCGGAGGCTGTTTTTGTGTGTGAGGTTGGTGACGGAGGGCTACCCCTCTGGTACCTTCCGCTGCACGTGTAGCTAGGTAATCTCTAAAGAGAAAGAGGCACTCTTCCCAGCGTGTGAAGCGAGTTATTTTTTTAAAATGATTTTTAATCTTATATTTTGTGGAAATTGCTTTTGTCTTTGTGTGTCGATTTTGTGCCACGTGTTTGGTAATCAATGACCCTTCTGGTTCATCACGGCACCGCAATAGGCTTTATTTTAACAGTTTGCTTGTTTAATGAGCTACAATTTCTGCAAGAATATCTGCTCTTTCGTGCGCTTTCTGCAAAGCAGCACAACAGTTTGAGTCAGAATGCACCACGTGCTCTAGTTCGGCCGTTTGCAAGCAGCAGACGCAGTTAGTATGTTAAATAATTATCTCACAGCCTTGTGTATTGGTTAAACCTCTGCCCAGAATAGAGCATGCGTAGAATCGTAATGCAAATCTCACCTAGATATTTTTATGGTATGAATGCAAAGGCGATGATAGTATAACTGTCTCCCACCCCCGCCTTCTGTGTTTCTTCTTGCTGTAGTTAAATTGTGCTCTGTTTCATTCTCACGTAATTCTTACTCAAATATTTCGAGTCAGGCACCAGTTATGTGTAGTTAGGACGTGCAACCAAATATTTAGTTACAATAAATAATTTACGTCACAGATAAATTCTTTGGTGTCGATCTTACCGCCTTACTCCGATTTCCATTCCTGAATTAATCAAGTTGCTTCATGCACGACATGCAATGCTATTGATCTGGCTGCTTAAAGAAACTGGCGTACTTGTAATTAAATTATTAAAGTAATTAAACTAATAATTTTCCAGCTCAGTTTTTTCTAAATGGTTAGGAAGGGCTTGGGCTGGTGGCGACCCTGAATTTCTGAATTTTTATCATTATTTGTGTGAGAGAAGCAGCTAGAAATGCGAGATAACGTATATGACTCGATGAGAAACGTCGTAAACACAGTAATACGTTACAAAGTGTAACTGAAGACCTTATTAAAATGTAATCACCAGAGGTCTGAGCACAGCTGTCCCACTGTTTCACGAGCCGAAGGAGTCTCTGTTCCCAGAATTCCTAAGGCTGTGACAGGAGCCAGTTCTCCTCCAGCTCGGCGACGAGGTGAAGTTCTTCCCTCTGAGATGTTCTTTTAGCGGACAAAACACATGGCAGGGCGATATGTCTGGGCTGTAGGGCGGATGCTCAAGCTGCTCCTGCTTGAACTGGGCCATTACACCCTGTATGACCTTGGAGACGCGAGCATGTGCTTTATCGTAGAACGGAATCACGCCCTCCGTTGGCAGCCCGGTCCGTTTGCTCTTGATGGACTTGAGCAGGCTGTAGAGTGTCTCACACTACACATCACTGTCAATGGTTTTTGAGTGCTCGAGGAATTAGACGAGTACCGGAGCTCAGGCGCTGAAAAAACCAGCGAGCATCACGCTCCCTACTGAGGGCCAAGCTTTGACTTTTTGAGGGGCAGGTTACGACTCTACACTTCTTCCCTAGGTGTCTCACTACGCTATCTCAAAGCCGCATACGGGAATCATAGCCGGTCTGGTTCTTAAGACGTTCCGTACCTCTTCATTTGAGCACGCCTTGTGTGATTAAAGCGCGAAAGATTTTGTTTCAGAGGGACGGAGTATCTTCCGTTAGATATACACCGAGGGCCCACACAGCGTCCTTTACATTGAAATGCTTCTTGGTACCTCACTTTTCCCCTTTATCTTAATAGATATGACCATTCTCAGACAAAACATGGTCAATTTCACCACTCGTCGATTAGAAAGGTACATTACACACTCTAAGAGTTTGCAGTCATATGCTCACGAGTGAAATGTTTTCTTCTCACAACAAATTAAAAATGGAGGCCGCAGTCCTTGTTAAAGTAGGCCTATACGTCTCGCGGCCCGTCCTGGTTTGCACGATGCGCTCTGCACACTCGTGGCTATTTCCAAAACCTATAGAACTCAAGCAACAATGAAGAAAGCAGTTCAAGAAGCTGTGACAGATAATGGAAACTCTAGAGATTTAACTGTTGCTTTAGATGGATCATGTAAACGTAGAGGTCAGAAATCTCTAAATGGAGTTGTGACAGCTACCAGTAAACGATGTTGCTATTCTCTCAAAACGTAGATGTAAGCGCAATACCAAGGACGAACATAGTGAAAGTTGAAACTTCCTGGCAGATTGGAACTGTGTGCCGGACCGAGACTCGAACTCGGGTCTCGGTCCGGCACACAGTTTTAATCTGCCAGCAAGTTCCATATCAGCGCACACTTCGCTGGAATCCTAAAAAAATGGTTCAAATGGCTCTGAGCACTATGGGACTTAACTGCTGAGGTCATCAGTCCCCTAGAACTTAGAACTACTTAAACCTAACCAACCTAAGGACATCACACACATCCATGCCCGAGGCAGGATTCGAACCTGCGACCGTAGTGGTCGCGCGGTTCCAGACTGTGGCGCCTAGAACCGCTCGGCCACATCGGCCGGCCTGAATCCTAGACACTTCACTTACAGTTCGACGCATGTTCTCAACCAACCACTTATCAATGATGTAGATAACCTCACGTCTCTCGTGACCAAGTGCAAAGTCGTGTAGCTACTTCCATAATAGATTGCAAGCACGTAATACCTGCAGAACCCGTTGTCCTCTCCCCTGCTGCTCGCTCCGTCTGACAGGTGAGTGTACCAGGCTGCATATCATCTACTGCGTCCTCTCGCCGACTGACAGCGACGCTGTACAAGTGACAACTGCTGTATGAAAGTAATGGACACTGATAAGCCGAAACGTCATGAGCAGGTGCTTAAGAGAGTGTTCGTCCATCTTCGGAACGCACTACAGCAGCGATTCTGCGAGGTCTGGATTCGACGAGTCCTTGTCAGGTTTCAGGAGGTATTTGGTACCAGATGTTTAAGCTCAGCTTGCGCAATTCCCCTAATTTACACGCTAGTGGCTTTTGAGGAGCGGAAATAGCTCGCAGTCACGTGCCAGATGTGTTCCATGATATTAAGATAAGGCTAATTTGGTAGCCGAGACCTCAGGTGAGTTCCCTACCATGTGTATCAGACCACTGTAGTACAATCCAGGCATTCTGATACGAGAGTTACGCTGCTGGAAGCTGCCATCGCTGTCAAGCATGAAGGGATGCAGCAATCGTGGGGTCCTCAGTTACACAAGTTACACAGTTAAACTGCTACAACAGGTCCAACAGATGCCCAGGTGAATGTAAATACTGCTTGCGTCTGTGTGGCGGTACAGGTTTCGAGCGGACATTCGCCCGGATGACGGCATATCCAAACATGACCATCGGCCTCATGTAACAAGAAACGTGATTGTCTGACCAGGCGACACGTTTCCATTTATGCACGGTCCAGTCTCGAGACACGGTGCCCACTGTTGTAAATGACGATGTTGCTGATTCAACCTGTAAACTTGTCCGCTACGGAAACCAATTTTCAACAATGTGCGCTCAACGGTGTGCTCCAAACATTTGTGCCTGCACTAGAATTCTACTCTATCGCCATATCTGCCACAGATTGCCATCTATCCTGCTATACAAAGCAGTAAGTCTCTAATTTCCATGTTTTGTGTTGAGGTGTGGATGTTCAACAACTTATCGCCCCTAATAGAGGTTTTCCTTATATGCCCGAGAGGATAACACGAGAACAGCCACCAGCTCCGCCGTTTCCGGGATGCTCGTTCCCACGCGCCCTTTTATAAAAATCAGGTGTTTGTCGAAATCGCTTATAGCAGTAGATTTCCATATTTGCTGCCTGATTCCTGATTCGCTTCTGCTCCGCTTGTAAAAGGTGATCACAAACAGTCTGAAAAACTTTAAGGATGTGCTGAGAAACAACTGTTACGAAAATAATTCCATACTTGTACCTTTTCGAGTTAACTGGCATAGGAGTAAGCTGGCACCAGAGTGGGTGTTGCCAAATGTAATTCTTTGTTTGGATTCCTACAACCGAACAAGAGAACGATACAAAAATTAGACATGGGACAATACTAAGGGTAGACCCCGAGTCAAAGGTCGAGCACCCTCGTACGCTATCATCTAGGCTACGAGAACAACAGACAGTAGTTGTATCTGGCGAGCCGCTTGAATTTGCTAACTCTGATGCTAAAAAACACGGAAACAATGCAACGTATCGATTTTTTTCTAAAGTATTATTTCTCAGCACAACCTACAGTGCAACGTCCTTACGAGCTTTTCAGACTGTTTCTGGCCAGCCTGTACACTTTTCTCGCCAGAACGTGTCCGCATTGCCACCAGTTCGCATTCGATCTTGCAATGGGCAGTCATCACAATGTCATGACTCATCAGTGTATATTCATAGAATAATGCAGTCTTATATGACGCCCAGTTCGTACAGATATACTTCATTTCCCTCCTACAGCTTGTTACATTGCTCCTGACTCAAACGATACTAATCATATCCTTTATTTTTAAACACCTGCAAATCGTATAGTTTCCTGTACACCAATTTTGCTAGAGTAGGGTTGTTTCTCAAGGTTTTCTATTGATTCAGCTTTAAAGCGGATATTGTGCTGTGTACCCATAGCGCAGGAGTATGCAGTTTTTCAAGACTTTCTACTCGAGAAAGTATGAGCACATTACATTCAGTGACGTTCGCCTACTGAGCCTCTATAGTTACGAAATGGCTTTGAGATCAGTTCTTGTTTCTACCGTATAGATTATTGTCGAGTATTAATAGGTTATTCTAGAGAGCTAACTGTTTTCTAATGGGCTTAACAAACACGAAGTTTCATGGTGTAATTAGAAAGCAGGAAGAGAGGGGTAAAGCTTCTAGATCGTATTTATCATTCAACAACTGTACTGTGTAAAAAAGTTTTGCGATATTGAAATGACGGCCACCCTTGCCTGTTAATAGCCATGGAGCACATTATTAGAAACACGTAAGTACCACACAGCCTGGTGTAACAAACCTTCAGCTTATTAAAAGTCACTCCTGACGCGAAGCAGAAAAACTTGTTTCACAGGGGGATTCCAGGATCCAGCTACCGTTATTGCCTCAGCTTTTTTCCGACTGCAAATTAGATGTCCAGGAGACGAAAATTGCTGGCTTTGTAAATCCGAAGCTGACCAGGTGGTTTGGTAAGGTTGGCATTCCATGTAGAAGTGCAGGTTTCCGCTTTTTATGAGTATACTCTGCCCGTTTACAGGTGTAACAATTACAGCGAGAATAAACGATCGAGGAGAAAGACATTATAGGTCAATGACGGGCCACAGAGGTAGCGTTTTTTCTGCACAAGTGAACCCGGGAAATGTGAACGGTGGCAACAACACTTTACCACTCTTTCCCTCTAGATTTATGAAATGCAACATGTCCTGTAAAAGCAAACGTGCCTTTCTACCCACAAAAAATCACAATGTTTGCTTTCAACCAATGATAGTTCTATCTTTATCATTTTCCTACTTGTCTCATGACGTGGAACGTATTCACAAATTCCTCCTACGCTTGACGCCTGGATAGCAACGTTTTACCCCAAATCTACTCTTCATCTTCTGATACCATTGAATTTCTCTCCTTTACAGTTTTCAAAAGTTTGACTTTAAAAGTCCAGATGCTGAAATTTATCCATATATTTTACATTCCTCCTATTCTGTTGTGAAAGATGGCCAGGTGATGCAACACTCATGATATCAACCTTTAACGTCTAATAGTGCTGAATTCTCTTTTTCTATTTCTGTTGCTGAAGCGTTTCATTTTTGAAAAATAATTATTATCTGACACTGTCAACGCTTCAAAAATAACCGATTGCACAATTACATTAACGCTCTTCCGTTTCATCTAATTCTCCTGTTTAAGTTTTTGTACCAGATTTCCCATCAAAACCTGAGATCTGTGAAATTTTAATATCTGAGATTTCTGGTATCTTATGATTGGATGCAATGCCTTTTCGACAAGGTTTCTAAGAGCACACAACTTCTGTAGTACTTTCATCCATCCCTGTTTCATAACTCCGAATTTTGTCATTTACATCTCTGCTATTGTTTTAAATTGTCACTTGTTGGTTGGTTGGTTGGTTGGGGGGAGGGGGGAGACTCAAGAGCGAGATCATAAGTCCCATCGGATTAGGGAAGGATGGGGAAGGATATTTGACGTGCCCTTTCAAAGGAATCATCCCGGCATTTGCCTGAAGCGATTCAGGGAAATAACGGATAACCTAAATCAGGATGCCCGGACGCGGGTTTGAACCGTCGTCCTCCCGAATACGAGACCAGTGCATTTTCACCTGTCCTTATAGAAGAAGGTCTAGGTTCGTCTGCATTTGCCGTTTCCTCCGCGTTTTTCTTTTTTATGCTTGTGTTGGTTATTCGGCATATCATGCGGATGGGATATTCCCTAAACCATGGACGCTTCTCCTTCATTTTACAGTCTGCCCTTTTGTCTCTATCACGCCTTCTCTGTTCTCTGCCTTTTCTCTTTCTCTCTCATCTCCTATTCTTCCTTGTCCATAAAATCCTTATCCCTTTCCTCTTTTTCGCAATCCCACCTTTTCTTTCCTTCTATTCTCCCTTGCCTCTCTATCCTTCATTTTCCATTCCTCTTTTCTTCCTCGAGTTTGTTCATCCAATACCTGCATCATTCTGAAGAACTTTTGATGAATATTCAAATGACATTCCACGTTTTTTTGACGCGATTACTAACAAAACAGAAAAAAGCTGAAAATATAAAGAAACTCTGAGGGGGTTATCCGTACATTTCTCTCGTAACATAGTGCTGAACTAGCACAGCTTGAATGAATTGCGCTCTAATTACCTACGTGCTATGTCGGCTGTGGTTATTTGCTGAACTCGTGGTAAAATGCAATCAGAGCCATCAGTTATTTACAGATATGGTTTTTTTCCCATAATATGACCGTGGCTTGAATAACTACACAGCCAGACATGTGCAAAACAGCATGGCTCTATTATTCAAACAATTTGTACACAAATAGAAATACTGACAAAATATAGTACTCGGCTCTGTGAAGAACGATTTACAGCTTTGTAAAGCGGGTGTGTATTAGATTCCTTGCGGAAATTCTGAAAAGTCTTACATAGGTCAAACAACACGCACCGTTCATGAGAGATGATGGAGCATCGAAGATACACAAGCTTATTACAGCCAGAGAAGTCAGCTGTGATACAGGGCATTCCATGAATTACAGTGATGTGAAGAGTTTAACATCCACCTCTTCCTTTTGGTAATTTGTCTTCAAGGAAGCTATAGAGATTAGATTAGCTAATAATTTAATATGGACAAAGGATAGAATCCGGCTCTTGGAGTAATTAAACTGCAGAGAAGTCGTCTTGGTGTCACCGCCGCCGATCATACATCTATAAGCGAATCGAATGAGTGTACGCCTTCGCCACAGGTGGCGAATGTGTAAGCGTATTTCTCGGCCGCCGACCAGCATCTGTGCATGCGCAGTACCGCCGCGGTGGAGCATATAAGGCCGCGCTTGGCATCTTATCGTCAGTCTTGTGACTCACTCTGGCGATGGCCGGACGATACGTGGCCGAAATATCAGTGGAGGAAATTTTATTTGCGCGGCTGCATGCCCGAAATTTAATGGACTAAAATATAGTACTGTTTACTGCGCAAAAAAGTTACTGCATAATAATGAATAATGGGTATCAGAAAGTTTAATCAACAATTTTAAGTAGGCTATGTCGCTATCCCAAGCAGAGTAGTGTACATAACAATCATTGCTTCTGACCCTTGCCTATTTCCGACATGAAGAACACACTTCGCACAATGTAAGACTAAGCCCCAGAGCCGACGAGAACTCTTGTGGAGAACCGAACTTCCGACACACGTTCTTTGCCTGCTAGGCTACGGCATCTGGAGAGCAAGCGGCAGCACTTGGCTTTGCAGCAGCTACAGCGACAGTGAGTCACTAATAACGTCGCGACGCCGTCGGTGAAATTAATATTCCATAATATATGGCCTTTAGGGTAGAGGAATGCTTGAATTCCTAGGTTCGCCAATATTCGCTAAACGTACGCATCACTCTATATTGGGAAAGAGATGTAGGTGGACGCCATACGCCATACGCGAACAGCTATTGCACCAGTGGTCCATCTTCTTTCTCCTATGCAGGAAGACACCTCTCGACCAAGAGCTGGTGCGAACGAAAAGCGGGCACAGAGTGAAGGGTTTCGAAAATAGGAGATTGCCTAAGTCTGCATGGTACCAACGCTCTAACTACGATGACGCTAACGCCTACAGTCTCTCTCTGGACCCGTGAGCAACTATTGTGATGGCATTCGGTTGGCGACCTCTGTGTGTGGTGGAGCGGAGCTTTAAACGAAGTAGTCACTTAGTATTGACGCCGAACTTCTACGGATCACCGAACGGATACAAGAAGGATACAACAAGCAGCACTTTACGATTGGTGTCTTCCTTGACATCGAAAAAGCTTACGATAAGGTGTGGCGGCCCAACCTTATCGCCAAACTGCATCGCACTACCCTATTGCGGATTGTTACATTAGACTCATAGACAGCTTTCTGTAGGACAGGAAACTGTATGTCCGAGTCGACGATAAAAACTCCGAAATGAAACTGATCTCCGCAGGAATTCCGCAGGGCTCTGTCGTTTCGCCTCTACTTTTCAACTTATATATAAATGACATCCCAACAGTCCCCCTTGTTACGGCGAGTTTTTATGCGGACGATACGGCCTTTCTGACAACTGGACGCCACTTGGACCAGCTAATCGCTAGGATGCAACGGCAACTTGCTGTAATGGAACGCCGGGCGCTGCACAATAAGATAACGATCAACCCGACGAAGACGGCAGCCGTTCTGTTCACACGGAGGAAACCAGTTCTGAACGACAGACTCCAAATAGCTGACCAATTTATCTCATGGTCGCCGGGAGTGAAGTATCTCGGTTTCTACCTTGACCAAAAATTACTCTTTACGCAGCATATTGACGACAAGAAGACGGCAGCCCAGAAGATGGCCAGGTCATTGATTCCGTTCCTGAAGAGTAAGGATCTCAACCCTAAGACTAAACTCCAATTGTATAAGGCAACGGTGGAACCCACAATGTTGTATGGCTCCACCTCGTGGGGAACTACGTGCGTCACCAACTACAACAAACTCCAAGCGCTGCAAAACATTTGCTATCGATGGCTCACAGGAGCGCCATGGTGGACAAGAAACGTCGACATCCGCACCGCACTCCACGAGACCTCTATACAAGAGAAGGTCCATTACAAGGCTCTACGAGTTTTTGACAAGATCGATGCCCTTAGGGACGAAGTTAGACAATTAGAATCGGTAGGAACGGTAAACCCTGCAAGATGGCACAAGTATCGAGTACCGAAGTCACTAATGTTTCACCCCCCATAGGCAATCTTTCATAACACACGAGGTAGCAGTCACACGTAACAGCCTTGACACATTTCACCCTCCACAGGAGATAGACATCACCAAAGACAGCAGGCTAAAGGACCCATTGCGTGGCCAAGCCTAACTGAATGTGTAATAAATAAAGTGTTTTCCTTTTATCCTTACATCCCATCCTAGAAGAATAAGTCATCAAGGATGATCTCTTCAATCCACACTACACACTAAAAAAATAGTATTGACATCCTTTTATCCTTACATCCCATCCTAGAAGAATAAGTCATCAAGGATGATCTCTTCAATCCACACTACACACTAAAAATAAAAAATAAAAATAGTATTGACATCTTGTGGATGATAACGAAACAACTAAAGCTTTCAAACGAAACTTGGGGTACTCCTGTACTAAGGTTGTTATCGATAGGTCTACTATCTCAGTCCAACGTAATTAAACCTACAAAACTATAACATAAAGTTTTAATGAATGAAAATAATTAGTATATTAAATTTTAAATTGTCTTCCTCCGATTATTAGTAACTGAATGATACTATTATTTAAGTGTGGGTCTCGATACATGAGGTACTACAATGGTAACCATAGCACAAATTTTAGCAGTCCACAACACTAATGAGAAACAGCCTTCACAACGACCACATACGCATAACTGAGCTACGCGATGCTATAGCGAATACCAGCCTGGGATTTTTCACAGAGCAGTGGCCTGTCGATCTTTGCAGCTGGTTGAGACGGAATTCTGCCTGGTGGGTTCAGTACTGGCGGGAATCCCCAAGCGAAGCGTCCATTAGACCTTGTCCTCCGCAGACTCCTAGCCATAAGCGTTGCGCGAGACACGTTATATGATACACAAGGCCACTGATTACCAAGGAAGCGTTTTCCGACGGACACACATAAATTCATGGGACTACTGAACCCATAAAACAGCTCCTTCAACGTCAGCAGCCTCACTTTAACAGCAAGAGAGTGTTTAAATAGTAAGAGAGTGTTTAAATAATCATCGCTCTTACTACAATGAAACACGCCTGTAGGAGTCTACATTGCTAGCCACTGACATTTTAACACAAAAAAGGATGGGAAATACGGACATTTTGCTTATTGGGAGTATGCAGCATAATAAGGAGAATGCATTACAAAATTTGTAGATGGTTTGAGGTTATACAGGGTGCGAAATTTAGTACACAGAGATGCCACCTCTGGCGAGAGTAATGGTTCTAACCAGACTGGGTACAATGGATCTGAACTTTGACGACAGGTAAGGGTACATCATTCCATGCTGCTTCAAATCTGTACCATGTTTTCTCGATCATAGCTGTTGGCGAGTAGCGGTTTATCAATCTGTCGGTAAGCCGTGACCGCATGTTTTCATCCCGTATCTGGAGAAACTGCTGGAGTAGGCAACAGGAGCTTTCTCTATCGAAGTACGGAAAAGTCAAGATCTTGCAGTATCTTACTGAAAGATAACGTTACGACGACCTTGAAGGCATAGCACCGGCCTCAACACTACCGAAATGGAGCGCCTGCTGCCCAAATTATCGGCTATACAAATCAAAGGTGATCAAGTTGTGTACCACATGGCACCCCTCACCACCACGCTTGATGCTGGTCCAGTATGACGACAACACATGCAGTGTGCTCGAAGCCTCCAGACGCAGATACTGCCATCGCGGCAGTGTAGCAGTACCAGGGCTCGCCTCAAAAGACAATATGGTTCCACTCTAGTGCCCAGTGTTATCCTTGCGCATTTAACTGAAATGAAATGCCGTGTGACGAGGGCCTCCCGTCGGGTAGACCGCTCGCCTGGTGCAAGTCTTTCGATTTGACGCCACTTCGGCGACTTGCGCGTCGATGGAGATGAAATGATGATGATTAGGACAACACAACACCCAGTCCCTGAGCGGAGAAAATCTCCGACTCAGCCGGGAATCGAACCCGGGCCCTTAGGATTGACAGTCTGTCGTGCTGACCACTCAGCTACCGGGGGCGAACGCGCATTTCACTGTTCCTGCTACATCAAGAGAAGCGGCAACAATAGTCGCCGAGCTGACAGTTGACGGTGCTCCAGATGTCTTCAGACTATCGGTGTTGATATTTGTCATGGCGCAAGGAAGCCAGTAAACTCTCCCTTCCTAATCGGACTACTTGATTGCTGTATAAATGACCGTGATCGCATGTGCCTAATGAAATTTTACAGTACGTAAGGCTATCGTTACCATAGGAAAATGACACCGGTTAGTTGGCGGAAAGTGTACAAGAGACCCTTCTAACCCCGATCTAAATACTGATGATAAGTTTGAGATGGGTGGAATGTACTGCAATCGCTCACGAACCGCACTGCAAAAATTACTACTGATAATACAAAGAAAACACTGATTAGATAAAAAGGGGATAACTGACGGTTGCCAACCCGCTAGGGAAATGAATCTCCAGAATCATAAGAGAGGTAATGGCAAAGAAATGTAATCAGTAATCACTGGCGTGGCATCACAAGGTTGTCACACTTTCCCAAAGCACAACAGTTCACGAGAAAATGAATGAATCAGAATGCACTGAGTTGGCAGTTACTTATTCTGAAATACTAAATTCTGCAAGTAAAATTAAGTGGAGTTACTGATTAAATATATATAATTAAAACTTTGTTATGTAAAAGAAAAGTACTTTCAGTAACCTCAGTGTAACATAATCCAAAATTTAAAAAAAGGTAAGCAGTTTACTTTTGATTATTGAAAGACTGAAGTTTACTTTAAGCAAACGCGCAACTAATTTTACTTTTAATATAACAATAATAAGCTGGAGATACTAAAAGGTATCAGATAGATTATATAATGGTAAGACAGAGATTTAGGAACCAGGTTTTAAATTGTAAGACATTTCCAGGGGCAGATGTGGACTCTGACCACAATCTATTGGTTATGACCTGTAGATTAAAACTGAAGAAACTGCAAAAAGGTGGGAATTTAAGGAGATGGGACCTTGATAAACTGAAAGAACCAGAGGTTGTACAGAGTTTCAGGGAGAGCATAAGGGAACAATTGACAGGAATGGGGGAAAGAAATACAGTAGAAGAAGACTGGGTAGCTTTGAGGGATGAAGTAGTGAAGGCAGCAGAGGATCAAGTAGGTAAAAAGACGAGGGCTAGTAGAAATCCTTGGGTAACAGAAGAAATATCGAATTTAATTGATGAAAGGAGAAAATATAAAAATGCAGTAAGTGAAGCAAGCAAAAAGGAATACAAACGTCTTAAAAATGAGATCGACAGGAAGTGCAAAATGGCTAAGCAGGGATGGCTAGAGGACAAATGTAAGGATGTAGAGGTTTATCTCACTAGGGGTAAGATAGATACTGCCTACAGGAAAATTAAAAAGACCTTTGGAGAAAAGAGAACCACTTGTACGAACATCAAGAGCTCAGATGGAAACCCAGTTCTAAGCAAAGAAGGGAAAGCAGAAAGGTGGAAGGAGTATATAGAGGGTCTATACAAGGGCGATGAACTTGAGGACAATATTATGGAAATGGAAGAGGATGTAGATGAAGACGAAATGGGAGATACGATACTGCGTGAAGAGTTTGACAGAGCACTGAAAGACCTGAGTCGAAACAAGGCCCCCGGAGTAGACAACATTCTATTGGAACTACTGACGGCCTTGGGAGAGCCAGTCCTGACAAAACTCTACCATCTGGTGAGCAAGATGTACGAAACAGGCGAAATACCCTCAGACTTCAAGAAGAATATAATAATTCCAATCCCAAAGAAAGCAGGTGTTGACAGATGTGAAAATTACCGAACAATCAGTTTAATAAGCCACAGCTGCAAAATACTAACACGAATTCTTTACAGACGAATGGAAAAACTGGTAGAAGCCGACCTCGGGGAAGATCAGTTTGGATTCCGTAGAAATGTTGGAACACGTGAGGCAATACTGACCTTACGACTTATCTTAGAAGAAAGATTAAGGAAAGGCAAACCTACGTTTCTAGCATTTGTAGACTTAGAGAAAGCTTTTGACAATGTTGACTGGAATACTCTCTTTCAAATTCTAAAGGTGGCAGGGGTAAAATACAGGGAGCGAAAGGCTATTTACAGTTTGTACAGAAACCAGATGGCAGTTATAAGAGTCGAGGGACATGAAAGGGAAGCAGTGGTTACGAAGGGAGTAAGACAGGGTTGTAGCCTCTCCCCGATGTTATTCAATCTGTATATTGAGCAAGCAGTAAAGGAAACAAAAGAAAAATTCGGAGTAGGTATTAAAATCCATGGAGAAGAAATAAAAACGTTGAGGTTCGCCGATGACATTGTAATTCTGTCAGAGACAGCAAAGGACTTGGAAGAGCAGTTGAATGGAATGGATGGTGTCTTAAAGGGAGGATATAAGATGAACATCAACAAAAGCAAAACGAGGATAATGGAATGTAGTCGAATTAAGTCGGGTGATGTTGAGGGTAAAAGATTAGGAAATGAGACACTTAAAGTAGTAAAGGAGTTTTGCTATTTGGGGAGCAAAATAACTGATGATGGTCGAAGTAGAGAGGATATAAAATGTAGACTGGCAATGGCAAGGAAAGCGTTTCTGAAGAAGAGAAATTTGTTAACATCGAGTATAGATTTAAGTGTCAGGAAGTCATTTCTGAAAGTATTTGTATGGAGTGTAGCCATGTATGGAAGTGAAACATGGACGGTAAATTGTTTGGACAAGAAGAGAATAGAAGCTTTTGAAATGTGGTGCTACAGAAGAATGCTGAAGATTAGATGGGTAGATCACATAACTAATGAGGAAGTATTGAATAGGATTGGGGAGAAGAGAAGTTTGTGGCGCAACTTGACCAGAAGAAGGGATCGGTTGGTAGGACATGTTCTGAGGCATCAAGGGATCACCAATTTAGTATTGGAGGGTAGCGTGGAGGGTAAAAATCGTAGGGGGAGACCAAGAGATGAATACACTAAGCAGATTCAGAAGGATGTAGGTTGCAATAGGTACTGGGAGATGAAGAAGCTTGCACAGGATAGAGTAGCATGGAGAGCTGCATCAAACCAGTCTCAGGACTGAAGACCATAACAACAACAACAAGATACATACCAAGCCCGCAGAAGTGACTCGCTAAGCTGAATACAGAATGAATGAAATGTGCGTTCTTAATTTGTGCTGTATCTTTAATTATTAGTTTTGCCAGTGAAATTTTACGTTACTTTGAGCGAATGAAATTAATACTCAAAATTTCAAATTAGTTAGGCCTTGTAATGCAATACAAGAATGAACAGTTGCTGAGGCAAAAAAATTAGACTGAAACTGGTCATTAGCAAATACACAAAACTGGCAGTAAATCGATCTTCATATTCTTACGACACTCGTTGATTGCATGGAAAGGAAAGGGACCCAGCCTGGTAATAATGCCTGAGGACAATGACGACACCGGTGCCCCACAAGTTTTAACTATTTGAGGTTATTATTAAAGTTAGTCATATTTTGTGAAAGAAATGTCACTAGGTAATGCCTACGTAAGTTTATAATTTGTCACATAATAGCCTTAAGATGTAGCTGTGCGAACGACGAAGAATGTAGCCGACGACAATGCTGAGCTGCCGCTGGCGCTGCTGCTGCTGCTGCTGCTGGATAAGAATGCCGAGCCGTCTCCAGAGCCACGGATAATTATGGGACAGGCAGCAGTTAGAACTGCAGTTTCCTCCGCCTGTCCACTCCTTCCGTGCCCTCAACACTCGCGGGTTAACTAATCGGGCGCGTCTACACTGGCGCGATCATAGCTGCACCCCGCGTCTGCGGGAGCGCACAACAAACACTTCCGCGCTTTTTTCATTACTCAGAAGCTGCTCCGCCTCCTCTCTGCTCGCAACACGACAGAGACTCTCCATACGCAAAGATCAACAACATCACAGCTACTGACATTTCGTCGTTGCTATCGATACATTAAAATTAAGTTACCTAGGCTATTCCCCAGCAATTTACAATACTTTCATTATATTTGCAATCAATTCTATACAGTCAGAAATAAATACACTATTACATCTACTGCGTATTAAATCTAGATTCTGTAGTAAAACTTACAGATTCAAAATCAGAAGTACAGGACAAGTTATCAACGTATATCAAACGGCGTCCGCAGCTTGTGGTCGTGCTGTAGCGTTCTCGCTTCCCGCGCCCGGGTTCCCGGGTTCGATTCCCGGCGGGGTCAGGGATTTTCTCTGCCTCGTGATGACTGGGTGTTGTGTGCTGTCCTTAGGTTAGTTAGGTTTAAGTAGTTCTAAGTTCTATGGGACTGATGACCATAGATGTTAAGTCCCATAGTGCTCAGAGCCATTTGAACCATATATTAAACGGCGAAAAATCTTGAATGGTGCTGAAGGTATTTTATCTGCATTTTCGGTATTAAAAGCCCATTTCCGAATTTAAGGTACTATGACGCTCATCTCTCAAGTCAGGTGGTCAGTGGGCTTCGAGGTTGGACAGGTGAAGCTGTGACGTTACCAGTGTCGAAGGTCGAGCTCCAAGGGTCGGTGAATGTTCCAATCCTACGCCCGAAGGCGTTAGTGGAACAGCGGTGTCTCCAATTAAAAAATTTATTAACATGATTGCTAGACGGAGGCCCAGGGCGCCCTCAGCACACATAGCTTACAGCCAGGAAGGCAGTACACCTACAGCCTGGCATTCAGGTGCCCTTTTAGCAAGCAGAAGATGACAGCGTGCAGTCAGTCTGGTTGACTCTTCGACAGAGGAAGATCCAGTAACTGCGCATCTTCTGTCTGCCATAGCTGTGACCCGTTGGTAGCGGCAGCGTGTAGTGATGGAGTCCATCTACCGCTGCAGGCTGTAGTGTCATACCTGAAGTCTTCAAACAGACAGTGAGCAGCACATCCCGGTTCATCTACGGAGTTCACCTGGAGCGAGACAGACTGTCATTCCGTAGGTATTGATGATTCTGACGGAATGACTAGACACTAAGGATGAGATGTCCAGAACAGGTGTATTTACAGCCAGACTTCACATCACCATAGCAGGATAGGTGGCTATTTGCCGTCGTTTAATCAGAGGTGTCAGCGGTTCTGTCCGCACTTGTATGTCTCAAGTACGGACGCTCTTCCATGCCTCTGCATTTAACATCAATACCAGTACTCCTTGGAATCGAAGAGATTGGGTGTTGCACGTTATTTCTCAGTATTGTAGAGTTAGCAGAACGAAGTTCATACTGCAGAGTTCGCGCTTCTTGCTGTGATTCTGCTGTTTGTGTACTAACGAGTTACGAGCATTGCCCTCCTTTTGTAAAACTGGCACTCTTCGCGTGCTCTATTCTATCATTGTGACATCCCATCTGAGTCGGAGATGGTTCTACCGTCTGTGTCACGAAATAGCTTCGAAACTTTATTAGTGCACCCGGGAACCGTGTTGCTGTGCAACAGTACGTTATTCGTTTTTACGGTTCTACGCGGCTGCCGGTTCTGTAAATTTACTCAATAGAGGACCTCGAAAAGAACGTCGTCTTCCCTCCAGGGATTCTCATCTGAGTTCCCGAAGCACCTCCGTAACACTTAAGTGTTGTTCGGAACTACCGGTAACAAATCTAGCAGCCCTCCTCTGAACTGCCTCGCTGTCCTCCCTCAGTCCGACCTAGTATGGATCCCGAACAGTCGAGTAGTACTCAAGAATAGGTCGCATCAGCATCCTGTATGCGGTCTCCTTTACGTCTGAACCACACTTTCCTAAAATTCTACAAATGAACCGAAGTGACCGTTCGCCTTCCCTACCACGGTTCAGACATGTTCGTTCCGTATCATATCGCTTTGCAACGCTGTGCCCATATATTTAAACGAAATCATTGTGTCAAGCAGGACACTACTAATACTGTATCCGAACATTAGAGGTTCTTCTTCCTTTTCATCCACATTAACTTACACTTTTACACATTTAGAGCTAGATGACATTCATAACACGAACTATAATTTTTTTCTAATCCGTCTTCTGTCTTCCTACAGTCACTAAATTTCGACACCTTCACGTACACCACAGCATCATCAACAAACAATTGCAGGTTGTTGGCCACCTTGTCCACCAAATCTTTTATGTATATAGAGAACAACACCGGTCCTATCACACTTCTCCGGGGCACTCCTGACCATACCCTTCTGTCTTATGAAAACTCGTTGTCGACGACAACATACTGGGTTCTATTACTTAAGAAGTCTTCGAGTCACTCACATATCTATGAACTTACTCTATACGCTAGTAACATAGTCAACAGACTACAATGCTTACCGGAAGTCTCGAAATATGGAATCAGCCTGTTGCCCTTCATTGAAACTTCACAGTATATCACGACAGAGCAAGCCGAGTTTCACACGTGCGATGCTTTCTAAAACCATACTGATTCGTCGGCATAATCTTTTCATTCTTGTAACAGAACATTAAGCGGGGATGAGGAGGTAGGCGTAATACAACAGTTCTAAGCATAATTTTATTGTAACTAACCATCCAGTAAAATCCACTGATACTCTTAAAACCAAACTTTTAAAAACAACACGAAATAATTGAAGTAAAACAATGCGTCAAAAAACTTTACAATGAAACGTTTAATTTAATTTAACGTGGTACCTTGGCAAAGAAAAACTTTACAACCAGATGTGAATATACCGTAACACATGCGCTCATCCTATCAAAATTACTGCAGTTCCTCATTCGTCTATCTTTGCTCCCTGCAAACAGTTACAAGAGAAAACACAACTTTCAGAATTTGTCTCTGGAAGGGACACGAGAATAACTACCTGAATACAGTACATATGAATCGCATGACAAGTTTTCGGACTCCCCCTCCCGCAGAGTTCTCTTACAAGGGGAGGCCGCCAATTGTGAAATTCAGATTCAATTCATACTGCGCATAATAAAAGCTCATAGCCAGAGGTGTAATGTGGCAAAACACCAAGATGCACTTCTCAACCGTTGTCGAGAAAATCGACAGTTAAAAGAAACCGTTGCGGTGAAATACTCTCTACGATTAATAACTTTATACAGCGTCGTGGCGCAGCGGTAAGCGCTCGGTTTTGTAATCCGAAAGTCGCCGGATCGAATCTCGAGCCATGCAACCTTTTTTTTTAGTATTTGTTTTTTATAATTCAAATGTGTATATATATATATATATATATATATATATATATATATATATATATATATATACACACACACATATATATATAATTCCCGGCAATCAGTTGCAACAATTATGCATATAATAAGTTGTTGAAAGTCGTTTGTCGTGGAAAAACTGGCGACTTCGAACATCATTATGTTTTCCGCAAACAAAGTTGTATTTCACAAATGTTATTAATTGTCTTCATAATGTTTACCCCGTATAGTTAACGGAAGACGTAGAAACAATATTCCGAAACGAAGACGTATAGCGTAAGTCAAACGTTCGAATTAGAATAGAGACCCCCACGAACACAAATTTGCTGTGGTAGGTATGAAATATAAACTCCGTTACTCGCTCGTTACACTTGAAGGACAGATGTTGAATGGGCCGAAACAAGCCGCCGCATAACAGCGTAGTTGCCTGCTAACTTCGAAAGAAGGTAGATGCGGTCCCTAGCGCAACTTATAACATCGTCGAAAATCAGTGCGGACGTGAGAGCTTTGGTACACCCTGTTAAACAAACGGAGAAATGGAGGCGGTACAATTGTAGAGCGATCCTCCTTCACCAACATGCATAAGCAATTCATTAATAGTTCATATATATATATTTGAATTACAAAAAACTAATAATACAAAAAAAAGTTGCATGCCGCGGGATTCGATCCGGCGACCTTTGGATTACTAACCCGAGGGCTTACCGCTGCGCCACGACGCTGTAGAAAACTATTAATCGTAGAGAGTATTTCACCGTAAAGGTTTCTTTTAACTGTCGATTTTCTTGACAACGGCTGAGAAGTGCATCTTGGTGCTTTGCCACATTACAACTCTGGCCATGAGCTTTTATTATGCGCAGTATGAATCGAATCTGAATTTCACAATTGGCGGCCTCCCCTTGTTAGTTAAATATACGCCACAGTTGAGCCACACAGAACACGCCCGGTATTCAGACCCCTGGGCGACGACCGTTCCAATCACCACATATAACTATAACTCAAAAAGGTTTATGATCGGTACTATCCACGGTGTCACAGATACCGACCAAAGGCATCTTCTGTCCGGAACACGTCGTGTAGCAGGTTGACGCAGTCAGGGACTCTGCTCTTCCGTCTCGCTCCCTGGTTGCAACCGTTCTCCACGTAACTGTCACCGGCCGTCCCTCATGGCGCCACCCACCGCGTGGATGTCTTCCTCCTCAATGAAACCTTCCTCCAACCCCACCACACCGTCCACACTTCGCCCTACCTCCTCCACCGCTCCGATAATCCCCTCCCGATTGCGCGAGGCGGAGTAGCCATTGGTCACCACCGCCAGATCCCAGTTCGGCTCCAACCTCTCCATCCCGACCCCACCGAACACCTGATCCTTAGTCTCTTCTTCCCCGGCCTTACCGTTACCTGCGCCACCATCTATGTCAGCCCTAACGCCCCTATTCCCTTCGACTTCCTTTCCCACATTGACCGTACCTTCTCCTCCTACGTGATCGCCGCCGACCTCAACATCCATAGTCGTTCCGCCGCCCAGTTACGGCGGTGGCATCGGTTCCTCTCCTCCCTTCAAGGCGACCTCATCCCCATCCCCCAGCACACCCGTCCAGAATCCAACTCCACTCCCGATGTTATCCTTTCCTCCCCCAACCTCCTTGGCCGCATAACGGTGGATGTCCTGGAGCCTATTGCTAGCGACCATCTCCCTGTCCTCCTCACCGTTTCAGACGGTCGTCGCCCCCGCCCCGACCCTCGCAATGACCCTCCCCCTAAGTACGTCCATGACTATTCCTGTGCCAACTGGAATGCCTACCGGGATACCCTTTCCACCCAGGTCGATAGCCACCCCTTCACCTACCACCACCCTGAAGATGTAACCCATGCCGCCTCCTTTCTCCAGCAGACCTTGTCTGAGGCCGTGGAGGCCCACGTCCCTACTGTCGCCGTCCACCCCCACCGTCCTACCTTACCCCCACAGGCCATCCTCCTCCTCCGTGAATCCCACCATCTCTACCGTGCCTTCCTCCGCACGCGTGACCCGGACACACTACGACGCCACCGGCAACTCCAGCGACACATTCGTAATTTGCTCGTGGCTAAGAAACGCTGGGACTGGCGACAGACATGCACCCGTTTCAATGCTACCCTACCTATCAACTCGTCCAAGTTCTGGTGTGCCTTCCGTCGCCTTACCGGAACTAAACCCTCCCCCTACTATCCTCTTCTCCATGATGATCACCCCTTCCCTGACTCCCTTAGTAAGGCCAATCACTTTGCCTCCTACCTCTCCGATGTTTTCTCCATCCCCAATGATCCCCAGTTCGATTACTTCCTCTTCCCGGATGTCCACGATCGAACTGACACCTCTGTCCCTCCCCTCGCACCTGGTTTCCAGTACTTGGACAACATTGCACACACGGAACTCAATGCCCCTATCACTACACAGGATCTCATTGCTACACTCTGCACAAAACGCAACACCGCTCCTGGTCACGATCGTGTCACCTACTGTCACCTTCGTGAAGCTCCTGTCTCTTTCCTCTCCACCCTGGCCAGGCTCTACAATGTAGTCCTGTCCACCGGTTACTACCCCGACCTGTGGAAAACCTCCCGTATCCCGATGTTCCTTAAACCTGGCAAACCGCCGTCCGCTGTCTCCTCCTACCGTCCCATCAGCCTTACCTCGGTCTTCAGCAAGGTCCTGGAATCTATCCTCAGCCGACGCATCCACCAGCATCTCCGCCAGCACCGCCTCCTTCCCGTTACCCTGTGTGGCTTTCGGCCGTCCTTCTCTTCCGACGATCTTCTCCTTCACCTCACTCATCTCCTTTCCGACCAGCTTAATTCCCGTCGCTCCGCAATCTTCCTCTCCCTGGACCTCGAACGAGCTTATGACCGTGTATGGCATTCCGGTCTCCTCTTAAAGCTCCAAACCTTCGCCCTTCCCATTAACTACATCCGTCTGATCGGCTCCTTTCTCTCCCACCGTCCTTCCTACGTCACCATCCATAACACAGACTCCTACACTTTTTCCCCTCCGCCGGTGTGCCCCAAGGCTCCGTCCTCTCCCCCCTTCCGTACCTTTTGTATACGGCGGACATGCCGCCGCCGTCACCCCCTGTCCACCTTTTCCAGTTTGCCGATGACACCGCCTTCCTTGCCCTTGCCCCCACCCTGCAGCGCTCCCAACACCTTCTCCAATCCCATCTTGACCGGTTCACCGCTTGGTGCAACCAGTGGTTGCTCAAGGTCAGTCCCTCCAAAACCCAGGCGATCATTGTCGGCAAAACCACCCCTTCCTTCCGCCTCCTTGATTTCTATCTCACCATCTATGGCCGTCCTATCGCCCTCACTCCCACCCTTAAGTACCTTGGCGTCACCCTCGACCGTCGCCTCTCCTGGACTCCCCATCTCTGGACAATCCAAGCCAAGGCACGCTCCCGACTCCGTCTCCTCAAGCTCCTTTCCGGCCGTACGTGGGGTCTGGACCCCTCTTCCATCCTCCACACCTATAAATCCCTCATCCGCCCTATCCTTTGTTACGCCCATCTGGCCTGGATCTCCGCCCCCCCCCCTACCTTTTATAAATCCCTACAAATCCTTGAACGCCATGCTCTCTGCCTCACCTATCGCATCCGTCTCCCCTCCCCCACGCGGATCCTGTATGATCTCATCCCCTTCCCCCACCTCCCCCTTTTCCTTGAAAGGATACGGATCCTGTACACCTCCCGCAAACTCGATCCTCCTCATCCGCTTGTCTCACCCATCCTCTCCCACCCCCGCCCGCTGCCGCGCCTGTATTCCCACGTCCCACCCGGTCTCCATCTCTCCACCCTCCTTACCCTCTCCCAAGGTGGCTTCCGCCAGCTCCCCCTCCCTGCTGATGTCCTCCTCCCCTCCATCTACCCCTCCTATCAACTTTGATACTCCCCCCCCACTTCCTGTGTCCTTTCCTTTAGGCACCCTCCCTCCCTTCTCTTCTCTTTCCTTTTCCCCCGTCCCCTACCTCCTCCCCTCTTCCCCCGGGCTTCCCCTCCCCCTTCCTCCTTCCCCCATCTCCCCTGCCCATGGCTTCTCTGCTCTCCCCTCTCCCTCTCCCATTCCCCTTCTTCCTCCTCCTCTCTTGGCAGGTCCCCGGACTCGCACATGCTCAGTGAACATTCGCGCGCCGGAGATCGTCGCCATCAGTGTCTCGTGTGTGTACCTTCGTTTGTGTTTAGTGTTTGCTCGCCGTCACGCAACCACCGTTCACGTGTGCCATCGCCATCATCCATGTTATGTGCGCCGTGTCAACTAGTGTTAGTGAGGTTTCTCGTCCAGCGTGAACGGCTCCATGATTTTTTGTTTTTTAGTGTCTACATTTTTTGCCCGCCGTTTTGACTATATTCTCTGTGGCACCTCTATGTAATGCTTATTGTCAAACTGAAGGCTGAAGAGCGGCGTAGTCTGCTGCTGACAGCCCGCCTTTGTATAAGGTGTTTAAAACCACAATAAAGAAAAAAAAATCCCTCATGGCAGTCGGCAGAGGGCGACACCTGAGTGGCACTGGTCGCGCCACACTGTTGTACCGGCGCGGGAAGGTTGCGAGCGGCATTCTAAGGCGTCGGACATGGGGCGATGATACAATCGGCACAGTCTCAAGAAAGTTTATTATATTCGGACTGAGAATATGTTCAAGAATTCTGCAGCACAAACAAACAGGGAAACGCGATTTCTGAATGAGAAATACTCTGTGTTACCTATTCTCACATACGGAATGTGCTTGATGTAACGCCTACTTAATTTATGCGGCTGCACTGAAATGTTTACAATTTGCATATCAAAACATACTCTACACTTACTGCCAGTTTTGCATGTTGCCTTTGCGATGTTGAAATTACTATTAGAGAAAAAATATCCGGCCAATGGATGGGTAAACATAAATCCCCAACAGTCAGTGGACCACCTTCAAATAGACTCTTTCAACTCCCACAGTGATATCCCCGAAGGCTAAAGAAGACAACAGTTCAAGACCAACATAGGTCAACAATCACACATAAGCACTCCTCTGAATATCCGATTTATCGTCTTTTATTGAACCTCACCAGTCCAGCTCTGTCGACAACAGTTCTTCCAGCTTCGTCATCTAGAATTTTATTAGCCCTGTACCGACTAATCGCGTGCACACACAGTAAGCAACAATACTCTCCTGCATCGAGCGGGAAGAAAACTTATCAGACTTCCACAGTCGCTCATGGGAATTCAACTTTCATATTATTATAAGCTTTCCACACTTCCAGGTCTCTTCATCTAGAAGTATACTGTCTGATAAAAGATATCTGGACTCCTATTACTGCACAGAAATACAGAAAATGTTCACCCTTCACCTTTATGACGACTAGAACTCTGCTGGGGACATTTTCAGTGAGGTTAATGTATGTCTGTGGAGGAGTGGAAGCCCATTATTCCTTAAGAGCCGGAACCAGAGGAGGTGCTGATTGTGGGCGCTGAGTTTGGGAGTGAAGTCGACATTCCAACTCATCCCAAAGGCGCATCACTGGGTTCAGGTCGAGACTCTGGGCGGATCAGTCCAGGAATGTCACTGCACACATACAGCTGCATCGCTGATGACAGGGTGAATTGTCTTGCTGATACAATTAATCGTCTTCTCCGAACTGTTCCTCTACTGCAGTGATTCCCTATCTGGGATAATTATCCCCTAAGGGGTAAACTGTAATTTTATGAGGGGTAAGAAAAAGGTTTCCATAGTATTTTGATCACGAAAAAGAAATTTTATTTAAAATATCATTAGTAATTCCATTATTTCGTAAGATTGTAATACACACATCAAAAAAGTTTTGCAACACCCCGGTTCCCAGAACTGAAGATAGATGTTGGCTGTGGATACTGTATCACAGACACTGTTCCTTTAACTGTTCAGAGATGTCACTAAATCCGCCCAAAGATGTAAACGACCATGTATGAGCAGCGCCTATTAGAGGAAGGGGGTCGGACAGCCGATCAGTTCCAGTCATTTGACCAGAAAGGAGGTACACGGCTCATGTTGCCTAGAGTCCAACCATGCCTAGACGCTCAATACCACGCTTCGATCGCGTCCGCATTGTTACTTTGTGCGAGGAAAGGTTGTCAACAATGGAAGTGTCCAGGCGCCTCGGAGCGAACCAAATCATTCTTGTTCGGACATGGAGGAGATACAGGGAGACAGGAACTATCGCTGACATGCCTCGCTCAAGCCGCTCAAGGGCTACTGCTGCAGTGGATGACCGCTACCTACGGATTATGACTCGAACGAACCCTGACAGCAACACTACCATGTTGAATAACGCTTTTCGTGTAGCCACAGGATATCGTGTTACGACTCAAACTGTGCCCAGTAGGCTGCATTGGTGCACAACTTCACTCCCGACGTCCGTGGCGAGGTCCATGTTTCCAATAACGACACCATGCAGGGCGGTACAGATGGGCTCAACAACATGCCGAATGGACCGCTCAGGATTGGCATCACGTTCTCTTCACCGATGAGTGTCGCATATGCTTTCAACATGACAATCGTCGGAGACGTGTTTGGAGACAAACCAGTCAGGCTGAACGCCTTAGATACTGTCCAGCGAGTGCAGCAACGTGGAGGTTCCCTGCTGTTTTGGGGTGTCATTACGTGGGGCCGACGTACGCCTCTGGTGGTCATGTAAGGCGACGTAATAGCTGTACGGTACGTGAATGCCATCCTCCGACCGAAAGTGCAACCATATTGGCAGCATATTGGCGTGGCATTCGTCTTCGTCGATGACAATTCGCGCCCCCATAGTGCAAATCTTGTAAATGGCTTGCTTCAGGATAACGACATCGCTCGACAGGAGTGGCCAGCATGTTCTCCAGACATGAGCCCTATCGAACATGCCTGGGACGGATTGAAAAGGGCTGTTTATGGACGACGTAACGCACCAACCAATCTGAGGGATCTATGCCTAATCGCCATTGAAGAGTGGGACAATCTGGACCAACAGTGCCTTGACGAACTTGTGTATAGTATGCCACGACGAATACAGGCATACGTCAGTGCAGTAGGACGTGCTAATGGGTATTAGAGGTACCAGTGTGTACAGCAATCTGGACCACCACCTCTGAAGGTCTCGCTGTATGATGGTACAATATACAATGTGTGGTTTTCATGAGCAATAAAAAGGGCGGAAATGATGTTTATGTTTATGTCTATTCCAATTTTCTGTACAGGTTCCGGAACTCTCTGAACCGAGGTAATGCAAAACATTTTTTTGATGTTTGTTCTTACATGATAAGTAACCAAGTGTTGGATGTTACAGCATGTTAAACGAAAGCATTGAAAACATCTTCCTGACAAAGTCCAGCCACGACACACATACACGTCTATGACGGTAAAGCTGAGACATGCGCATCACATATGGTTAAATATCTCAGCAAAATGCCACCTCCGAACTGTAGGTAGTTCCTGCAATAGATTAGAAATTGTTTGATTATTCACTTCGCGACAATAAGCGAACTAATTGGCAGCACAACAGTAACTATGTAATGGCTGCTACAATATTGTAGGGTCTACACTGTATTATTATTATTATTATTATTATTATTATTATTATTATTTAAAGTTACTATTATTATTATTATTATTATTATTATTATTAGTGGCAGGATTAAGATACAAACCACTTGTAGACTCAAGACTTACAATTTATGACAATTAAGAAATAAGGAGTCCAGCACTCAAGGAAGAGTAGACCTAAGTAAATTATACAAATTGTGTTTTGGTTGATTTTAAATGATCGTGCAGGTGTGGGTGATGCAAGCCCCGCTAGACAGAGGAGTGGTGCAGGCCATTATGTTTTGTAACTAGTGTCTGCCCTCAACGTAGACGTTTAGTTTTCTTTTCTTCTTATATGGAGTTCTAAGTAGGACTCGCGATGCACTGAAAATTCCTTCACTATTCTATAAAGGAAAGGTTATTAAAATAAGCAGAGCTAACTGCCTCATTGATTCATTAATTCGTAGTTTAATAAAACACCTACAAAAATTAGGTATCACTTAACTTTCGTCATTTTAATAACGAAAGTGTTCAAAGGAAATTCTTTTTCATTCACATATTTAGTTACGCGATGGGGAGGCGGGGTTACAGGTAATATTTAACTGCACTCAGGAGTCAAGGTCTCATATATGTTGGGAACCACTGCTCTGCTGCACGCAGTACATAATGCTGTAAAACGTGTTCATGTAGCACTGCCTCTAGCGTTTTCTACAGTGCAGCAAGGGGGCCACGAAAAACGCCCTTACGCCATAAACTACCGCCTCCGTACTTCACTGTTGGCTTACACATGACGGGAGGTAACGTTCTCAGACGTTCGCCAAATCTAAACCCTTCCGTCGGATTGCCACAGGGTATAACGTGATTAAGCACTGCAAAGCATTCGATTTCCGTCATCCACTGCCCAGTGACGACCTTTCTGCATCACCTGAAGCGTCACATAGCAGTGACGGCAGAAATGTGTAGTTGATGAGGAGCTGCTCGACTACTAAGCCTCATGATTTTGAACTCCCTCTGCACGGTCACTGTGCTACCCGGACTGCTGGTAGCGCTTTGGAACTGACGAGTGGCTACTTTCGCTGATTTCATAAGACTTTTTACAATCACCCTCCACAATGTGTGTCGGTTCCCGTCCGTCAGTACAAGAAGATCCGCCTGGTCTTGGTTTAGCTGTTGTTGTTCCTTTGTGTTTCCACTTCACAATCGTATCAACAACAGTCGATCTGAGCAGCTTTAAAATGGTAAAATGTCCTTGGTGGGTTTGTTACTCGGATGACATACAATGAGTAATGCACGGTCGAAGCCACTTGGTTCTCCTGGCCGATCCATTCTGCTTTTATGCTTCTCTATTGACAGCACAACACTGCCAGATTCATTTTATACTTATATATGAAGATAGTATCTGTTATTTAGAGCATGTTCGAAAGAACAGATACGATCTTTATATATATATATATATATATATATATATATATATATATATATATATACATATATATATATATATATATATATATATATATATATATATATATATATATATATATATATATATATATATATACAGGGTGTTTCAAAAATGACCAGTATATTTGAAACGGCAATAAAAACTAAACGAGCAGCGATAGAAATACACCGTTTGTTGCAATATGCTTGGGACAACAGTACATTTTCAGGCGGACAAACTTTCGAAATTACAGTAGTTACAATTTTCTACAACAGATGGCGCTGCAAGTGATGTGAAAGATATAGAAGACAACGCAGTCTGTGGGTGCGCCATTCTGTACGTCGTCTTTCTGCTGTAAGCGTGTGCTGTTCACAACGTGCAAGTGTGCTGTAGACAACATGGTTTATTCCTTAGAACAGAGGATTTTTCTGGTGTTGGAATTCCACCGCCTAGAACACAGTGTTGTTGCAACAAGACGAAGTTTTCAACGGAGGTTTAATGTAACCAAAGGACCGAAAAGCGATACAATAAAGGATCTGTTTGAAAAATTTCAACGGACTGGGAACGTGACGGATAAACGTGCTGGAAAGGTAGGGCGACCGCGTACGGCAACCACAGAGGGCAATGCGCAGCTAGTGCACCAGGTGATCCAACAGCGGCCTCGGGTTTCCGTTCGCTGTGTTGCAGCTGCGGTCCAAATGACGCCAACGTCCACGTATCGTCTCATGCGCCAGAGTTTACACCTCTATCCATACAAAATTCAAACGCGGCAACCCCTCAGCGCCGCTACCATTGCTGCACGAGAGACATTCGCTAACGATATAGTGCACAGGATTGATGACGGCGATATGCATGTGGGCAGCATTTGGTTTACTGACGAAGCTTATTTTTACCTGGACAGCTTCGTCAATAAACAGAACTGGCGCATATGGGGAACCGAAAAGCCCCATGTTGCAGTCCCATCGTCCCTGCATCCTCAAAAAGTACTGGTCTGGGCCGCCATTTCTTCCAAAGGAATCATTGGCCCGTTTTTCAGATCCGAAACGATTACTGCATCACGCTATCTGGACATTCTTCGTGAATTTGTGGCGCTACAAACTGCCGTAGACGACACTGCGAACACCTCGTGGTTTATGCAAGATGGTGCCCGGCCACATCGCACGGCCGACGTCTTTAATTTCCTGAATGAATATTTCGATGATCGTGTGATTGCTTTGGGCTATACGAAACATACAGGAGACGGCGTGGATTGGCCTCCCTATTCGCCAGAGATGAACCCCTGTGACTTCTTTCTGGGGGGACACTTGA
Organism: Schistocerca cancellata; assembly: GCF_023864275.1. Lineage (NCBI taxonomy): Eukaryota > Metazoa > Arthropoda > Insecta > Orthoptera > Acrididae > Schistocerca > Schistocerca cancellata. Next base: position 484,799,431 of record NC_064633.1, on the reverse strand, counting down.
AAGACCAGGTGTACCGCCAGAATCCAGAAACAATTGAACAGCTGAAGCAGTACATCTCATCTGCATGTGAAGCCATTCCGCCAGACACGTTGTCAAAGGTTTCGGGTAATTTCATTCAGAGACTACGCCATATTATTGCTACGCATGGTGGATATGTGGAAAATATCGTACTATAGAGTTTCCCAGACCGCAGCGCCATCTGTTGTTGAAAATTGTAACTACTGTAATTTCGAAAGTTTGTCTGCCTGAAAATGTACTGTTGTCCCAAGCATATTGCAACAAACGGTGTATTTCTATCGCTGCTCGTTTAGTTTTTATTGCCGTTTCAAATATACCGGTCAATTTTTGAAACACCCTATATATATATATATATATATATATATATATATATATATATATATATATATATATATATATATATAAGGCTCACCGGCCATTTGATCATCTTCTTCCATGCGGATGCACAAACAGTGCCACAACTCTTTCTGGAATCGGCAGTAAAGCCGCGAGTAATGAGTATAATGGGCAAGGGCACTATGAATATAGTTGCGAATGTGGGTCTCACGGTAAGCGTGCCAGAGATAAGTTCCTGCAGTCGCACTATCCTCTGTGTCCTCGGTGGCTCAGATGGATGCCGGCACGTTAGCTCAGCGTGTTCGGTCAGAGACCTGCGTGCTCTCTGTAATAAAAAAACTGAGTCCAAGGAATCAACGATCAACTTGAACCGATGTCTTGTGACGTCCGCCCAGACCAAACGCAACGAACTATAAAAAAAAAGCCGGCACGGTAGCTCAGCGTGAGCGGTCGGAGAGCTGGTTGGCCTCTGTAATAAAAAAACTGAGTGATAGGATCAAAAAACGAACTTGAACGGATGACTTCCGCAACGACCAAACACGATCAACAACGAACAAAATGCAACAAAAAAAGAATTAAAAAAAGATGGATACAGCGTCTGCCATGTAAGCAGGAGATCCGGGGTTCGAGTCCCAGTCGGGGCACACATTTTCAACTGTTCCTCGTTGACTTATATCAACGCCTGTATGCAGCTAAGGGTATTCATTTCCTTGTTATTTCCTTTTACACTGGCTGGCTTGCCGCCAGTGACATCTAGTGGTCAATTGTGTATCACACAGACGTGTCCTGACACTTTTAGTCATACAGTGTACACTTGACAGCACAAAAATTGGCCGGGGTAAATGGAAGCGAGAGTTAAAGTCCGGTACAGCATAAATATGAATGAAATGCAGCGTGTCGTATTTTTATATTTACTTAAGAGACATGAAGAAGAGAAAATATTGCTCTAAAAATTACAGGAAACCGATTTTGTCAGTTTTCCGTAACTGTTTTAGGAAGGCAGAAACTCTTTTGTGCAAAATGAATTTTCTGGTATTATCTATAGACAATCTGCATTTTAACTGTATAGATATCAGTTCGTAAATGGCCACTGTATCTGAATAAACAACGTGCAGGCTTTGTGTTTGCAGTGTCTCATGTTCGACTTGATGCGATTTTTTCTTCTTCGCCGTAAGAGACGCATTCTTCACGTTCAACAGTTTGATTTCTACAAAACTTTCGTATATATTGCAATGTAACACATTTGTTGATCTATAGATGAGATGGGACGGAATTTGGATCTCACACTGCTCCAATGTTCCGCAGTGGACCTAACGACTGTCTTGTAAGTAGCCTTCTCTGTAGACTCATGGAATTTTCCGACTATCCCAATGATTCCATTTTATACTCCTAAAACTTGTTACATCTTTGTATTTGTACGAGATGATTCGTTTTCATTCTCAGCCACTGTTATCGTAATCGCCGGCCAGTGTGGCCGAGTGGTTCTAGGTGCTTCGGTTTGGAACCACGCGACCGCTACGGTTGCAGGTTCGAATCCTGCCTCGGGCATGGATGTGTGTGATGTCCTTAGGTTAGTTAGGTTTATGTAGTCCTAAGTTCTAGGGGACTGATGAACTAAGATGTTAAGTCCCACAGCGCTCAGAGCCATTTTGTTATTGTAATCATAGGCTACTATGTTTTTGTATTTTGTAAAGAGCACGGTTTTATTTTAAAACAGCGTGACGGCTTTTGCATCACTTTGGAATCCTATCAAGACCTGACGGAATATTTGTACACCTTTTTTTCCAGACAGTACTTTATTATAAGTAACAGCATCATCCGCAAATGTCTGAGATTTCTATAAATATTGTCTAAGGTCATTCATATATAAAATAACCAGCAGGGGTCCCAACATATTTCCCTGGTTATTTCTGCGTCTGTGGATGACTCTCTATCCAGGACAACACGCTCCGTGCTCCCTACCAAGAATCGCCCAACCCCTGTAATCAAGTCCCCTTTATACAGTATACAGTGTACTTTCACACTTCCCTGGGGCATGCCGGAAGTTACTTCTAAATCTGTCGATTGGTCTTCAACTAAGAAAACAAGTTCTCTTCCCTACCAAGAGAGCCGGAATTGAGTAACAAATTGAGTTTTACGAGGTGCATTCAAGTTCTAAGGCCTCCGATTTTTTTTCTCCGGACTGAAAAGAGATATAAACATGTGCATTGTTTTAAAATGAGGCCGCGTTCATTGTCAATACGTCCCAGAGATGGCAGCACCGTACTGCAGATGGAATTTTAACGCCAGCGGCGAGAATGAAAACTGTTTTAAATACTTAAAATGGCGACGTTTTCCTTACTTGAACAGCGTGCAATCATTCGTTTTCTGAATTTGCGTGGTGTGAAACCAATTGAAATTCATCGACAGTTGAAGGAGACATGTGGTGATGGAGTTACGGATGTGTCGAAAGTGTGTTCGTGGGTGCGACAGTTTAACGAAGGCAGAACATCGTGTGACAACAAACCGAAACAACCTCGGGCTCGCACAAGCCGGTCTGACGACACGATCGAGATAGTGGAGAGAATTGTTTCGGGGGATCGCCGAATGACTGTTGAATAGATCGCCTACAGAGTTGGCATTTCTGTGGGTTCTAAGCACACAATCCTGCATGACGACCTGAAAATGCGAAAAGTGTCATCCAGGTGGGTGCCACGAATGCTGACGGACGACCATACGGCTGCCCGTGTGGCATGTTGCCGAGCAATGTTGACGCACAACGACAGCATGAATGGGACTTTCTTTTCGTCGGTTGTGACAATGGATGAGACGTGGTTGCCATTTTTCAATCCAGAAACAAAGCGCCAGTCAGCTCAATGGAAGCACACAGATTCACCGCCACCTTAAAAATTTTGGGTAACCGCCAGTGCTGAAAAAATGATGGTGTCCATGTTCTGGGACAGCGAGGGCGTAATCCTTACCCATTGCGTTCCAAAGGGCACTACAGTAACAGGTGCATCCTACGAAAATGTTTTGAAGAACAAATTCCTTCCTGCACTGCAACAAAAACGTCCGGGAAGGGCTGCGCGTGTGCTGTTTCACCGAGACAACGCACTAGCACATCGAGCTAACGTTATGCAACAGTTTCTTCGTGATAAAAACTTTTGAAGTGATTCCTCCTGCTCCCTACTCACCTGATCTGGCTCCTAGTGACTTTTGGCTTTTTCCAACAATGAAAGACACTCTCCGTGGCCGCACATTCACCAGCCGTGCTGCTATAGCCTCAGCGATTTTCCAGTGGTCAAAATAGACTCCTAAAGAAGCCTTCGCCGCTGCCATGGAATCATGGCGTCAGCGTTGTGAAAAATGTGTACGTCTGCAGGGCGATTACGTCGAGAAGTAACGCCAGTTTCGTCGATTTCGGGTGAGTAGTTAATTAGAAAAAAAAAATCGGAGGCCTTAGAACTTGAATGCACCTCGTATATAGCATATAATCGTACTTTTGTTAACACTCTCTTGTGTAATATTGAGTCAAATGCTTTTATGGAGTCAAGAATTACTGCATCTATTTGACTGCCTTGATTCACGGCCTCAGTGGAAGAACGATTACTTACCGTAAGAAAATTTTATGAGAATAACCGCAGTAATGTAACCGTTCGTCGGGCATGTCTGTGAGAGAAAGAAAATGGTGCCTAATGAAGTGGTTATCGCGTGGCAGGTTATTGCACTCGACAGCTGCAGTGACTTTGAAGCCACCAGATGGTCCATGTTCTGGTTTTCATCTCATACTGATTTTTATTGTTGACGGGTTGATGGGCAGATCTGAATCTACCGAGGTTGTTTTGTATGCAAGAAGCAAGGCGTAGGGACGAAAACCGCAGTCGTTACAGACGACAACAGGGAGCGTGTCCGCGTATTCTTGGAGGATCAGGCAACCACACCCACTCGACTGGCGTCCCAACTATGAAGCATATCCAAAACATCATCACAAAGATTCACGAAAGCGGCGGTGTTCCGTCCCTGCAAGTTCCAAATGAGCCAGCCACTCAAGAAGACGAACTCTATGCTGCAGAGGGATTTCACTAACCACAGGACCGAGTAACGTGAAAATGGTGCCATCAGTGAACAGAAGATCTGGTTCAGTGATAAGGCCCATTTTCAATTGAATGTTTATCTGAACAAACAAAACTGGCGCCATTGGAGTACGGAAAATCCTCATCTCAGTGTCGTCTCACCAATGCAATCAAAATGTGTCACAGTGTGGTGTGTCACATCATCGAAGCGAATCACTGGTCCGTTATTCATTAACGGTATGTTCACAGGAGAGAAGTACCTAGTGTTGCTGGAGCGGCACTTTTGCTCAGAAGCCGGACGCCTCAACATGACTCGCTGGTACTGGTTCATGCAGGTTGGGGCTCGTCCTCATAGAACTGCTGACGTCATCACGTGGCTTTAAACGACGTTTGGTTAGCGTTTGATTGCATTGTATGCACAGAAATTCGCGGAGAACGGTATAGAGTGGCCCCCATACGGTCCAGACCTCAATCCATGCAACTTCTTCTTATGGGGTTACATCAAGGGCAGAATCTGCAGCAACTACCCTAAGTCGTTGGAGGACCTGAAATCGGCCATCAGAAGTGAAATTGATGCACCTGTGTCCGTCATACACCAGCGCGTTATGTGAGGGTTTCAGAACCGGGTGTATACCACTGATGCCGGGGGCGGTAGACATATTGAGTATCTTGTACATATTTAAATGTCATTCATATTTGTATTCAATAAAATAAGGTCCGTGTTCTTGCATGTTGCCTTTTTTGCACAACGACCGCTTACTTTCCATCATGCTTTTAGGACCACCCTGTATTTTTCCTCGATGGGAGGACTCGTGCGGGGTGCATTCAGTGTCGTGATGCTAATTGAGAAGCTACTTGACCTAGCAGTAGCTACTCCACGGTCTGGAATGTCTGCAGATCTGCCGGAAGAGCAGCGATCTGACCAAATATCGCATCCGCATGACGCCGCAAGACAAAGAATGACACAACAGTAGACACCACTTCGGGCTTCACGGCCTGCCTATGAGCTCTTGGGGACATTATGTTGTCTGCCAGCGAAGCAGAAGCCTGTGCCAGGAGGAGTTTCCACAAAATGAGAGGCTGAATCAGGGAGCAAATGCGTTCCTAATCCACCAAACATATGTCGTACGGGTCTCCAACAACGAGTGCTGAACAGTGTTTTGGAGTGTGCTAGGCTGCATTGAAGATTCCACATTCCTTCTTCCTTACTTCTGATAATCAGGCATTCACATGAAATGTGATTATATGTGGTATTATGACATGGAAAAATCATACTTATATCAATATATGTGAAATCAGGAGCTTAAAATACTTTCTATCATATGTTTTATGTTTTGGACCACTCTGTATTTGGTAGTACCGAGAATCAAACCCGAGTCCTCTATATTACAGCTATCTACGCTGACCTCTCAGCGGCGGAGGCGGACGACAAACGAAGAAGCCCTTATTCAATTAAAATCCAAATCGGATGATTGGTCCTCTGATCATCGTCTCTAGAGGCTGAGATAAAATATGTCCGAGACCCCGCCGGATTACTAGGGCTGGTAAGAAGCCACTTGCCTTGCGGCGGCGGCTCCTCATGGTGCGTCATCTGTATGTAGTGTTGTGGAACCCACGGTCACCTTGATTCAGTACAGTTCATCCCCCTCCTGTCCAACAAATCTTCTTGAAGTGACCACGGGTTACAGTGTCATTTGAGATTTATTCTAAACAGGTAGTATGGAGAGGATGAGTTGAAAAACGCGCTAACAGACTATTCGAAGCAAGAGAATTGCGATTGTCCGTATCAGTTACTAGTTTCACTTAAGAGTAATACTCCGCTCTGCTACATTGAAAGACGCAAAGTGTTTGAACATAGCAGGCTTACCGGAAACAGACAAGCCGGATGTGGTGTTCAAATTAACCCCTTCCCTGCAGCGTCGAGACAGCCTTACTCTGCGCTCGAACGCGAATTACGTGCGAATCACCGTTCTCTGTTATCGGAGTTTAAACAACCGTCGCTGAACTACGCCGGGTATTGGCAGCTTTACCCTGTACAAGAGCGAGGTAACGTCCGTAGCACCCAAGCTCTCTCACTTCGTGAAGAACCGGCCAAGAAATAAGACTTATGCAGCAATTCGTCGATAGTACAATATTTGGTTGGTATGATGTGAGACAGTGTCGTTGAATCATACAACCGATTGCTAGGCCAATGCCTCGAGCTAGAGCAGCCATAACGATAGCATTAATACATTGTAAACCTTGCCTGAAGAGCTTGATTTGTAGTCAAGTGTGTTGTGTTTCTAAGTGATGAAAGTCGACTTCTGAGGAGTAAGGGATAAACTCATTGTTAACTATTTACTTCCTTGATGACCCCTACCAATTAACCGTTTGTTCAGACAGTGTCTAGTTCAAAATCTTTAAAATTACTGAATATTATTGTATTTCGTTCTCTGAAACTTGTTTTCAAGTCAACCATTTGATATATCGAGGCCAAAAGTGATGCATTCAACGAAGAAGAATGTAAACACTGGGAGCAGCTTCATGTGATCTAGGGAGGAAACATTCAACATACAGAGTAATAAGGAGGCAAGGAATTATATAAAATTTATTGAGCGCAGAAAAAACGCTACCCCTGATTACATTTTTTGCCTAGGGTTTACTAATTTTTGCCTGAGCAACGAACAAAATTCTAGTGTGCAGTGATCTCCTTGAACTTGGAGGTCCCAGTTGTTAATAGCGGTATTTTCTTAAATTCCGCTCAAGATTCACTTTCTTAGTGAAATCACCGTATTTGATGACAAATGATGTGTTTTCTGGAGTGAACCTGTAAGGGTACCACAGACCACATTAACATGTCAATCAATGGCAACGTTATACCTCTGTGAGGAATTTGCGTTCTGTATCTTGTCTTGTTTGATTTGGAACACTCTCAACATCTCGATCTGTTCATTTACATGTTCGTGATATTGTGTGTAGGCAAGATGCCTATCACTTGCGCGATCTGTTACCTGATCACGTAAACTATTAATTCTGCCCGACACTGTTTCTTTTTGTTCACACGCTACAGACACTGCATTCACACCTTTGTCCATTCTGAATGTATATTACAATTTCCTTTTGTACGCAACGTCTAATGTTGTTCACTCTACTGGACTTGACTGAACCCTCGCGCCACTGGACGTTCACTGCTCGCCCACACTAGTTTTTCACTACATACTTATTGTATTTGATGATCGAGAGCAATAAACGTCCTGTGACGCCCGCTATGTTTAACAGTATCACCGACCGCATTAAAACGGCAGTCGATGCTAATGTTATACCTCTGCGACGAATTTTCTAAATGTTGTGAACGTGAGATAACCTAATGGAAACAGAATAATCAAACTGGCATTCGTTTCTTTAACAATCCAGCAAAGTATAATCAACAGTAAATGGTGGGTCAGGAAAAGACGTTCTCCTAGCACAAAAGGAAGTTGTAACATTACATATTGAAACCAGTCGCTAGCCTAATTAGATTTTCTTGTGTCAAGCAAAATGATAAAGCAGAAGGCAGAGCTAAGGCTTACCTACCTTAACTCGAAACACACACACTTAACTCTTTCTTACAACTGTTCATACTACAACACAGTAGCTTAATCTTGGAGATAAATATTCCACTAACAAATGGCCAATGAGATAGTAGACACTAACATATGCCTCTCAAAACACATACCCTAAATGAACTAGGTGTAACAGTTTATGAAACCAATTAATAGCACACATGGAAATAGTAGCAATACTGAACAGGGAAAAGCTTCAAATTCTGAATTTAAATCAGGGGGTCTGCTAATGATCTTGATCTATAACTTCACTGCTTAGTACAGGGTATCTATGTCTGTGCATCGACCAACTCCCGTTAGAACAGATAACACAGTAAATAGTTCTTTCTTAAACTCAGTTTGGAGTAACGAAACAGAATGCAGATCTAACTACGATGGCTGTAAAGGAACCTTTGCATTGCTTCATTAACTTACTAGCCTAGTACATGAGGGCCCTTAAACTTTCATGGTCTGGAGAAATGGTAAGTATTCTTATCATTAATTATTAATTAAGTAAAGCGCAACAAATTATAACACTTTAAATAACAAATGTGCTTTGATAAGCAGTCTTTTGACCTACTCAAAAATATAATTGGCTGTGAAAATGACAACACAACATTAAATTTAAGTTCAACCACTTTCTCAAAATAAATTAGGACACTCGGAATTAAATTCAGTAGGATAGGATTAATGTCCAGGTTAGCAGTTTGAGATAATCACGTTTGTAAGATAGTGTTTTTAGCAACACCACGGTTGAAACTTCCTGGCAGATTAAAACTGTGTGCCCGACCGAGACTAGAACTCGGGACCTTTGCCTTTCGCGGGCAAGTGCTCTACCATCTGAGCTACCGAAGCACGACTCACGGCCGGTCCTCACAACTTTACTTCTGCCAGTATCTCGTCTCCTACCTTCCAAACTTTACAGAAGCTCTCCTGCGAACCTGCAGAACTAGCACTCCTGAAAGAAAGGATACTGCGGAGACATGGCTTAGCTACAGCCTGGGGGATGTTTCCAGAATGAGATTTTCACTCTGCAGCGGAGTGTGTGCTGATATGAAACTTCCTGGCAGATTAAAACTGTGTGCCCGACCGAGAGTCGAACTCGGGACCTTTGCTTAGAGCACTTGCCCGCGAAAGGCAAAGTTCCCGAGTTCGAGTCTCGGTCGGGCACACAGTTTTAATCTGCCAGGAAGTTTCATATCAGCGCACACTCCGCTGCAGAGTGAAAATCTCATTCTGGAAACACCACGATTATTATTAACATCAACCACATTTAACAGATACCTGGTCCATTTACAGAGTGCCAAATAAAAACAGTTTAGTGGAAAGTTCGTGGTACTGGTGGCGTAATTTGCTGTGACTATTAACCTGGCGGCCATGAAATCATAGCAATACACTCGGCTTCGCCATATTACATATCTCCCTCGCGTCGGAATTATATTTATAGGGCCAGAAACCCTGCCACGATAATGGTTATCACCAAATACAGCGTCCGAGACCCATAAATACTGCCCTTAAGATATTCTGGTCTCAAAATCCCAAAAATATGAGCCAGAATGGTCCGCTACTGCTCAGCACAGACTCCGTACCCGTCACAAAGGACGAGTCGTCACTTGCGCGTCAACCACACCTTTTCCACTTCGCCAAGCTACTTCCGTAGCTGCAGGGCTTATCCACATCTTTTACATTCAATACCATGTTCCCTAACTATGGACCAAGTCATTTACTGTACATTATATAACAACCAGTCCACTAGTTATTTAAATTAACAGACATAATTTAGACAACTTCATTCAATCGTTCACATGATTGAAATATATACAAAACGTCAAAGAATTTGCATGACATATACAACATTATATGTAATCAATACTACAAATTGACATAGAAATATCAATTATTTTCTTTTATTTTTTTTTTTTTTTTTTTTTTTTTTTGTCCTCAGTCTACTGACTGGTTTGATGCGGCCCGCCACGGTTTCCTTTCCTGTGCTAACCTCTTCATCTTAGAGTAGCACTTGCAACCTACGTCCTCAATTGTTTGCTTGACGTATTCCAATCTCTGTCTTCCTCTACAGTTTTTGCCCTATACAGCTCCCTCTAGTACCATGGAAGTCATTCCCTCATGTCTTAGCAGATGTCCTATCATCCTGTCCCTTCTCCTTATCAGTGTTTTCCACATATTCCTTTCCTCTCCTATTCCGCGTAGAACCTCCTCATTCCTTACCTTATCAGTCCACCTAATTTTCAACATTCGTCTATAGCATCACATCTCAAATGCTTCGATTCTCTTCTGTTCCGGTTTTCCCACAGTCCATGTTTCACTACCATACAATGCTGTACTCCAGACGTACATCCTCAGAAATTTCCTCAAATTAAGGCCGGTATTTGATATTAGTAGACTTCTCTTGGCCAGAAATGCCTTTTTTGCCATAGCGAGTCTGCTTTTGATGTCTCTTTGCTCCGTCCGTCATTGGTTATTTTACTGCCTAGGTAGCAGAATTCCTTAACTTCATTGGCTTCGTGACCATCAATCCTGATGTTAAGTTTCTCGCTGTTCTCATTTCTACTACTTCTCATTACCTTCGTCTTTCTCCGATTTACTCTCAAACCATACTGTGTACTCATTAGACTGTTCATTCCGTTCAGCAGATCATTTAATTCTTCTTCACTTTCACTCAGGATAGCAATGTCATCGTATCATTGATATCCTTTCACCTTGTATTTTAATTCCACTCCTGAACCTTTCTTTTATTTCCATCATTGCTTCCTCGATGTACAGATTGAAGAGTAGGGGCGAAAGGCTGCAGCCTTGTCTTACACCCTTCTTAATACGAGCACTTCGTTCTTGATCGTCCACTCTTATTATTCCCTCTTGGTTGTTGTACATATTGTATATGACCCGTCTCTCCCTATAGCTTACCCCTACTTTTTCAGAATCTCGAACAGCTTGCACCATTTTATATTGTCGAACGCTTTTTCCACGTCGACAAATCCTATGAAAGTGTCTTGATTTTTCTTTAGCCTTGCTTCCATTATTAGCCGTAACGTCAGAATTGCCTCACTCATCCCTTTACTTTTCCTAAAGCCAAACTGATCGTCACCTAGCGCATTCTCAATTTTATTTTCCATTCTTCTGTATATTATTCTTGTAAGCAGCTTCGATGCATGAGCTGTTAAGCTGATTGTGCGATAATTCTCGCACTTGTCAGCTCTTGCCGTCTTCGAAATTGTGTGGATGATGCTTTTCCGAAAGTCAGATGGTATATCGCCAGACTCATATATTCTACACACCAACGTGAACAGTCGTTTTGTTGCCACTTCCCCCAATGATTTTAGAAATTCTGATGGAATGTTATCTATCCCTTCTGCCTTATTTGACCGTAAGTCCTCCAAAGCTCTTTTAAATTCCGATTCTAATACTGGATCCCCTATCTCTTCTAAATCGACTCCTGTTTCTTCTTCTATCATATCAGACAAATCTTCACCCTCATAGAGGCTTTCAATGTATTCTTTCCACCTATCTGCTCTCTCCTCTGCATTTAACAGTGGAATTCCCGTTGCACTCATAATGTTACCACCGTTGCTTTTAATGTCACCAAAGGTTATTTTTTTTACTTTCCTGTATGCTGAGTCTGTCCTTCCGACAGTCATATCTTTTTCGATGTCTTCACGTTTCTCCTGCAGCCATTTCGTCTTAGCTTCCCTGCACTTCCTATTTATTTCATTCCTCAGAGACTTGTATTGCTGTATTCCTGATTTTCCCGGAACATGTTTGTACTTTCTCCTTTCATCAATCAACTGAAGTATTTCTTCTGTTACCCATGGTTTCTTCGCAGCTACCTTCTTTGTACCTATGTTTTCCTTCCCAACTTCTGTGAAATATCTATACAGATACAAAATAGGTCAAAAAAGGTGTTATAAACCGAATCAGATGTAATTGCAGCACAAACTTTCTGATATGGTCCGATTCTCTAGTACATGCGAGTCTGTCATCTGTATGTTACGAGCATATATAGGTCGAGACAAGCCAGGATAACATTTTTTAGCTACGGAGCCTGGAGAAGAAGGTGTCACCCTGCCGGTGCCAGGCTACGTGAAAACTCGAGAAAATGGAGCCGCATATGATGCAGACCCAGGAGGCCTACATGGCACGTGCTGAGGCACAAGTTGCCAGTCCCCCAACCTGCACGGATGTCGGCACTGAGACGCGATATCATGTGTTAACTGGAGGGAAAACGGCCCAGAATCAGGAATAAAAAGCTTAAGTCTCGTATTTAATCGTTGCGTTCCTCCTACTAGCAACATAGGAGGGACAAAGTGATTCTAATGAGCATCCGTGTAATGCTTCACCCTTAAATGGATGGATTCCATCTCTGACGAGTTTGCGCGGCTTGCAGAGTACAGAATGTACAAAGTGTGTCTTATATCGCCTTGATAGGATAGCTACTACAGTAGTTTACCGAATGTGATCTCTAGTTTCGATGACTTGAGATCTTCCACCTGAGATTTTTGCATGTTTCCAGGGTAGCTGGATCAGACACAGTTTCTTTTGTTGTTACGACAAGCAGGCTACAGCTGCTACTGAAAAGAGGCAAAAAGACCCATTTCATAAACGTTAAGTGCAACTTGTGCCTTAAGGTGCTGACAGCGGCCAGCTTTTCTGTTTCCATTTTCGGTGCCGCACCAGCACGTAGCCTCCATTTGTGTAAAATTGTGCCGGCCGGAGTGGCCGAGCGGTTCTAGGCGCTACAGTCTGGAACCGCGTGACCGCTACGGTCGCAGGTTCGAATCCTGCCTCGGGCATGGATGTGTGTGATGTCCTTAGGTTAGTTAGGTTTAAATAGTTCTAAGTGCTAGGGGACTGATGATAGTGCTCAAAGCCATTTGAACCATTTTTTTGTAAAATTGTAAGTTTGTGGTAAGATCTTGTGGGACCAAACTGCTGAGGTCATAGGCCCCTAAGTTTACACACTACTTAAACTAACTTACGCTATGGACAACACACACATCCATGCACGAGGGAGGATTCGAACTTCTGACGGGGGGATCCGTGTGTGTGTAACTGGGAGGATAATAAATCTCATTGTAATATTTAATCCGCAAATCATTTCGTAGATACAGGCAGAATCCCATTTCCTGTTGTTTTGCATTTATGTTCTGATATATAATAAGTCTCATAGTAATATTTAATCCGCAAATCATTTCGTAGATACATGCTGAATCCCATTTCCTGTTGTTTAAATAAATCTTTCGGAAAGAACAGCCAATAGAACTGGTCTCAGAAATACTGCTAAACATAACGACATTCATGATAAATGTTAAAAACGGAACAAATTTACATAGAAACACAGCTATCTAAAATACGTCGATTTGTATCTTTAAATATCTTGGAGAACTTATAAGCCAGGACGGACTACAGACAGTTTCCGACAGATGTATGGATTAAGAAAACGTAAAAAGCACAGGTTTGTACTACAGTATCTACGACAAGAAAGTATTTCTTCTAATACAAAACTAAAACCGTATCCAGTAGTGGTAACAGCGAATTATTTATATACACATGGATGTTTAATGATTAACTATACTGTGCAGTTACATTAATGTGACCACCTGTCAAAAGGCTGAATAACCACTTTTTGCAGGCAAACCTCTGTGAGACGTGCAGGAAGCGAATCATCGAGGTTTCGGAAAGCACTGAAAGGGATGAGGAAGCGTGCCAACTTCAGTTGTTGGTCCTGCTGCGCTAGGCTTCTCGCTTGTGTATCCATGGCTTGAACAGCCCAATCGATATGGTCGCACAGACTGTGGATAGGATTATAATTCTAGGAATTTGGTGGCCAGGGGAGTGCGATGAAATCATGCTGATGTGCTTCGAACCACACCGTACACTGCAAACTGTGCGACACGTTGCACTGTCCTGCCCGTACATGCTATCGCGCCGAGGAAGGACATATTGCATGTAGTGGTGTACGTGGTTCCCAAGTATATATGTGCCTTCCAGAATAACGATATCACCCAGGGAATGCAACGAGAAAGTACCCCAGTCCATAACAGTCCCTCTTCCCCGTGGACCATCCTGACGACTACTGCTGGTTGTTTCCTTTCAGATGTTTCACGCCGTACACACCAACGGCCAACTGTCCGATGGAGCATAAAACATGACCCATCTAAAATATTTTTTTTAGAATAAATTACTAAATTTAGAAGGCTCTGAAGGCAGAATGAGTAAGAAATCAGGAAAAAAAGAGAAGACAACATGGAAAGCAGAAAACAACAAATAAAGTATAACAACTGTTGTTGTTACGTGATCCTAATTGGTGAATAATACACTGACGGAGAAACATCGCAGCACCAAACATTAATTAATGTAGAGCAATGAAATTTCGGGAATACATTTGTCTAGATATTTAAGTGATTAACATTGCAAGATGAGACGTTAATGTAACCGCGAGTTAATCCACTGCAAAAGCGAAATTCTGGTACATAAATAACCGGTGCACCCGCCAAAATGTTGAATAGAAGCGTGCAAACGTGCATGCATAGTATTTTACAGGTACCGGATGTCAAGTTGTGAGATGGAATTCCATACCTGTTGCACTTAGTCGGTCTATACAGAGACGGTTAATGCCGGTTGTGGATAACGCTGAAATTTTTTTTATTCGACGAAGTCCCATACGTGCTCAATTGGAGACAGATCTGGTGATCGAGCAGGCCAAGTCAACATGGAGACACTATGTAGAGCGTGTTAGGTTGCAACAATGGTATGTGAGCGAGCGTTATTCTATTGGGAATCGCCCCTTGGAATGCTGTTTGTAGCCGGCCGATGTGGCCGAGCAGTTCTAGGCGCTTCAGTCCGGAACCGCATTGCTGCTACGGTCGCAGGTTCGAATCCTGCCTCGGGCATGGATGTGTGTGATGTTCTTAGGTTAGTTAGGTTTAAGTAGTTCTAAGTTCTAGGGGACTGATGACCTCAGATTTTAAGTCCCACAGGATTAAGAGCCATTTCAACCATTTGAATGCTGTTTGTGGATGGCAGCACAAGAGATCGAATAACAAATTTGCGGTCAGGGCGCGTGGGACAACCACGAGAGTGTCCTGCTGTCGTACGAGATCGCACCTCAGACCACAGCTCCAGTTGTATGCCCAGACTTATAACCAACACACGGCCACATTGGTATCGGTTCAGAACCATCTTTCATCAGATAAAACAACAGACCTCGACCCTGCCCTCTAATGAGGTCTCGCTTGACACCGCTGAATCCGCAAATGCGCGGTGATTTGGGGTCAGTTCAAATGGTTCAAATGGCTCTGAGCACTATGGGACTCAACATCTTAGGTCATAAGTCCCCTAGAACTTAGAACTACTTAAACTTAACTAACCTAAGGACATCACACACACCCATGCCCGAGGCAGGATTCGAACCTGCGACCGTAGCAGTCCCGCAGTTCCGGACTGCAGCGCCAGAACCGCTAGACCACCGCGGCCGGCTGGGGTCAGTGGAAGAATGCACGCTACAGGGAGTCTGGCTCGGAGCTGCCCTCGAAGTAACCGATTTGTAACAGTCCGTTGCGTCACTGTGGTGCTAATTGCTGCTCAAACTGCTGCTGCAGATGCAGTACGATGCACCAGAGCCATTCGCCGGGCACGACAGTCTTTCCTTTCGGTAGCGCCAAGTAGCTGTCCGGAGCCCGGTCTTCTTACGACCGCATTTTCCGGTGATTACCGCTGCCAATATTCATATACAGTAGCTACATTGCTACCAGATCGTTCTGCAGTATCGCCGAAAAAACGTTCACTCTCTCGTAGCCCTATTACATGAGCTTGTTCAAACTCTGTGATGCTTTGGTAATGCTGTCTTTGTTACGTTAAATTCATTATTGACTAACATCAGCTTTCATTATTGACTAACATCAGCTCACAGTGTCGCATCTCAAAGGTACCTAACGCTGATGACCGTCACAGCGTTTGTCTAAACAAAACCTGATTTGCATCTGCTACTAACGCCACTCTTGTGCGACTGCCGCAAAATTCGTAGACATAATCTTCCAGATGTGAGAACACACGTACCAACTTTCTTTTATGTCTCACCATTCTTTCTTGCTGTTGCGGTTCTTTTTTCATCGGTGTATGCAAATATTTCTAACAGGGGTACTAGATGAGGTCAATGTGATGAGGAACTGCCAGGAAATATAACCTGAAGCGGCAAGGAAAAAATGTTGGTTGTAGGAAGTGTAGGGATCAGAAGGAAACAATGTCACGTGTTCTGTCTGAGTAAAAACTCTGGTATCTACAAAATATTTCGAACAGATGGTGAGATCACCAAAATAATTCACCAGAAGTTAGGACAGCAGATATAGAAAGTAACAAATACAAAATTTTCTGGAGCTGCAGTACAATAAAGTTAAATAATGCGATGCAGTAGATCTAATGTACCAATAGTCAATAACCCATACGCTATCCAGAACACTTGATCCTACCTTTCTATCGCCAATAGAACCCGAGGTATGAGCCCCGGAGAAATCCCACTTTTATGCGTCGTGTTTTGGAACAAACTGGTAGAGCACACTGTCGCATGCGTACCGATCCATAGCGAACTATAAATTTGCATACCAGCTGCTGGTAATATAATAAGAAATTAAATATATTACATGTCAGAAATACTTAACTACTATCCTCACGCAAATGAAAAAAGCGATAGATAATTAACCGTCACCTTTTTGTCTTTTTAAACGGTTTTAAGTATCTCATTATGATTTATACTGTACTAACTATGTGTCACGTGAGTTATTTCACTCGTTTGTATGAAATCGGTTTTTGTAATTGTAATATGAACGCCACCTACGCTCATGTGCTTTCTCTGTTGTCTCCGTTAAGGATTCACATCTGTCCGAAAATTTCCTGACAGGGGGCGCAAGGGAGCGTTATATTTTTTCCTCTTTCGTCTTGGTGTTTCGGCTGTCGTACATCTTCACTTTTGTATATTTTGCTTGCCATTATCTATAAATCCAAATTTTAATGGGTGGACAGGTATCGGAACATTCCTTCTCCAGAATATAACCACTGTGATACCTCTGTCGCAAACTGGCGGAAAAGGCGCAAATCACCAAACGATAAGAGCCAAAGAGACAAGTGTGTATGTCACCTGAAATATTCAAAGTTCGCTTTTGTTGTTGTGGCCATGATTCCCAAGACTGGTCTGATGCAGCTCTCCACGCTATCCTACTCTGTACAAAGATAGTCATCTCTGCGTAAGTATAGCAACCCACATCCCTTGTAATCTCCTTTCTATAGTCTTGTTCTCTCTCTACAATTTTTACAGTCACATTTCCCTGCATTAACAAACTGACGCCTTGACACCCCGGAATGTGTCCCGTCAACCAATCCCTTACATTAACAGAAATGTACCAGATTTTTTTTCTTCCCAATTCGGTTCCATACGTCTTCATTACTTGTACGATCTAATACTCAGCGTTCTTCCGTAGCATCACATTTCAAAAGCTTCTGTCCTTCAATGAACCGTTCATCGTCCACATTTCGCCTCCATACAAGGACTTTCCAGGACCTCCATAAAAGAATTCGTGATACTTATTTCTGATGAAGAAATAGATGAAATGTATGACGAGATAAAAGAAATTATTCAGGTAGTGAAGGGAGACGAAAATTTAATGGTCATGGGTGACTGGAATTCGTCAGTAGGAAAAGGGAGAGAAGGAAACATAGTAGGTGAATATGGATTGGGGGGAAGGAATGATAGAGGAAGCCGCCTTGTAGAATTTTGCACAGAGCACAACTTAATCATAGCTAACACTTGGTCCAAGAATCATGAAAGGAGGCTGTATACATAGAAGAAGCCTGGAGATACTGACAGGTTTCAGATAGATTATATAATGGTAAGACACAGATTTAGGAACCAGGTTTTAAATTGTAATACATTTCCTGGGGCAGATGTAGATTCTGACCACAATCTATTGGTTATGAACTGCAGATTGAAACTGAAGAAACTGCAAAAAGGTGTGAATTTAAGGAGATGGGACCTGGATAAACTGAAAGAACCAGAGGTTGTAGAGAGTTTCAGGGAGAGCATTAGGGAACAATTGACAGGAATGGGGGAAAGAAATACAGTAGAAGAAGAATGGGTAGCTCTGAGGGATGAAGTGGTGAAGGCAGCAGACGATCAAGTAGGTAAAAAGACGCGGGCTAATAGAAATCCTTGGGTAACAGAAGAAATATTGAATTTAATTGATGAAAGGAGAAAATATAAAAATGCAGTAAATGAAGCAGGCGAAAAGGAATACAAACGTCTCAAAAATGAAATCGACAGGAAGTGCAAAATGGTTAAGCAGGGATGGCTAGAGGACAAATGTAAGGATGTAGAGGCTTGTCTCACTAGGGGTAAGATAGATACTGCCTACAGGAAAATTAAAGAGACCTTTGGAGAGAAGAGAACCACTTGTATGAATATCAAGAGCTCAGATGGCAACCCAGTTCTAAGCAAAGAAGGGAAAGCAGAAAGGTGGAAGGAGTATATAGACGGTTTATACAAGGGCGATGTACTTGAGGACAATTTTATGGAAATGGAAGAGGATGTAGATGAAGATGAAATGGGAGATAAGATACTGCGTGAAGAGTTTGACAGAGCACTGAAAGACCTGAGTCAAAACAAGGCCCCGGGAGTAGACAACATTCCATTAGAACTACTGATGGCCTCGGGAGAGCCAGTCATGACAAAACTCTACGATCTGGTGAGCACGATGTATGAGACAGGCGAAATACCCTCAGACTTCAAGAATAATATAATAATTCCAAATCCAAAGAAAGCAGGTGTTGACAGATGTGAAAATTACCGAACAATCAGTTTAATAAGTCACAGCTGCAAAATACTAACGCGAATTCTTTACAGAGGAATGGAAAAACTGGTAGAAGCCGACCTCGGGGAAGATCAGTTTGGATTCCGTAGATATGTTGGAACACGTGAGGCAATACTGACCTTACGACTTATCTTGGAAGAAAGATTAAGAAAAGGCAAACCTACGTTTCTAGCATTTGTAGACTTAGAGAAAACTTTTGACAATGTTGACTGGAATACTCTCTTTCAAATTCTGAAGGTGGCAGGGGTAAAATACAGGGAGCGAAAGGCTATTTACAATTTGTACAGAAACCAGATGGCAGTTATAAGAGTCGAGGGGCATGAAAAGGAAGCAGTGGTTGGAAAAGGAGTGAGACAGGGTTGTAGCCTCTCCCCGATGTTATTCAATCTGTATATTGAGCAAGCAGTAAAGGAAACAAAAGAAAAATTCGGAGTAGGTATTAAAATTCATGGAGAAGAAGTAAAAACTTTGAGGTTCGCCGATGACATTGTAATTCTGTCAGAGACAGCAAAGGACTTGGAAGAGCAGTTGAACGGAATGGACAGTGTCTTGAAAGGAGGATATAAGATGAACATCAACAAAAGCAAAACGAGGATAATGGAATGTAGTCAAATTAAGTCGGGTGATGCTGAGGGAATTAGATTAGGAAATGAGACACTTAAAGTAGTAAAGGAGTTTTGCTATTTAGGGAGTAAAATAACCGATGATGGTCGAAGTAGAGAGGATATAAGATGTAGACTGGCAATGGCAAGGAAAGCGTTTCTGAAGAAGAGAAATTTGTTAACATCGAATATAGATTTAGGTGCCAGGAAGTCGTTTCTGAAAGTATTCGTATGGAGTGTAGCCATGTATGGAAGTGAGACATGGACGATAACTAGTTTCGACAAGAATAGAATAGAAGCTTTCGAAATGTGGTGCTACAGAAGAATGCTGAAGATAAGGTGGGTAGATCACGTAACTAATGAGGAGGTATTGAACAGGATTGGGGAGAAGAGAAGTTTGTGGCACAACTTGACTAGAAGAAGGGATCGGTTGGTAGGACATGTTCTGAGGCATCGAGGAATCACAAATTTAGCATTGGAGGGCAGCGTGGAGGGTAAAAATCGTAGAGGGAGACCAAGAGATGAATACACTAAGCAGATTCAGAAGGATGTAGGTTGCAGTAGGTACTGGGAGATGATGAAGCTTGCACAGGATAGAGTAGCATGGAGAGCTGCATCAAACCAGTCTCAGGACTGAAGACCGCAACAACAACTACAACATTTCTTAATTCGATGTTCATAAGCTTCTCTTGTTCAGACACATTTTCCTTGCTGTTGTCAGTGCATTTTATTACCTCTCTGGGTCAGTCATCGATATTTATTTTTAAATCGTAATAGTGAAATTAAACCTCTACTTTTAGCGTCTCTTTTCAAATCTGATTCCCTCTATTACATTCAATTAACCTTGTTTTACGTTTGTTGATATTTATCACACAACAGCTTTTCAAGTCACTGTCTATTCTTTTCAATATATCTTCTTAGTCCTTTGCTGTCGTGAAAAAGCTTCAAAAATTTTATTTCTTCTCTGTAAAATTGAACTCCGTTTGCAAATTTCCTCTTCGTTTCCTTTGCTGCTTTCTCAGTGTACAGATTGAAAAACATTGGAGACAGGCTACAACCCTGTCTCACTCCCTTCTCAACTACTGCTTCCTTTTCATGTCCTTCGACTCTTGTAACTATTGCCTGGTTTCTACATTTTGTAGATAACCTTCCGCTCCCTGTATTTATGTTCCAGTTAGCGCCATAACTGCAAAGAGTATTATTGTCCTTTGACTCTTGTAACTGGTGTCTGGTTTCTGCACACCTTGTAGATAACGTTTGCTCCCTGTATTTATATTCTAGTTACCTTCAGAATTGCGAAGGGTATATGTCAGTCAAAATTATCAAAATCTTTCTTTAATCCAACAAATTCTATAAACGTAGATTTTTTTCTTGTAAGATAATTTGTAGGTTCAGTGTTGTATCACAAGTTCCTACAAATCTCCGGATTCCAAACTGATGTCAACAAGATCAGCTTCTATCAATTACCGTTGTTCTGTAAATAATTCACGTCAGTATTTTGCAATCATGACATATAAGTCTGGAAGTTCCATAACATACACACTTGTTAAAACCGGCATTCTTTAGGATAGATTCTTACATTTTGCTTGAAGCCTGAGTGTTCTTCTTCTTTCTCATATAGCTTGCATACCAGGCTCAATGGCTTTCGTTTGATATGAGCTCCCAAAGTTCACTGTAAGTCCAAGGAAATGATGTCTGCTACACACCATGTGATCAAAAGTATCCGGACACCTGGCTGAAAATCACATAGAAGTTCGCGGCGCCCTCCATCGGTAATGCTGGAATTCAGTATGGTGTTGGCCCACTATTAGCCTGGATGGCAGCATCCACTCTCGCAGGCATAAGTTCAATCAGGTGCTGGGAGGTTTCTTGAGGAATGGCAGCCCATTCTTCACGGAGTGCTGCACTGAGGAGAGGTACAGATGTCGGTCGGTGAGGCGTGGCACGAAGTCAGCGTTCCAAAACTTCCCAAAAGAGTTCTATAGAATTCAGGTCAGGACTCTGTGCAGGCCAGTCTATTACAGGGATGTTACTGTCGTGTAACGACTCCGCTACAGGCCGTGTTGAAAGATACAATCGCCATCCCCGAATTGCTCTTCAACAGTGAGAAGCAAGAAGGTGCTTAAAACATAAGTGTAAGCTAGTGCTGTGATAGTGCCACGCAAAACAAGAAGGGGTGCAAGCCCCCTCCATGAAAAACACGACCGCACCATAACACCACCGCCTGCGAATTTTACTGTTGGCACTACACACGCTGGCAGATGACGTTCACCCTGTCATTGGATCGCCACATTGTGTACCGTGATTCGTCACTCCACAAAACGTTTTTGCACTGTTCAGTCGTCTATGGTTTACGCTCCTTACACCAAGTGAGACGACGTTTGGCATTTACCGGCGTGATGTGTGGCTTATGAGCAGCTACTCGACCATGAAATCCAAGTTTTCTCACCTCCCGCCTAACTTCTATAGTACTTGCAGTGGATCCTGAAGCAGTTTGGAATTCCTGTGTGATGGTCTGGATAGATGTCTGCCGATTACACATTGTGACCCTCTTCAACTGTCGGCGATCTCTGTCAGTCAAAAGACGAGGTGGTCTGTACGATTTTGTGCTGTACGTGTCCCTTCACGTTTCCACTTCACTATCACATCGTAAACAGTGGACCTAGGGATGTTTAGGAGTGTGGAAATCTCGCGTACAGACTCATGACACAAGTGACACCCAATCGCCTGAGCACGTTCGAAGTCCGTGAGTTCCGCGGAGCGCCCCATTCTACTCTCTCACGATGTCTAATGACTACTGAGGTCGCTGATATGGAGCACCTGGCAGTGGGTGGCAGCACAAGGCACCTAACACGGAAAACGTATGTTTTTTGGCGTGTATGGATACTTTTGATCACATCGTGTAGGTGCTTGATTTCAACTCACAGCGATTGGACAGAAATATAGAAACACCGCGAGGAATGTATGCCTGAACATAAAAGAAGATGATAGCCAAGCTTACAGGTTGCGCTATTGTATTTGACCAATAACGGCACCTGTGCAATGTCCTCAATATGTTGCACGTTTATTTTTTATTTTTTTAAATAACAAAGGGAGTCTCGGTTGCAAAATTGTTTCTGTTGTTGCCAGTTACGCGTTTCGCCCTAGTGAGGCACCAGCGATAATGTAAATATATAGCAGAAGAAACGTCATTCGTCAATTGCCACAACAGGGCATAAAATAAGAATTAAAATCAAGGATAAGGCATCGGCTGGTCAAAAGTCTTATCGAAACGGAAAAGAATCTTCCATGCCGATATGACCTTAGCACAAGTGAGATTCAGTTCGGTTCCGATAAGCTTTTTGACGAGTGGATGCCTTATCCAGACGATTTTAAGTCTTATTTGATGCCCTGTTGTGGCAACTGGCTGAACGAAGTTTCTTCTGTTACATTTTTACATAATCTGATGATGCCTTACAAGGGAAAAGTGCATAATTGGTATTAATAAAAACAATTTTCCAACCGAGATCGTCTTTATTCCAAAAATATCATAACTTTTACTGTACCAGACAGCCAATGATAGACTGGAACCCGTATTACGTTGCAAGTGTCAGTCATAGTCATAAAACTGTTTTGTGTAGTTTTGAGTGCATTACGCTGGAGCTAAGTAAATTCGAGCGGGCACACTGTTGATGATCGTATGGTGGGCGCTTCAGTAACCAAGGACGCAGGGGCATACAGGGAAAGTGGGCAAACATGATCTGCTAAATCACAATGCGGACGAATGTGTTTATTGAGACATCGTGTCAGAGGGTCATGAAGAGGGTTGTGATGAAAAGTAAGTGGACGGCAGCTGCAAAGTCACCGCAGAATTAAATGTCGCACTCGCGAACACTGCAAGCACCAAAGCAGCGTGAAAGTAGCCCCAGAAGCAGGGTACTGCAGAACGATGTGGAATTCCAGAATCACTCTGAGTGATGGAAATGTCCGTAACAGGAAAATGTGGGCCTTACCAATAAAACTTGGACTTTAGAGCAATGGTACAAAGTCGTTTGGTCGGGTGAGTCTTGTTTCACACTGTTTCAAACTTCTAGTCAAATTTACGTCCCAAGTGTGGAAGTTGGAGGGGATTCGGTGATGATTTGGGTAGCCATATCATGGTATTCCTTGAGCCGCATGGTTGCTCTGTAAACTCTCATTACTGCCAAGGATTATGTGCCCATTTTGGCTGATCAGGTCCATCTCATGGTGCAAAGTTCGTTCCTCTATGGTGATGCTGTGCTCCATGACGATAAAGCCCCCGTTCACACACTCGCATCGTCCAACACTTGTTTTGTGATTACAAGGATGTATTGCCGCATCTCCCCTGTCCACCACAGTCAGCAGATCTCAATATTATTGAGCCATTGTGGTCTACTTTGGAGAGAAGGGTGCGTAATGGCTATCCACATGCATCATCGAAGAAGCAGCATGTGTGACCGTGTCCTGTGCTGAAAGAGATGGAACGTTACTGTGGAGCAGACACACTCCGTTGACGAGACTTCCTTGGCGGTTCGTTCTGGCAGTCACCCGTAACCTTATCAGGACATTTCGCTAGTATGCTCCTGTGACGGTTTACCAGTTAGGAGCATAATCTGTTAGCATCCTACCAAGCCGGTAAAAAGAAAAAAAAACCAAAAACCTGAGCATCTACTGGTCTGGTGATCGTTGG
This sequence comes from Schistocerca cancellata, assembly GCF_023864275.1. Taxonomy (NCBI): domain Eukaryota; kingdom Metazoa; phylum Arthropoda; class Insecta; order Orthoptera; family Acrididae; genus Schistocerca; species Schistocerca cancellata. The sequence goes on along the minus strand of NC_064633.1, from coordinate 484,775,302 downwards.
TTCTTCGCCTTTTTTAGTTGATGTTGGAACCTGGTATTTTCACTTTTTGCTTTGTCCTTTGTCTCGGGATCATACTGCTGCACCGTGCCCTCATCCATGGCGATTAGGGGTCCAAAGAAGATTAATTAGAATCGCCTGACATAAAGACATTATCTTCTCTGCTGGCTCGATTCAGTAGGCTTGTTGAATTGACGTAATCAGTTGCGAAACCTAGTGGACGGCGATCTGCACCAAGTTCAGACTGTCATGGAAGACGTTCAGAATTGATTCATGACTGATTTTTCACATTTCCCACAGTCACCTCTACTGTAATATGCTTCTCCAAATCGTACCATGGCGTTCACTTCCTTAGGGATTCTCGGTTCTTCACAGAGAGCTGATATGCCCCTACGTTCTTGCAAAACATTTGCTTTCGGAGGTCGAGGTCGAAGTGCAATGAAAGACCTAACAGAGTTGCAAAGAGAGCTGATTGAGGGGGCGAATTATCTGGAACATCAGTAACCAAGGCAGCCAACTTATTGAATCTATCAAGAGCAACTGTTTTAACAGTCATGGCAGCTTACACAAAACATAGATAGACTTCATCGTGTAAACGTAGTAGTGAGCGCAAATCAAATCTAAATGACAGAGATCGCCGTACGCTAACATGAATTGTGTCAAAACAGCACGAAACTACGGGGGTTAAAGTGACTGCAGAGCTCATTAGACATCTTCGAGAACCCGTATCTACCTACACTGTTTGCCGAGGACTCCATAAATGGAATATTCACGAACGAACTGCTGTACCGAAACCATTAGTAACGACAACCAACGCAAATAAGCGTAAAACATGGTGTCAGGAGCATAAAACCTGGACGGCTGATCAGTGAAAACACGTCATACGGTCTGTCGAGTCAACGATTTCATTATTTCCAACATAGGGCCGAGAACGCCGAAAGAAGCGTACAATCCTCATTGCTTGATTCCAACGGTTAAGTATGGAGGTGGAAGTGTGATGATGTGGGCAGCCATATCACAGTATTCTGCTGTTCCATCATTATTTTCAAAGGGCGTGTTACCATCAACGATTATGTGAACATTTTAGGTGATCAAGAGCACTCCATGATTCGAATGCTGTTCCCCAACAATGATGCCATATTTCACGACGATAATGCACCCATTCACACAGACAGGGCAGTAAGATCGTTGTATGAGGAGCATGCAAGTGCACTGCAGCGTCGTCCCTGGCCAGCACAGTCCCTTATGGGCGGTATTGGAGGGCAGACTCCGGAGCCGAATCCCGCCTCCCTCGTCACTACAGGAGTCAGAAGAGCTTCTGATCGAATAGTGGCATAATATTCCACTGGAGACTACACAATCATTATATTCCAGTATTCCAAGAAGAATAGCAACTGTATTATGGGCAAATGGGGGTCGAACACCTAATTAATAAAACATTCCCAAGTAAATACTGGTGTTCACATTATTTTGACTATCCCCTGTGCATTCTTTTCATCTTCGCGTTATTAACACATTCTGGGACTTTCTTATGCATGTAATACAAATATGTTCTGCAATATTTAGTGTTATTTAACATCTCCGTCTGATTAAGGAACGAAGAATGAAATAAATATTTGGCTGTTGATTTACAAATACATGGTAATTTCCGAACTTATTAGGCAGGAACCTAAGAAGATAGCGTAAATTGCTGCGAGTAAAACGATAAGATACCGGTATTTTAGTTGTGAATAACCAGCATTTTTCGGTATTTTTTGCTCTCGTTTATAAGGTGTTCTTTATATTTTATTTATAGCTCAGTAAAATACCGAAATATCATTTAGCCATAACAGAAGTGCTATAATTTTTCGTTTTTAAATAAAACTTTTTAAAACAGGAGAAATTTATATTCGTAAAATTTGCATTCGTCTCCAGTAATGTGTTATTATAGAAAATGAGAAAAGCAATCAAATGGTTCAAATGGCTCTGAGCACTATGGGACTTAACATCTATGGTCATCAGTCCCCTAGAACTTAGAACTACTTAAACCTAATTAACCTAAGGACATCACACAACACCCAGCCATCACGAGGCAGAGAAAATCCCTGAACCCGCCGGGAATCGAGAACGCTACCGCACGACCACGAGATAAAAGCAATCATTGGTGTTTTAATAACAACGCTGACAGAAACGAGCAAGAAACGCATGGCATGCGAATTGGTATAGCATTGCTGAGACAATAATGACCCTGTAGCTGTGTGTGTCGTGGCATAAGGTACGACTGTACATGTCGTGTGCGAGGCTTGCCCCACCTGGTCTGCATGGTAGTTGTCGCTGTCGTCTCAGTAGATCCATTGTATTGCAGAGCGACGCCAACGGTAGTCTGGAAATACTGTTACATTGTGATGTGGCATTGGAGTACAATGCTTCGTTTGCTTTAAAAAATTAAAGGTTAGTCTGCCTTTTCTATGAAACTATAAAAGACGAATAATAGTATGGTAGCAGTAATAAATTAGAAACTTAAGAATAGCTCACTCATGGTACGCAATGAAAATAGAGAGTAGCTGATGTACCACCTGTGCGTACAAAATGTATCCTGTTTTGTTTGTAGCCCTCTAAAAGGGAAAAATTAACATGAGAAACAGAGTTCTTTAACATCAGATTCCACAGTTTAGCACTGGCTATTCGTAATGCCCAAATTGTGGTATGATCCCCTATTACAACACGATTTTTGGGCAGAGTTTCAAAAAATTAGAGTCTGTACGAGAATGAGGGGTTTTATTTACTTGTTTATTTATTTAGTCACTTATTAGTTCTAGTGAAATGCAAGGAATGGTGGACAGACTAAGTTTTCTTTCATTTGCCAATTCAATATTTTCGTTCTATGTATCTAGAGCCTCAAATAGACAAAACTTCTCTGATCTCTGCTCGATTTTTACGGTTAACACAGGAAACAATAGGTACACTACGGCCCATTAAAATTGTTACACGAAGAAGATATCTAGATGATAAACGGATATTCACTGGACAAATATATTATACTCGAACTAACATGTGATTAAATTTTCACGCAATGTGGGTGCATAGATCCTGAGAAATCAGTACCCAGAACAACGACCTCTGGCCGTAATAACGGCCTTGATACGCCCGATCATTGAGTCAAACAGAGCTTGGACGGCGTGCACAGGTACAGCTGCCCATGCAGCTTCAACACAATACCACAGTTCATCAAGAGTAGTGACTGGCGTATTGTGACGAACCAGTTGCTCGGCCACCATTGACCAAACGTTTTCAGTTGCTGAGAGGTCTAGAGAATGTGCTTGCCAGGGCAGCAGTCGAACGTTTTCTGTATCCAGGAAGGCCCGTACAGGACCTACAACATGCGGTTATTCACTGTCCTGCTGAAATGTAGGGTTTCGCAGGGATCGAATGAAGGGTAGAGCCACGGGTCGTAACACGTCTGAAATGTAACGTCCACTGTTCAAATTGCCGTCAATGCGAACAGAGGTGACCGAGACGTGTAACCAATGGCACCCCATACCATCACGCCGGGTGATGCGCCGGTATGGCGATGACGAATACACGCTTCCAATGTGCGTTCACCGCGATGTCGCCAAACACGGATGCGACCATCATGATGCTGTAAACAGAAACCTGGATTCATCCGAAAAAATGACGTTTTGCCATTCGTGCACCCAAGTTCGTCGTTGATACACCATTGCAGGCGCTCCTGTCTGTGATGCAGCGTCAAGGGTAACCGCAGCCATGTTCTCCTAGCTGATAGTCCATGCTGCTGCAAACGTCGTCGAACTGTTTGTGCAGATGGTTGGCGTCTTGAAAACGTCCCCATCTGTTGACTCAGGGATCGAGACGTGGCTGCACAATCCGTTACAGCCATGCGGATAAGATGCCTGTCGTCTCGACTGCTAGTGATACGAGGCCGTTGGGATCCAGCACGGCATTCCGTATTACCCTCCTGAACCCACTGAGTCCTTATTCTGCTAGCAGTCGTTGGATCTCGACCAACGCGAGCAGCAATGTCGCGATACGATAAACGACAATCACGATAGGCTACAATCCGACCTTTATCAAAGTCGGAAACGTGATGGTACGCATTTCTCCTCCTTACATGAGGCATCACGACAACGTTTCACCATGCACGCCCGTCAATTGCTGTTTGTGTATGACAAATCGGTTGGAAACTTTCCTCATGTCAGCACGGTGTAGGTGTCACCACCCGCGCCAACCTTGTGTGAAGGCTCTGAAAAGCTAATCATTTACATATCACAGCAGCTTCTTCCTGTCGGTTAAATTCCGCGTCTGTAGTACGTCATCTTCGTGGTGTAGCAATTTTAATGGCCAGTAGTGTAATTTCGAGCGGTTGTAACAGTCAGGTGGAACTGGCGTGGAAAGAAACAGATATAACCGAAAATTTTTGTTTCAGAGATAACAGCCACCCCTAAAGTGTACTGGAGATGAAGAAGCTTGCACAGGATACAGTAGCGTGGAGAGCTGTATCAGACCAGTCTCAGGACTGAAGAGCATAACAACAACAATCAAAACCTTATGACTATCTATCGTATGGCCGCATGTAGTCTTTCAACGTTCGACGATACCAGCAGTCGTGACACATACCGTGGATGTCACGCTGGTTGGTCGAGACCCTGGACGTGCGCGGGAGATTGCTAGATCAGGGGACGGACTTTTTTGTGTGCTCGCGGTGGACGGGAAGCGGGCGAGCAGGCGCGATGCGCCAGGGGCTCGCGGGCCGGTTGACCCCGGTGACCCCCGCAGCGAGGAATGCGTGGCGCCGGTTCCCCCCTAATGCGCCGGCGCGGCTGCAGGTGCCACTCGTGATGCGCAGTGCGTGCTCCGCACAAAAAGCCGACCAGGAAGCGCTGCGGCCTCCTTCCCGCTTCTCTGCACTCCGTCCGACTGCGCTCCCCGAAAATTGTACACAGCTCGAGGCTACGGTAATGTACTCGTCATCAGGAGTGTCAAGGCGTCGGTTTGGTTGTCAAACTGGTTGTATGCATATCTGCACTCAGTCCTATACAATCATCTATATACAGCGTGACTTTTTCCACCGTGTACAAACCCTAGGGATTGATCGATAGAGGATATGGAGCAAGAAAGGTCTAATGAATTTACGAGGGTTGGAACTTTAATAGTGGCAACTATTTGTTTACAGCTCGTCCAAAATAGATACGTGTTTCAAAGTTTTATTGACCTTCAAAGCAGTCACCGGCATTGTGTATAACCTGTTGCCAGCGATGTGGAAGTCGTAGGATACTCTTAGCAGTGTGCGCGGCGCTGTCTACTGCCCGACGAATTTGTAGCGGTTCTGAAGCGAACGCCGTGAAGTGTTTCCTTCAGTTTAGAAGTCGAGTTGAACTCACCAGGGTGGAGTGCAGTAGGTGGTATAGCACTTAACAGCCCCATGAGTCAAACAAATCAGTAACAGCTTGTACTGTACGTGCTTGAGCATTGTTTTGCAAAATCATGTCCAGGTCCTGCACGAAGTGTCATCACTTCTGTCTCTAAGCTGGTCGTAGGTTGTGTTCCAAAAATGAACAGCGTAGAGACAGAAGTGATGATACTTCCTGCAGGACCTGGACATGATTTTGCAAAACAATGCTCAAGCACGTACAGTAAAAGCTGTTACTGATTTGTTTGACTGACGGGGCTGCTAAGTGCTGTACCACCTACTGCACTCCCCTGACTTAAGCCCTCGTGAATTCAACTCCATTTCTAAACTGAAGGAAACACTTCACGGTATTCGCTTCAGAGCTGTTACAAATTCGTCGGGCAGTAGACCGCGCCGCTCGAACTGTCAACACAGCTGGCACTGCTAAGAATATCCTAGGACTTCCATATCGCTGGCAACAAGTTAGACACAATGATGGTGACTACTTTGAAGGTGAGTAAAACTTTGAAACACGTATCTATTTTCTACGAGCAGTAAGTAAATAGTTGCCACTATTAAAGTTCCAACCCTCGTGGATACGGAAAAGCATGATTTCCATGCTACAGCCCATCTACTCAGTCATACACTGTTACAGAGACTGCCGTATAATACGCGCTGTACATGCAGCCACAGTTACAGTATGCCCTGAGAGTGGTTTTCATGTGCCTCAACGCACGCGTGTAGCCGCCGTAGCATGTTCTGTCTCACACGTTCACATCGGCTAGGCTGCATCCAAACATCTAGAATGGGCTCTCCAAACACGATCCTTTTGAATGTCCCCATAACCAGAAATCTCACGGATTGAGATCTGCTGAACAAGCAGGCCATGAAATTGGACCTCCTCGTCCGATCCATCGACCAGGTAAGACATGATTGAGATGCGTCCGGATGTTAGCGGTAAAGCGGTCTTCAGCAGCATCGTGTAGCAGCCACACAACCCTTCAAATCATCAATAGCACTTTTTCTTGCAGGGAAGGCAAGGTCATCCGCAAGAAACGCCGATAGATCCGGCATGTTAAGCGATGTGGAAGTAAGACTAGTCCCAGAATACGGTCGCCAATTATCTCAGCCCCCCCCCCCTTTTTGGCAGCAAAGATGCTGATGATTCGCCGTCACCATACCATTGGGGTTCTGCATACTGTCCTACAGATAACTCTTATGAAAGCTGAAGCTACCACTCCTCGTAAAGGTCGCCTTATCTGTGGGTGGGATGGATGACACAAATCCCGGAATCGTGATTGTCTGGAAAAGAAACCACTGACAAAACGGCTTCCAATCTGGAAAGTCTGTTGCTAGTGAGTCCTGCACACGCTGTAAGTGATAGGGGTAGTAATGATTGTCCTGAAGAATGTTCCACACGATCCTCTGGCTTACCCTGTACTGGCGGGCCAACTGCCTGGTACTGACATTGTGGCTGTCTTCCAAAGTGTTAATCACATTTTTCTCCAAGTTTAGTGTCCGAACATTTTGTATACGTCCTTTACGATTTCCTGCTTCCTGAAACGACTCTGTCTCAGACAAACGGCGAAACACCGTTGCAAATGTTGAATGCTGTGGTTGTTATCGGCGGGACACGTCTCCTGATACAGCCTTGCTGCCCGCCGCCCGCTGCCACTTGTCATTCCGTAAGTAAACACCACGTCGGCAAGCTCTCAATTCGAATACAGAACCATTGTGCACAACGCTGTATCACATCCATTACAAGACGAGTCAAGAAGAGAAGCGAATCGGACACAACATTACCAATTACTATGACAGAAGAGAGCACTAGGGCTTGACAAACAATAACCATTCTCTAGGAGGAAACCATGCACATTGTAATGGTATAATGCTTATTAGACCGCAATCCCTGTGACAAAGCATGACTGAATACATGGTCTCTATCACGGAAGCCAGTTCATTAGATCTTTTTTGTTGCGCATCCTCTCATCGATGAAACCCTAAAGTGTGAACACAGTGGAAAAAATCACCCTGTGCAACTACTGGCAACTACGTCATTTTGAACCTGCTCACTGAAGTCAAGTGACGGTCACCATCATGAGGACCTAGCACTTGTGATGCCGCGGGGTGCCAATCTGTACACAACAAGATCATCTCTGTTTCACATCACTGTTAATTTGGACAGCACCCGTTACTTTTCTGACTTGTTAATGCCGGTGGTTGTGTCCCACTTTTGACGTTTCCGTGAAGTTACGTTTCAGACTGATACAGAAAGACGGCACATTGGCCTTCCTGTCCTAGCGTTGTTATGTTGATGCATTAAGTTGTTCTGAAAGCGGTGCTCATGTTCAAGACAATAAAAGCGGGTTAAAACCTGTGAGCTATCTGGGGAAGTTAAGCTTGCATTACTGAGCAACTGTTTCACCAGGTATCCAGTCTAGTTTACCAAATTCCCAACCAGACTAACATTAATTATAATCTTTTAATAGTCATCTTACGACAACCGGTTATATATATATATATATAAAGAGAATTTAAATAAAAACAAATAAATCAGTTTATATTTGAACATTTATTTTAACGTTGATCATTGTTCCGTTAAAATTTCAGCATATTAAACTTGATTCATAACTAAACTGGTTTAGGATTGTGAAAATGTGAGTTTGTAATCTGACGGAACACATCAACTATGGAGCCAAGATAGGAAGACTGCATACAACACTGCATTCATAAAATAACACACGAAGAACGTTGAAACATATGCAAGAGGAAATTAACCACAACCAACCGATTCAATTTCTACCCAAAGAAGTTACGTTCGTAGCGCAATCCTGTTCGTCATGAAATTACCACACACTGGTATATTAAATTCATACTAACTCTCTGTGAAATCTTCCCGAAAAGAATAGCACTCGAATTACACTGCGTTGCAATTTAAGATAACATAAGATATTTTAGATCTAAACCTGAAATAATGATGATTGCACCACATGCTTCACGCGGTCAACATGGTTTGCACAAAGAGTGTAACTCCACAATAATTTTGATGATTAAAATAAATTACATCGAAACGCAATTCACAAAAGAAAAACCTCGAACTGGTTACTATCGTCTTACTATTAACCCGATGGGTTAAACAATTGTATAAGCATGTGGTACTGGTCTCACAAAGTACGCCCCACGTGGGATGAACATAAAGAAAAGCTGCTATATTGAAAAATATTGTCAAGACGAGACGTTATAATCTCACGCACATTCGCATTTAAAATTTATGATCTTAGTTAGAGTTACGGATCATCAAACGTGGTTTCACTTTACTCACAAAGTAGTGACAAAGCAACTACTGGAATATATTCTGAACTTCACCCTCGAATTACATTGCGTTGCAATTTAAGATAACATAAAATATTTTAGATCTAAACCTGAAATAAATGTGATTAAATTTTCAGTTAGGCTGCACTTAAGAAATCCATTGTCCTACGGACTTAGCAGACACGCACTTAGCCGGAGATCTTACCACTTCAGACGCTCGCCGAGGACAGACTGACCTGGGCTGCTACCGAGCGTGCTAACCGATACAAACAGAAGTGGCCAGAGAGGCAGCTTCCTATACCAACATGACAAGGGACAGGACCATATTAAGGATAGAAACCTCTCTGCTTTTAGAAAGCGTAGCTACCTGTTCCGACGTTGGTCCTACTGTTCTCTAGCAGACAGGCTTGTCTGCTACCCTCAAGCAAGCAACTAGAAATACATTTGCTCATTCATTCTCTCACACAGAAGGGAAGGGGGATGACAGTATCTTATCATATACAGTATATAAAAGAAAGCGGATGGAGGTTCTGTATGAGACTGTGTGACATGAATTACATATAAACTGTGTTTTAAAGTGTAGTAGTGTGACAGATCGTTCTTATTTATGTGTAAAAGTAACACGTTCCACTGCTCAGTCTCCTCCCAGATAGTCAGAAACAACACAGTAAATTTAGAAGTGGAATGTATGCCGTAAATGACAACAGATTTAAGAAATTAACATGAAAGGAATCCAACAGAGACCTTTCAACGTATCTCTGTATAGCGAGAGTTCGGCTGTTATACTGGCCAGTAGGTTCTCCATATCTCTCACCCACCGAAAAATCTGGTCGTGGCTTTGAAAAGGTCCCGAGTTCGAGTCTCGGTCCAGCACACAGTTTTAATCTGTCAGGATGTTTCATATCAGCGCACACTCCGCTATAGAGTGAAAATTTCATTCTGATGGGTACCACTGCTTACCCGACCTCCCCGTTCGCCTTATTTGACGCCCATCGAACATATCTGCGATATGTTCGGTCGGTTACTTGTTCGTTCAGTTCCTTGTGCAGTCAAAGTTGATACTTTATGGCAGCAATAAATAACGTGGCAGACTCTTCCCCAGCAGCATATTCAGGTGCTCTTTGATTCCATGACACGATGTCTATGCCTCAGACTGTAACACATGGTGGTGCTATCCGTACTGAATGTCCAGGTCTGTCATGTTAACCGTTTGTGTTGTGTCATTTTCCTAATCAATGAGATACATTTAATTGTAATTACAGCTTTCGGTCTTGGTATTCTACTTTTTCCGAACAGCAGTGTAGACTCGATGCTGAAGGAAGGAAGGAAGCAAATTTAGGGTTTAACATTCTGTCGACAACGCGATCTCCTGAGATGGACTCCATGCAGACAGGACCCTTAAGTCATGTATATTGCTAGAAGGACGAAATTTGCGAACTAAAATACTAGAAATGTTTGAATTTTGTGCAAATGAATAACATTTGAGACTAATTGAAAGAGAAAACTTGAAGTATTTCACTTATGAGATGTTTCTACCCAGCAAGCTCTATGAACCTCTTTCAGCTAGAGAACATACTCCATACAACTGAAACATCAAGAACGACTGAAGAAGGATGACCCAAAAATTATCAAAAATGTGAATATCTTTTCACTTGTTTTGTTGCAAAGATATTTTACTTGCTCTACCTGCCTCTCATACTGAAGGAATATTTCATTTTCAGACAATCACTCTAGGGTTATGTGATATCGCAATTTGGTTTATCAATCAGCAGAAAAGAAGTAGATTAGAAACGTAAGCCAACAGTCATCAGCATATCTGTATTACCAACACAGCCGCGTGGATTGGAAACAGAGAGGAGGGGCGATTATGGTTTTAAGCTCCGTTGAAGATTATGACACTCAAAACAATGACCAGGCACGTATAGGACAAGAATCAGGAAGGGAACAACTTGTGGCCTGGTTAAAGAAACAACCCTGAAATTCATATAAAGCAACGGCATTCACATGACGTCCGCAAGAAGTAAATAAATCAAAATTCATCACAGTGTTACCTTGTACACTTACACCTTTGGGCACACTGAACTGACGAGCAACTGCCATGTTCTCAGCCCGTTTAACAACATTAATCCGCATATTTTCCAGAGATGTCCATCAAAATGCTATTTAATATACTGTAATCTAGTCGGCCAGAAACATAGAATCACTAATAAGTGTCTTTGAAGGATTCTGCATTGAGCGTTGTGAGAGTGAAAGAATTGGTGTTGCAAACAAAGTTCATCGTGAAAGTACTACTACCGCTACTACCAACAAAAGAATTATGGACGACAAAATGTAAATTATCTGGTGCTTGGAGAAGACAGACAGAAACATGAACAACAAAATGTGCTCTTAAGTAAAATAAAGGGAGACCCACGTGATGATGGTGTAACATCACCGAAACATTCATGAGTGAAGTGAGAAAAACAAGAATTTGTGTGTTGTTCGAGGCACGATCTTATAAATATATTTATTGTTCAAGCAAACATTGACGCAAATAAAGAGCTCATTTAAAGGAAACCATACGAAGATGAGTACTGAGATCAATAAGTGCACGGTTTCCTTCGAACTCATACTGCACCGTCATATGACCCCGCACTAGATTGCGTTATGACCACATATGCTGACCGTGTTATGTAATCAACGGCACGTTGGCAAGAAAAAAATTTATATCCATGTAATCTTATAAAAACACACCTTTTCAGGTAAAATTCGAAAAATTACATTAACAAATGTGAGCCTGCACACATCTGTGATTTATAGATGTAGCGAGATTACGTGGTGATTAAAGACCAGCCTAACGCACGAAACATCGTTCTTTCCTTCCGGGAGTCCTTAATGCCGCCAACCACGCAGAGGGTACAACAGCTCCGCCGAGAAACTCGCATTACCAGTATAATTTAATGACTGTACAGTCCGCGCCATGTAAAATATTCCGGCAATCCCGGCTAACGGTAGCGAACACGATTCGCCTCCTTAACGAGCGGTTACGAGGGGCGGACAATCGCTGGTGCTAAGACGATGTGTGCAAAAAGGAAAAGGCCGGGGCATGTCCGCCGGCAAGCGCCGTTTAGTTTTTCAGTGATCGTCCTCTTCTGCTGAAGGCGCGGGGTATGGGAAGAATACCCGCGCTGCGGAAACTCTTTCGCATCATTAGCTGCACGCGAGAAAAGCCAGGCCTCACACGGAGCTCCGTGTCGCTAGCGCCACACAAACACGGCGACAGATGTCTAGGTAGACGTGAGATCGTAGAAGTGCTGCCATGTATCGTCTACTCGTATCTTTCTAACTGTGCTACTCAACGCCGTATAACTCAATTAACTACAGCAGTACTTGCTATCTAAGGTTCCCTCAAGTTACCAAATTTACCCTCTGTCAGGCACTTCACAGTGGTTGTCGCAATATCGATGTAGATGGAGATTCTGCTCATCCGTGCTTATGTACACTGACGGAGATTTAAATTGTTACATCATGACGCACCAGTCCGGTTGTAAGTAGGCTGTTTAGGTTTTTATATTGGTAACGCCTTGTAGCGCTCTGTATGAAAATCACTGGCTGTGCTGTGTGCAGTCTGTGGTTAGTTTGCATTGTTATCTGCCATTGTAGTGTTGGACAGTTGGCTGTTAACAGCGCGTAGCGTTGCGCAGTTGGAGGTGAGCCGCCAGCAGTGGTGGATGTGGGGAGTGAGACGGCGGAGTTTCGGACAGAAACAGTACATTTGTAAGAATGGATGTCATGAACTGCTATATATATTATGACTATTAAGGTCAATACATTGTTTGTTCTCTATTAAAATCTTTCATTTGCTATTTAAGTCTATCAGTAGTTAGTGCCTTCCGTAATTTGAATCTTTTGTTTAGCTGGCAGTAGTAGCGCTCGCTCTATTGCAGTAGTTCGAGTAACCAAGATTTTTGTGAGGTAAGTGATTTGTGAAACGTATAGGTTATTGTTCGTCAGGGCCATTCTTATGAAGGGATTTTTGAGAGTCAGATTGCGTTGCGCTAAAAAAATATTGTGTGTCAGTTTAGTGTTGATCAGAATAGGTAGCTCTGCAGATGACGAAGAAATTGAAGAAATGTATGATGATATAAAAGAAATTATTCAGATAGTGAAGGGAGACGAAAATTTAATAGTCATGGGTGACTGGAATTCGAGTGTAGGAAAAGCGAGAGAAGGAAACGTAGTAGGTGAATATGGATTGGGGCTAAGAAATGAAAGAGGAAGCCGCCTAGTAGAATTTTGCACAGAGCACAACTTAATTATAGCTAACACTTGGTTTAAGAATCATGATAGAAGGTTGTATACATGGAAGAACCCTGGAGATACTGGAAGGTATCAGATAGATTATATAATGGTAAGACAGAGATTTAGGAACCAGGTTTTAAATTGTAAGACATTTCCAGGGGCAGATGTGGATTTATCTTAGAAGCTAGATTAAGGAAAGGCAAACCTACGTTTCTAGCATTTGTAGACTTGGAGAAGGCTTTTGACAATGTTGACTGGAATACTCTCTTTCAAATTCTAAAGGTGGCAGGGGTAAAATACAGGGAGCGAAAGGCTATTTACAATTTGTACAGAAACCAGATGGCAGTTATAAGAGTCGAGAGACATGAAAGAGAAGCAGTGGTTGGGAAGGGAGTAAGACAGGGTTGTAGCCTCTCCCCGATGTTATTCAATCTGTATATTGAGCAAGCAGTAAAGGAAACAAAAGAAAAATTCGGAGTAGGTATTAAAATCCATGGAGAAGAAATAAAAACTTTGAGGTTCGCCGATGACATTGTAATTCTGTCAGAGACAGCAAAGGACTTGGAAGAGCAGTTGAACGGAATGGACAGTGTCTTGAAAGGAGGATATAAGATGAACATCAACAAAAGCAAAACGAGGATAATGGAATGTAGGCGAATTAAGTCGGGTGATGCTGAGGGAATTAGATTAGGAAATGAGACACTTAAAGTAGTAAAGGAGTTTTGCTATTTTGGGAGCAAAATAACTGATGATGGTCGAAGTAGAGAGGATATAAAATGTAGACTGGCAATGGCAAGGAAAGCGTTTCTGAAGAAGAGAAATTTGTTAACATCGAGTATAGATTTAAGTGTCAGGAAGTCATTTCTGAAAGCATTTGTATGGAGTGTAGCCACGTATGGAAGTGAAACATGGACGGTAAATAGTTTGGACAAGAAGAGAATAGAAGCTTTCGAAATGTGGTGCTACAGAAGAATGCTGAAAATTAGATGGGTAGATCACATAACTAATGAGGAAGTATTGAATAGGATTGGGGAGAAGAGAAGTTTGTGGCACAACTTGACCAGAAGAAGGGATCGGTTGGTAGGACATGTTCTGAGGCATCAAGGGATCACCAATTTAGTACTGGAGGGCAGCGTGGAGGGTAAAAATCGTAGGGGGAGACGAAGAGATGAATACACTAAGCAGATTCAGAAGGATGTAGGTTGCAGTAGGTACTGGGAGATGAAGAAGGTTGCACGGGATAGAGTAGCATGGAGAGCTGCATCAAACCAGTCTCAGGACTGAAGACCACAACAACAACAACAGAAATAGGTAAAGAGAGTAATGTCTGAATACGTTCAGTTTTGCTCAGCTGTTTACCAGCACAGCAATTCATTAATTTTTCTAAGGGGACGTTTCACGGTACCTATGAGGGGCGTTCACTAAGTAATGCAGCATTTTTTTTTCTCGGCCAATTTCGTTTGAAGAGATGTGGAATTTGATTTTTGACATCATGGAATATTTTTGTTTCAGCCTCAATAGTTTCATGAGATCCCGATAGGTGGCGGCGCTGTAAGTAGACTTCAAATTGAAATGTGCAGCGGAGGTACGTTCGAAGCAGAGAGCTGTCATTGACTTTCTTTTGCGGGAAAACCAGACCATTGCATATATCCATAAGTGCTTGCAGAATGTCTAAGGAGACATGGCAGTAAACAAAAGCATGACGAGTAATTGGGCGAGGCGTCTGTCACCGTTGCAACAACGTCTCACAAACCTGTCAGACCTCCAGCGTGCAGGCCGGTCGCTCACAGGTGTGCAGTCCTCAGGAAATTGAAGAAACGGGTTCAGAATGTGAAGAAACGCGTTCAGAATGGTCGTCACCACAGAAATGGTAACGTACTTCACCATGACAACAAAAGGCCTCACACAAGTCGGCCCACCTGAGAGGAGTTAGCAAAACTTTAGTGGACTGTTCTTCCTAATCCAACCTACAGCCCGGAAGTCGCGCCTTCCCCCTTCCATCTGTTTGGCCCGATGAAGGACTCACTCCGCGGGACCAGTACGTGGATGATTGGGAGGCTGTTGATGCTGGAAGACATTGGTACCGACGTCGACCCTTAGAGTGATACCGTGCTGTAAAAACAGACCCTCCAGTAAGGTGGCCTAAGGCCGTCGCATTGAACGGAAACTATGTTCAAAAATAGGGTTTTTCAGGCAGAAGAGTCCTAAATAGTATGATGTATTGGAATCCTGAATGAAACCAAACTGCTTTCAGAGAGAAAAAGTGTTTCATCTCTTATTGAATGCCCATCGTATCAAGCTTTTTGGAGATATTTATCACATAACCGAAAAAATATGTCTTTTATTTCAGTCAGAATAGAAGTCCATCGTGATTATCAGTATCAGGTGTGATTACCCACGACGACGAATACACTCTTGTATTCGTTATTTCATGGAAACAAGCAGCCTCAGAATGTGATCTTGAGGAATTTCTTGCCATCCCTGGAACTCATGCTGTGTCATTAAATGAAGACCACTTACTAGAGGCTGCTATGAAAGTACACGCTTCCCATCGCATCCCAGACGTGCTACACTATGTGATCAAAAGTATCCGAACACTCCAAAAAACATATATTTTTCATACTAGGTGCATTGTGCTGCCACCTATTACCAGGTACTCCGTATCAACGACCTCAGTAGTCTTTAGACATCCCGAGAGAGCAGTATGGGGCGCTCAGAGAAACTCATTGACTTCGAATGTGGTCAGGTGATTAGATGTCAACTGTGTCACACGTTAGTACGCAAGATTTCCACACTCCTAAACATCCCTAGGTCCACTGTTTCCGATGTGATAGTGAAGTTGAAAAAGCGTACAGACCGACCTCGTCTGCTGACTGACAGAGACCGCCGACAGTTGAAGAAGGTCGTAACGTGTAATAGCTAGATATCTGTCCACATCATCCCACATGAATTCCAAACTGCATCAGCATCCACTGCAAGTACTACCACAGTTACGTGGAAAGCGTGAAAACTTGGATTTCATCGCCAAGTGGCTGCTCATAAGCCACACATCACGCCCGTAAATGATAAACGACGCCTCACTTGGCGTAAGGAGCGTAAACATTGGGCGATTGAACAGTGGAAAAACGTTGTGTTGAGTGAGGAAACACGGTACACAATGTGGCGATCCGATGGCAGGGTGTGAGTATGGTGAATACCCGGTGAACGTCATCTGCCAGCGTGTGGTGTGTAGTGCCAACAGTAAAATTCGGAGGCGGTGGTGTTATGGTGTGTTCGTTTTTTTCATGGAGGGAGTTTGCAACCTTTGTTGTTTTTCGCGGCACTATCACAGCACAGGACTACATTGATGTTTTAAGCACCTTCTTGCTTACCACAGTTCAAGAGTAATTCGAGGATGGCGACTGCATCTTTCAACACGATCGAGCACCTGTTCATAAGGCACAGCCTGTGGAGGAGTGGTTACACGACAATAACATCCCTGTAATGGACTGGCCTGCACAGATTTCTGATCTGAATCCTATACAACACCTTTGGACTGTTTTGGAACGCCGACTTCGTGCCACGCCTCACCGACCGACATCGATACCTCTCCTCAGTGCAGCACTCCGTAAAGAATGGGCTGCCATTTCACAAGAAATCTTCCAGCACCTGATTGAACGTATGCCTGCTAGAATGGAAGTTGGGGGTGGACCAGCACCACATTGAATTCCAGCATTACCGCTGGAGGGCGCCACGAACTTGTAAATCATTTTCAGCTAGGGGTCCGGATACATTTGATCATATAGTGTATATGTGTGATAGACCAGAGGATCAACAGGCCTTACGGTACCTGCACATAGCTCAGTGCGGTCTTATTGGGAACTGCGGTGTGGATTATCGAATTATCCTACTGGAAGGAAGAATTTAGTATCCTGATCATGAAGACAAGATTCACCATTCTTGGTACGTACTGCAGGCCACTCAGCCTTCTCTCAATAATTACTCAGTCTTGTTTTCATAGCCAGTAGCTCCCCATACCGTGAGTCCTAGAGTTTGAGACGTATAGGTCTCGAGAATTGCTGCTCTTTTTGACATTTCACCAAGTCGTCTACTGTCAATTAGCTTTGACTTCTTATTGCTCATTACCGCAGTATGCCACTCAATGTGTCGTTTTTCTATGGCTCTACAGCATATACGGCTCTGTCACCTATGTTCAGCAGTAAACGATGCATGGCAGCCCCACCTCCAGTAATCTGTCCTAGACGGTTCATCGTGACACTGGGCCTGTAACCGTCATACCGACTACATGTCTTATCGCCCCTCGCGATGTAGCCTTCCTGTAAACACACGCGTCTTTCTTGGCACACTGTTGTCCTGAGTCCATCTCGTCACCACTCACTGTGCACTCGTCTGCAACGATCTGTCAGGATGATGCTCCCATGTCCCTCATGCCAATGATCTGACTCGCGAAGTCCGAAAGAGAGTGATAAGGTCCGGGTGTACGCACTCATGGGTTGCTGGATTCCGATATCCACGTAAAAATATTCAGTAAAGCTAGACACACACAAAGCCAACATGTATTCACACCGTTCTTCATCTGTAGGAATGGCTTTTCTCTGTCCTGAAAATAAGTTCGCATAACGGTAAAACTTTAGTCATTACGTCCCAGATGATTGTAAATACTGGAGTACCAGCTTGCTAACTTTGGAACAAGGTGATCGTGATGTAACACGTTTCTTGAGTGAAATTTTCACCTTCAGCGGAGTGTGCGCTGATTAGAAATTTCCTGGCAGATTAAAACTGTGTGCCGGAGCGAGACTCCAACTCGGGACCTTTGCCTTTTGCGGGCAAGCGCTCTACAGACTAAGCTATCCAAGAATGACTAACGAAGAAAGGATAGTGCGGAGACATGGCTTAGCCACAGTCTGGGGGATGTTTCCAGAATGAATTTTCACTCTGCAGCGGAGAGTGCACCGATGTGAAACTACCTTTTTCGTCAGTCCAACTACGAAATTGACGTGTTTCCCTTCGAATCTCCTCGTCCTGCTATGTAGCTTGTAATCAGGTCACGTCCTTCTTATTTAAAATTATCACTGGAAATGACCGTGTCCAAACTTTTTCGAAAAAGTCAACTCTTCTCCTCCTTCGTTCTTTTAGTATTACAACACAGCCAGTATGCTTGAAGCGCTCCTTTCGTCCGTCCGTGAAGATGCCGCAGCCGTCGTCCGTAATCCACGCACTCTTGAAGGTGGAATTACACAACCTTCTGCTCCGCATATTTAATCGGAAACGCTTGTTGGTGAACTCAAATTAATACTCTACATCGTCATATTGTTATTATTATTTTGAATCTGCCATTTTGTTATTATTACTTTGAATCTTCCTCACCTGCATCAACGTTTTCACCTAAGAGTAGCACTTGCAAACCACGGCCTCAGTTATTTGTTGGATATATTCCAGCCTCAGCCTTCTCCTATAGTTGTTACCCTCTACTGTTCCCTCTGATACTATAGATGCCTAAATATATGTCCTATCATACTACCTGTTCTTCTTCTCAGTGTTTTCCATATATTCCTCTCCCCACAGATTGTACGGCGAACCTCCTCGTTACTTACCTTATCATTCCACTTGATTTTCAACATCGTTCTGTAGCACTGCATCTCAAACCTTTCCATTCTCTTCTGTCCCGGTTTTCCTACAGTCAACGTTTAACTGCAATACAGTGCTCAAATATAGGGCTCTGTTTCATACTAGCAGAGTTCTCTTGGCCGGGAATGCCCTTTTGCCTTAGTTAGTCTGCCTTTTATCTCCTCCTTGCTTCGTCCATCATGGGTTACTTTGCTTCCAAGGAAGACAAATTCCTTAACTTCGTCTATTTCGTGACCACCAATTCCGATGTAAAGTTACTCGCTTTTCTCATTTCCTCTACTTAATTTGAATCTGCCATATTGTTATTATTATTTTGAATCAACGGTCTTATCACTGGTTTGTCTTAAATGATATTCTGTACTGGTTAGACTGTTCATTCCATTCAACAGACCCTGTAATTCTTCTTCTCCCTAGGCGCTCAGTCCGGAACCGCGCGACTGCTACGGTCGAAGGTTCGAATCCTGCCTCGGGCATGGATGTGTGTGATGTCCTTAGGTTAGTTAGGTTTAATTAGTTCTAAGTTCTAGGGGACTGATGGCCACAGATGTTAAGTTCCATAGTGCTCAGAGCCATTTGAACCATTTTTTTCTTCTTCTCTTTCACTGAGGGTGCTAATGTCATCGGCGATTTCTATCGATATCCTTGAACCACGAATTTCAATGCACTCTCGAACGTTTCCTTTACTATGATCATAGCTTCTGCTATGTATAAACTGAATACTAGGGGCAAAAGACTGCGTCCTTGGTTTACACCATTTTTAATCCTAGCACTTCGTTCTTGGTCTCCCAATCTTGTTGTTCCTTTTTGGTTCTTGTACATATTGTGTATCATACGTCCTTCTCTGTAGCGTACTTCTATTTTTCAGATTTCGAACACCCCGCACCATTTGACACTGTAGAATGCCTTTTATAGTTCAACAAATCCTGTGAATCTCACTGATCAGTCAAAGTAAGGTTGTTGGGGGTTGTTTTTGGGGAAGGATACCAGACAGCGAGGTCATCGGTCTCATCGGATTAGGGAAGGAAGTCGGCCGTGCCCTTTCAGAGGAACCATCCCGGCATTTGCCTGGAGTGATTTAGGAAAATCACGGAAAACCTAAATCAGGATGGCCGGACGCGGGATTGAACCGTCGTCCTCCCGAATGCGAGTACAGTGTCTAACCACTGCGCCACCTCGCTCGGTCTCAAAGTAAGGGTCGCTGTAATACATACTCAACTTTTTCATACGCTGCCTCCAACTGACTCTTAGCAACATTCACCTATAGGCTCCGCAGACACACACACACACACACACACACACACACACACACAGAAAGTCAGCAGGCAAAAAGTCACACAAAAGCGCAAGATTCAAATTTTTACAGTAACGATTGTAATTTATTGGCTTTAATTGAACCTCACCAAGTCCGTCGCGTTCACTAAACACCACCTGGAGCTAGCTAATGGCTCCACGCTCCGCTACGAAGCCTCTTCTTACCGAACAAGTCCACGCTTACTAAACCGTAACAATCCCCGAGAAAATCATGAATGTATCTAAAGAGAATGTCAGGCCCGCACACAGCAAAGCTCTTTCGAATGCTTTGCAGGCTCTTTGTAATGGAAAACTCACTCCAGTAACTACAGCGTTCCGACATAATGACCAGTTTAAAACGCAAACTCCGCCCGAGGGTCCACTGCCTGCCACCTCGATCCCACGAGCTCCAGATGACCGCATGACATTACACTCCAAGACAAATAAATAAATAAAATAAATATAAAAAAAACGTTGCATCTCGAAGGAATTCGATAGATGTGATATACATGTACAGGCAAAGAAATGATTACTATTTCAGAGAAATGGATGATGTATTCAATAGCAAGAGCTTCACAAACTGAGCACGTTAGTAAGGCGCTGGCCCACCTCTGGCATTTATACAAACAGTTATTCGGCTTTGCATTGGTGTAGAGCTGTTGGATGTCCTGCGTTTTCTGCGCATATTCGGATCGCCCGACAATCGTCTCCATGGATTTCAGTCACTACTAATGGGGTCTTTCTACATACCTACAGGCAGCGCGTCTTAATTTCTGGTAGTTTTGTTAACAATTTCGCATTTTTAAATACATTCCAAAACAAAAAGAAAGGTTCACCAGCAAGAAATTATCAGAATGGGACAGAAATCGGTTGACTGTGTGAGTAGGCTCTTTAGGTTTTTATGTTGGTAACGCCACGTAGCACCCTGTATGAAAATCACTGAATGTGCTGTGTGCAGCACAGAGATCGGTAGATTTTGTGAGTAGGCTGTTTAGGTTTTTATGTTGGTAACGCCACGTAACGCCCTGTATGAAAATAACTGACTGTGCTGTGTGCAGTCTGTGGCTGGTTTGCATTGTTGGAATTTTTGCTATTGTAGTGTTGGATGTGAACAGTGCGCAGCGTTGCGCAGTTGGAGGTGAGCCGCCAGCAGTGGTGGATGTGGGGAGAGAGAGATGGCGGAATTTTGAGAGCGGACGATCTGGACATGCGTCCATCAGAAAGAGTAAATTTGTAATACTGGATATCATGAACTGATATATAATAACTTTTGAACATTATTAAGGTAAATACATTGTCTGTTCTCTATCAAAATCTTTCATTTGCTAACTATGCCTATCAGTAGTTAGTGCCTTCAGTAGTTTGAATCTTTTATTTAGCTGGCAGTATTGGCGCTACTGTATTGCAGCAGTTCGAGTAACGAACTATCCGAAGTGATTCATGAAAGGTATAGGTTATTGTTAGTCAGGGCCATTCTTTTGTAGGGATTATTGGAAGTCAGATTGCGTTGCGCTAAAAATATTGTATGTCAGTTTAGTGTTGATCAGAATAAGTAAAGAGAGCAATGTCTGAGTACGTTCAGTCCTGCTCAGCTGTTTGAAAATCAAATAACGTAAGAGGTTTATCAGCACAGTAATTCATTAATTTTTCTAAGGGGAGGTTACAATGTGATGAACATGTACAGACTATCAAATTATTAAAATGTCAGACAAATTGGATGCTTTATTCAAGAGAAACAGCTTCACAAATACAGAAAGTAAATAACGCCTCGGTGAACCTCTGGATTTTATGTAAGCAGTTGGATTGGTATTGATTGATAGAGTTGCTGGATCTCTTCCTTTGTGAAATCGTGCCTAATTCTGTCCAATTGGCACGTTAAATCGTGAAAATCCCGAGATGATTGGATGGTCCTACCCATAATGTTCCCACCGGTATGAATTGGGGAGAGATACGGTGGCCTTTCTGGCCATGGTAGGGTTTGGCAAGCGCGAAGACACGCAATAGAAACTCTAGCTACTCGCAGGCAGGCATTACCTCGCTACCCTACAACGTAACCCCTGGATGGCTTACCATGAAGGGCAACAAAACGGGTCGTAGAATACCGCTGTGCCGTAAGGGTGTCGCGGATGACAACCAAAGGGTTCCTGCTATGAAAAGAGATGGTACCCCATACCGTCACTTCTGGCTGTAGGGCAGTATGCAGGGTGGTATCTCACCGTTGTCCGAGGCACATCCAGAAATGTCTCGCTGCTCATTGAGGCTCAGTTCGAGACGGGACTCATCAATGAAGATAATTCTACACCTGTCAACGAGATTCAAAGTCCCGACGAGCAGCGAAGACCTGTCTGGAGGTGCCATTGACAGCGGTGGGATACCACTGTGACTGACATGGCCAGATAAATAGTAGTGATAGTATGGGGTGCCATTTCTTTTCATAGGAGGTCTCCTTTGGTTGTCATCAGCGGCAGCCTTACAGAACAGCGGATCGTCGACGATGTTCCATGCCCAGTTTGTTACCCTTCATGGCAAGCCTTCGTGGGCTTCCATTTCGGCAAGACAATGTTTGCTCGCACACGGCAAGAGTTTCTACTGCTTGTCTGCATGCTTGCCAAACCTTATCTTTGCCAGCAAGATCGACAGATCTCCCCACAGTTGAGAGCATTTTAAGCAATATGGACAGTAACCTCCAACTAGCTCGGGATTTCAACGATCTAAAGCGCCAATTGGAAAGATTTTGGCACGATAGCCCTCAGGAGGACATCCAACAAGTTTGTTCATCAATGACAGCCGAGTAACTGCTTGCATGAGGACCAGAGGTGGACCAACGCCCTATTACTCAGTTCGTGAGATTCTTTCTGTTGAATATAGCATAATTTTTTTTCCGAGAGTGTATTAATTTGTTTGTCTGTACAAAAAAAAATGGTTCAAATGGCTCTGAGCACTATGGGACTTAACATCTGTGGTCATCAGTCCCCTAGAACTTAGAACTACTTAAACCTAACTAACCTAAGGACTTCACACACATCCATGCCCGAGGCAGGATTCGAACCTGCGACCGTAGCGGTCACGCGTTTCCAGACTGAAGCGCCTTTAACCGCACGGCCACATTGGCCGGCTTTGTCTGTACATGTACGTCGCATCTACCGATAATAATTGTGCAGGTGGTACGTTCCGTCGTGGATATTTTTCATCTTACAAGACACGGGCTTGACGGTTACTTACATTTACCAGACCATAATGGAAGGTCATGTCTGCCGTTGGCCGCGTTGAAAAATAGGCTCCTGGTATGCTGGTAATCGCAAAAATAAACTATCATGTAAATTTCATAAACTTATCAAATCACAGATTGATTCCACTAGAACTCATGTATGCACTGAACTTATCCAGAACTGTGAGTACGGTTTGCAGTGACAACACTAACAGATGTTTACCGCATACTGTATCCGAGCGCAGTAACAGAGGAATGTATCCACATTTGTTTACTGCATCTGTAGGTCGTTCCTAATAGCACAGAGACCGCAATAGAAGAGATGTATTTCACAATAGCAAACAAGAATAAGTGCTCATAACTATTGAAATACGCATTTTAGCATTCACCATTACTGGACGTTTTTGTCATGTTTTGGTCGATATTACCACTTCTATAAACATGGAATACCTTTTAGCGTCTACATATTTTTGTTAAGTCTCTTATTTTTCCACTAAGTGCTGACTACGATGCTCTGACTCTGTACTGAACTTGGGCACTCGATTTAACGGCCGGCCGCGGTGGTCTCGCGGTTCTAGGCGCGCAGTCCGGAACCGTGCGACTGCTACGGTCGCAGGTTCGAATCCTGCCTCGGGCATGGATGTGTGTGATGTCCTTAGGTTAGTGAGGTGTAAGTAGTTCTAAGTTCTAGGGGACTGATGACCACAGCTGTTAAGTCCCATAGTGCTCAGAGCCATTTGAACCATTTGAATCGATTTAACGGTTTGTATTCAGATGGTTCGCATTTAGTTACAAGTAATCCAACCAAATCATTTTACTTATCCTCGGAAGTTACACAAAGAACAAATTAGCTGGCAAAGTGAATTATGCGGAGCCATTTAAAGTGAGTCTGTGGTGTCACCGCCAGACACCACACTTGCTAGGCGGTAGCCTTTAAATCGGCCGCGGTCCGTTAGTATACGTCGGACCCGCGTGTCGCCACTATCAGTGATTGCAGACCGAGCGCCGCCACACGGCAGGTCTAGAGAGACTTCCTAGCACTCGCCCCAGTTGTACAGCCGACTTTGCTAGCGATGGTTCACTGACAAATTACGCTCTCAATTGCCGAGACGATAGTTAGCATAGCCTTCAGCTACGTCATTTGCTACGACCTAGCAAGGCGCCATTACCAGTTACTATTGATGCTGTAAAACATGTACCGTCAAGAGCGATGTTTACCATTTATGGATTAAAGTTAAGTATTCCACAGCTACGTCCTTTTTTGCTAGTCTAATTTCCTTGACCTGTTCCAGACCTCACGCCAGCCTGCGTGAGCTAAAACGCGTGCCTTTCGGCTTCCTCTCATAGTGGGTTGGCTCTCTTGCCAATCCACAACAGAGTCCAACCATATCTTTAGCACTAATGAAAAGCGGAGATTCTGTGTTGTCGACATCATTGAATACAGAATAGCAACTGCGGTCGCACAAGTATGTGGAGTAAAATTGATCGGGGCCAGTTCAAACAAGCACTACCGTCATTCTTGTAGAGTGATAAAGTGACTTCACGGAAAAACCGAATCACGATGATTGGAAGGGGGATTGGAACTTCGCTCTTCCGGTATACTGGTTCCGCTTAGCCGTGTGCATTTCATAATCCCGTAGTTACCATACTGTCTCGTAGCTACTGCTCTCCCCGGAAAGCTTTCTGATTACTGTAGAATAAAAGTGAGCAAGGTCTTATAGAGAGAAACGGGGTGGGTGTGGGGGTGGGGGGGGGGGAAGAGGAAGGGAGAGACAGAGAAATATAGAGAGAGAGGAGGGAGAGGGAGGAGAAGGAGGGACAGACAGGACTGAGACAAACAGTGCCGGATCTGAGTCGGGATTTATGTAGCGTAATTTGATTTTTATCGATTCCATACGAGATTGAAATGTAAATTTCTAACGTATGACTGACGTAACATTTTATTGTTCTCGCTTCTCGCGTCATATTTTAAACCAAAGAGAAAAATAAAGAGTCCCTGCTGGTGAGAGATTTATGATGCGGCGTACCCCGACACGCACAGGTACCACATTCAGATTCACGTCCCCGGGAGGAATATCTCCATGGGCAGACGGTCTGATTCTACAACCAGCCACTGCTTGACTGCAGAAGTACTGAGATTGAAACCAGATCAAAAGAAAATCACCACAGGTACGATTTAACGTAACTGTTCTGAATTTCTGACAGAAATACCATAATCCATAACACCCATGTGTCCCAGGACTTGTGACTGACGGTTGGAGGAGCGCTCTCCAATTAGGAGCCTTAGTAATTTTCGCTATAGCCAAATGACACGTACATCAAATCAGAATATAATGCTGTTTCATCGAATATGTAATTTTAAATTCGACTGTCACACGAAGCAGCTTTAAGAGCGCTACAAATGCGCAGGATTTATAGCCTACAACGTATATATTACGAGGATAAGTTGGCAACACAATAGTAACGCTGTGTTTTCTGTCCCAAGTGTATCTAATTCCAAGAATATTGTCGTAGCGTGTAAATGAAAAGATAAGCTTAGATTGTGGAGTATTGCTATCCGGATCACTTACAACCATTCTGTGTTCCCAAATATAAGTAAACAGATTGGGCTAAATTTAATGACAATGGATAGCTAGACAACTTTCCTATTGTGTGCCTGCAATTTGCAGCATATGGTACGTAACAGCATAGCTCTGTAGAGCCAGCTAACTACGAAAGGAACTACTTGTACCACTTAGTGGAACGTTCAGGAATGGAATGAAAACAGAAATTGAAGACGTGTCCACCTAAATAATATGTCTGGCGTAGGCCAAGGCAAATATATGGAATTCTAAGTTTAAAAGAGTTATGAAAAGTAATATCTGTTGACTAATACACATCATATACTCAAGTAGAGGCACAAATGGTCTAGGTATACTTCTCAAAAATAAATAGACAGCAAATTAATCCAAGCAACAGTGACAACCGACTTCACAGCAGAAACGCCATGGCTAATAATCTGTCGAACTACATCCAAGTTGAGTGTGACGAGTCCATGCCAATGGAACAACGATTTTGTCGATAGGATTTGACAGCCGAAGACCAATGGAGTGATGTTTGTAACAAAAGCGCAGTTGTAACTGAACTGAAAGTAGATTAAATATGTTTCGGGATACTGGGCCAGCACGAGGTGGATAAGTTATTCCTGGCCCCTCTTCCACGTTCTCACTCACTTTCTCGAGCGTTCCTGATTCTGACTTCAACCTCCAAAAGATGGGTGTGTGCCGTATTCCATGTCAATGTACCATCCCTTACGTGGGCGGATCATTACAGAAGTCGCGGAGAGAAGCGAGGTAAAGCAGCGACAGACCTGACTAAAGCAAGCAAGAAAATCAACTGTCACGAAGCTCTGCGTCGAATATAATCTTGAAATGAAACATGATGAGACTCATGTCGCAGTGCAAACACCGAGTTTCTGGTAAATTGTGAGCAAAAACAGGGGAGGAGGTTTCAATTTAAAAATGGCATGAAATCTGCCGCTCATTTTATTAATATCTCGTCGGCTATCACATTCATCATAGCTGGGAAATGCTCGGACAATGAGTGTATCACGGGATACCAGGGATGATAGGGTGTAGTGGACGTCGGGAATCGAACTCAGACATAAATAGCGGTGCTGTACCAACAATAGTTCGCACTCTGGCGTAAGTCCTGGCAGCCATAATACCGGATAGTTATGGTAAAACTGATCTACAGCTACTTCTACATCATACGCCGCATGCTACCTAATTGTGTATGGCGGAGAGTACTTTTTGTACCACTAACTGAGCCCTCCAACCCTGTTCCACTCGCGAGTAGCACGTGGGGTAAATGACTGTCGGTAAGCCTCTGTATTGGCTCTAATTTCGCGAATTTTGTGATCGTGGTCATTACGCGAGACGCATATGGGAGGGGGAGGGGAGGGGGGAAGTAATATGTTTTCTGGCTCTTCCCGGAAGGTGCTCTCTCGAAATTTCAATAGTAAATCCCTCCGTGATGCACAACCCCTCTCTTGTAACGTCTGCCAATGGAATTTGTTGAGATCTCCGTAATGCTCTGGTATCGACTAAACGATCCCAGGACGAAACGTTCCGCTCTTCGTTGGATCTTCTCACTCTCTTCTATCAGTCCTATCTGGTAGGGATCGCAGATGGATCAACAATACTCAAGAATTAGTCGAACAAGCGCGTTATAAGCCACTTCCTTCGTGGATGAGTTACATTTCCTAAGATTCTTCCTATGATTTGGTGTCTGGCATCTGCTTTTCTGACTATTTGTTTTATGTGGTCATTCCACTTGAGGGCGCCCTGCGTAGTACTCGTAGATATTTTGCGGCAGATACTGTTTCCACAGGTTTGTCATCAATAACGTAGCTATAAAATAGTGACCTTCATTTCCTATACGCGATGTGTTACATTTATTTACGTTCAGGGTCAACTGCTACAGCCTGTGCCATTCAACAATCCTCTGCAAGTCCTTCTGCAAACCGATACTGTCTTCTGTCGTTGCTACTTCATTATAGACAACTGCATACTGCGCTTTCTACTATATCATTTCTATATACTGTAATACAGTAACGGTCTTATCACGCTTCCGTTGGGTACTCGGGAAATTATTTTTACATCTGTCTATTTTGTTCTGTTAAGAGCGATGTGTTGAGTTCTGTCTGCAAGGAGGCCTTGAATCCGGTCGCAGCTCTGCTTCGATACTCAATAAGCTCGTATTTTTATTTCACTAAACGGCAGTGCTGGAAGGTTTCAAATGCATTCCGGAAGTGGCGTAACACGGCATCAACCTGGCCGCCATTGTATACGGCGCTGTGGGCCTCTTGGAGGAACAGAGCGATCCGAGTTCCGCAGGATCTCTGTTTGCGGAATCCATGTTGATTTTTATAGATCTCCCTTCCCCAGGAATGTCATGATCCTTGAGGATAAAACATGTTCCGTAATTCTACAAGAGATTGATGTTAACGACATAAGTCTATAATTGTGTGCATCTGTCCTTCTTAAAAACGGGAATGACCTCCTCATTATTCCAGTCGCTAGGTACCTACAGTTGCTCAAGCGATCTACGACAAATTATAGCCCGAAGGCGAGCAATCTCTGTATAATCTTGTAGTTATAGGTATCTCATCTGGTCCTGAAGCCTTTCCACTACTAAGCGATCGGTTATCTCAGTATTTGCCAAGATGATTGAAACGAGGGACCGTGTTACCGTCATCCGCGATGAAACAATTTCGGAAGACCGAAATCAGTATTTCGGCCTTCTCTCTGTTATCTTCCGTTTCGGTGCTAGTATTGGCACTGAGTGAATGATCAGATAATTTTTACCACTTACTGATTTTACATATGACCAAAACCTCTTGAGTTTTCACTCGGATCGGATGACAAACCTTTACTTTAAAGAGTCATTGAAAGCTTCTCTCATTGCTATGCTTACGCTCATTTTCTCTTTGTTCAGGTTTTGTTTGTCTGCTAGGTTCTTACTTCTCTTGTATCTGAGATGAAGTTCTATTTTTTACGTAGCAGTTTCCTAACACGGCTTTTAAACGATGGTGGGTATTTCCCATCTCTTTCCCTTCCTCGGAACATACTTGGCTAGGGCATATTGTACGATTCTTTTGAATTTTTCCATTTTTTTCCACGTTGAAAGGTCTCTGTTGGATTCCTTTCATGTTAATTTCTTAAGTATGTTGTCATTTACGACATAAATTCCTCTTCTAAATTTACTGTGGCGCTTCTGACTATCTGGGAGGAGACTGAGTAGTGGAACGTGTTACTTTTACACATAAACAAGAACGATCTGTCACACTACTACACTTCAAAACACAGTTTATATGTAATTCATGTCACACAGTCTCATACGGAACCTACATCCACTTTCTTTTGTATACTGTATATGATAAGATACTGTCATCCCCCTTCCCTTCTGTGTGAGAGAATGAATGAGCAAATGTATTTCTAGTTGCATGCTTGAGGGTAGCAGACAAGCCTGTCTGCTAGAGAACAGTAGCACCAACGTAGCAACAGGTAGCTACGCTTTCTAAAAGCAGAGAGGTTTCTATTGTTAGTATGGTCCTGTCCGGCCCTTGTCATGTTGGTATAGGAAGCTGCCTCTCTGGTCACTTCCGTTTGAATCGGTTAGCACGCTCGGTAGGAGCCCAGGTCAGTCTGTCCGCGGCGAGCGTCTGAAGTGGTAAGATCTCCGGCTAAACGCGTGTCTGCTAAGTCCGTAGGACAATGGATTTCTTAAGTTCAGCCTAACTGAAAATTTAATCACCTTTATCTCAGGTTTAGCTCTAAAATATCTAATGTTATCTTAAATTGCAACGCAGTGTATTTCGAGTGTGAAGTTCAGAATATCTTCCGCTAGTTGCTTTGCACTACTTTGTGAGTAAAGTGGAACCACGTATTGATCTGTAACTCTAACTAAGATCATCAATCTTAGATGCAAATGTGCGTGAGATTATAACGTCTCCTCTTGACAATATTTTTCAATATAACAACTTTTCTTTATGTTCAACCCACGTGGGCTGTACTTTGTGAGACCAGTACCACGTGCTTATACAACTGTTTGACCCATCAGGTTAATAGTAAGACGATAGTAACCAGTTCGAGGTTTTTCTTTTGTAAATTGCTTTTCGATCTAATTTATTTTAATTACCAAAATTATTGTGGAGTTACGCTCTTTGTGTAAACCAAGTTGACCACGTGAAGCATGTGGTGTAATCATCAAAGTAGCCCTCAGCGATTCTTTTCGGGAAGATTTCACAGAGAGTTAGTATGAATTCAGTATACCAGTGAGTGGTAATTACATGACGGACAGGATTGCGCTACGAACGTAACTTCTTTGGGTGAAAATTGAATCTGTTGGTTGTGGTTAATTTCCTCTTGCATATGTTTCAACGATCTTTGTGTGTTATTTTATGAATGCAGTGTTGTATGCAGTCTCCCAATCTTGGCTCCATATTTGATGTGTTCCGTAAGATTACAAACTCACATTTTCACAATCCTAAATAAGGCACCAGTTTATTTATGAATCAAGTTTAATATGCTGAAATTTTAATGATCAATGTTAAAATAAATTTCCAAATATAAACTGATTTATTTCTTTTTATTTAAATTCTCTTTTTATATATACATCACCGGTTGTCGTATGACGATTAAAAGATTATAATTAATGTTAGTCTGGTTGCGAATTTGGTAAGCTAGACTGGATACCTGATGAAACAGTTGCTCAGTAATACAAGGTCAACTTCCCCAGATAGCTCACAACTTTTAACCCGCTTTTATGCTCTTGAATATCAGCACCGCTTTCAGAACAAATTAATTAAAGCAACAACATTACACATAACAACATTACAACATCTTTGTCCTCATTACCGAATATTTGATGCCGACTGCTCAGATACTCTGAAATATGCATCCTGTCACTCTTGCTAAGCAAATATATCTTCCTACCTTTCTTAACATTCTTTGTCAGACCCGTTATCATGGATGCTATCAGATCCTTATGATCACTGATATATTGCTCTATGTTAACTGATTCGATAAGTACAGGCCTGTTTGTAGCCAGGAGGTCTAAGACGTTGCCCTCACCAGTCGGTTTTCTAACCAAGATGCCCAGTACAATGTCTCTGGCACCAGTTCTTATGTCAGAACACTTCCAATCTATACCTGGCAAGTTGAAGTCATCCCGTATTACAACGGCCTGATCAGGAAAAATACTAACGATATTCTGCAAGTTCTGTCTGAATCGCTCTACTACCAGAGTTCCTGACTCAGGTGATCTATAAAAGCATCCGATTACCATTTTTGACCGATCTTTCATACTTTCATACTTTATCCAGATTAATTCACAATCGGAAGCCGCGATAAACTCACTACGTTTTATTGGATTCTTTACTGCAATAAACAGACCCCACCATTAACGACTAACATATTCTTACTATAAACATTCCAATCTTAACATAGGATTTCGTTGTTATTATCGTCTAGTTTCAAGCAACTTTCTGTTTCAAATACTATCTATACTAACCTCCAGTAAGCGATACTAATTCTGTAACCTTTCCCTGGATGCTGCTGCAGTTTACTAAAATCATATTAACCTTTCCTCCTCTGCCGGCCGATGTGGCCGAGCGGTTCTAGCGCTTCAGTCTGGAACCGCGCGACCGCTACGGTTGCAAGTCAGAATCCTGCCTCGGGCATGAATGTGTGTGATGTCCTTACGTTAGTTAGGTTCAGGTAGTTCTAAGTTCTAGGGGACTGATGACCTCAGATGTTAAGTCGCATAGCGCTCAGAGCCATATGAACCTTTTTTCCTTCCTCTGATCTGCGACGACAGATGTTATCCAAGGACATTGTGGCTAATTTATCAGGTAAAACGTCTTTGATCCCAAGGGAGGGTTTCTCTAACCTAATAAATCCCCATGTGAGCGCCACAAGTACTCCGGTACCGTAGTAGCCGCTTCCTGAGTGTAGTGCACACCTGACCTGTTAAGGGGAACCCTACAATTCTGCACCCGATAGCGGAGGTCGAGAAATTCGCATCCGATATCGTCACAGAGTCATCTGAAACATCTTAGGTGTGTTTATTAATAGGTGTGCACGCCGGTTCTGCAGAAAATAGATAATAGTTCCACTTTCTGCCGCCAGATGAAAATATGGCGCCATAAACAGTACTATGTGATGTGATTGCAAGAAAAAGCAAAGAAGGATCAAACACATGATAACGGTGGTTCTGGCACTTTTATTAGGAAATTGTCACAAGCTGCAACATTTGTTCAATATGGTATTTCGTCTCAGCAACATGCTGCGTCCATAACAGGTCATTATCGACAGCTGCTCGCTGCATATGAAGTGTAATCAGAGCGTTATGTCGTCGTATGCTATCCTTCAGATCGGGAAGAGTCTGGATACATCCCTGAAGAGACGATCTTCCGGATATCTCCACTACCAGAAATCACGTGTATGTATGTTGAGGTGACCTGCAAGGTCACACGTCTTAAAAATTGCCTGAGGTTCCTCGAAGAAAATCTTTCACCTGGCAAGCGCAATGTTGTGTAGCTCCATGAAAATAGTTGTGTGGACACAGCTGAGTACTTGTAAAGCTGGAATCATTTGTTGAACGAGGAGGTCCTTACAACGTCGAGATATCAGTGTACACCTAATAGGCTGTCGAGGTGTCAGTACGCAGAAAAACGCATTGCAGGTGAAGAGGCCTGTGAAGCCGCACCACACAGTGACATAAGCTGAGTGCAGAAGATGTTCCTGCACAACATCTGGCGACCCCAATGTGACAGTTCTGTGCATTCACGGAACTGTGCAGACCAAAATGTACCTCACCCGTCCAAAGAATATTCCCCGGCCACATCTCGTCTGTTTCCATGTGTGCCAAAAAACGAAGGACAAAGTGAAGGCAAAGCGCTGTAGCCTGTCTTGTGGCTTCCTTTGGTGTACAATCTGAATATTGTAGAGTTACCAGAGTATGGTTCAAATGGCTCTGAGCACTATGGGACTCAACATCTGTGGTCATAAGTCCCCTAGAACTTAGAACTACTTAAACCTAACTAACCTAAGGACATCACACACATCCATGCCCGAGGCAGGATTCGAACCTGCGACCGTAGCGGTCACACGGTTCCAGACTGAAGCGCCTTTAACCGCACGGCCACACCGGCCGGCAGTTACCAGAGTAAAATGCGTCGCAAAACCTTTTCAAATGTTGAGGAGGGGGGAGGTGATTCCCATGACACAGCTAGAGCACTGGCTGCAGAATTCGAGGCATGTGATGCACTGTCGGCTACAGCTGCAGCAATTTCATCAACAACTGCCATGGGAAAGGGCCGCCTCCTCTCCCTGCTCCGCCACCTACTTCACCCGTATCTACAAATTTCTCGATCATATTATTTAGCCCATTTATTGAGATGGAGCCTCCTCACAGATATTTCTACCGGTGATATTTCCGCAGTGCAGCGCTCCTATTGCTCCCGTTCTGACAAAACAACTTTACTAACTTTCTTCGCAATAACCATTGCGTTTCATACGGAAAACTTCAACCTTCTTAACCCTTAACAGCAGGTCACTTCACAATGGCCATTAAAATTGCTACACCATGATGATGACGTGCTACAGACGCGAAATTTAACCGACAGGAAGAAGATTTTGTGATATGCAAATGATTAGCTTTTCAGAGCATTCACACAAGGTTGGCGCCGGTGGCGACACCTAAAACGTGCTGACGTGAGGAAAGTTTCCAACCGATTTCTCATACTAAAACAGCAGTTGACCGGCGTTGCCTGGTGAAACGTTGTTGTGATGCCTCGTGTAAGGAGGAGAAATACGTACCCTCACGTTTCCGACTTGCGGTTTATCGTATCGCGACATTGCTGCTCGCGTTGGTTGAGATCCAATGACTGTTGGCAGAATATGGAATCGGTGGGTTCAGGAGGGTAATACGGAACGCCGTGCTGGATCCCAACGGCCTCGTATCACTAGCAGTCGAGATGACAGGCATCTTATCCGCATGGCTGTAACGGATCGTGCAGCCACGTCTCGATCCCTGAGTCAACAGATGGGGACGTTTGCAATACAACAACTACCTGCACGAACAGTTCGACGACGTTTGCAGCAGCATGTACTATCAGCTCGGAGATCATGGCTGCGATTACCCTTGACGCTGCATCACAGACAGGAGCGCCTACGATGGTGTACTCAACGACGAACCTGGGTACACGAATGGCAATACATTTTTTTTTTCGGATGAATCCAGGTTCTGTTTACAGCATCATGATGGTCGCATCCGTGTTTGGCGACATCGCCGTGAAC
The DNA here is from genome assembly GCF_023864275.1 of Schistocerca cancellata. Taxonomy (NCBI): domain Eukaryota; kingdom Metazoa; phylum Arthropoda; class Insecta; order Orthoptera; family Acrididae; genus Schistocerca; species Schistocerca cancellata. The sequence goes on along the minus strand of NC_064633.1, from coordinate 484,741,356 downwards.
GTACATTGGAGGCGTGTATTCGTCATCGCCATACTCGCGTCTCACCCGGCGTGATGGTATGGGGTGCCACTGGTTACACGTCTCGGTCACCTCTTGTTCGCATTGACGGCACGTTGAACAGTGGACGTTACATTTCAGGTGTGTTACGATCCGTGGCTCTACCCTTCATTTGGCCCCTGCGAAACCCTACATTTCAGCAGGATTAAGCACGACCGCATGTCGCAGGTCCTGTACGGGCCTTTCTGGACACAGAAATGTTCGACTGCTGCCCTGGCCAACACATTCTAGAAATGTCTCACCAATTGAAAACGTCTGGTCAATGGTGGCCGAACAACTGGCTCGTCACAATACGCCAGTCACTACTCTTGATGTACTGTGGTATCGTGTTGAAGCTAAATGGGTAGCTGTACTTGTACATGCCATCCAAACTCTGTTTGACTCAATGCCCGGGCGTATCAAGGCCGTTACTACGGCCAGAGGTGGTTGTTCTGGGTACTGATTTCTCAGGATTTATGCACCCAAATTCCGTGAAAATGTAATCACATGTCAGTTCTAGTATAATATATTTGTCTAATGAATACCCGTTTGTCATCTATATTTTTTCTTGGTGTAGCAATTTTAATGGCCAGTAGTGTAAATCAAAGTTCGTCGTCAAGCAGCTGCTTACAGCGCCATTTTTTCACCTGGTGGCCAAATTTTTTCAGCATATTTCGTGAGCGCACGGATTAGTGAACATACCTAGGATGCATCAGCGTCCTATGATGTATCTATCTTATCCTGTACCTGCTCGGAACACCTGCAGAGTAACTGTGAGCACCTAGTAGACAACAGCGCAACTCGCAACACCTGAAGAAGGCAACTGAGCCGGATGTCGAAATATTCTGCACAGGGTGGAAAGAAAAACTCAACTGAACACAGGGAAGTAAACCGTCAACATTGATGAATTATTACTGGCTATTCTTCGGCTCATTCCAGCTGAGTAATGTGCTTGCAACTTAATGTGTTTATCTACTCTGCGACTGATTTCTGTTGCTAGAAGTACAAGGCGCCGGTAACGGAACTCACACTCCGCGCCTGGGACCTGCGGCCCGGAGGCTGGGAAGGCGCGAAAGCCCGGCAGCGCGTAGCCAGCCTCGGTGATTATTGGCCCCGGGGGTGGCGGGGCGGCGGCGGGGGCAGGGCGTCGGCAATTTGGCCCGGTGTTATTACCCGGCCGCTGGTATCGTACCATCTCGCCGTAATGCGCTGTGTAATTGCCCCCGAATGCCGGCTTTAATTTCATTTCTGCTCGGCGCGGCTCGGCGTGGACGCCACCATTAGGAGCCGTTGTTTCAACACCAGCAGCGCCAGCGCCGGCGTCCAGAAAGCTGGAAGACGCTCCGCCGCCTCCGCAGGCACCTGGGCGGATGGGCGCCGCCTCCCGCGTCCTCCCTCGCGAGTGCTCCGGAACCTCGGAAGCACGTTGATTACCAGCGTGCCGCTAGAGTAGCTCACGAATCGTGGATAGCAGTTCGTACCATACGTTGGTCTCGCCGTTCCCGACAGCTCGCTTACATCGAGTCTGGTCGGCTCTCACAACTTCGCTCACCTGGTATTCTGCACACGGTAACTGTTCTGGCACTCTGTATTCACGGCAGTTATTAAGGAACAGAGACATTGTTAGAGATGAATAGTCGCAGGCAGTGAAGATTCAAATGACTCTGAGCACTATGGAACTTACCATCTGAGGTCATCAGTCCCCTAGAACTTGGAACTACTTAAACCTAACTAACCTAAGGACTTCACACACATCCATGCCCGAGGAAGGATTCGAACCTGCGAGCGCAGCGGTCACGCGGTTCCAGACTGAAACGCCTGCGGCCACTGCGGCCGGCGCAGGCAATGATGGACAACGAGAAACGCACTACGTACGTAATAGACTTTACAATGAAAAATAGGACAGGTTTCACCACATGGGAAAGCAGAATAAAACACTTAAATAAAATTCATGTTTCGCACAGGTCAGGCTCCCAACATAAAGGTCGATATCGGACTCATGGTAAGGAATATATTCTCCTTGTGTACTAATGCTTGTTTTCCATTCGTTTAGCATCTTCACTTCCGAGCGTGTCCGACCTCTACGATCCTGTGTGAATGGGTATTGTCGTCCATAAACAGAAAGTCGGTACGTACCGCACACTGAAGGACATGATCCACAATAATATCATTGCAACGCCGCTGTGTTGTAACGGCACCTCGCGCGTAGACATGCAGCACTGTTTGACCATTATGTGTAATGCCTGTGCACATCATAACGCCTCGGCCATACCATATTTTGTGGTGTGCCGTGTGTTCCCTCTTTCTCCGCACTCACTGGTGGCCAGAATCACTTGCCACAGTGAAGCGGGATACGTCGCATAACATCGTTCTACACGACTGTTGTCGACTTCAACCAACATGCTCCATAGCGCCAACGAGCTCTTTCTCGACGATGGCGTGGTTGAAGTGGGATGAATTCAACATGCTACCAAGTGTATAATAAGTGCCTTATAATCGCCGCGGAATGATTCTGGCAGAGATACGTGTACCAGTAGCGATTGCAAAGTCTGCAGCGATGTCCCTACGAGTGAGATGTGTGTTCCTTTCCGCCAATAAGGCTACGTACCGATCCTCTTGCAGTGTCGTGGTCCGCCTGCGATCGCTGGCATACTTTCGCAAAGCATTTCGTTCTTCGGAGAACTTTTTTAATCGCGAGGTGACGCCACATGTAACTGCCTATAACCCGAGAATGAATAAAGCTATGTTTAAAATAACAACGGCATTGTTTTTCTGGTGAAATTCTCTATCTGTTTGATATGTCACATGACCACATTCCCATTTGAAATTTTGGAGTTGAATACAAGATGGCGGCTTCCAAGATGGCCGCCATGTTGGCGGCATAGCCTATAAAGTTTCCCCCTTCCCGTTCCTGACGTGTAGGGACTCTGCTTCCTTGTTTGATACTCCATTTGAATTTTATGAGGGTGTTTCCGGACTTTAGGGCCACTGTAGATTAAAAGCGAAGAAACTGCAAAGAGGTAGGAAATGAGGGAGATGGGATCACGATAAGTTAAAAGAACCAAAGGGAGCAGGGAATCATAGGCCATATCTGGTTCCATCAGGACGTACTCCATCACAGTTATTCAAGTGTGTGATTTTCTTGACGAAAAATTTTGAGGCCGTTGGTTTGCGCATGGTTCAGCCAATATTTACAGCCACACTGCAAAGGCCGTCACGAGTCCTGGAACTTACCACGACAGTCACCTTAGTAAAATCATCAGATGATCAATTCCAATTAAAAAATGATCTAGAGAAAATTTCTGTATAGTGCGGAAAGTGGCAATTGGGACTAAACAAAGAAAAGTGCGAGGTCATCCACATGGGTACTAAAAGAAATCCGATAAATTTTGGGTGAACGATAAATCGCACAAATCTAACGGCTGTCAATTCGATAAATACCTAGGAATTACAATTACGAGCAACTTAAATTGGGAAGACCACATAAATAATATTGTGGGGAAGGGAAACAAAGACTGGGCTTTGTTGGCAGAACACTTAGAAGATGCTACAAACCCACTAAAGAGACAGCTTACTTCACACTTGTCCATCCTCTGCTGGAGTACTACTGCGCGGTATGGGATCCTTACCAGGTGGGATTGGTTCAAATGGCTCTGAGCACTATGGGACTCAACTGCTGTGGTCATAAGTCCCCTAGAACTTAGAACTACTTAAACCTAACTAACCTAAGGACATCACACACATCCATGCCCGAGGCAGGATTCGAACCTGCGACCGTAGCGGTCGTGCGGTTCCAGACTGTAGCGCCTTTAACCGCTCGGCCACTCCAGCCGGCCCCAGGTGGGATTGACGGAGGACATCGAAAGAGTGCAAGGAAAGGCAGCTCGTTTCGTGTTATAGGGGTGAGAGTGTCACCGATATGATACGCGAGCTGGAGTCACAGTCACTGAAACAAAGGCGGTTTTCTTTGCGGCGAGATCTATTTACGAAATTTCAATCACCAACTTTCTCTTCCGAATGCGAAAATATTTTTTTGACTCCCACCTACGTAGGGAGAATGATCAGCATAATAAAATAAGAGAAATCAGAGCTCAAAAAAAAGATTTAGGTGTTCCTTTCTCCCACGGGTGGAATGGTAGAGAAGTAGTATGAAAATGGTTCGATGAACCCTCTGCCAGGCACTTAAGTGTGAATTGCAGAGTAACCATGTAGATGTAGATGTATTATTTCGTATGTCACCCTTTGCTTGCGACACATCTGTGTAATTGCCAAAGTTAAGTATTGTATTTGATTAATTATAATAAAACTCATTAATACGAGTTGTTTGATTGTCTAGTGAACCGAGTATGCAGGTTCCCTAGACACAACGGGACTGACGACGAGGCTAGACGAAAGACTGATGACAAGTGAACTGGTGGATCACGTATGGCTAACAAATCCGACTGAAGAGAATGAACACCTTTACTGTTTATGTCCACAGTTCTGTATCACATAACACATTAAACAAAGCACGCAAATTTGCAATGTGTTCTGCTACGACAATATCGTCGAAATAGTTTGAACAGTTTGGCACTTGAGCAGTTGGCTGTTCCAAATACCGTTGGAAAGTGGCGGTTGCGGAAGCGTTGCCAAAAGGCAAACGCTAGTATATAAACAAGCCCAAGTGAGTGTTTACAACACACACAGTTTGAGATTCTTCCTCTAGTGGTATTTTAAGATATGCATCGTGCAAATCAATTTTTGAAAAGTAGCGACCAGCGCCTGATCTGTCCATGAGATCCTCTGGGCGTGGCAATGGAAAAATACCACTCACAGTTTGACTATACACTTAAAGTCAACATATAGGCAAAAGCGACCTGAAGGTTGGGGGAGAAAAATCAGAAGACTTGTATGGGCGCAATAGCTTTGCTATCTTGCAATTCTTCAAGTTCAGTAGCTACTTTGTCCAGTAACGCAATGGCAGCATTTCTGGCCCAGCAAAATTTCGGCTGAGCATTGCCTTTCATAGTAATATGTGCAACAAAATTGTTAGCCTTGCCTAAATCTTCGGAAAAGAGTTCGGGTAATCCTTTCAGCAAGGTAGCTAGACTGTCTTTGGCATTGAATGCAGTCACTGACAACACATCATCCTGAATTTGAAAGCCAAACAAATCATACGAATCAAGGCCAAATATATACTCACAATCGCGTGATTTTAGGACAGTGAAAGTCACCGTTTGGGTATGCGAGCGATACATGGCAGACAAAGTACATTTTCCGAGAATGGGATTGTCTTGTTCAGTAAAAGTCGTCAGCTGTGTGCTAGTTTTAGACAGGCGTGAGGAGCCTAATAGTTCATATGCGTTATGATTCAGCAATGTAACAGAGGCACCCGTGTCCAACTGAAATTTCACTCGTTTTCCTCTAAGATGCAAATGAACAAAACGTTTGTCGCAATGGCGTAGTACCGAAGAGATGGTTCGCTTGATAGTTGTGCCAATGCCTGCAGCAGCCTTTGAATACACTGTGATTACATGGGCCTTGTGACGAGAGTTTTGTGAATTGGCAGAATTCTTACGTTTGTTCTGTTGCAAACATATGGATTTTACATGATCTTCCTTGCCACAAGCGGAACGTTGTGCTTGTCTGGACGGGCGATCTTGGCGTTTGTGCCATGAATAGCATCGAGGGCATGACATGATTCTCGTCGCCTGTTTAGAGAAATGTTTACGCGGCTCGTACGCGCATGATGTTGTTACCTACGTTGTTGTTACGTGAGCAAGGGACAACGCAACCCGACAAATTGGTAGATACTCAATTTTATCGGCCACCACGGAACCTGAATCATACTGGCCTAGAATTTTCACTACGAGATGAAATGATGGATCTGACTTCTTCAAGCCGGCAGGGGTAGCCGAGTGGTTCTAAGCGCTTCAGTCTGGAACCGCGCGACCGCTAGAGTCGCAGGTTCGAATCCTGCCTCGGGCATGGATGTGTGTGATGTCCTTAGGTTAGTTAGGTTTAACTAGTTCTAAGTTCTAGGAGACTGATGACCTCAGAAGTAAAGTCCCATAGTGCTCAGAGCCATTTGAACCATTTTGAACATCCCCCCCCCCCCCCTTCAGCATCCGGCACCGAAGGAAAGCCGCAAGTATCGCTTCGCGACACATGGTATTATGTTTTTCAGGGTTTTTAGCGGCAGGAAATGCGAGGCGAGATCAAATGGTTCAAATGGCTCTGAGCACAATGGGACTTAACGTCTGAGGTAATCAGTCACCTAGACTTAGAACTACGTAAACCTAATTAACCTAAGGACATCACTCACATCCACGCCCGAGGTGGGATTCAAGCTTAGAATCGTTGCGGCTGCGCGGTTCCGGACTGAAGCGCCTAGAACCGCTCGGCTACATCGGCCGGCTCGCAAGTAATATTTTTCTTTTATTGTCGCTACTTCGTTTTCTTCTAATGGTACTATACACTAGTTTTGTATGGCGTTTGAAAGACTCTTCCAAGACTTCAACGACATGATGTATAGGGACCTTGATCAAATAGTATGAAGGCAACAGCACCGCAGTCCACCGTCCCGGCGTCACGAGAAAATGTTCCACAAACGCCGGCAGTATGACACCAACTGTAAGAAAACCCGTAACTCAGGTGTGGTTGGTGTGTTAACATGTGCGCTTGAAGACCATCAGTCTGTGTTCTGCTGTTTTAGCATCAGATAACTTGCTCGTAAAACTGGTAAGACTTTCATGATGTATATGACACTCGAAAAAGCAAAAATCATTTATGGCGAATATCGCCAAACTGTTTGGGCAGCAGTGCGGTTTAATGTTGAAAAAAATCCCAATCGTGCCAAACACTCAACACCTGTCTTTTGAAGCATTGCCGGCCGCTGTGGTCGTGCGGTTCTAGGCGCTTCAGTCCAGAACCACGAGACTACTACTGTCGCAGGTTCGAATCCTGCCTCTGGCATGGATGTGTGTGATGTCCTTAGGTTAGTTAGATTTAAGTAGTTGTAAGTTTTAGGGGACTGATGACCTCAGCAGTTAAGTCCCATGTGCTCAGAGCCATTTGAACCATTTTTTTTGAAGCATTATAAAAAAGTTATCGATACTGGAAGTGTGGAGAAAAAAACATGCGCCAAAGAAAAAGAAGAGCAACTGATGAAAGAAGTGAAAGTAACATTTTAGCAGCAGTAACACACAGTGAAAAAGTCTAGGAATTACGAGAGGGATCAACCAAACGAGTGTTTTGAAAACACTGTATTCCATCACATTTCGTCTTTACATTTCGCTGCATCTATAGCTTCATGGCAATGACTTCCAGAATTAGTTACAGTTCTCCGAAAAGTACAAAGTGATACGTCATATCTATGCACTCGTTGTTTAAGAAAGAAGAATCGTTTACAAGCTACAGGTATGTCAATCTTCGTAATGTGCACAAACCGTTAGCTGAAGATCTACCATGGCTCAAAGAAGTGGATAAAAGCGTTTTTGGTCTATCAGAGTTTGGTGCGGGTATTGTTGGTGCATGTTTTCCAATACCCGCATCATTGGTCCCCGTTTTGTTGATGGGAATCTAAATACACTCAGGTACCTCGAGTTCCTAAGATACACTGCTGCCGCAGATATTGGAAGACGTCCTACTGGATAGAAGGCAATCAGTGTAGTACCAGCATGACGGATGTCCCTCCCATTGTTAACATGTAACGACAGGCCCACGCAAGAGAATATTTAGAGAGTACTGGAATGGTCGTTCAGGAGACCTTAACACTATACGTGTCAGTGTAGAATGCGTATCGAATCTGTGTCTATCAGGAAACACCAAAAACTCCCTAAGGCATAAAATGCATTGTAACACGCACCTGTGCTGCCTTTAAGTCCACATGAAATTCAAGGTGTAGTACTGTTTCTCCAGAATCACTTACGGTTTCTCCAGAATGACCTCATAGCTGGTAGCACTGCTGAAGGTCAATGTTTTGTTCACATGGCATGACAGCCGTGATAATAAACATACGAACCGTACCTCAGTTACGTGTTTGCTTATATTTGGTATAAGAGGGAAGACTGTTGCGGAACCCTTTCTCGTAAAGGCTGGTCAGTGGTTTGCGGAGCTGTTAACTTGATACTCTTTGATCGAGTCTCATAGATGTTATGTCGCTGAAGCTCTCTTACAAGCTTATTTCAAATACCGCAAAGAAAACAGTAAAATCCATTAGAAAAAAACAGTGTCAGTGCCACTATTCAGTGACTCTAAACTACAAAAAATTACTTGCGAGCAGCGGAGATTTTTTGTAATGTTCGCTATAACTTGGCAACAATCTCACCTCAGTATGTTTGTTCATTGTGGATATATTTGAGGTGGCCTGTCTTAGCTGCCTCACCCTGTATACTGGCGTGGACCGCAGCTCGTCTGGCAAATCTCATAACAACCACATATTCCTCGCAACATGATACTGCCGCAAAGGGCCCATTTGTGTTTCGCATTTCACGTGTGCAGCATTCCTTTTCTGGAAGGCTCCTTATTCCGACGCCACGATATGATTCATCCCACCAAACAATTTGTTTTCTTTGTCCATAATCCATCTTAGTTCCATGATCCCGTCGTCATGTTTTCGCGCTTAATACAATTTCGCGTCTACGCTGTGGGTGAAAATGGATGACTACATGACCTATGAAGTTTTAGCGCTGTCTTCATATCGAAACTTGTGGTCGCTTGAATATGTTTTGAGAAGAGGGGTTTAATCACTCGTCCTGTTGACGATTAAGTTAGAAGCCATGGCATGGATGTATTTATAAAGGCGATTTCTTCTGCACTTACTACTTAAAATCCAGTTACTTGTCCGTAAGCTCCTCACAATATTTAGTCACCGTCTTTGTCATCATGAAAATGCGGACGTTACACGTATGTTGCAGAAGCCAGAGACTTTGCTGTGATTATGCTATTTTTTCATGTTGTCAGGTCTAATGCCCTGATAACAAATGAATTTTAGTTCTTTTAGCATTATTAAATCGAATATATTTGTTTCCCGACATATCGATATGACCGAGCGAGGTAGCGCAGTGGCTAGCACACTGGACTCGCATTCGGGAGGACGACGGTTCAATCCCGCGTCCGGCCATCCTGATTTAGGTTTTCCGTGATTTCCCTAAATCACTCCAGGCAAATGCCGGGATGGTTCCTTTGAAAGGGCACGGCCGAATTCCTTCTCCGTCCTTGATGAGACCGATGACCTCGCTGTTTGGTCTCTTCTCCCAAACCAACCAACCAACCATATCGATATCGAAACAGCCACCTCGCAATGTGGAGCAACGAGACACACTCGGGCCGACGCTGATAACGGTCAGCACTGCATCAATCCTTTGTCATCCCTGAGTCTAACAGGATTGTGCCATGTGAAGCACTGTGAGGTGCAAACCAATCTTCCCACTGAGGACACCTTCATCCTACTGTCCTTTGCAAGTCCTATCGAATGCTGTTAAAAACAAATGTCTCCATGCCGTATGTTCGTGGGTAAATATGTAATGGGTATTTGACAAATGAGAACATTGCCCACTGCAGGATATGCATTAATATTCTTTATTCACTTTGCGCATTTTGCTGATTTCGACATTGTGTTATTTTCAAGCACAAGCGTTAAAAGACAGAAAAAAAATGGAAATGCCTCTCCAGCTTCTCTGTAGAGCTTTATTGAGTCCAGTATTCGTTTCGACTTTTTTTATTAAGCCATTCTAAGATAGAGTTGAAACTGCCATACATATGATGGATATAAACATGTACATGACAGAAGATGAAATAAAGGTTACATATGTTTATGTAGAGACAGACTATGAAAATTTCGGTGGAAAAGTAATACCGAAAAGATATCAATTCAAGACTGGTAGGTTTGCTCAAAAAGGTTCAAATGTGTGTGAAATCTTATGGGACTTAACTGCTAAGGTCATCAGTCCCTAAACTTACACACTACTTAACCTAAATTATCCTAAAGACAAACACACACACCCATGCCCGAGGGAGGACTCGAACCTCCGCCGGAACCAACCGCACAGTCGATGACCGCAGCGCCCCAGACCGCTCGGCTAATCCCGCGTGGCACTGGTAGGTTTAAAATCTGTCTTGTCAAATGATGTCTTGATAATATTGTCCTGTCAAGACTGTGTAATTCATTAAATTATAATTATTCTTTATGCTTAAAGAGATCTATACTTTCTAATGCAAATTCGAATATGTCAAAACATTAATCAAAAAAATGGCTCTGAGCATTATGGGACTTAACTTCTAAGGTCATCAGTCCCCTAGATATTAGAACTACTTAAACCTAACTAACCTAAGGACATCACACACATCCATGCCCGAGGCAGGATTCGAACCTGCGGCCGTAGCGGTCGCGCGGTTCGAGACTCAAAACATTAACCTCTGCATACCCAAAGAATAATTATAATGCAAGTCTAGGGGACTAATGACCTCAGATGTTAAGTCCCATAATGCTTAGAGCCATTTGAACCATTATTCAAGCAAGTTTCAAATCTGCAAGACTTATATCTGTTGGCTATTACTTCATCACTGTATGTTTTATAATCTGTCTGTACATAAACATACATAATCCTTTTTTTCATCTTTCATCAATATACGTTTATACTTCTAGCATACGTATTGCAGTTTCAGATCCAGCTGAGATGGCTAACAATAACGCTGTAATCGGGTGCGGACTCAATAAAGTTCTGCAGTGCAACTGGAGCAGCCTTTTCAGTAATTAAGCAAACAGTTGGGGAGCACATGGAAAAACTAATAAAGATACAAATTTTTATGGGTATTTGCCACAATGAAAATTGCATCCCCGTTTCTGTTATCAAAAAACATGTATGGAAAGTTAGGGCTGTGTTTGATACCTGTCGCACGACGCAAAAATTGCAGTTTACAACGTCTTCAACGTGTCATAGAAAACAAAAAGGCACCATCCCTATAGTAATGCGGGATCCAGCAACTGTGTCCGATTTTGACTGTTAAGCAAACTGCTTAAGCAGCTCAGACTGGCGGCTGGCGGTGGGCATCGGGCCAGCTGAACGACGTTTAGGGCCATCATAACAGACAATAGCTGGCATCCGTGTCGAACAATGCAGCGCCCCGCCGATAGCTGAACCAATCGCGATCGCGAGCCGGAAGCCGGTGGGTAATTGTGGCGGGATCACCGGCAGTCCTGAATTACGGGCCCCGCTGCCGACGCGTTAGGCACACTTCTTTTTTCGGCCGCCGCGCGCGCCTTCGCTCCAGAGGCATTATTATAAATTGCAGCTTCCATCGCGCGCAATTAGATCCCCCGACGTGCGGGTTTTTATCGCCCATCGCGGAGCTGCACAACGAAACACAAAAGAGTGCGTATAAATCGCTGGCGGTAGCATTTAGGCTGATTGATACCCTCAGCGCCAACACTGGTGCACTACGTCACCAGCCCGCGAGGCTTTCCCCAGTTCGACAATCGCGAATGTGATTTTTCCGGTTTCCCGCGTCTCTTCTGTGATTGTCAGGGGAAGCGTGTGGCTCGCTACCGACGGGGGACAACGCAACACAGATAGTAACAGCGCCAAGAACCACTATGACACAGTACATGACACTAACACACCATCATTGTTGAACTACTTGATTTTAATCTCTTCCACAAATGTGTTTTTTAATATCTTTCTTATGTATGATCAGCTTCACTAGCGTGAACATTTCTATGTTGCCTTTCTAACGGCTTCCAGAGGTAACAAAGCTATGATTTTCAGTATACATACCTACTATAAAAATGTATGCATGTATGTTCCACATTTCCCCCTAAACCACTGAACCAATTTCAAACAAACGTGGTGCACATTAGACTTACTGTATGGAAATATTAGCCGTGGGCTTAAGGACGACATAGCTAACGGAGGGCTGGGGGCGGAATAGGACTGTAGCATACGCAGCGAGAATACCCAAACATTAATCATCCACTACTTCAGAATGAGAGCACTTACGAGCGGAACACAGCAAGTGCCATCTCTCAATTTCTCAAGAACTTCGCTCAGTGGAAGACGTATCTCAGCTTATCTGTAGATACTCTATCATTTCTGCGGAAACGATGCTCAAAATTTTCACGGTATTTCCGCTTCACTTTTGTGCTTTTTACCGCCCGAAGTCATGAGACGAAATGGTGGCTAAGTGGTTAGTGTCACGGCTTATTGATTTCCCATCCTGTGTCCGAAGCCCGAGTATTGTTTTATTTAATTTTTTTTATTGTTCTCATTTATCCACCCATATCCAGAGAAGATTACTACACGAATATTTCTTATCAAATTAGGAATACAAGGACGCTATATTTACTGTAAGATTACAACTGGATTTCACAAGTGTCACACATTTATTGTATAATACATGTCTGTGTGGTATGTTGAGGGGTTACAGCCTTTTAAATTCTCATATTCTGATATTTCAATCTCATATCAGCTCTTACATTAATTCTTGAATTTTATTCCTATGATTATTCTTCAACCAGATTTGGTGCACTGCCTTGGATGATTTCGATAGTAGAAACATTCGAAACACAGTTATTCTGGAAACCATGAGCTTCGTGAGAAGGCTGGTTTGCCACAATGTTCAAAATGTTCAAATGTGTGTGAAATCTTATGGGACTTAACTGCTAAGGTCATCAGTCCCTAAGCTTACACACTACTTAACTTAAACAATCCTAAGGATAAACACACACACCCTTGCCTGAGGGAGGACTCGAACCTCCGCGGGGACCAGCCGCACAGTCCACAACTGCAGCGCCCCGGACCGCTCGGCTAATCCCGCGCGGCTTGCCACAATGACATTTCTTCGTATGTATCACACACGGGAAAGAGACGTCTTTAACACTGGTGAAGATATCGGGTATTGAGGATCACGCCCAACGAATCACTCTTCCGAGAACTGGCGCTCGCAACCGATTATAAATCAAGATAAACCACAGGAATTTCGCTGAAAACAATTCTAAGTAATTTTCTCTTTTTTCATATAAATTCTTTCATCTGCCATACAGTTAGTGAACGAGTTAGGAAATCGTTACATCAATATACACTGGAAACCATTCGTCTAGTAAACATCTACAAACATGGGCCCAATAATGAAAATAAACGTAATAATCGGATTTCGAACACGAGGCGTAAATTTAAGAAGCCGCGACGCTAAGCAGTGTGTTGACACTTCATGCGAGCATAACGCTCGGTAAAGGACACATGAAGAAGCTCGAAAACTTTCATACTCGTATTTTTCAAGAACAGGCACGTATCTACGGATAAGCCTAAACACGCGTTCGCTTATTTTGAACTCTCCTCCACTGAGCGAGGTTTCTGGGAAATCAGAATAAGGCATTTCCCGTGTTTCTCTCGTCAGTGACTTGCAACGAAATTTACACATAATTTCAAACCCTTACGAAACATTTTCACGCTGACAGTCCCCACAAAATGATGAAAGGAAAAAGTTTATTGCTTACTACATTTTCGTTGTTCGTGCAGTAAAACTGCTGCTACAGGTATGACGTACACTATGTGATCAAAAGTATCTGGACACCGCCAAAAACATACATTTTCCATATTAGGTGCGTTGTGCTGCCACCTACTGCCTGGTACTCCATAACAGTGACCTCAGTAGTCGTTAGACATCGTGAGAGAGCAGGATGGGGCACTCCGCGGAATTCACGGACTTCGAAAGTGGTCAGGTGATTGGGTGTCACTTGTCTTATGAGTCTGAACGCGACATTTCCACACCCCTAAACATCCCTAGGTCCACTGTTTCCGATGTGATAGTAAAGTGGAAACGGGAAGGGACACGTGCAGCACAAAAGCGTACAGGCCGACCTCGTCTGTTGACTGAGACCGCCGAGAGTCGAAGAGGGTCGTAATGTGTAATGGGCAACATCTATCCAGACCATCACACAGGAATTGCAAACTGCATCAGGATCCACTGCAAGTACTATGACAGTTAGGTGGAAGGGGAGAAAACGTGGATTTCATGGTCGAGCGGTTGCTCATAAGTCACACATCACGCCGGTAAATGCCAATCGACGCCTCGTTTGGTGTAAGGAGCGTAAACATTGGGCGATTGAACAGTGGAAAAACGTTGTGTTGAGTGACGAATCACGGTACACAATGCGGCGATCCGATGGCAAGGTGTGGGTACGGCGAATGCCTGGTGAACGTCATCTGCCAGCGTCTGTAGTGCTAACAGTAGAAGACTGAGGCGGTGGCATTATGGCATGGTCGTGTTTTTCATCGAAGGGGCTTGCACCCCTTATTGTTTTGCGTGGGACTATCACAGCACAGATCTACATTAATGTTTTAAGCACCTTCTTGCTTCCTACTGTTGAAGATTGGCGATTGCACCTTTCAGAACGATCGAGCACCTGTTCATAGTGCACGGCCTTTGGCAGAGTGGTTACACGAATATAAGATCACTGTAATGGGCTGATGTGCACAGAGTCCTGACCTGAATCCTATAGAACACCTTTGGGATGTTTTGGAATGCCGACTTCGTGCCAGGCCTCACCGACTGACATCGACACCTCTCCTCAGTGCAGCACTCCGTGAAGAATGGAGTGCCATTCCCCAAGAAACCTTCCAGCACCTGATAGAATATATGCCTGCGAGAGAAGAAGCTTTCATCAAGGCTAAGAGTAGGCTAACACCATATTGAATTCCAGCATTACCGTTGGAGGGCGCCACGAACTTGTTAGTCATTTTCAGCCAGGTGTCCTGATACTTTTGATCACATAGTGTATTAACTTATGGTTTCCTTAATGGTAACTGTATTCGCGATAAACTTTGCAGACACTGTATGGCACATAGCACAGTAGACTGACGTCAAAAACGTTGAAACGCTTGAAAACGAACATGCAGGGCGAAATTTGTTCTAGATACACATGAAATATGCGTACAAAACGTGTGTGAAATATGTTAAATATAAGTATGTAAAATATATGTGGCATATGTGTATGCGGATGAAAAAACCTCCTAAACCCCTGGATCGATTTCAACCAAACTTTTCTCGCAAAGTATTTACTGTCTGGAAAGAAATAGTAAGTTAGTAACAACTAGCTATCACCTATTGGGCAGGAGGAGATCATATGGAGAGAGAGAATAGGTGGGAAGACAAAGGCAGACGGAGAGGGGGAAGGATGACAGAGAGATGAGGGAGGAAGAGATGGATACACATAGAGGGAGGCAGAGAGTATCAGGTGGACAGAGAGAGATGGAGGAGAAAATGTACATAGAGAGTGGGGATAGCAGTGAGAGGGACAGAGAGTGGTGGGTGGAGCATGTATACAGAGAGACGGAGGAGGGAGAGGTGCTACGCGGAGTGGCCGTGTGGTTTGAGGCGCCATGTCACAGATTGCACGACCCCTCCCACCAGAGGTTCGAGTCCTCCCTTGGGCATGGGTATGTGTGTGTTGTTCTTAGTATAAGTTAGTTTAAGTAGTGTGTAAGACTAGGGACCGATGATCTTAGTAGTTTGGTCCCTTAGGAATTCACACACATTTTTGAGGGAGAGGTGGACAGAAGGGGGGGGGGGGGCGGTGGAGACGGGCAGAGAGAGGAGGAAGGAGGAGATAAAATAACAGAATAAATACATATCCAGGCAATACCGGGAAGTCTGCTAGTTTCGTGTGATTATTGATCGAATTAAAAATTTTAGAAGTTTGTTATAATTTATTCATTAACAGATACAGTATTACGTTATAGTCTTAACACAATAAATCAGATATAAAAGTTAGAAACTATGTTTATGTCTTGAGGAAGCATAACTCACTACCCGCCAATTGTACAGATGGCATTCATCTACTGTTTCAGAATGACAGCACTTAGCGGTTTCCATCAGACTTTACACATAATTGAAAAACTTTTCAAAGCTTCACCTTGCTGATACCACTAGCACCCTTAGTTCATTTTTGCTGTTCATGTAGTAGAACTTCAGCATCACGCATGACGTTTTATTTTACATATTATTTATTTACTGTCAATTCTCTCCGCAACACGTTTTTCCGACAACATCCAGAAATACCACAGAATGTGTCTGCAAAGCTGTATCTTTGCATGGCGCACACTTAGGGGATATGGCTCATAAACGCTGAGATGATGTGAAAAGCTATCTTATTACATTAATTCTCTTATAAAGTAACCAGACGTTTGCAGCTGTTTTATTTACGGGAGCTCGATTCTTCAAATTATCGAGGGTGCTGTTACCGGTTGTAAGCTAACCATGAGACATGTATTTGTTATAACTGACATGTTATCTCAAACCATTAGAAACAATGTCGTAACATCTGTACAGTAGATACACTTGCAATGTCGGCAACTTTGTATTGTATAGTGTCGCTGCAGCTGTCTGACGGTTAATACGTTATCTTTGGAGTATAGCAGGTGTTTGACAACAACTGCCTGTAAGAAGTCTTTGTAATACAACAAGTATTTGACAATAACAGGTCGTAACAGAAGTGTTGTAACTGCAAGTTAGAACGCAAGTGTCAGTGGTTCTAGCTCAGTGAATGTATGTGCGGTTGTTTTTTGTGCTTGCGAGAAACTTACAAGTGACACCGTACATTAGTTGCTTCTAATGATTCCTCAAGATGAATAAAGGAAAGAGTATCGTTCCACCACATCAAGTATATGGAACATTTGTATCTGGATAAAAGATAATTATTACAGTTTGGAATAATGGAACATTGTTGCCACTGAGATACTACTTGGTACTTCAGCTCTAAAATTACAAGATCGAACCACTTCATAAATTTAGTTTTGTTAAAGGCTTTCCTGTGTCCGCAGCTCGTGGTCGTGCGGTAGTGTTCTCGCTTCCCGCGCCCGGTTTCCCGGGTTCGATTCCCGGCGGGGTCAGGGATTTTTTCTGCCTCGTGATGACTGGGTATTGTGTGATGTCCTTAAGTTAGTTAGGTTTAAGTAGTTCTAAGTTCTAGGGGACTGATGACCATAGATGTTACGTTCCATAGTGCTCAGAGCCATTTAAGCTTACCTGTGTTTTGAGTGATTTCGACTATGTAATTGTTATGTGAACTTTAATTATTATTTCGTAGTCATCATTATACCAAGACATTATAACCTGGAACAGGATCATATCTAAGGCGCTGCGGTCATGGACTGTGCGGCTGGTCCCGGCGGAGGTTCGAGTTCTCCCTCGGGCATGGGTGTGTGTGTTTGTCCTTAGGATAATTTAGGTTAAGTAGTTTGTAAGCTTAGGGACTCATGACCTTAGCAGCTAAGTCCCATAAGATTTCACACACATTTGAACATTTTTGAGCATCATATCCTTTCTCCTGAATTACTAGTGTCACATTATCAATGCTAAATTCGATAAGTATTGAGGACAACTTTGCCAGAAAACAAAATTAAATATTTTCTTGTGCTTGGACGTTCATATTATTGCTCACTAACTAAAGTTCGAGCAACAGCAATAGCGACTAACTCTTGAAGTTAACGTTAAAAAGGACTGTTGCAGTCATCCAATACACCAAATTATAATCAATCTTACTTCTTATTTAACCATATTAATCGATTTTCTGTGATTTTACTAATTTTCTATAGCCATTCCTTGGCTGTCGTGTTCCAGGACTACCGCCATGTCTTACTGTAGCTTTGAATTGTTAACGTTTCAACGATGTAACAGAGTTAGCGAATTTTAAATAATTGTAAAAGTTTGTCTATCAAAATTTGTAAAAGTAAAGACTGTAGTCTATGTTACGCTATGTCACTGTTACTGCGTTTGCGTACACTGTGATCCATTCAGAATTCATGTTCTGTATTATTACCTTGAATTGAAAATTGTTTGCGGTGCCGTAAACACGAAATCTACTGTGACGTCAGCAGTAAATCTGTAACTGATTGTCGTGTCTACCTATGTCTGTCTATAACCAATTGGTTTTAGAAATAAATTGTCCGCTTTTGTAGTCGCGACCGAATTATTTCATTACATAATTGGAATTTCACTAAAATAGAATTTTTTATTCACGGTAATTTCCTTTTACAATTTGTAATTAACATTTCTTTGCACTAAGTCTTTTTAAAAGACAATGTATTAATTTAGTGTTTTGGTGATTAGATATATCCTTCACCGCATCGTTTCTGTCAAATTACTTCGGAACGGATCCTTTTATACAAATTGGATACACGTAATCATTGTCGATATAATGTATACCGGACGAGACGAGAAGGTTATAACAGGGACAATCCATGACACTGAGAACCAGAAGATTCTGTATATGGGAAATAATGGCCATCGTTTTCTCCTCCACTTGCTATCGTCTGCAGTTCTTGTTTGACTGACATCTCTTGACGTGAAACTTCCGGCTACGTACGGCTTCCTGTTACTAGTGTAGCATAGGATGTGTTAAGTATTTTCGGACGTTTACACTGAAATAATGCCACAGAACTGCGATTTCGCTACACTTGTCGAGGCCAGAAGGTGGAATGATATATGTAGTATTTCTCCTGAAGGGAGGGATGCAACTAGAAGAATTTTTATGAATTGCCGTAAATAACCTTAAGATTTTTAGAATCGCCAACGAGTTTATCATGTTACAAACAAGTGAAGTGTTTTAACTTAACAAACTCCTGACCAAAGTTGGCGCATAATCGTGTGAGGTTAAAGTTTCGAGGCAGCAGTGCCTTTTATACTCGTCTAGGGCTGCCGGAAACAATCAGCTAAACATGACATGTAACTGAAGCAACTCATATAATTCTTAAGTTCATTTCGTACTGAATGTTAAATTCTTGAAGGCTGGTGCATTGAACAGTGCAGTTAACTTATTTTATACACGAGTATTTTACTGCAATTTCCGTGTTAGATTAATCAGTTTTACACGCAAGTACTAGATGTTTGTGCGTGTGAAATAAAGTTTGTTACATATTTTATAGTGTTCAGAACCTAAATATGGTGATCTGTTTATGACCTACTTATCAGCTGAGCTGTGATAGAGATTTACATGCGTTTGCTCTTAGTTGTCAATCAAGGATGTTGTGACTGTTTCATGACTGTGTGAAGCTTGTATGTGGAGGGTAGTGTTCATTATATATCCACTGTCCTCATCATCGTCAGTAACATGTATTAGATCTATGCCTACCACATCTCAGGCATTTATGTCTCGCACAATACTTTACTTCAGTAGAAACGTGCTGAAAAATAATCACAATATTTTTATACATGTAGTATAAAATAACCCGAGCCTATCGCGGTAATAAATGAGAATTTATGGAATAATTACAATAAGAAATCTTCCAAGAGGTAAATTTCTGAGCTGATTTCGTAAATAAACCTTGGAGGTCAATGAGTTCCGTAATAGTAAATGTTTTGTTTCAGCTAATTCCTTTTAAAATTTTTGAACGAAAACTACACCGGAGCTGTACCTGGCTTCCTGTGTTTATCCTGCTGTTTGACCTGCACCTCTGAGTTTTCCGTATAAACACGATGTTTTCTGACCAAATAACAGTTATCCTTCTCCGCTGCGGTTTCTGAGGATTATAGAGGATCAATTAAAACTATTTACGTCTGCAGTAGGTATTTGAGCACACTGCCGTAAGAGAAACTGCAAAATTTGTTGGTGTCACGGTTAATAAGTAACAGCAGCATGACAACTGGGACTTACCGTAATAATAAAAGTCATTTTTCGACAAATTTTGGTTATATTTTTTGTTGCTGTGGACTGGAAATGTACAGTTTGAAGGTAGTGTTCCAACATCGCAAAACAAGAGGTAGTTGGGCTCGTTTCTCCAATAGCAAAGACTGTATGCAGTGTAGCAGTCAATATGATCAGCGACACTATGGACCCAAAATTTCCAGCAGTGGAGACGAACCAGGAGTTCGACGAGACCTTCATAACAGTGTGAGTCTCAAGCACTACGGCACACTTGAAAGAGACAGTACCGGTAGGCACTTTCAAGCAAGATACCAGACAAAATAATTTCTCTGTATGTAGGACTGCAATGCTTCTCGGTGCTGATCGAAGCGGTCGTTGCTGAGAGGTTCCATGGAGGCAAAAGCTGGTGAGCTGAAAACCTGCTCTAAAGCTAAACTTTCCAATGTAAAATCACGCACTGCATTTAAGTGTGATCAGGCTGACGTGATCAGGAAGCACCTGAAATACATGAGAACTCCCCATTAGTTTTTGAAGAGCGCGGAGGTACATCTGTGGAAGGAGTAGAAAAACTATTGCGCGGTGAATGTGTATAAAAAGTTGTCTTCGGTGCAACACTTCATTATTTCTGTATGCGCCGATCTGCTGCATGTGACGAATCAGGAAACCAAGTGAATTTTTTAAAACTTTTTAAAGTAAATCTACAGAACAGCAAGTTGCAGTCATTATCACAAATACATTGGTGCATGTTGCTGAGGAAATTATAGACTAAAAGTAGTTATTATAGGCGAGGTGACTAGTTATTGAGCTTTTAACCTACAAATTACAGTTTACAGTCGGCATGTGAATTTGAATTGTTTAGTTACGAATTTCGAAATTATCATAGCAGTAAAAAGGCATTCGGTTTGAGGTTACGCTTGTACAAGAGAATATAATGGACGGAAAGTTCAAGTCTAATTTCTCGTTAACATGCTGGTTATTACGGACGAACCTCTAGTTCATTTAGACGAAGATGAGGGTGCGTGTAGTCGTAACATTGTGAGAAAAAAAGAAAATTACTGATCGCCGAAAATCATTGGAAAGATAAATCAGGATGACGAAACGCCTACACGAGCAGCGCTCTCACGTATACCACCCTAATGTCTATGCATGTCATGGACGAACACAGTTTCATCTCAAAAAATCTGCAAATCATCGAGAACGTTTTGCTAGAAGATAATATTTGAAGCCAGATAAAAGCAAATCATAATCTGATGCCACTGAACTCCAGATTAAAAGTAAAAAAGTAATCTTACCTTGGAATAAAAGTTTCCTTATTCCAGGAGCCAAGTCAAATATACAAAAGTATTTTTATACATATTTTCATATAAATTTAAGGTATATATGTATATATAAGCCAAGTATTTAAAATATAAGTTTCTTAGCAACAGATGTTCAAATTACATCGGAAGTTTACAGGGACAGAGTGTATCACATACGTCACAAACACTGTATACGGCTCTGTGTGGGAACCAGCATCTCTATAGGTAGGTTCCCGTCATCTCATCTTCCAGCGACCTATTGCTCAGACATTAAGTCAGGTGGTATATCGGATGACAATGTGCGCGAGCAAGTGCTCGTGCGTGCGCGCGTGCGCGTGTGCGCGCGTGCGTTTGTGTGTGCGAGTGAGTGAGTGAGTGAATGAGTGAGAGAAAGAGAGATAGATAGAGACAGAGAGAGAGAGAGAGAGAGGGGGGGGGGGGGAGGGGGAGAGCAGTTGTGGAGGTCCAGTTATTTGATATTTGTAGTGCGTTAGTTTAAGACCACATGAATTAGCAGCTGGCTGAATTGTTCTCAGGTCAATATAAAAATAAAGATCTATTTCTTTATTATTTTCACAGTCAAATAATCTACATGAAATTACTTCATTCAGAGTGTTTACGGTGTTGCGGAGGGTTTAGAGCTGTAACATCCTATACCCATCGGTGTAGACATGAGCAAATGTGTGTTGGCAACGGTGCATTAGGCCTCTTCCGTGAGGGCCATTATCGGAAGTCTGCATCTGTTATAAATTAAACTATTTGGTGGAGGAAGTAGTAGGCATTTTCAAGTACGAAATAAGTATAATTTCATATCATTTTGTAAGTAGGCTGTTTATGTTTTCTTTATGTAAGTAGGCTGTTTATGTTTTCTTATTGGTGACGCCACGTAGCGCTCTGTATGTAAATCACTGGCTGTGCTGTGTGCTGTCTGTGGCTAGTTTGCATTGTTGTCTGCCATTGTAGTGTTGGGCAGCTGGATGTGAACAGCGCGTAGCATTGCGCATTTGGAGGTGAGCCGCCAGCAGTGGTGGATGTGGGGAGAGAGATGGTGGAGTTTTGAAATTTGTAATACTGGATATCATGAACTGCTATATACATTATGACTTTTGAACACTATTGAGGTAAATACATTGTTTGTTCTCTATCAAAATCTTTCATTTGCTAACTATGCCTATCAGTAGTTAGTGCCTTCAGTAGTTTGAATCTTTTATTTAGCTGGCAGTAGTGGCGCTCGCTGTATTGCAGTAGTTCGAATAACGAAGATTTTTGGTGAGGTAAGTGATTTGTGAAAGGTATAGGTTAATGTTAGTCAGGGCCATTCTTTTGTAGGGATTATTGAAAGTCAGATTGCGTTGCGCTAAACAATATTGTATGTCAGTTTAAGCACAGTCATGTATAATTTTTCTAAGGGGACGTTTCATATGTCGACCCTTAGCTGAGGATCCCTGCCAGGATTCGAACCTGGAATCTTCTGATTTTTTCTTGTAGTTTGTGTAATTAGTGTAGATTTGGTTTATTGCTAGCACGTAATTGTAGAGAGAATCTCCTTTCTATTTGCAGTCTTTCACTGTTGTACAGTAAAACAGGTGTGGCACGCACGTAAATTTGCACCAAGTATTTTGCAGCTGCGCTTGCAATTAACTAGATATTATTTTCAGTGCTATGTTAATGTGTTCTCTTATTTTTGCTCTTCAAACTGTGTTTTTCTGTGTTGTCGTGTGAAATATTGTGACAATAATGGCGTGTGAAAAACGTAATACTAGGCTCCAAAGTAAACTGAGAAATGTCAGTGAAGACGAAAGCAGTGTGTTAGCGCCACCGTGTAATGAATTAACTAATGTTCAACATTGTAATTTGGTAATTGTGCATAGGGAAATGGAGCGGTCTACAAATAATTGTGTAGGCAGTGAAACAATTAGTGAACAGGGAAGCATTATCGATCGATCGGTTGGCAACAGCTCGCCTCAGGATTCCGAAATGACAGGACACAATCTTGCAAATACTGTAGATTCAGGTTTTGCGTCCTCACCGTTTTATCCTCAGGGGGGTACACGCTTACTTTGTGTACCATGTGTTTGGCAAGCACAAGGAGCCCTAGCTAATATGGTATTTGCTTATACAACTTTACACATCGGTACCATATTTTTCTAACACACAAATTACACAGCTATCTGATCAATTAAGTGAGAGATAAACATTTTTTTACTACATCAGTGACAGATGTTTACGTAATTACACCGTTGTATAACTTCACACTTACGAAATTGTATTTTGTCTGTACTTTGTAAACTGTTCATATTTTTTCGGACCCATTGTGATATTATGAGAGCTTTGAATGATATATTTGGTATGGGATCACGATTTTTAAGGTACGTTTGAGGCAGATGACACTTTTGACATGAGCAGAGAATTTTTAGGTTTTGAAATTATTGGAGGAAGCTACGACGATTTTGAGAGTTGACTGAGGTGTTATGATGTTATTTTTATGACGACGATGTGTATTATGCTGTTGTGGTATGTTTATGATCAATAAGCCGATGTTATATGAGGAATTTGAATATGCTACATACTTCTTAAGATGAAATATTGAAAAAGTGTCGACGAATATGTATATGTGTAATAAGGTAAGGAATAATGAGTAGTGGTTAGGGACTCTCATTTATGAAAAGGATGTTCGAAACCAAGAAACGTACTTTAAGAGTGATGAAGTGTGTGTAAATGCGTGAATGTATCACAATGCCAACAAAAATTTTTTGGACACTGTTATATTCATAAGATTTTGTTTCTACACATTTGCAATGCAAATTCTTGACCTGTGAAATATTTTTATATGAGACTGTCACTGTAGCGGAAACTGCTGTCGTTAATATTTCCGTAAGAAAGTTGAGTGACCACCTGCACGTAATGCGTTTTGGGCGCCCAGCTGAGAGGTAGTCGTCTGACAAAAGAAAGCCATTAGGTGAAAAAAAAAAAGGGAGGCCATTATCCTCGCCATTGACATTCCTTTAGAGAAAACATTGCAAATGCGACACCCTCATTACTTGGAAGGATACTTACATCTGCACACCTGATTATGACAAGCGTCTTTCTACGAGAGTTGAGAGAACTTCTACTAACTTATGAAATGTCATATGACTACTGAATGATATTTTTATGTTTTGGTTTGCGTAAATGCTTATTTCATTTAATATCTGGTTTCCAGCTGTGTTGCAGCGTTAGTTTTGTAAAATAAACTTCGATGCATTTGCTAATGTGAACACTTTCTGTCAACAGATCTATTAAATAATTATTTTATGACCCACATTCTTCGATAAAGGAGCTCTTGGAATGGAAAGAAAAATAAGAAGGGACTAATAACAGTAACTGCATACATAATTTTCTTTTCAACTACTTGGTAATATTTTTCGTAGAATAAGTTGTGGTGCACCACTTTAATTACATAGACATTAAGATGTGAATATGCATTTCCCTTGTCTGCAATGTTGTCTTTACTGTAATATTTTTTCTGCTTGAGCTATGTCATGTTTAGGTATAAGTTGCTGCTGTTTGCCAGGCATAGTGTTACTGAATTTGACTTTGTATTATTCTGTTAAGCCAGTTTTACTAATGATTTATTTTTATTGTTTGCTGCACATTGCCTTATATTAGTTGTAATATTGCAATTGCTTTGCTAATTTCTTAATGCTGCTTGCTTCACAAATCTGCGTTTTTTTCATTGCTGTTTGTGTTAATTATTTAATGCTTCTGCATTGCCTCGTCCCTTAGTTAAGCATCTGAGCTCAGTAGATTTAAGTTAGCTTAAGAGGGGGTAGACTATATAAGAAACTAACTATGATGAATTGGACGAAATGCATTAAGAAGTTATAAGAAAATAGTTTGGCCAAAAAAAGTAGTGCACAGTGGAGAAAAACTATTTTGAAAGAGGATGTGAACGGAATACAGAAAGCATGCTTGGATAGGATGTTTTTTTGGTTGGAGCAAATGTTGAAATAAGAGGGACGATATATGGAATGAAGTTTTGGGTTGGACTGCAGTACCAAATGTTACACTGAAAACAAACCTTGTCCTTTCCTTTTGTGTTATCCCACTATGTGTTTGTGTACCCTTGTGTATTTGTTTTCTTCCTGTCTCTGTGTAGTTTCATAGAACTTTTTCTTCTTTTAATATTAAGCTACATTCACTATGATGAGGAATACTGTTATCCTCAAATATAATTGGCATTAATAATATGTTATTTACCTTGTGAATATGCTTAGACATTATTTATTCTGTTTTGTTTTAATGCTAATATGTGAAGTGGATGTTTCAATAATTATTCTGATCTTTTATGTATGTACTCATGCCATAATTCCTGTAACACTGATGTATATGCCTATTTCTATTCTTTTGTAAAGCCTGTATTACTACAAACATAATCTGTATTGTTATGTTCTTTAATGATGTATTTTGTACCTTTGTTATTGTATTTTTATGTTATAAAACGATTACGAAGGGCGACAGAGTGACAAACATGACAAGGCTAATAAGCAAATAATATATTCTTTTATCCATACTTGTGTTAATCGCAGGTGACAGATTTATCATACACTACTGGCCATTAAAATTGCTACACCAAGAAGAAATGCAGATGATAATCGGATATTCATTGGACAAATATATTATACTAGAACTGACATGTGATTACATTTTCACTCAATTTGGGTGCATAGATCCTGAGAAATCAGTACCCAGAACAACCACCTCTGGCCATAATAACGACCTTGATATGCCTGGGCATTGAGTCAAACAGAGCCTGGATGGCGTGTACAGGTACAGCTGCCCATGCATCTTCTACACGATACCACAGTTCATCAAGAGTAGTGACTGGCGTATTGTGACGAGCCAGTTGCTCGGCCACCATTGACCAGACGTTTTCAGTTGGTGAGAGGTCTAGAGAATGTGCTGGCCAGGGCAGCAGTCGAACATTTTCTGTATCCAGAAAGGCCCGTGCAGGACATACAACACGCGGTCGTGCATTATCCTGCTGAAATGTAGGGTTTCGCAGGGATCGAATGAAGGGTAGAGCCACGGGTCGTAACACATCTGAAATGTAACGTCCACGTTCTAAGTGCCGTCAATGCGAACAAGAGGTGACCGAGACGTGTAACTAATGGCATCCCATACCATCACGCCGGGTGATACGCCGGTATGGCGATGACGAATACACGCTTCCAACGTGCGTTCACCGCGATGTCGCCAAATACGGATGCGACCATCATGATGCTGTAAACAGAACCTGGATTCATCCGAAAAAATGACGTTTTGCCATTCGTGCAGGCAGGTTCGTCATTGAGTACACCATTGCAGGCGCTCCTGTCTGTGATGCAGTGCCAAACGTCGTCGAACTATTCGTGCAGATGGTTGTTGTCTTGCAAACGTCCCCATTTGTTGACTCGGGGATCGAGACGTGGCTGCACGATCCGTTACAGCCATGCGGATAAGATGCCTGTCATCTCGACTGCTAGTGACACGAGGCCGTTGGGATCCAGCACGGCGTTCCGTATTACCCTCCTGAACCCAAAGATTCCATATTCTGCTAACAGTCATTGGATCTCGACCAACGCGAACAGCAATGTCGCGATACGATAAACCGCAATCGCGATAGGCTACAATCCGACCTTTATCAAAGTCGGAAACGTGATTGTACGCATTTCTCCGCTTACACGAGGCATCACAACAACGTTTCACCAGGCAACGCCGGTCAACTGCTGTTTGTGTATGAGAAATCGGTTGGAAACTTTCTTCATGTCAGCAAGTTGTAGTTGTTGCCAACGGCGCCAACCTTGTGTGAATGCTCTGAAAAGCTAATCATTTGCGTATCACAGCATCTTCTTCCTGTCGGTTAAATTTCGCGTCTGTAGCACGTCATCTTCGTGGTATAGCAATTTTAATGGCCAGTAGTGTAGTTTAACGATTTCGACTCTAAGGAGTCACTGCCGGAATCGATATCTTGATACGAAAGTAACTCGTCGCCACGAAGAGCATTATATCACGACTTGACACTTTGCTTTCATAGCAAAAAGACGACGTGTTACTTTTGTATCAAGATATTGATTCTGATGATGCGTCTTTGCTGTCGAAATCAGTTAAACGTCATAAATCCACCAAATGCGATCAAGACAGTTATGAATAGAAGCCAAGTACGTCATGATTATCGCCGAAAGCTGGTCATTAAATTACTTCATTTAACAACCAGTGTCGGTGCACAGACTTTCATCAGATTCATCAAATCATTTAAATTATCCTTTAGGCGTTAAAAACGAAAATTGAAGAATTCATCAGAGTTGTCACGTGGTGATATGAATTACATCGTCAATCATAAACTGTGCAATACCCCGCAAATCACACCTAAGTGAATGGCAGAGGGTTTATCAAACCGTCTTCACAATAATTCTCTATTATTCCAATCTCGAAGAGCGCGTGGAAAATACCAACACATATTGCTGTCTGTGCGAGCTCTGATTTCGCTTATTTTATTATGATAATCGTTTCTCCCTAGGTAGTTCGACATCAACAACATATTTTCACATTAACAGGAGAAAGTTAGTGAGTGAAATTTCGTGAGAAGTTTCCGCCGGAACCAAAAACGCCTTTGTCTTATTCATGATACGTAAACAGTAAGTTTTAGTACTAGGAGCACAGACATTCTACATATTGCCGACTGCACAGCTGATCACGACAATAACACAAATGATTTTCTAACATCTAATATGATGCTATATATGCTTTTGATGAACCTGATGATGGTCTGCGCACCAAAACTTTATCTTAATTAAAGACATTTTATCAGTAGCTTTCGGTGGTAATAATGACTTTCTCTAAATTTTTACGAGCTGTGGGCCACCACTTTCTGAAAGTGTAATATCAAATTAATTTAAACAAACATGTAGACACTAGAAGAATTGATCATAGACAGTAAACCTTTGACAGTAATTAAAGAAGCATTGACAGAAGCAAAGTGAACTTAAAATTCATTGGAGAAATTTCAGAACCATTTGAAATAAACTGGTGTAAGGTAAGGTGATGGCCTTTGTGCACTGCTTTTCAACTGTGTTTTGGAAAAGGTAATAAAGAAATGAAATGTTAGACTAAGAAAAAAGGAATCCAAGGGATCATAACGTCAAACTGATTAGCCTTAACAGATGACTCACTAATTTTTTCCGGAAAACATCGATACTGCAACTGAGCAAATCAGTGTGTTGAAAGACGTGATGGAAAAGGCTGGATTACAAATTGATTTTTAGAACACAGAACTCATAAAGAACGTCAATAATGTTTCGAAATTAATATGCACTAAATACGGTAGTATCAACACAGTGAATAAATTTAAGTATTTAGAGGAAATAATAAAGCCAAACGGTCTAGATAAAAACGTAATAATTCTGGTCAAATTGTACATTAGTTAAAGACGTTTGTTTGGAAAAGAAGTGTTCTAAAAGAACTAGTTTCTAAACTGTCTTTCATACTTTACAGTTCGCTGGGACTAAGTTATCTTTCAATTCCTTTGCTTTTTATTCTGGGTGGTGGTTTGTTTTACCAGATGATCAATTTGATTTGAATATTTATTTGCATTTGCATGTTTCACGCCTAATTTGTAAGTTAAGGACAATGGCAATACTCTTCTTGAGGGAGAGAGACAGAGAAGAGAGAAATAAAGAGAGGGAGGGAGAGAGAGAGAGAGAGAGAGCGAGAGAGAGAGAGAGAGAGAGAGAGAGATCGTACTCATATATACATGGAATGTTACAGAACATGCTTCTATTGAATTAATGAGGAATCCCGGAAACGAGCTACAAACGTGAAGGCGAAAAACGTTTTGTTTTGGCAGGATGCGAATCAGCACGTCAGCTACTTGAGAAATTTTGGCCTTTATACAGTTAAGTTAGACGTACAAAGCCTTTTGCCGTCGATATGTCGTTACGTGACTTTTAATTGTAACAGAGGACTAGGACTTAGCGGCCGTTAACTCATACTTCAAAAAATTTATACTTAGGCTCAGTGCCAGCAAAAGCGAGGTTTGTGCGTTTCACCCTAACAACAAACAAGCTAACACAGAGCACAAGGTACAGTTTGATGACTATATTCACTGTCACAGCAAGTATCCCAAGTATGTTAACATCACACTCGACCGCACTCTATCCTATAAAATACACCTGAAAAACACATCCGCCAAAACAAAAACTCGCAACTGCATCATCCAGAGCGTGCGTGGCATAACCTGGGGGACTCCAATGGAGACGTTTAATACATTGGACATTGGCTCTTCCACTGCTGCTGTTGTATCTTTTTTTTTTCGGCCTCAGAGTATTGCGCTGTAGTGGTGTAATAGTTGTCATACCAACGTTATAGACGCGCAGTTAAACAACACGATGCGAATGATTAATGGTACAATCAAACCAACTCCTGTCTACTGGCTTCTCCTGCCAAGTAATATATACCCACCACAGATTCGCAGAACTGAGACCCTGCTCAGAGATTATCACAACATACAAGAGAGTAAGGAACAACTCATTCATGATGTCATAGCTGTCTTACGAAGAAATGGGTTTCGTTCGAGACACCCGCCGCTTCTGTGCGCTGAAGGGAGAGCTACAAGTAACACCAAAGTGAGGCGGGAGTGATTCAAGAAATACAACTGTGATACTGTGGGTGTCGAATTTGAGAGAAAACTCTGGGCCAAATTAAATAGGATCCGCACTGGATGTGGTCGGTGTTCTGGCTCGTTCTGTAAATTGTGTATTGTGGAATCTCGGAGTTGTGGCTGTGCCACGCTGAAACATTGTGTTACACGTTTAGGAGAGGGTCCTATCATGCTACAAGGGCACATGAAACGATTTTATGAATGCCATTGCCACAGCCGTGGAATGGATTAGAAACCTAGATTTTAATGTATATCCTTTTTATTTTTGTTTTATGTAACGACATTAATTACATATTATAAATGTACTGCATGCTGTGCCATATGAATGATGGTGATGATAATAACAAATCGTAGCAAGAGGGACGTGTTTTTAGAAACCCCCTCTATGCTGGTGCCTTGAAACGCCATACCTTCGTAATATACAAGTTACGATACGAAATTATTTTTTTTGGTCATCAGTCTACTGACTGGTTTGATGCGGCCCGCCACAAATTCCTTTCCTGTGCTAACCTCTTCATCTCAGAGTAGCACTTGCAACCTACGTCCTCAATTATTTGCTTGACGTATTCCAATCTCTGTCTTCCTCTACAGTTTTTGCCCTCTACGGCTCCCTCTAGTACCATGGAAGTCATTCCCTCATGTCTTAGCAGATGTCCTCTCATCCTGTACCTTCTCCTTATCAGTGTTTTCCAAATATTCCTTTCCTCTGCGATTCTGCGTAGAACCTCCTCATTCCTTACCTTACCAGTCCACCTAATTTTCAACATTCGTCTATAGCACCACATCTCAAATGCTTCGATTCTCTTCTGTTCCGGTTTTCCCACAGTCCATGTTTCACTACCATACAATGCTGTACTCCAGACGTACATCCTCAGAAATTTCTTCCTCAAATTAAGGCCGGTATTTGATATTAGCAGACTTCTCTTGGCCAGAAATGCCTTTTTTGCCATAGCGAGTCTGCTTTGGATGTCCTCCTTGCTCTGTCCGTCATTGGTTATTTTACTGCCTAGATAGCAGAATTTCTTAACTTCATTGACTTCGTGACCATCGATCCTGATGTTAAATTTCTCGCTGTTCTCATTTCTACTACTTCTCATTACCTTCGTCTTTCTCCGATCTACTCTCAAACCATACTGTGTACTCATTAGACTGTTCATTCCGTTCAGCAGATCATTTAATTCTTCTTCACTTTCACTCAGGATAGCGAATCGTATCATTGATATCCTTTCACCTTGTATTTTAATTCCACTCCTGAACCTTTCTTTTATTTCCATCATTGCTTCCTCGATGTACAGATTGAAGAGTAGGGACGAAAGGCTACAGCCTTGTCTTACACCCTTCTTAATACGAGCACTTCGTTCTTGATCGTCAACTCTTATTATTCCCTCTTGGTTGTTGTACATATTGTATATGACCCGTCTCTCCCTATAGCTTACCCCTACTTTTTTTCAGTATCTCGAACAGATTGCACCATTTTATATTGTCGAACGCTTTTTCCAGGTCGACAAATCCTATGAAAGTGTCTTGATTTTTCTTTAGCCTTGCTTCCATTATTAGCCGTAACATCAGAATTGCCTCACTCATCCCTTTACTTTTCCTAAAGCCAAACTGATCGTCACCTAGCGCATTCTCAATTTTATTTTCCATTCTTCTGTATATTATTCTTGTAAGCAGCTTCGATGCATGAGCTGTTAAGCTGATTGTGCGATAATTCTCGCACTTGTCAGCTCTTGCCGTCTTCGAAATTGTGTGGATGATGCTTTTCCGAAAGTCAGATGGTATATCGCCAGACTCATATATTCTACACACCAACGTGAACAGTCGTTTTGTTGCCACTTCCCCCAATGATTTTAGAAATTCTGATGGAATGTTATCTATCCCTTCTGACTTATTTGACCGTAAGTCCTCCAAAGCTATTTTAAATTCCGATTCTAATACTGGATCCTCTTCTAAATCGACTCCTGTTTCTTCTTCTATCACATCAGACAAATCTTCACCCTAATAGAGGCTTTCAATGTATTCTTTTCACCTATCTGCTCTCTCCTCTGCATTTAACAGTGGAATTCCCGTAGCACTCTTAATGTTACCACCGTTGCTTTTAATGTCACCAAAGGTTGCTTTGACTTTCCGTATGTATGCTGAGTCTGTCCTTCCGACAATCATATCTTTTTCGATGTCTTCACATTTTTCCTGCAGCCATTTCGTCTTAGCTTCCATGCACTTCCTATTTATTTCATTCCTCAGCGACTTGTATTTCTGTATTCCTGATTTTCCCAGAACATGTTTGTACTTCCTCCTTTCATCAATCAACTGAAGTATTTATTCTGTTACTCATGGTTTGTCTTAATGAAGCTATTTCTTTCTGTTTTATAGAGAAATTTGCTTGTATTAATTTTTTTTCCGCTGAGGCAGTTAGTTTATTTGAAACGAAGTGTTTCATTCCGCACTATTGGCTACTTTCAACCTCGTTCAATTTAAAGTCCAAATTTTCTGGAACGAATGACGTTATCCCATAATAAAGAACCAAACATGAAAATACAGTACTAAACTTCCAAGAAAATTGGTATCACGAAATCCACATGAAAAGATGAATATCAGGTACTTCAGAGTGCATCTGGACATAGAAATGTGCGAAGTATTTTAGTATGGTTTACGAAATTCCGATGCTGCTGGAGTAGTCTCTGTTGTCCTGTTCCTTTTATGACACGGTAAGATCTCTCAGTGCTATATACGTACGAACATAGGTAACCATTGACTTGAAGTTGACTAAGTAGGCAAATTTGGTCAGAAGTTTTGAACTAAATATTTTGTTTCAAATATAATGACAGCTGTAGCAGAATTTTACAAATCAACGTTCTGTGAAAGTGTTTTTCGATCACAAGGCACTTGTCTAGTACTTCCTCTAGGCCTGAAATTATTTCTTAATTTATGTTTACGTCTTAAATTTATAGAATGCCATTCTATGTTAAATTTTAGACTTGCAACATACCGTGTTTTACCGTTTTAACTCCCCACATGGCTTCATATTTATTCCTAGAGTACAATATAAACTGTCAGTTTTACAGGTTCTTTGCCTCACAGACAACAATATTAATTTTTTCAGATTTTGAAATAGTCATGAAATTTATTTTTCTTTGTTCCGGTGTAAGCTACACAAGAAACTGTCTATTTTTTTTTTTTGCAAGAAATTTGTATTGCATTCTACTAGTTTTTTTGCAGTGCTGTGTAGAGGTAAACCTGCTGGAAATGCTACATAACAATATTGCAGAGTATGAATTAAAAAAAAAAAAAAAATCTGTCAAAGTCACCCCTTAGCAAAATTTTATGGTACTTCGAGGTGTGGAGTCTAATTTTTAAATGATATTTTCCTAAGAACTGCTTCCTTATTTGCATCCTTTATCTGTGTGGGATATGATGAAACAATTGCTCTAACAAGGGAACGTCCCCATCGCACCCCCCTCAGATTTAGTTATAAGTTGACACAGTGGATAGGCCTTGAAAAACTGAACACAGATCAATCGAGAAAACAGAAAGACGTTGTGTGGAACTATGAAAAAAATAAGCAAAATATACAAACTGTGTAGTCCATGTGCAACATAGGCAATATCAAGGACATGTGAGCTCTGCAGCGCCGTGGTCCCGTGGTTATCGTGAGCAGCTGCGGAGCGAGAGGTCATTGGTTCAAGACTACCTTTGAGCGGAAAGTTTAATTTTTTATTTTCAGACAATTATTATCTGTCCGTCCGTCCGATATAAGGTAACTGCGCCTTAGTATGGGGACGCTACACCTAAACCGAAAAATTTGAAAATGTTAAAAACATATGTTTTGACAGAGCACAGGGAAAACTGTGCGACTGTGAAACTGTTGCATTCTTTTGTTGCAGTTTACGTGACAAACTCTTATGTTTTCATCACTTTTTTGGGAGTGATTATCACATCCACAAGAAAACCTACATCGGGCAAGGTCTTTTTACCTATTCACCAAGTGTACAAGTTAGGTGGGTCGACAACATATTCCTGTCATGTGACGCACATGCCGTCACCAGTGTCGTATAGAATATATCAGACGTGTTTTCCTGGGGAGCAATCGGTTGACCTATGACCATGCGATCAAATGTTTTCGGTTCCCATTGGAGAGGCAGGTCCTTTCGTCTACTAATCCCACGGTTTTGCAGTGCGGTCGCAAAACTCTGACACTAAACTTATTACAGTGAACAGAGACGTCAATGAACGAACGGACAGACCATCACTTTGCGAAAATAGTAAAGTGAACTTTTCATTCGAGGGAATACTTGAACCAAGGACCTCTCGTTCATCAGTTGCACACGCTAACCACGGGACCACGGCGCTCCTGAGTTCGCAGGCTCCTCGATGTTGCTTATCTTGCGCATGGGCTACTCAGTTTGTATATTTTGCTTATTTTTTCCATAGTTCCACACAACTTCTTCCTGTTTTCTCGATTCAGTTTTTCAAGGCCTATCCACTGTACCAACTTATAACTAAATCTGAGGGGGGTGCGATGAGGAGGTTCCCTTGTTAGAACTACTTAAACCTAACTAACCTAAAGACATCACACACATCCATGCCCGAGGCAGGATTCGAACCTGCGACCGTAGCGGTCGCGCGGTTCCAGACTGTAGCGCCTAGAACCGCTCTGCCACCTCGGCCGGCTTTCTGGTTTCATACTTCTACACCTGGTATGTACTGCTATCGTGCGAAACATGAGCGAATTTGGTGACCTGTTGGATGTATACTTTCCTTATAAGACGAGAATTACTTCAGTATGCCACTGCAGAATGTGGTCACGCTAATGCGTGGTTGAGAAATGCTGCCGGCATTCCGGAAGAGATACAATCACTGTGGCTACAGAACGCATTTTCTTCTTCACAATGGAAACTAACCTAGGAAGTGAAGTGGCGGAGCGGGGTTTCAATTTGCGCCCCGGTGCGTTTCATGTTGCCGCAATCCCGGCCGCCTTAATGAGTGTACGTGTGCCGGCGAGCGTTTTGACAGCAATTCTCGGTTTGTAATTTCTGAGTCGGTGCGTACCGCGCTCCGCTAATGCCAACATTGTCGGCGCCGGGATTGCGTCGCGTCCGCGTTGTGCATGCGGGTCGGATGTTAAATTGGCAGCGCGGTAATGACACGGCGCGCAGATTGCAGCTGCTGGTGCTGCCGCTCGCGCTGATGGGGGTCAGCGAGCCTCCTCCTTGCCTGATAGCCGGCCTCGCCTCTGCTTGCCTGGCGCCGCGCGGCCCTTACCCCGTGCAGACCTCGCTGCTCCCGCAAAGTGGGACGGTCATCCGAGCTACTGGGCAGAGCGCTCCTCCTTTGTAACGGCGTTCCATTGGCCGACTTCTGCGTGACTCAAATGGGTAACCTAGGTTCGTTTGAGCTGTTACCAGAAAGCGCCAGACAACAGGCTGTACTGCGCATGCGCAGCTACGATGACGTAGGCAGCCCGTGCTTGGTGCTTGCTCTGCTCATACGCTTTTCTTCGTATTTCTGGTGGAATTTCGTGCGCGCTGGGGCATCACGTGACCATGTGCAGCTCTGGGGCATGTTGTTGAGCGGACATACTGAGTTACTGAGTTGTACTTACAAGGTAACCTCCCCATTGCACCCCCCCCCCCCCCCCTCAGATTTAGTTATAAGTTGGCACAGTGGATAGACCTTGAAACACGGAACACAGATCATTCGAGAAAACAGGAAGTTGTGTGGAACTACGAAAAAAATAAACAAAATATACAAACTGAGTAGTCCATGGGCAAGATAGGTAACATCAAGGAGAGTGTGAGCTCAGGAGCGCCGTGGTCCCGTGGTTAGCGTGAGCAGCTGCGAAACGAGAGGTCCTTGGTTCAGGTCTTCACTCCAGTGAAAAGTTTATTTTCGCAAAGTTATGATCTGTCCGTTCGTTCATTCACGTCACTGTTCACTATAATAACTTTAGTGTTCGTGTTTTGCGACCGCACTGCAAAACCGTGCGATTAGTAGACGAAAGGACGTGCCTCTCCAATGGGAACCGAAAATATTTGATCGCAAGGTCATAGGTCAACCGACTGCTCCACAGGAAAACACGTCTGATTTGTTCTATACGACGCTGGCGACGGCATGTGCGTCACATGACACGAATGTGTTGTCGACCCACCTAACTTGTACACTTGGCGAATGCGTAAAAAGATTCTTCTACCTTGCCCCATTTTGGTTTTCTTGTGGATGTGATAATCACTCCCAAAAGACGGACAGATAATAATTGTCTGAAAATAAAAAATTAATCTTTTCACTCGAGGGAAGACTTGAACCAAGGACCTCTCGTTCCGCAGCTGCTCACGCTAATCACGTGGCCACGGCGCTCCTGACCTCGTCTTCTCCTTTATGTTGCCTATCTTGCGCATGGGCTACTCAGTTTGTATATTTTTCTTATTTTTTTTTTTAGTTCCACACAACTTCTTCCTGTTTTCTCGATTGATCTGTGTTCAGTTTTTCAAGGCCTATCCACTGTGCCAATTTATAACTAAATCTGAAGGGGGTGCGATGGGGAGGTTCCCTTGTAAGTTCTAGGGGACTGATGACCTCAGAAGTTAAGTCCCATACAGCTGAGAGCCATTTGAACCATTTCAACCAGACGTTCCCCATGGATGGTGGTAGCCATCGGTGTTGGGCCCGTGAGATCGCGTCTGCACCGCCATCTGCTTCCTTTGACGGCTGCCGACGAATGTCAACACACAGTAACCCAAGTGCACATGCAAACTACGATTTGCGGGCAGTACTGGTTTTCTGTCTTCATCTGAAGAATCCTGCTGCAGAATCGCATCGAATGCTTTTCGGAGCCTTCGACGAACTTGTTCTTGGGAAAACACTGTGTTTCGAATGGCACAAAAAATTGAAAAGTGGTGATTTTGACGTGAGAAACGACGAGCGCTGGAAACCACCGAAAAAGTTCGAAGACAACGAATTGCAGGCCATATTGGATGAAGCTGATACTCAAACTCAACAGAAACTCGCGAAACAATCGAAGGTAACGAAGAAAGCCATTTCTCTTCGGTTAAAAGTTATGAGAAAGATGCAGAAAATAAGACAATGGGTTTCGCATGAACGGAATTAAAGACAGCAACCATTTCGAAAGATCGCTTATGAAACCATCGACATCCACTGCAAGACCGAATCGCTTTGGAAAGAAGACAATGCTCTGTGTTTGGTCGATCAGAAGGGTGTCATCTATTATGGGCTGCTAAAACCTGGTGAAACCGTTAAGACTGATCGCTACCAACAGCAAATGATCGATTTAAATCGAGCATTACTTGAAAAGCAAACGGAATATGGAAAAAGGCAACACAAAATCATGTTTCTCCTTGATAACGCCCCATCACGCAAAGCAAAACGGATCAGGGAAACGATCGAGGCGTTCAGTTGGGAAGTACTAGGGCGTGCGGCTTATTCTCCAGACTTTGCTCCGTCCAATTATCATCTATTTGCATCACTGGGACACGCTTTCGCTGAACAACGCTTCAATTCGTATGAGAATGTATGAAAATGGCTCGCTGACTGGTTCGCTTCAAGAGAAGAATTGTTTTTGGCGTGGCGTTCATAGCCAGCCGGAGAAGTGAGAGAAATATATAAATAGCAATGGGGACTATTTTGAATAAAATATCGTTTATCTGTTTCAAACAACAGGCGTGCAATTACTGAAACCAAATTCCGGTTTCGTACTTCTACACCTTGTACATACTGTCCAAAAGATAAGCTTGATCACTAAAACACGAAAATGAAAAGAAGAAAGGTGAGCTATCACCAAACATCACCGTTGCTATTTATCAACGAATCCTATTTGTTCACTCTGTGTAGGAAGGGAGTGTGAACAGCGGCATAACCGATAGGAAAACACAAACAGTGCATGAGATCATACATGTCTCAGTCTTGTTTGTCCATTCATAGTCAAAAATATGTTGTCCTTTGATGAAGTTGATAACGTAACGCCACAAAGACGCCATTTGGGCCTCGTTTTGCAGGATAGAATACTCTGCGTCCACGAAGCAGGCAAAACACAGATTTATTTCTTAATGCCACAAACTGTATCTGCTTCACAGACTTCCTGATAACAACATATGTTATTTCATTGACACTAAATGCGGATTAATAATTCGAAGTTTCTTGCTAGGTGATAACGCTTACCCAAAAAGTGCTAGAGAAACTGGATAGCCAATGAGAATGGCCACATTTCAGTCACAATATCAGCATTCTACACTTCACAGCTGATGGATTAATGGCCTCCATGTTTAAAACATTTTGGGAGTTTTCTGGGGCTTGAAAAACATGGCATTGGGTCTGTATGTTCTTCTGACTGCGACACACGATTCGTGAGCCCTCTTGGAGTACTATGGCACTCGATATTCTTACATGGTTATCACTTAGGAAGTTGGTGTTCCACTCAGATTGATCAAAAAAATTCGGTTAATACAGAATGCTAACAAGAATATGCAGGTGCGTTTCGGTATGCTGGCTTGCGATTTATGATCTGGTTTTCCTCAACTTTTTTCCAATTTCATTCCCCTCTCGGGAAATACCGTCTTATCGAAGCATTGTCCACGTGGGCGAAAGGATTCGTGTTTTCTGAAGAAGTGGAGGGCTACACAGCGACAACATAGTTTCCAGAAGAGACACCCAAGCAGGACGGGCCTCTGTGGAGGAACCAGATGGTCTAAGAATGACCCCTCTCTCCTTTATCCTGTCCTGTTTGTCCGCCTTATTTAGTTGGGCAGGCAGAACTCAAAAGCCCAGGAAATAGCAGCCTAGGGCTGGCAGGCAGAGCTACTGCTACGCACTCCAGTGCGAGGGTTGAGTCGTTGGGCAATCTCCCCTGCATTCGTAAAGCACAAATATGCGGCTCGAGATAGCTGTCAAAAGGCACGGATGAAAAATAGAACATCACGGAGACGAACATGGTCACGGGAAAGAACTTTGTTTATCCTAACATGTAATACACAGGACTTCAATACCAAGAAAAAAGAACTTTTCCGAGCATCACAAACGTTGAAGATTAATATCGGGGTGTTAGCAAAAACCAAAAAAGGTAAAGGGAAGAGAAATAATGAGAGATTATGTTCATTTCTACAGCTGTGTCAGGAACGAGGAGAGGGCCAAGAGAGAGGTGTCACTAGTGATCGACAAACAGTATAAGCAGAGCATTAAGAGTTTGGACAAATAAATTATGATTGTGGAATTTTACAAGTAGAGACATGAGTGCATTTTGATGGGAGTTCATTCCCCAATACATGGCGCTGATAGTACAATCAAAAATGATTTTTATAGGGAACTGACAAGTGTCCTAGAAAAGTCTCAAAACGAAATAGTCATTATGGGACATTTTATGGGAAGATTAGGTGCGAAAGACTGGGCAAATACAAGCACACAATTGGATAAGAAAATTTTAAAGTTTCTTCCCCCGTACGCAGACATATAAATACAAGTGGCAGAGTCATTCGAGACATTTTAGAACAATCATGAGTTACATAATAGAAAACAAAAATTCAAGACCAAGGGTGAATAACAGAAGAGTATACAGAGGCCCAGAATGTGGAGCCGAACACTTCCTGCTTGGAGCAATGATTTTCCTATCATAATACGGGAAAATGGTACCTGAGGAAGATAGCGCTCCCATCAAAATTCTGGATGGTGTTGAATATAATGTAAATAGTCTCACAGGTGAAATGTTAACTTTTTTATAAGCCGAGACTAGCTCTCAAGCTGCAAAGGTTTAATGAAAGCGAAAATTCTGAAGAAAAATCTCAACAAATTCAAAGATCCATTCATCACGCAGCGTATGAGACAAACAAAGCGATGTGAGAAAACAAGGCCCAGAGTGTTAGACTAGGAATATAGGGAAAAATAAAAGTAGAGAAGAAAATGTATAACAGTTGGCTGAGAACGAAAGACTCACAGGATAGAAAAATGTATCTGGAAATAAACAGGTAGGATAAAATAATTGTTTTCTTTCTTTCTTTCGGCCTTTGTCCCTCTTCAACGCGGAGTCGGCCGTGTTACTATTGATTTGGCAGTATTAGTTGCAGAGGGTGTTTGGATGCCCTTCCTGCCACCACCCCAAACCACCCGAGGCGGAATTTGTGTACCCCCAGCTGTCTCCGACTAGTGTAAGCCATATAGTAGTTTGAACGTTTTCAAATGTCTATGAGTCATGCAACTGAGGCAGAATGTGGGGACCAGCGCGGTATTCACCTAGCGGAATGTGGAAAACCGCCTATAAACCACATCCAGGCTGGCCCGCATACCGGCCCTCGTCGTTAATCCGCCGGATTTGATCTGGGGCCGGGGCGCCTACCTGGGTCCAGGAAGCAGTGCATTAGCGCTCTCGGCTACCCTGGCAGGTCAGGTTAAAATGATTATCAACAGGGAAGATAAGTTTTGGGACAGAGATGTGAGGAGATAGATGTATGCGGATGCAAAGGAAACAGAAGTCAAAGAAACACTGAAGAATTAAGAAGAGATGGGACAAATACAACATTTACTTGCATTACAGTTTGGTCAGTCAAGATGCTGCTTACGTAAGAGAGAGATACAACGCTGTTTTAAGGAAGAATTATCTATGGGAAATGAAAACCCAACAGCTACAGCAGATGTAGGAAGATCCGTGAAATAAATGGAAAATGGAAAATCTCCGCCGGCCGGTGTGGCCGTGCGGTTCTAGGCGCTTCAGTCTGGAACCGCGTGACCGCTACGGTCGCAGGTTCGAATCCTGCCTCGGGCTTGGATGTGTGTGATGTCCTTTGGTTAGATACGTTTAAGTAGTTATAAGTTCTAGGGGACTGATGATCACAGAAGTTTAGTCCCATACTGCTCAGAGCCATTTGAACCCATTTTGAAAATCTCCCGAATCAGGTAACGTACCAATATAAGTAGTGAGGTTTGTGTCAAACATGTTAAGGGAATGTTTGAGCAATTTTTTTTAATGAGCGCACGTTACAGGGAGAAGAAGTGCCCCAGGAATGGAATTTGGCATCTCTAAGTCATCGTGGCGTCATTGTTACAAACTCTGTCGGTAGGCTGAATGGTTGGGCCGGAAAAGAAAATATACATGGGATGTCGATGGGCGTTAAAGAGGAAAGTGAATAGCGAAAGCGAAGGTCTGGCAATGATAACATTTTTGCTTTAAGACAACTAATGGCAAAAAGACTGAAAATGAATCTTTGTAGCCATCTAGTGTTAATAGATCTCGAGAAGGCGTATGATACAGTGCCGCTGAAGAAGCTGAAGTCGTGAGAGAGATGGGTTTGGAAATACATATCTTAGAAGGATATGCAACCTATACAAGTGTGCTGTGTGTATAATCAAAGTAGGAAATAAAATTTCGTCACAGCGTTTGAAAAGTACAAAAAGACTGAAGTAGGGAGGCCGCCAGTCTCGTACATAGTTAAAATATACATTCAGAAAACCTTTTCTTGTGGAGTACATAATGTACAGGAATGGGTATTTCCGTAACAAATGATAAATGTACGTACAACTGGTTCTTTGCAGATGATCAGGTTGTGGTAGCTAGTGAAGAGGGTGATAACTGGTTTTTCCTAAGAAAATTATTAGAAGAATATGATAAGTGGAAATTGGGAGTAAATGTTTAAAAGACTGGGAGTTGTAGAAATGGACTCTTCCAGAAGATCGTGTGGAATATCTCGTTCAGTCCACCTGAGAAATGTATGGGTCAGTCACATTAATGTGACGACCGCCTATGTTAGTCGTCAAAGTGAAATAATCACTCACAGACGGCGATTGGAAGCACTAGCAATGGAAGGTATATAAAGGGTGACGAGGGGGACACGGGAAATAATGCAGTCGTTGTCGTAATGCGGTTTTCCACTAGGGCATGGTCATTGGGTTTCAGGTTAACGGTGGAAGCACTTCCGAAACGGCTAAGATGTAAACTGTTCCCGTGCTACCGTGAATGGCAAAATGGCGATATTCAAAAGTGGCTCCAATGCGAGTGCGTTGCACCACGGGCCGTAGATGAAAAGGTTGAATGACGGCTGCAGAGATGTTAACGGGCGAACAGGCGCGCAGCTATTGAGCAACTGGCCGCGCAGACGAACCAAGGGCGTATCAACAGTCTCCTGAACGATCGTCCAGCGAACGTTTATATGTATGGGTCTCCGCAGTAGCACTTGATTTATGCACCCTGTAAGTAGGCTGTTTAGGTTTTTATATTGGTAACGCCACGTAGCGCTCTGAATGAAAATCACTGGCTGTGATGTGTGCAGTCTGTGGCTGGTTAGCATTGTTGTAATATTCGCTATTGTAGTGTTGCGCAGTTGGATGTGAACAGCGCCTAGCGCTGCGCAGTTGGAAGTGAGCCGCCAGCAGTGGTGGATGTGGGGAGAGAGATGGCGGAGTTTTGAGAGCGGATGATCTGGACATGTGTCGATCAGAGAGAGTAAATTTGTAATACTGGATGTCATGAATTGATATATATATATATATATGATGACTTTTGAACACTATTAAGGTAAATACATTGTTTGTTCTCTATTAAAATCTTTCATTTGCTAACTATGCCTATCAGTAGTTAGTGCCTTTCGTAGTTTGAATCTTTTATTTAGCTGGCAGTAATGGCGCTCGCTGTATTGCAGTAGTTCGAGTAACGAAGATTTTTGTGAGGTAAGTGATTTTTGAAAGGTATAGGTTAATGTTAATCAGGGCCATTCTTTTGTAGGGATTATTGAAAGTCAGATTGCGTTGCGCTAAAAATATTGTGTGTCAGTTAAGTGTTGATCAGAATCAGTAAAGAGAGTAATGTCTGAGTACGTTCAGTTTTGCTCAGCTGTTTGAAAAGCAAACAATGTAAGAGGTTTATCAGCACAGTAATTCATAAGTTTTTCTAACCCGTGCTGACTGCTATTCATTGGCGACTAAGGCTGGAACGCCAGTACCGCAACGGGACGTCCACTGAGAGCCGATAGGTGGCTTTGACAGATGAATAACGTTTTATCCACCATCGGACAGATGGTTGTTGGATCGCCACAACGGTCCAGGCTGGAGGAGGGAGTGTTATGATCTAGGATGCGTTTCTGAGGCATTCCCTGGGTTATTTTCTCATTCTGGAAGGTACAATGGAGCAACACAAGTATTCGTCTAGCCCTGAGGACTATGCCCACCCCTACATGCAGTTTGTCTTCCCTCGTTTTGATTGTATCTACCAGCAGGAGAATCCAATGTGTCACACGGCTCGTAGTGTACATGCGTAATTCGAAGAGCACCAGGATGAGTTTAACATACTCCCTTGACCACCAAACTTCCCAGATTGAAACCCGATCGAGAATCTGTGGAACCACCTCGATTGGGCTGCCACGAATCCTCGACTGAGACATCTAGTGCAGCTGGTCACAGCACTGGAATCGACATGGCCCCAAACCCCTGACGGCACCCATCAAAACCTCATTAACTCTCTTCTACGTGTCGCAGCGCTCCGCTCTGCAAAAGGTGTGTATTCAGTCTTTTTACAGGCTCGTCTGGTGTGGACATATAATGTGGATGACAGATCACGACTAAAGAAGACCATGACGTACCATCCTCAGCGAAGAAAGAGAAGAGTCTGCCGGTGTGGCCGAGCGGTTCTAGGCGCTTCAGTCTGGAACCGCGCGACCGCTACAGTCGCAGGTTCGAATCCTGCCTCGGGCATGTATGTGTGTGGTGTCCTTAGGTTAGTTAGGTTTAAGTAGTTCTAAGTTCTAGGGGAATGATGACCTCAGATGTTAAGTCCTATAGTGCTCAGAGCTATTTCAACCATTTTAAGGAAGATAAGAGCAAGACCGAAGGTTCCCTGGTAACATGGGGAAAAGGAGGCATGCTAAAACGAAAAATAGAAAAAGATGAAGAAACATGGAAAGACAGAAATCAGTGGCGACAGGTATGCTGGATGCCGTGACAGCTGGAGGAACCTCAGAGGAATTGAGACAGAGAGTTTTATGGTTTAGATATTGTGTACATGATTGGTCACTGGAGACTTTGTAGTAGCTGGAGTAGCTATTAGCTACGTGGAACTCGTATTTACAATAGATAAAGGCTTAGTAAAGTGTAATTATATTCATGTTATATTGACGGTTTCCTTCGTCAGGTATTGCACCTCAAAGTCTTTGTATACAGTCATCGAGTCCGTTCCTGAATTGTGTCAGATTGTTTGACGGACATTCCATGCACAGAAGTGTATTACTGTGGTCTCTATGGTAACCTGCTCTCAACCCCAGGTACGACATCGGATGAAATTTATGCGGGACTGATTATAGTGGCTCACAGTTACGATTATTTGCACACAGATTTTTAACATTTATGTTATCGACAGTATCGAGACATGTACTAGACTATTAATATAAATTAATATGGGGTGAACTCTGCTGGGGACACTTTCAGTTAAGTATCTGAATGTCTGTGGAGCAGCTGGAGCCCATTCTTCCTCAAGAGCGGAAACCAGAGAACTTAGTGACGTTGGACGCTGCGTTTGGAGCGACGATGGGGTTCTAACTCTTTCTAAAAGTGTTCCATTGGATTTTCGTCGGGGCTTTTGGTCGGTTAGGGCATTCAGGAATATTTTTGTCCATAAACAGTTGCTGCATTGCCTTGCTCTTACAAACAGTCATCGTCTCCGAACTGTTCGTCTAATGTACTCAGTACACAACGCTGTAAAATGCTTCCATTTCTGAAGTGTCCCAAGAGAACCGGACAGTAACCCCGAAAAACACCCCTATACAGTAACATCGCCTCCTCCGTACTTCGCTTTGGACACAAACATGATAATAGGTAAGATTCTCCAGGCATTCAGCAAACCCAAATCCTTTAATTGAATTGCGATTCATAAATCGAAATCATTCGTTCCCAGTCATCCATTTTCCAGTGGCGTTGCTGTTTATACCCCCTCAAGCGTCGCTTGGTATTCCCTAAAGAAGTGAATGGCTTATGAGGAGCTGCTCGACCATCTACCCCATTCTTTTCAACTCCCTACTCAATTGTGCTGGCTGGACTGCTGATAGCACTTTGGAACTCATAAGTGATTCCTTCCGATGATCACCAACAGTCGACTTCGGCATGTTTACAAGGGTTGAAGTGTCTT
Organism: Schistocerca cancellata; assembly: GCF_023864275.1. Lineage (NCBI taxonomy): Eukaryota > Metazoa > Arthropoda > Insecta > Orthoptera > Acrididae > Schistocerca > Schistocerca cancellata. Next base: position 484,696,618 of record NC_064633.1, on the reverse strand, counting down.
TGATGGATTTCTTATTCAGCTGACATCCAATGATTGGCCCACGTTTGAACTCACTGAGCCCTGCTCATCGATCCATTCTGCTGTTAGCGCTTCTCGACAGACGGTGCAATACTCCCTGCCTTCATTCATGTTGGCGGTTGCGCCTCTAGTCACGCCCCATGATCGGTTCCAAAAGCGTTTCTGGATAAGGCTTCCATTCAATCCCTTACTGACTAGTCTGCTGTGGCAGTTGAATATAGCAAAATGAAAGCCGCAGTTCTAAGTTTCACCTTCAAGAAATCGTTCACACAGGAGAACCGAACAAACATATCGTCATTTGACCATCGGACAGACAACCGTAAGGACGACATAGAAATAAACATCCCTGGTGTTGAGAAACAACTGTAAGATTTGAAAGCAAATAAATCGCCAAGTTCGGATGGAATCCCAATTCGGTTTTACAGAGAATACTCTACGGCATTGGCCCCTTACCTAGTTCGAGTTTATCGTGAGCCTGTAGCCCAGCACAAAGTCCCAAGCGAATGGAAAAAATAGAGCAGGTGACTCCAGTATATACGAAGGGTAGAAGTGTGGACCCAAAAAATTACAGATCAGTATCCCTAACTTCGATTTGCTTCAGAATCCTTGAACATAAATAATGGCTCTGAGCACTATGGGACTTAACAGCTGAGGTCATCAGTCCCCTAGAACTTAGAACTACTTAAACCTAACTAACCTAAGGACATCACACATATCCATACCCGAGGCAGGATTCGAACTTGCGACTGTAGCGGTCGCGCAGTTCCAGACTAAAGAGCCTAGAACCGTTCGGGTACCACGACCGGCCCTTTTGAATGCAATTATCAGACAGTATTCGTCCGTAAAGAATACTGGAATTTTGCCCAAGGTTAGCGTCAATGTCATTTTTCCCTGAGCCAGCGGGCGCAAGTGGCTGCCTGTGAGTCATTGTCTGTTTCTTTGTTGGCACGCGTCGTTATTGGGATTAGGAGACCTAACTTCCACAAATTCGCCTTGCCGAGAGGGCCCAGCCCTGTTTAAATCCCACCAGTTCTGATGAAATTCACGTCTGTCGTTACGATCATATCGTCTGTCGTCATGTCGGTAGATTCCATAGTTTCTTTCTTGTCGGTCATGTGGAGGAGAATTTCTCCCTCAGTCGTAACTGCGAACTGGACCATTGCATCTAAAGTTATTCTGTCTCCCTTGATAACAATTATTTTGGTTCCCATATTGTCTGTTTCTCTGATTGTCTCTGTGATAGTCATTACCGTGGAGAGGTGATCTTTCCCTGTAATTATTACTACTCTGCCAACGGTTGTCATACGAGTGGTGTCTGTTTTGGTCAGATTTGTGTTGTGAGAATAGCCTTGTCACGTCCAGTTATTATTTCTTTCATCGCGGAATTGCGACGGATGTGACCTGTAAATGTTGTGTTCCTGTTTCCGCGTTCCGCGATTGTCAGTGTCAATTTCTAATTCTTGTAAGAGCCCCTGAAAAGCTTCAATGTCGTCTTTGCATCGTCCTGCTAAAATAATATGTCGTAAATGTTCAGGCAATTTGAGTAAGCGGATGCGGATGAGTTCTGAGGGGCTGTATGGGTTTGACAGGTACTGATTCATGTGCAACATGTCTTCAAAATATTTCACAAGACTGGAAAATTCAGATTGTTCGAAATGTTTCATCATTATGATGCTATGTTTTACTCGGTCTTGTGTAGCTTGAGACCAATATGCTGAGAGGAAGGCATGATAAAAATCTCCTTCGCTGTGACAATCGTGAATGACCGATCGCATTCTTACAGGTGGTGCTCTAATGACCAGTTGGGAGGAAAACAATGAGAGAATTGATGGAGCCACGCTTGTGGATGAATGTCGTTGCCAGAATTCTTAAACGTTTTGAATTTACGTGTAGTAATGAACAGCTTACAGTCAAAATCATCGTGTCGGCGAGTAGCATATCGGTCATTGTTACGTCGTGTCGGCGGTTCCATCTCAAAATTCGGTGCACCCTGCCAATTTCTTTCATAATAACCGAAAAGCCCTGTGTTATTATTTTGTAGCTTTTCCGTATTTCTAAGTTCCTCTTCCCGTGTTGGAGCGCGAGTGTCCTCTGAAATACGAAATTTTTGTATTACTTGTGACAACTGATCTTGTACTTCCCGGATTTCTCTTTTGTACTGTGTATTGATTTGATTTTGATTTTGTTTGAATTTTCTAATTTGTTCATATTCTTCTGTGTCAGTGATGGCTATGGGTCTTGTGTCATTCAGATCATCATCTACCTTTGTAGATAAGTTAGTGGCCTGATCCGAAAGTTCGGCTACTTTCTCCGATAGTGAACACATTTCCTCAGTGTGTTTTTCGGAACCAAGTTTCAGAGTGTCCATTTGTGTTGAAATCGAATCTTCTGTGTCCTTTAAGTTTTCCTGAGTTTTTGCAAGTTGCTTAACCGAATCGGTAGATGCAACTGAGTCAATTTTAGCCCACAAGGTCTCATGATTTTCATGAACAATGGTTTGCAGTTCTTTTATGGCTGCTTCGTGATTCTGTAATGCATTTTCATGCCGCGAAAAAATAGGTTGAAAATGCTCACAAATTTGTGTTTTTACGTCATTACAGACTTTTTGACATTTCGATTCAATGTTATGTAACTCAGTAGTTAAATCTTCACGTGTTTGTTCAAGTGTGGTGTCTAACATTTGAAGATTTTGTTCCATTGTGTCTAACTTTTTAAGATTTTGTTCCACTGTGTCTAACTTCTGAAGATTTTGTCCCATTTGTCTCTGATTTTGTTCCATTTGTTGCATTAATTGCTATAATAATGTATTAGTGTCTGGAATCTGTTTCTCTATGCTTTTGGCAGTGCATTTTCACCGACAACATTCACATTTTGACAAGCAGAAAATGTGTCTTAACTCATTTGAGAAAACGGTGAGGACCCAAAACCTAAGTCTAGAGTATTTGCAATATTGTGTTCTGTCATTTTGGATTCCTGAGGCCAGCTGTTGCCACCCAATCGATCGATAATGCTTCCTTGTTCGCTAATTGTTTCACTGTCTACACCATTGTTTGCAGCCCGCTCCATTTCCCTATGTACAATTACCAAATTACTACTTTGAACATTAGTTAATTCGTTACACAGTGGCGCTGATAAGCTACGCTCGTCATCACTATTATTTCTCAGTTTACTTTGAAGCCTAGTGTTAAGTTTTTCACACGCCATTATTGTCACAATATTTCACACGATAACACAGAAAAACACAATTTGAAGAGCAAAAATAAGAGAACACATTACCATAGCACTCAAAATAATATCTCGTTAATTGCTCTCTACAATTATGTGCTAGCAATAAACAAAATCTACACTAATTGCACAAACTACAAGAAAAAATCAGAAGATTCCAGTGAGGTATCCTCGGCTAAGGGTCGACATATGAAACGTCCCCTTTGAAAAATTTATACATGACTGTGTTTAAACTGACACACAATATTTTCAGCGCAACGCAATCTGACTTTCAAAAATGCCTACAAAAGAATGGCCCTGACTAACACTAACCTATACCTTTCACAAATCAGTTACCTCACAACAATCTTCATTACTCGAACTACTGCAATACAGCGAGCGCCACTACTGCCAGCTAAATAAAAGATTCAAACTAAAGGCACTAACTACTGATAGGCATAGTTAGCAAATGAAAGATTTTAATAGAGAACAAACAATGTATTTACCTTAATAGTCATAATATATATAGCAGTTCATGACATCCAGTCTAACAAATTTCAAAACTCCGCCATCTCTCTCCCCACATCCACCACTGCTGGCGGCTCACCTCCAACTGCGCAACGCTACGCGCTGTTCACATCCAGCTGCCGCTGCCCAACACTACAATGGCAGACAACAATGCAAACTAGCCACAGACTGCACACAGCACAGCCAGTGATTTTCATACAGAGCGCTACGTAACGTTGCCAATAAGAAAACATAAACAGCCTACTTACAATATTCTCAGTTCGAATACAATAAACTTGCTTGAGACTGAGAAGCTTATGTCCACGAATCATGCATGGTTTTAGAACGCCTCGCTCGTGTGAAACTCAGCTTGCCTTTTTCTCACACGATATACTGCGAACTATGGATGAAGGGCAATAGGCAGTGTCCATATTCCTAGATATCCGGAAAGGGATTAGCTTACAGATATGTGAGTGGCTCGAAGACTTCTTAAGTAATAGAATCCAGTATGTTGTCCTCGACGGCGAATGTTCATCGGAGACAAGGGTTTAGTTAGGAGTGCCCCAGGGAAGTGTGATAGGACCGCTGCTGAATCTCTCTATATACACTCCTGGAAATTGAAATAAGAACACCGTGAATTCATTGTCCCAGGAAGGGGAAACTTTATTGACACATTCCTGGGGTCAGATACATCACATGATCACACTGACAGAACCACAGGCACATAGGCAACAGAGCATGCACAATGTCGGCACTAGTACAGTGTATATCCACCTTTCGCAGCAATGCAGGCTGCTATTTTCCCATGGAGACGATCGTAGAGATGCTGGATGTAGTCCTGTGGAACGGCTTGCCATGCCATTTCCACCTGGCGCCTCAGTTGGACCAGCGTTCGTACTGGACGTGCAGACCGCGTGAGACGACGCTTCATCCAGTCCCAAACATGCTCAGTGGGGGACAGATCTGGAGATCTTGCCGGCCAGGGTAGTTGACTTACACCTGCTAGAGCACGTTGGGTGGCACGGGATACATGCGGACGTGCATTGTCCTGTTGGAACAGCAAGTTCCCTTGCCGGTCTAGGAATGGTAGAACGATGGGTTCGATGACGGTTTGGATGTACCGTGCACTATTCAGTGTCCCCTCGACGATCACCAGTGGTGTACGGCCAGTGTAGGAGATCGCTCCCCACACCATGATGCCGGGTGTTGGCCCTGTGTGCCTCGGCCGTATGCAGTCCTGATTGTGGCGCTCACCTGCACGGCGCCAAACACGCATACGACCATCATTGGCACCAAGGCAGAAGCGACTCTCATCGCTGAAGACGACACGTCTCCATTCGTCCCTCCATTCACGCCTGTCGCGACACCACTGGAGGCGGGCTGCACGATGTTGGGGCGTGAGCGGAAAACGGCCTAACGGTGTGCGGGACCGTAGCCCAGCTTCAAGGAGACGGTTGCGAATGGTCCTCGCCGATACCCCAGGAGCAACAGTGTCCCTAATTTGCTGGGAAGTGGCGGTGTGGTCCCCTACGGCACTGCGTAGGATCCTACGGTCTTGGCGTGCATCCGTGCGTCGCTGCGGTCCGGTCCCAGGTCGACGGGCACGTGCACCTTCCGCCGACCACTGGCGACAACATCGATGTACTGTGGAGACCTCACGCCCCACGTGTTGAGCAATTCGGCGGTACGTCCATCCGGCCTCCCGCATGCCCACTATACGCCCTCGCTCAAAGTCCGTCAACTGCACATACGGTTCACGTCCACGCTGTCGCGGCATGTTACCAGTGTTAAAGACTGCGATGGAGCTCCGTATGCCACGGCAAACTGGCTGACACTGACGGCGGCGGTGCACAAATGCTGCGCAGCTAGCGCCATTCGACGGCCAACACCGCGGTTCCTGGTGTGTCCGCTGTGCCGTGCGTGTGATCCATTGCTTGTACAGCCCTCTCGCAGTGTCCGGAGCAAGTATGGTGGGTCTGACACACCGGTGTCAATGTGTTCTTTTTTCCATTTCCAGGAGTGTATATATGATTTGGCGGACGGGATGGGCAGCAATCTGCGATTCCTTATTGATTGTGTTGTGGTGTACGATAAGCTGTCGAAGGTGAATGACTGTAGAAAGATACTAGAGGACTTCGACAAAATTTCTAGTTGTTGTTATGAATGGCAGCTAGCTCTAAATGTGGAAAAATGTGACAGTTAACAAAATGTCCAGGGTTATTTTGCCGTGGTCGAATGGGTTTCACCTTAAGACCCACCGTTTCTCAGTAGCGAACGAGTGTGTGAATCAGACATTCAAAGAAGCTACGGTCCCCCTTGCTAATGTCCTCCGCAGATGGGGGCAAAGGGCTGGGTTTTAAGGTGAAATAGCGTGGAACATTTTATTAATTGTGACGTTTCCGGACCTGAAAGTTTGCATTTTAGAATCGGAAAAATACAAGTTAATGCGGATACGCAGGAGGGACAAATCTGTAATGTTCGGTTATGTGTTACTAGTGTCCTGTTCGCCACAGTCAAGTGGTTTATATACCTGGATGTAACGTTGCAAAGCGATATGAAATGGAAAGAACATGTGAGAATTGTGGCAGGGAAGGCGAATCAAAGGCTACGGTTTATTGGGAGACTTTTAGGAAAGAGTGGTTCACCTGCAAAGGAGACCGCATGCAGGATGGTGGTGCGACCTATTCTTGAGCAACGCTCGAGTCTTTGGGATCCATAACAGCTCGGATTGATGGAAGACATCAATCAATTCAGAGGCGGGCTTCTAGTGTTGCGGAGATACCTCGGAAACTCAAATGGGAATCCCTGGAGGGAAGGCGACGTTCTTTTCGAGAAACGCTATTGAGAAAATTGTGACAACTGGCATTTGAAGCTGAATGCCGAACGATTCTATTGCCGCGAACATACACTGCGGGCAATGACCACGAAAATAAGATTCGAGAAATTAGGGCTCATACTAAGGCATGCAGACAGTCGTTTTCCCTCGCTCTGTTTCCAAATGGAACTGGAAAGCAAATGACCAGTAGTACCCTCCACCACGCACCTTACTGTGGCTTGCGCAGTGTCTATGTAGAAATGTACGTAGATATAGATATTTTTGATCAGACAGTGTATACTCCAGAAGCCATCTTAAGGTATGCGATGGAGAGTGCTTTGGGTACCTCTGTCATCTACATCTACATCTACATCTATACTCCGCGAGCCACCTTACGGTGTGTGGCGGAGGGTACTTATTGTACCACTATCTGATCCCCCCTTCCCTGTTCCATTCACGAATTGTGCATGGGAAGAACGACTGCTTGTAAGTCTCCGTATTTGCTCTAATTTCTCGGATCTTTTCGTTGTGATCATTACGCGAGATATATGTGGGCGGTAGTAATATGTTGCCCATCTCTTCCCGGAATGTGCTCTCTCGTAATTTCGATAATAAACCTCTCCGTATTGCGTAACGCCTTTCTTGAAGTGTCCGCCACTGGAGCTTGTTCAGCATCTCCGTAACGCTCTCGCGCTGACTAAATGTCCCCATGACGAATCGCGCTGCTTTTCGCTGGATCATGTCTATCTCTTCTATTAATCCAACCTGGTAAGGGTCCCATACTGATGAGCAATACTCAAGAATCGGACGAACAAGCGTTTTGTAAGCTACTTCTTTCGTCGATGAGTCACATTTTCTTAGAATTCTTCCTATGAATCTCAACCTGGCGCCTGCTTTTCCCACTATTTGTTTTATGTGATCATTCCACTTCAGATCGCTCCGGATAGTAACTCCTAAGTATTTTACGGTCGTTACCGCTTCCAATGATTTACCACCTATGGCATAATCGTACTGGAATTACCCGCTTTATGTTCCATTTGCGAATGTGCGCGGAAAGAACGATTGTTACTCATTTCTTGTATGTGCTTTAACTCTCTGATCTTACCAACATGGTCATTCCTCGAGGTAGTAATGTGTTGCTTGATTCTTGAAACGTACGATCTCGCAATTTCAACAGCTCCGAGATACACAAGGCCTTTCGTGTAGTGGTTAGCTCTGGAATTGACTGTAAAATAGGTACCTTAACACGCTCACTAAATGAAGATGTGACGAAGTGTCACGCTAGGAATGTGTTATTAATTTTGCCCGTTAACTGTTCCTAAAGGACTAACTATGCTCATGGATATATCACACCAGAATGTTGTAATAAACCTTCTTCAAATTTCAATTACATTTCCTTTGGATTCTTCCAATGAATCACAGTTCTGGCATCAGCCTTCCTTATAATCAACTTTATGCTGCCGATCCACTCATTTCAGACACACGCTCCCAGATATTTTAGGGCTGTGACCTGTTTTGAGTGATTGATTGCTAACCGCGCAATCGAACGTTATTGTATCTTTCTGCCTATTGATGAGAAATATGGTAAATTCTCTTTTGTCTTGAAGGACAGTTGCCAGTTCCTGCACGAAGTGTCGATCCTTTGCAGGTCTCCCTGCATTTGACTACACTATTGCATAAACGTATGCCCACTATCAGCGAAGATTCTGTGAATGAGAACGGCATAGAAGAGATGGGGAGCACCGAGGGGTAAAGCACACTGCACTATCAAATCGTCAGGCGTCCTTCTTAACCACCAATAAAGACTCAAGATACAGCCCTAAATAGTGAGAGAACCCATAAATTGAGAGGCGGTATGAATCGTTTTGGATTCTGGTTACAAAAACGGTAGCGAGAGGTCGTTCGACAAGGCACATAGGAGCTCATTAGTTTATAGAGCTCTGTCAGAGGCCTTCAGGTACTGACGACACATAATACACGATTTGTCACTCACATGAACGTTTGTGCCTTCTGCTATACCTAAAGGACAGGATTCAGATTAGGGAGCTGTGCATGTACCGAAAATCGGTACATGCAGTCTGTGGCGTTTGTGGCGTATATGTTCCAGGAGGAACGCTCAGTACTGAGGGATATGACAGTAATGGTAACTCGAAGCAAAAATGTCTAGTTAACATGGGCTCTAAATTGCGTAACTGAAGAGCTATGAGCACTTTGGTCGGTAGAAGAGTTGTGTCTCACAGTAACGCAGATGAGCAAGTGCTCATAGCTCTTAAGGTGTGCATTTTAGAGCTCATGTTTTCAAGAAATTTTTGTTCAAAATACTCGTTCCTGCAATTTACAGATGTCCCGCGAATTATCGTAAATAATCAAGGATGTGGTAGGGCCACTAGCTTAAAGCAAAAGCATTGTTTAACTGTGTTTGTATAAGCACTGGATAAAATGCCAAACATCTACTCGGATGAAGACTACGGTGTACGTTTGCGGGTTCTGCGATGGTAATGCTCCTGCTGCTGTCAAAGAATACCATCGGCATTTTCCGAAATGTCGAATACCTGGTCGTAGAGTGTTTACCAAAATTTTCAGCATATTACTTCCCATTTTTCTTCTGAACTTATAGTTCAGCAACCTGTGCAGGAACAGCAACACATAACACATTGTTAAAATGGTGCAGGTAGACCTATTATTAGCACACAGCAACCTTCTGCACGTACCAATATCCCATGAACACGTTTATGGAGAATATTATTACATGAGAAAATCTTGTACGCATTTCACGTATTGAGTATCCACAATCTTCACGTTGATGACAATCTCACGCAAGCGACTTAGATTTCGTCACTTGTTAAATGCAATCATCTTTTACATCCATTAATACTACTCACTCACGAATCACGTTCACACGGATTAGAATCAACAGTACCTGTAATAACCATCTATTGTTGCAGGTACGCTACAATGGAAATCAATTTTCAAGTTCGTTTTTCGATCAGTGTTTCTTGCGGATTGGTAGGTAAGATGTTGAAAGATTCAGCCGTTTTAGGAGAATGAATGGCGATACAAAATTACTTGTATTTTTAGAAAAATTCGTTTGTTGAACACCTCGAGGACGTCCGTTTGACCACGAGTACTGAAATTTAGTTGATCACGGAGCCCCTCCACTTTTTACCCTCACTTCCCCTAACCACCAAGATCTTTGCTTATGACGTTGGATGAAGTCTGAGTTGTACATACTGCTTGTTTGCATCGTGGACGCTGCTAACCTCGATAGGAAATGTGCAGAGGGCCTCAGACAATCAAAAAAATTGTTCAAATGGCTCTGAGCACTATGGGATTTAACATATGAGGTCACCAGTCCCCTAGAACTTACAACTACTTAAACCTAACTAACCTAAGGAAATCACACACATCCATGCCCGACGCAGGATTCGAACCTGTGACCGTAGAGGTCGTGCGGTTCCAGACTGAAGCGCCTAGAACAGCTCGGCCACATCGGCCAGCTCAGACAAACAACCGATGTTCTCCCAAGAGTGCGCAAATGCATTGAAGTTGACGGTAGTATATTCGAACATATATTGTGAACCACACAACAGCTGCAACGTGACGTGCTTAGAGGTGAATGAGTTAAAAATACTTATCCTTCAGGAGGTACTTTGTAAAATGCATGTTGTTAAGTATACTAACTGTTGTACATGTGTGAGCCTGATAATGAATTGAATAATACAGAAAATAAATAAAACTGTGCATCAAATGTGTTCTGCCTCGAAATAGAGCATATGCACCTGTTAAGATTTTTGCTTCAAATGATAGTCCCTGATATATCCACGAATATTGACCATTCTTCCAGGGCCACTTTGTGGTCTACACAATAACTATTTAACTATTTACAAAGTACCACCATGGTGTAGAGGAAGTCGAAACGAACAGTTTGATGTAATACACTTGTCGTCTTCAAGCCGGGAAACAACGTAATAACTTCAGATCCGTCTACAAAACCCGCCTACGCTATAGAGCATGTGCACTGATTGAATGCTTTAATATCCTCTCGTTCTCTTACATCACCGGCTTAGCTATGCACTTACAAATTATAAAAGTGACATCTGTGCAAATTTTACCTCACAGTTTTACGAATTTTAATAGCGTAAAATAAATAGTTAGATTGTTTTGTTCTCTGGCCTTTTCACTAGGAGACCACTGTGCTTATCCTCGTAAGAGTTTTTGTATTACTTGATCAAAAGTCTATTTCTTTCGTTATCCTCACAACGAAGGTTAACTTACAAATGCTACAGAAAGCCGGTGGCATAAGTGGCGTGGTGTTTGTGTGCAGTAGTTCAAGTAGCTTTTGCAGACCAATTTGATTTCCCGGCCTAATAGACCACTCATGTCCTGTATCGATCTGTTTGTGTCGCCTTAACCTACATCACTTTGGTACGTTTGTAAACAGCTATCGCTTACGCCCTGTGTGTATTGGTGTATACAGGGGAGCGACGTTGCGGAAACACCAGAAACACATTACCATACTAAATTCGGTGTACGATAACAGTTGACATTCAAAACAGCTTCAAGTCGTCTTTGAATGGATATATACAGGTCCTGTATGGTTTCAAAGGGAATCTTACGCCACTGTTCCTGCAAAATAGTGTCAAGCTCAGTATCTATGTTGGAGGCGGATAGAAATCACGCATCCTTCTCTCCAAAATAGACCACAAAGACCTAATAATATTGAGATTTGGAGACTGTAGTGGCCTGGGGAGACATCACAGTTCATCCTAGTGCTCATGAAACCAGTCCTGAACGGTGCAAGCTGTGTGAAAAGGGACCCTTCTGTCTTGGAACACATCATCATCATCATTCGCGTTGTACTGTACCATGGGGTGAAGGAAATCCATGGCAGTAACACGATCTTGCAGCCCATGGAATACGATATGGCTGCCTAAATCATCAACATTGGTACATAAGCTCGGCTATAATTTGGAAACAATGTGAAACAAGACGCATTCGACCAAAAGACTGTCTTCCATTGCTCCTGTGTTCAGGTTTTACGGCTTCGGCACCACGTTTTCCAGTTACTGGCTTTTGCGTGACTGATGAGTGGTTTTGGATTTCCAGCTCGCCCTTCAGTTGCTTGGTTACGGAGCTCTCTTCGTGTTGATTTGCTACTAACAAGGGTCGCGAGTTTGACATTAATCTCAGTAGTGAATTTTGCAGGTGTCGTCCACTAATCTATCTTCACAATCCTCTTCAATAACCGTCTGCCAGGATCGTTTAAACCACACTTTCGTCTGCGTTCTGACTTAGCGGATGATGTTTTCCCGCTTTCCCTGTGTGCAGTATACATCTGTGATATGGTTTCTCTTGAAAAAGAAAACACTTCGGTTATCTTAGTTACGGAAGGACCAACCACACGAGAGCCAAAAATTTGCACACGTTCGAATGGACTATACATATGGACTTCGCAATGTCGTCACACGCTAAGAACATTTGCGCAAGAAGAGTGGCGCATTGTAAGAAGAGAGTTCACGTTCTGGCTCTCCTGCAGAGCCAGTTCTGCTGCGCTACAAATAACAGATGTTCATCACAGTGTGTGACTGAAATACCGCGGTAACCAGAAACGTACTCATAAGGTGCAGTTGCCGAACAGTACCACACTTGTGAGCAAAACGTCTAAATTGCACACAAATTGACCATGAAATTCTGGCGATATGTGGACCAAATGCAATTTCGCTTCCAGCATTAGTGAAATGGCGCCAACAAGGCTGCAGATACGTGAGTGACGCTGATCGGGAAGTCCAGATATTCTACAATGCGATTTTCATCTTTTCGGAAAGCTGAAAGAACATGTGCGCGTAAAGAAATTTACCAGTGATGAGGACTTCCGCATAACGTTTCTGGAATGGTTCCCTGCCGAACCAGTGGATTTCAATCGTCGAGGAATTGAACGATTGGCTGAATGTTCCGACTGTTGTCAGCAGACACTTGGTGACTGGAAAATAGTGTCACGTATGTGTGTCAGTCTGAAGTATAGTGCAGCATTCAATAAAATTTATTTGGCCTATCATAAACATCTGAGCTATTATCTTCAAAGGTCTCTGTTGGATTCCTTTCATGTTAATTTCTTAAATCTGTTTGTCATTTACGGCATAAATTCCTCTTCTACATTTACTGTGGTGTTTCTTGCTATCTGGGAGGAGACTGAGCAGTGAAACCTGTTACTTTTACACATAAACAAGAACGATCTGTCACACTACTACACTTTAAATCACAGTTTATATGTAATTCATGTCACACAGCTTCATATGGAACCTACATCCGCTTTCTTTTATATACAGTATATGATAAGATACTGTCATCCCCCTTCTCTTCTGTGTGAGAGGATGAATGAGCAAACGTATTTCTAGTTGCATGCTTGATGGTAGCAGACAAGCCTGTCTGCTAGAGAACAGTAGGTCCAACGTTGGAACAGGTAGCTACGCCTTCTAAAAGCAGAGAGGTTTCTATTCTTAGTATGGTCCTGTCCGTCCCTTGTCATGTTGGTATAGGAAGCTGCCTCTCTGGTCACTTCCATTTGTATCTGTTAAGCACGCTCGGTAGGGGTCCAGGTCAGTCTGTCCTCGGCGAGCTTCTGAAGTGGTAAGATCTCCGGCTAAGCGCGTGTCTGCTAAGTCCGTAGGACAATGGATTTCTTAAGTTCAGCCTAATTGAGAATTTAATCACCTTTATTTGAGGTTTAGCTCTAAAATATCTAATGTTATCTTAAATTGCAACGCAGTGTAATTCGAGTGTGAAGTTCAGAATATCTTCCGGTAGTTGCTTTGCGACTACTTTGTGACTAAAGTGGAACCACGTGTTGGTCAGTAACTCTAAGATCATCAATCTTAAATGCGAATGTGCATGAGATTATAACGTCTCATCTTGACAATATTTTTCAATATAGCAACTTCTCTTTATGTTCAACCCACGTGGGGTGTACTTTGTGAGACCAGTACCACGTCCTTATACAGTTGTTTGACCCATCAGGTTAATAGTAAGACGATAGTAACCAGTTCGAGGTTTTTCTTTTGTAAATTGCGTTTTGTTGTAATTTATTTTAATTATCAAAATTATTGTGGAGTTACACTCTTTGTGTAAACCAAGTTGACCACGTGAAGCATGTGGTGTAAGCATCAAAGTATCCCTCAGCTATTCTTTTCGGGAAGATTTCACAGAGAGTTGGTATGAATGTAGTATACCAGTGTGTGGTAATTTCGTGAGGGACAGGATTGCGCTATGAACGTAACTTCTTTGGGTGAAAATTGAATCGGTTGGTTGTGGTTAATTTCCTCTTGCATATGTTTCAACGTTCTTCGTGTGTTATTTTATGAATGCAGTGTTGTATGTAGTCTCCCAATCTTGGCTCCCTATCTGATGTGTTCCGTAAGATTACAAACTCGCACTTTCACAATCCTAAATAAGGCATCAGTTCAGTTATGAATCAAGTTTGATATGCTGAAATTTTAACGGAACAATGATCAATGTTAAAATAAATGTCCAAATATAAACTGATTTATTTCTTTTTATTTAAATTGTCTTTTTATATATATATATCACCGGTTATCATAAGATGAGTACTAAAATATTATAATTAATGTTAGTCTGGTTGGGAATTTGGTAAGGTAGACTGGATACGTGGTGAAACAGTTGCTCAGTAATGCAAGGTTAACGTCCTCAGATAGCTCACAGCTTTTAACCCACTTTTATTGTCTTGAATTTCAGCACCGCTTTCAGAACAAATTAATGCAACAACATTACAATCTGTCATTATGATGGTTTTGTCTATATTTCCGAAGAAAATTAGATCTTCAGATCTACACTCCTGGAAATGGAAAAAAGAACACATTGACACCAGTGAGTCAGACCCACCATACTTGCTCCGGACACTGCGAGAGGGCTGTACAAGCAATGATCACACGCACGGCACAGCGGACACACCAGGAACCGCGGTGTTGGCCGTCGAATGGCGCTAGCTGCGCAGCATTTGTGCACCGCCGCCGTCAGTGTCAGCCAGTTTGCCGTGGCATACGGAGCTCCATCGCAGTCTTTAACACTGGTAGCATGCCGCGACAGCGTGAACGTGAACCGTATGTGCAGTTGACGGACTTTGAGCGAGGGCGTATAGTGGGCATGCGGGAGGCCGGGTGGACGTACCGCCGAATTGCTCAACACGTGGGGTGTGAGGTCTCCACAGTACATCGATGTTGTCGCCAGTGGTCGGCGGAAGGTGCACGTGCCCGTCGACCTGGGACCGGACCGCAGCGACGCACGGATGCACGCCAAGACCGTAGGATCCTACGCAGTGCCGTAGGGGACCGCACCGCCACTTCCCAGCAAATTAGGGACACTGTTGCTCCTGGGGTATCGGCGAGGCCCATTCACAACCGTCTCCATAAAGCTGGGCTACGGTCCCGCACACCGTTAGGCCGTCTTCCGCTCACGCCCCAACATCGTGCAGCCCGCCTCCAGTGGTGTCGCGACAGGCGTGAATGGAGGGACGAATGGAGACGTGTCGTCTTCAGCGATGAGAGTCGCTTCTGCCTTGGTGCCAATGATGGTCGTATGCACGTTTGGCGCCGTGCAGGTGAGCGCCACAATCAGGACTGCATACGACCGAGGCACACAGGGCCAACACCCGGCATCATGGTGTGGGGAGCGATCTCCTACACTGGCCGTACACCACTGTGATCGTCGAGGGGACACTGAATAGTGCACGGTACATCCAAACCGTCATCGAACCCATCGTTCTACCATTCCTAGACCGGCAAGGGAACTTGCTGTTCCAACAGGACAATGCACGTTCGCATGTATCCCGTGCCACCCAACGTGCTCTAGAAGGTGTAAGTCAACTACCCTGGCCAGCAAGATCTCCGGATCTGTCCCCCATTGAGCATGTCTGGGACTGGATGAAGCGTCGTCTCACGCGGTCTGCACGTCCAGCACGAACGCTGGTCCAACTGAGGCGCCAGGTGGAAATGGCATGGCAAGCCGTTCCACAGGACTACATCCAGCATCTCCACGATCGTCTCCATGGGAGAATAGCAGCCTGCATTGCTACGAAAGGTGGATATACACTGTACTAGTGCCGACATTGTGCATGCTCTGTTGCCTGTGTCTATGTGCCTGTGGTTCTGTCAGTGTGATCATGTGATGTATCTGACCCCAGGAATGTGTCAATAAAGTTTCCCCTTCCTGGGACAATGAATTCACGGTGTTCTTATTTCAATTTCCAGGAGTGTATATATAAGAAAATACAGACAGTACAATGTTGATCGAGCTGCTTCCCTTCTTTTATTGCATTCTGATCTGAAGATGACAAGTAACGGAGATCGAAACTGTTAATTTGGAAAAATATAAAAAATATCTTTAATTATTATATTAAAAATGAAAAATTCGTTAGTGGAATAGAAGAAGTTGCCAGGAGAAATTATTTTAAGTTAGGTTTAAAAATTGCTTTGCTGACTGTCGGTTATTTTATATTATTCAACAAACGATAAAAACAAATGGTTCAAATGGCTCTGAGCACTATGGGACTCAAAATCTTAGGTCATAAGTCCCCTAGAACGTAGAACTACTTAAACCTAACTAACCTAAGGACATCACACACACCCATGCCCGAGGCAATATTCGAACCTGCGACCGTAGCAGTCCCGCGGCGATAAAAACATTTTTGTTGCTGAATTGAACGTCTTTCTGAGAGGTGTGTAATGCATTATACACTGAAGCCTTACCTTTCATCAAGGACAACACAGTGACCGACGGCCTTCAGTTAATGACCGAGAGCAGCTGCATTTACATAAGGTTGTCAGTGCGAAGAGAAAAAGCAACACTGAGTGAATTAACCTCAGAAATCAGCGTCCGAGACAACTCAGTGAGCGACGGCCTTCACTTTTCGACCAACAGCAGGTGCATTTACGTAGGGTTGCCAGTGCCAACAGAGATGCAGCACTGCTTGAGATAACCTCGGAAATCAGTGTCGGACGTGCGACAAACGTATCCGTCAGGACAGTGCTGCGAAATTTGGCGTTAATGGTTCAAATGGTTCTCAGCACTATGGGATTTAACATCTGAGGTCATCAGTCCCCTAGAACTTAGAATTACTTAAACGTAACTAACCTAAGGACATCACACACATCGATGCCCGAGGCAGGATTCGAACCCTCGACTGTAGCGGTCGCGCGGTTCATGACTGAAGCGGCTAGAACCGCTTGGCCACACCGTGCCGTTAATGGGCTATGCCTGCAGACGAACGACGCGAGTGTCTTTACTAACAGCACAACATCGCCTCCGGGGCTTCTCCTGGAGTCGTGACCGTATCGGTTGTACCCTAGACGACTGGAAAACTGTGGTCTGGTCAGGGAGCCCCAATTTCAGCTGGTAAGAGCTGGTGGAATTGTTCGAGTGTGGCGTTGTTTCCAAACAACGCTGAAATTTTTATGGATGACAGAGCGCCATGTCACAGTGGTGCAATTGAACGCGATTGGTCTGAAGAACATTGTGTACAGTTCTAGGGAATGACGTGCCCACCTAGTTCGGACGACATGAATACCATCGAACATTTGTAGGACATAATATACAGTTGAGTTCGTGTACAAAATTCTGCATCGGCAACACTTTCGCAATAATGGACCGCTGTAGAGGCAGCATGGCTGAATATTTCTGCAGGGGACTTCCAACGACCTGTTGACCCCATGACACGCCGAGCTGCCGCACTACGCCGGGAAAAGGAGGTGCGAAACGATATTGGGAGGTATCCCATGACTTTTGTCACCTCAGTAAGAAGTAATAAATTAAATCGTCATGTCTGGTACCACAGTTTTACTATGCGAATAGCGAAATTGTAGCAAACGATAAACTTTTTTCCTTTTATCATTTTATGGGAGATCTAAGCGAAAAAATTTCTTAAATGCTGGGAAATTATATGCAAAGTTCTTTGCAAGTCGGTAAGTGCTCTCATTCCCGAACACTGGATGAATATATTACGGTTTACTTGAAAAAAGAGACAGCATTGGTCGTATATTTTTTACTATCGCAAAATCGATTTTCTGTCACTGAGTGACCATATTCAGTGCTATATTGTATAACTTAAATTAGGATGCACTGTTGTCACTAAGCTTACGGCAATCACATAGACATGAGTCGCAAATTGCTTCGGCTTATTAGGGCTATAAAAGCTAAACGGCTGTGATCAAGTTAGTTTGTTTACACTGAGGTTCCACATCACCATAGATCATCTTTGAAAGTAGTGTCTTCTAGTGTTTGGTACGTAGATAGTGTCAGTCATTTCGCGTTATTGCTATTAGACCACGCAGTCATAATAAGGGGCAGAGTTGGGCAGTTGAATAGTAATTTTACTTAGGAAATGACAATTTTGTAATATAAAGTTTTTTTTTAAATCTACAATAAACATATAAGCAGGGACAACGTTGAAACTTCCTGGCAGATTAAAACTGTGTGCCGGACCGAGACTCGAACTCGGGACCTTTGCCTTTCGCGGGCAAGTAAAGCTGTGAGGACGGGGCGTGAGTCGTGCTTGGGTAGCTCAGTTGGTAGAGCACTTGCCTGCGAAAGGCAAAGGTCCCGAGCTCGAGTCTCGGTCCGGCACACAGTTTTAATCTGCCAGGAAGTTTCATATCAGCGCACATTCCGCTGCAGAGTGAAAATCTCACTCTAGGTACAACGTTTATCATTTAGTAGGACTAGTTGCCTTCAACATTCGTTTATGTTTAGATTGTAGTTTATAGAATTAAGTGATCGTAAGATCTGCTTCAGGGAGCAGTCAGAAAGGGCCATATCTTCATTTTAGCGTTTATGGTTCTCCGTTGCGCACGTCATTTTACACGGGCCTGGAGTAGCAACTCGGAACTGAGGTGGGTGTCCAGAGACGTTCCGTCCAATTGAGGCGGCACGAGCTGAAGATGTGTGCGTGGACGCTACGGAGTGTGTCAGAGGGAGTGCAGGCGGAGCGGTCGCCGGCGCAGCGGCCGTGTCTGCCGCCGTGCCGAGGCGGTCCCGCCGGGCACCGCGAGCGTCCACCTGCCGGCCGCCTGCCTCTGCTAGACCAGGACGAGGCGTCACGCGGCCCGGCCGCCTCTGTCACGCAGCGCAGCCGCTGCAGCCGACCGCGACGGGCGCACGGCGGCAGAGCAGCAGGCAGCGACTGCACGGCGCAAAAGGAGAACCGGCTGCACGGCGCTGCAGGGCCGGACGCGCACCGCGGCCGGTGTCGCTTTAGCATTGTAGAACACTGTAATTGTCTTCTTCTGGCGTACGCGAGGCCGTTGACGCACGCTTGTGCTGTGGTGCACGACTTGCAGGCAG
Organism: Schistocerca cancellata; assembly: GCF_023864275.1. Taxonomy (NCBI): domain Eukaryota; kingdom Metazoa; phylum Arthropoda; class Insecta; order Orthoptera; family Acrididae; genus Schistocerca; species Schistocerca cancellata. The sequence goes on along the minus strand of NC_064633.1, from coordinate 484,677,726 downwards.
TCGCTTCGGTGTCTGGTGTCTGGCAGAAGAACCTGTCGTGTGCCTTACTTTGCCGGTGGCAGATCTCCGGTGAAATGCTGGAACTTGCGAGGCAGTACAAATCGTCTGATTTGTCTTAGGATATACACAACCTGATCAAAAGTATCCACACACCTACTAGCGTACATTAATATGAATTGTGTCCGCCCTTCGTCTGTACGAAGTCTTGGACTTTGCTCAGGACACTGTCGATGACGTGCTTAAATATCTTTGGAGGAATGGCAACCCATTCTTCCTCAAGAGCCGAAACCAGCGGATACTGTAAGCCATTTCGTTCACAGAATGTTTCAAATTCATTTGACGTGAACTGAGAACCGTCTACATCTACGTGATTACTTTGCTATTCACAATAAAGTGCCTGGCATAGGGTTCAATGAACAACCTTCATGCTGTCTCTCTACCGTTCCACTCTAGAACGGCACTTAAATTTTTCTGTGCGTACTCTGATTTCTCTTATTTTATCGCGATGGTCATTTTTCCCTATGTAGGTGCGTGCCAACAGAATGTTTTCGCAATCGGAGGAGAAAACTGGTGATTGAAATTTCATGAGAAGATCCCGTCGCAACGAAAATCGCCTTTGTTTTAATGATTGCCACTCCAATTCACGTATCCTATCTGTGACACTATCTCCCCTATTTCGCGATAATACAAAACGAGCTGCCCTTCTTTGTACTTTCCGATGTCATCCGTCAGTCCCACCTGATGCGGATCCCACACCACACAGCAATACTCCAGAATAGGACGGACAAGCGTAATGTAAGCAGTCTCCTTGCTAGACCTGTTGCATCTTCTGTTCTGCCAATGAATCGCAGTCTTTGGTTTGTTCTATCCACAATATTATCTATGTGATCGTTCCAATTTAGGTTATTTGTAATTGTAATCGCTGAGAATTTAGTTGAAATTTCAGCCCTCAGATTTGTGTGACCTATAGCGTAATCAAAATTTAGCTGATTTCTTTTAGTACTCACTTGAATAACATCACAATTTTCTTCATTCAGGGTCAATTGCCACTTTTCGCACCATACAGATATCTTATCTAAATCATCCAAACGGTTTAGCAGCGACTCGTGAACTGTATTATTTACTTGCATTGAAATTGTATGTATCGAAGGTTTACCTTAAGTCATAGCGTCCGATAACGGCCCTCAGTTCACGTCAAATGAATCTGAAACATTCCGTGAAGGAAATGGCATGTAGCATCTAACTAGTACATCGTTCCACCCACAGTCATGGCGAAACCATTTCGATGACGGCTCGTCTTCCAGTGCGGCCGCGGCTAGGCGCTCCTGTCGTGTTGTCGTCCTAGTCAGCGTACAATTGGCTGACGTCGTCTCACAGCCCTCTCTGCTCTAACGTTCCAGGCCGACGTGCCGGAACAGTTTCCTTGGAACAGTTTCCATGGAACAATTTCCAGGGAACAACACAGTTAATTCCTTCAAGTAAACTTGACAAGGCTATTGTTTCTCCAGTTCGTTATTAAGGGTCTTTTCTAGACTGAGCTGCTAAAGCAAATAAACAAATAAAATAAATAAAAGAAGGCTTTGTAAAAGCAAATATAACCGTAATCGAGCTACTCCCTCTCTCTAAATCCTTTCATTGTGAAGCTGACTGTCAACCTGATTACAGTTTTCACATATTGAAAAAGGACGAATTACTATCGTCTCAGCTCCGAGTTTCGCTGCCGCACGAGTTATGTCAGGGGCTGAACACAGATACGCGGCAGGCCGGAGCGGCTGTGTGGCGTCAGCGACGGGAGGGAAACCTCCACCTCTCCCTCACGTCAAGCTTACCCCTTGATCGGGTAAATATACGTAAATACGAATTCTCTTTTATTTGTTTTGAACATTGATTAAAACATTTTAATAAAACCACGCTTTATTAATAGAGCGTATCAAGGCCAGGTTCTCATTCAACATGAACGAAAATTCGATTTTTGATTGCATTTTTGAAATGTATATCTGTCTAGAATGTTGGGACGAAACGGTGCGTCACAAAAGTTTGTACAGCCCATTGTTCGAAGCAGTGTCACGGCCGCCGCGGGACGCTCTCAGTTGAAGACCCCCCGGCTCGGGTAGAAAACTTGTCGTGCCGTGATGCACAATCGCAAAATGATTTATATTGCAGTATGCGTAAAATCATATTCGCCGAGAAAATTGACGAACAGTGTGTGGAGGTCGCCGACTGCAACTTATGCAGCTCAGCGAGATAGGCTTTTGTCGCTAAGAACGAGGGAATGGCTATCCGGGAACAATTAGAGTTAGAGGAAAGGTTGATATACGGTCTGGAATTGCAGAATAAACGTAAGTAACGATAAAACCTTTTTTTCGTCAAATTTTGGTCAAAATTGGTAAAAACGTAATTTTTGGTCCACCATGTTGGATGAGCCATTTTGAATTTTGAAAATCTAATCTCAGGTCTTTGTTAAACGACATTAAAAACATATAATAACATGGAGTTTTTATGCAGATTGAACTAATAGTGCATATAAGGTCTCCCCTAACCCTTAAACAGGCTTTTAAAGAGAAATGATTTTTCAAAACTGCGTGCAGCATAAAATAAAAACGGTTCAAATATTAACTTCTGCGTTTGACCCCCGGAAAGCAAACAGGTTTCTTGGCAGCTTATACCTATAATATTTGTAATTTGTTAATTTTAACTATCTTTTGCAAATCCATAAAGAGCGAAAGAAAAAACAAAATTCAAACTCAAAGTTCTAGTTCGCTCCATATCGTTAAATTTAAGGCTATTTCCTTCCGGTTGATTATAACTACCTGTAAATTTACTGTAGTATCGACTGATCTTATCCATTTTTGATATCAGTTAACTCCTAAGGGACCACACGGCACGCAGACTGCACACTTCGAACTCGCAAGCCCTTGAGCAAACCATAATTACGGGTGTCATTTTGTTTTCGTTTTTGTATTGGAAATCTAAAATAAAGTTCAATGTATGATCAATTATAATCCCAAAACAGGTCCAAACTTCGCCTATTTTTTGCTCATTTGAACGAGAACCTGGTCTTAACCAGTTTTTTTATTATCTGGTTCTCAACGCTTTATTTTAAACATGCCAGCCCTGAGTAGTATTCGGCCTGACAGACGGACAAAAAGGCCGCTCGAAAATAGTATTAACCATTTTGACAAATGGCTAAAAAACTGACCCTCAATTGATATACGAGGGTCGTTCACAAAGTAAGTTCCGTTTCTATTTCTGTCCGCGGCAGCGCTACGATCGCAGTTCCGAGCAGTTACTCTGAGTCAAGGAGAAGATATGTACGCCATCTTCAGATCGCTGCAGCCGACGTGTGATTTGTAGTGCTTCTTTATAGTGCCATCCGTAATTGAAAAGGCCGCCGAGTGTGAAATCAGATCTGTGATTCGTTTTCTACGTGCAAAGAAAGTTAAACCAAAGGAAATTCATCGACAACTCTGAGAGGTTTACGGACAAAATGCTATGAGTGATTCAATGGTTAGAAGATGGGTCAGACTATTCAATGAAGGACATGATCAAGTGCACGATGAAGAACGAAGTTGACGCCCGTCTGTAGTTATTGATGAATTGGTTCACACAACTGAAGAGAAGATTAAGAAAAACCGTAAGTTTACACTTAGTGCCCTTGATATGGAAGTTCCGCAAATCTCACGCTCACTAATTCATGAAATTGTTACTGAAAATCTGGAATTTAGAAAATTTGGTTACCCAAAATTCTTACTGAACAACACAGAAAACAACGGATGGACAGGGCACTTCAGTTTTTGACACGCACTTTTTCGGATAGTCAGGTGGGATGAAACTTAGGTATCGTACCACACCCCTGAAACAAAAAGGCAATCAATGGAATGGAGGAATACTTCAGCCCCAACGAAGGTTAACCCTAAGCAAATTTTGACACCTGGAAAAGTCAGTGCGCCGTTTTTTTGGGACAGAAAAGGCATTTTGCTGATTGATTTCTTACCACGTGGCCAAACAATCAATGCACATGGTTACTGCGAGGCAATTAAGAAATTGCGCCGAGCAGTACAGAACAAGCGCCGAGGATTAGTGTCAAAAGGTGGTGCTTTTTCCATGATAATGGCCGACCTCACAAGGCGAATGTGACCAAACAACTCTTACGGGAACTTCACTGGGACGCATTTGATCATCCTCCGTACAGTGTGGACCTCAGTCCTAGATACTTTCATCTCTTTTTACACCTAAAAATCTGTCCTTGATGGTCAACACTTCAACGGTGATGACGAGCTGAAAGAACATGTTACCACATGGTTGAATACGCAGGCGGCAACCTTCTATGAAGAAGGCATAAAAAAAACTTGTGCTACGCTATGACAAGTGCCTTCAAAATTTCGGAAACTATGTAGAAAAGTAGTTTGACAGTTGCAGATTTTTGTGCAATAAATTCTTTTTCTGCATCTGTACACGTTTGTTTTGTATAACCAAACGGAACTTACTTGTGGAGGTACCTCGTATTATGTGCATTAAATGTAATTGAACTTTTGTTTGCTTTGAAGATGAAGGACAACGTTGGTTGTACCTGCCTATATATATGATTATATAGCTTTTCAGTATTTTTATTTACATGATTAAAAAGAGGATTCTTGTCGGTGAACTTCAGCATATATTCCGTCCACAAATTATTAACTTCTCATAATTGCGTAGGCTTACGCGGCCAGAGTAAGTTGACACAGGACTTTACTGAGTATCGTACAGCGTCATAGTGTAAAAAACTTTACTGGTTTTCTGGTTTCTCCAGTACAGTTTTTTACATTACGACGCGGTGCGATACTCAGAAAGCTTTTATGTTGATTAACCTATTGCTCACACGTGTGTTTTGATTTCTCTACATGTCACTTAACACACGCGTTGTAAAAGTTTTGATGCAAGCTCATGTTGAACACAATGACATCGGCTTTATATGCGTTTCAATATATTACAATTGACTCACCGAGTGACACACAGTGAACGACTGGCGCAACACAGAACTCTCCGAATGAAATCTTAACACCTGCGCAGTACTTGTACCAATCAAGGAATCCCGGGCATGCGCACGTGTGAAGCATTCAGTTCAGTTCAGAGAGGCATGAAGTATGGTGGGCGCTTCAGTAGTGTCTGTACCCGAGATTAATTATACAAAACAAAACGTTATCCGTTATACCAATATATATACAAAAATGTTTCAAATGGCTCTAAGTACACTACTGGCCATTAAAATTGCTACACCAAGAAGAAATGCAGTTGATAAACGGGTGTTCAGGAGACAAATATATTATACAAGAACTGACATGTGATTACATTTTCATGCAATTTGGGTGCATGGATCCTGAGAAATCAGTACCAAGAACAACCACCTCTGGCCGTAATAACGGCCTTGATACGCCTGGGCATTAAGTCGAACAGAGCTTGTATGGCGCGTACAGGTACAGCTGCCCATGCAGCTTCAACACGGTACCACAGTTCATCAAGAGTAGTGACTGGCGTATTGTGACGAGCCAGTTGCTCGGCCACCATTGATCAGACGTTTTCAATTGGTGAGAGATCTGGAGAACGTGCTGCCCAGGGCAGCAGTCGGACATTTTCTGTATCCACAAAGACCCATACAGGACCTGCATCATGTGGTAGTGCATTATCCTGCTGAAATGTAAGGTTTCGCGGGGCTCGAATGAAGGCTAGAGCCACGGGTCGTACCACATCTGAAATGTAACGTCCAATGTTCAACGTGCCGTCAATGCTAACAAGAGGTGACCGAGACGTGTAACCAATGGCACCCCATACCATCACGCCGGGTGATACGCCAGTATGGCGATGACGAATACACGCTAACAATGTGCGTTCACCGCGACGTCGCCAAACACGGATGCGACCATCATGATGCTGTAAACAGAACCTGGATTCATCCGAAAAAAAATGACGTTTTTGCCATTCGTGCACCCAGGTACGTCGTTGAGTACACCATCACATGCGGTCCTGTCTGTGATGCAGCGTCAAGGGTAACCGCAGTGACGGTCTCCGAGCTGATAGTCCATGCTGATGCAAACGTCGTCGAACTGTTCGTGCTGATGGTTGTTGTCTTGCAAACGTCCGCATCTGTTGACTCAGGGATAGAGACGTAGTTGCACGATCAATTGCAGCCATGCGAATAAGATGCCTGTCATCTCGACTGCTAGTTATACGAGGCCGTTGGGATCCAGCACGGCGTTCCGCATTACCCTCCTGAACCCACCGATTCCGTATTCTGCTAAGAGTCATTAGAACTCGACCAACGAGAGCAGCAATGTCGCGATACGATAAACCACAGTCGCGATAGGCTACAATCCGACCTTTACCAAAGTCGGAAACGTGATGGTACGCATATCTCCTCCTTACACGAGGCATCACAACAATGTTTCACCAGGCAACGCCGGTCAACCGCTGCTTGTGTATGAGAAATCGGTTGGAAACTTTCCTCATGACAGCACATTGTAGGTGTCGCCACCGGCACCAACCTAGTGTGAATGCTCTGAAAAGCTAATCATTTGCATATCGCTGAGTCTTCTTCCTGTCGGTTTAATTTCGCGACTGTAGCACGTCATCTTCATGCTGTAGCAATTTTAATGGCCAGTAGTGTACTATGGGACTTAACATCTGAGGTCATCAGTCCCCTTGACTTAGAACTACTTAAACCTAACTAACCTAAGGACATGACACACATCCATGCCCAAGGAAGGATTCGAACCTGCGACCGTAGCAGCAGCGCGGTTCCAGACTGAAGCACCTAGAACCGCTCGGCCAGACGGCCGGCATATTAATGTATATTCACTGATTTAAAAATCACACGTGGGATTTTCATTATGCCCCTCTTAAATGAGATTTGGTGGGGATTTGTCGGACCCGTCCCTCCCTATTTTGAGCTTTTACAATTAATGGACGTCGCCTAACGAGGTTGCGATCGCTTCCATAGAGTGACAGCAGACGAAGCAGCGGCAGCCGCTACGGTCACCCGCTCTCGTCTGCGAGGTGTCCCGTGCCGCTGTACGCGCCGGCCGTACGCTACCCTGCGGGGTTCTCTTTGGCAGAGCCTTTGGCAAGTCACTGTTCAGTGCATTGTGGAGGCTACATTGTGTACTGACTGAGGGAAAAACTACTGCATATGCTGAACATCTTGTTTAGGCGACTGTCAACAGCAATAATCTTATTTTATTTTCCTACTGGTTTCGGCTCTGAACCATCATCAACGGCAGCTGTACAACATACAAAAGTAGACGATGTGACAATTTCAAACGAAATACGAAAAGCAGGAAACGTTTAAAATCGATCACAATATGAAAATTATCACAGATGTATCACATTTCACGCATGCTTTAAAATAAGATATCACAGGAAACCATGACTGCCAACATAAAATAAAATCAGAAATTCTAACTAACAATATGAGGACATATTGACACAAGCACAACAACTGAAGTACACCTAGACAAATCAAAGAACTTCAACGTCAAAGATTGCAGACTTCACCTGATCTAAAGACGTTGCCATCGAATAATTAAATCCTAATTAGATTTCAAAATTGAGGTAACAGTTCTACACTTGATTGAAGTTAGATAAAAACGCCAATAAAATAAACTATAACGTATCAGATAAGGAAGCTGGATGAATGTAAAAATACAAAATATATGCGATTGCAGTCTTTCTCGGCGCATTCCACTGGTGAATTCTTCCCGGGTTATCAGCCGAGTGGTGGCGTCGTCTTGTCGCTACGTTTCAGTGAGTTTCGTACCCATCGTCTTAGCCAGAAGATCTTCTTCGCCAGAAGATGATGGGTACGAAACTCATTGAAACGTTGCGACAAGACGACGCCACCACTCGGCTGATAACCCGAGAAGAATTCATCAATACAAAATACTTTACAATCCATTCAAAAAAAACTTAATCATGTGAAACACAAGCTACAGATCTGTCCATGAAATTAAAATCAGTCAAGCTTCCTTTTTTTTTTCTTGAAGTCACACGTCTTCTGACTGGTTTGATGCGGCTCGCCACGAATTTCTCCCCTGTGCCATCCTATTCATCTCAAGTAGACTTGCAACCTACGTCCTCAATTATTTGCTGGATGTATTCCAATCTCTGTCTTTCCCTACAGTTTTTGCCCTCTACAACTCCCTCTAGTTCCATGGAAGTCATTCCCTGATGTCTTAACAGATGTCCTATCATCCTATCCCTTCTCCTTGTCTCTGTTTTCCACATATACCTTTCCTCTTCGATTCTGCGCAGAACGTCTTCATTCCTTATCTTATATCGGTCCAAGTAATTTTCAACATTCGTCTGTAGCACCACATCTCAAAGGCTTTTATTCTTTTCTGTTCTGGTTTCCCCACAGTCCATGTTTCACTACCATGTAATGCTGTGCTGCAAACGCACGTTCTCATACATTTTTTCGTCAAATTAAGGCCTATTTTTGATACTAGCAGACTTCTCTTGGCCAGGAATGCTCTTTTTCCCAGTGCTACTCTGCACCTCCCCCTCGGCAGTCCCCTCGTGAGACCCGAAGTGGGGACTATTCCGGAATCATTTGTTTACGGAGAGATCTTCATGACACTTTTTCAATTACAGGCCACATGTCCTCTGAATACACGTTATGTATCTTTAATGCAGTGGTTTCCATTGTCTTCTGCATCCTCATGCCGTTGATCACTGCTAATTCTTCCGCCTTTAGGGGCAGTTTCACACCCAAAGGGAAAGAGAGAGTCCTGAACCACTGTCCGCTCCTCCGCACTCTTTGACAAGGCCGTTAGCAGAATGAGGATGACTTCATATGGCGCAAGTCTTCGGCCTCGAACGCTGACTATTCATCAAAATTTAAACGGTGGCAGGCTTCGGTTACCAGTCAGAGAAACTAGCCGTAGTCCACGGGTCAAGCCATATTAGACGAAAATACACGTCAAATGATAATAATAAGAAGAAAATACAATTTTTGGTCGTGAAATAAAATGTAAAATGAATGTAGAATATGTAGATGCAAAAGATCTAGAATTTAGTATATAATGTCAAATGTAACAAAAAATTTTGATGAAGAGACATGGTATGCATCTAAATCTTAACACATTGTTTAGAAAAATATTTCATCCGAATCACTACACAATAAATGAAATGAAATTAGAATTCCATTTGTCATAAAGGTACAAATTGAGAAAAAGACATGGCATGAACCTGCACTTTGAGCAATTGGTTACAGAACATTTTATCAAAATTACTACATAGTCGTAAGACAAAATCAAAAAAGACCGTTTAGCATACACATTGTTGTGGATTGGCAAGACAGCCAATCCACTATGAGGAAGCCGAAAAGCAAGCGTTTAAGCTCACGCAGGCTGGCGTGAGGTCTGGAACAGGACAAGGAATTTATAGTAGCAAAGAACGTACGTAGTTGCTGGAATACTTAACTTTAATCCATAATTGGTGAACATCGCGCTTGACGGCACATGTTTTACAGCATCAATAGTAACTGGTAATGGCGCCTTGCTAGGTCGTAGCAAATGACATAGCTGAAGGCTATGCTAACTATCGTCTCGGCAAATGAGAGCGTAATTTGTCAGTGAACCATCGCTAGCAAAGTCGGCTGTACAACTGGGGCGAGTGCCAGGAAGTCTCTCTAGACCTGTCGTGTGGCGGCGCTCGGTCTGCAATCACTGATAGTGGTGACACGCGGGTCCGACGTATACTAACGGACCGCGGCCGATTTAAAGGCTACCACCTAGCAAGTGTGGTGTCTGGCGGTGACACCACACACATAAAAACTAATAAAGGAATACAATACACAATTATAAAATCACAATACAGAGAAACTATTTTATATACTGTATAGTCAACGGTCTTGCCACTGTGGTAACACCGGTTCCCGTCAGATCACCGAAGTTAAGCACTATGAGGCTGGCCTAGTACTTGGCAGGTCGACCATTCGGTCTGCCGAGCGCTGTTGGCAAAGGGGTGGCACTCAGCCGTTGAGAGGAAAACTGAGGCGCTATCTGAGTCAGAAGTCTATAAGGCAGCAGCATATGCCTCTGTACATGTTCATAACTGTGTTATTTTAATTCTCTCAATTCTTATGCGAGATATACGTCTTCCGGGAATACAGGTTCTCTAAGTTCACTCGACGGGCTTTGGCGAGAACTATGTCGGTTCTTTTTTTTTCTTTTCTTTTTTTCAAATAATCACATTTAAGTTCCCCGAGCATTTCTGTTACACTTTCGTATGTGCTAGACGATCTGTTGCGACCCTAGCAGTGCGCCGAGGAATTCGTTCAATGTCTGTCGTACTGACCACCCTCTCAGTCCTTTTACCTAATCAACTCCGAAAGGAATTTAAGTGTTAGTTTCTTTCAGCCAAGCTACGTTACAGTCATTGGTTCTGCGTTGATGTAAACAGGCCACTGCTTTACCATTTGGAGTTCAGGCGGCCGAGTCTTATTCTGAGGTTGTGTCCACCACGTTGACGTTTTTATTAAGGAAGCGAGCTTAAGTACCTCGCACAGTACCTAGGTAGAGCACAAGCATCAAAATAAATAGTTACAATTTTCAGGAATACAGAATTAAATCTTGTGTCTTGGATGTATTTCAGTTTTTGTCATGCTAACATTCATTAAAAGCGATAGCGATGGATTTCGTAGCTCAAATACGGAGTGTTGCCCCAAGTATCTGTAGCTTTCAACTGATAATCTCGAAACCTCAAGAACAGAAAATATAACCAATATTAGGTACCAAAAATCGTTTTTACAAAGAAAATTTAAATCTGGAGTGCGAACGCCGAAATATTGATGCAGTTTCCATGACAATGTAAAATAAATTTTAAGAAGTACTACCTCTTAATTAGCATTCATTGTTTGGCATTTAATTTTCGTCACGTTTCATGCATAACTACGTTTCACACTAATATTGTACGTATTATTTGGGGTGGCATTGCTTAGCATAGAAACAGATATAAAATACCGAGAAATTAGACAAAATAGGCCAGTCTATTTCAATTACATGTGCATGACTCACGATTTTCTTGTCTTCTTTCAATTTTTTTCTGTGATGATACTGAGCCGTGTGGTTCAGGTTCCTTCGAATTCCCAGGGTCGGGGTGTACTTTGCCTGTTCGTTCTGAGATGTTCTTGCTCTGGTGGAGGTGCTGGCCTCTCCGCGGCATCTCGATTTCAATGACGGTGGCCACGAGAGGACGCGGTCGGCAGTAGGGCAGGCGGAGCGAATGATGCAGGGTGGAGCGGCTGTGGCTGGGCGGAAGTGGCAGCAGGAGTCACGACGCGATCGCCAGAACAGACGGGAGGCGGCCCCATCGTTTTTGAGAACGAGAGGGCCGCAGGTATTTGCGTCCGGTTGAAGGGGAATCACCACCCGCCCTGGTCGTTTTTGCACTACTTAGTGATCTCCTTTAATTTCCGTTATCTGGTGGAGTGGCTGTAGTGCTGTGATCCCGAACGCGAATTTTCCTCCCAGTTACAAACTCTGACTTACGGCTTAGATGATTCACTTCTCACATAATATTTCTTAAAAGACATCATAGTCACCGTTGACTGTATAAAATATTTATCGTTACTATTGCAATTTCGGCCTTATGGCCGTTTTCAAGTAACACTGCAAAGTTACCTAAACACAAAAATACAAAAGTGAAGCACAGGGTGTATATACATAATTAAGGAAACATTTCATATAGAAAGTAGCTCAGTTATAAAAATTGGAGATAAATGTACTGACAGAATGTAAGTAATGTACATTTATCTCCAATTTTTGTAACTCAGCTACTTTCTAAATGAAATGTTTGCTTAATTATGTATATACATCCTGTGCTTCATTATTGTATTTTTGTGTTTACGTAACTTTGCAGTGTTACTTGAAAATAGCCATAAGGCCCAATTTGCAATAGTAACGATAAATATTTTATGCAGTCAACGGCGACTATGATGTCTTTTAAGAAATGCGGCTCAGTTGTTTGCTTACGTGAATTTCTGGAAGAATGGTATGGATGGTGTCGGCTTGCTGCCGGTCGTGTTGTATTCATCCAATAAATCCGAACGCCCACACAGTTTTCTGTTCCGAATACTTCCCGACATCTTCGGCGTAATTGGTGTGTATCAGTAACTCCACCCGTGAACTGTAAAAGTTTCTACTTCCTCCGAGTTGACTTACGTTTGGTGGCTGTGTGGATTTAACCTTTGGATCTGTTGGCTACCTTTTGAATTGTTCTGGGTCTCCGAACATCTCTTTGGCGCTTTAGTTCGATACGACCGCGTGGTGTTTGGGCCTTGGTTTCTGCCCGTTGCCTTTTGAGCCCCTGGTAGCTCGGGGTTTCCATATGGACAGTGGTCTTACAAAGGCACTATGCTTTTTCGCACCGGTCTTATATTTCTCTCCCGTTTGTGTTTATTGAAACTACTTCTCGATTAGTGATATGGAACCGGCAGTTAACACACGCCTTAATGTGTTCTAGTTTTTCCGGCGTGAGAGCCGCGCCTTGTACAGGGTTATTACAAATGATTGAAGCGATTTCACAGCTCTACAATAACTTTATTATTTGAGATATTTTCACAATGCTTTGCACACACATACAAAAACTCAAAAAGTTTTTTTAGGCATTCACAAATGTTCGATATGTGCCCCTTTAGTGATTCGGCAGACATCAAGCCGATAATCAAGTTCCTCCCACACTCGGCGCAACATGTCCCAATCAATGAGTTCGAAAGCATCGTTGATGCGAGCTCGCAGTTCTGGCACGTTTCTTGGTAGAGGAGGTTTAAACACTGAATCTTTCACATAACTCCACAGAAAGAAATCGCATGGGGTTAAGTCGGGAGAGCGTGGAGGCCATGACATGAATTGCTGATCATGATCTCCACCACGACCGATCCCTCGGTTTTCCAATCTCCTGTTTAAGAAATGCCGAACATCATGATGGAAGTGCAGTGGAGCACCATCCTGTTGAAAGATGGAGTCGGCGCTGTCGGTTTCCAGATGTGACATGAGCCAATTTTCCAGCATGTCCAGATACACATGTCCTGTAACGTTTTTTTCGCAGAAGAAAAAGGGGCCGTAAACTTTAAACCGTGAGATTTCACAAAACACGTTAACTTTTGGTGAATTGCGAATTTGCTGCACGAATGCGTGAGGATTCTCTACCGCCCAGATTCGCACATTGTGTCTGTTTACTTCACCATTAAGAAAAAATGTTGCTTCATCACTAAAAACAAGTTTCGCACTGAACGCATCCTGTTCCATGAGCTGCTCCAACCGCGCCGAAAATTCAAAGCGTTTGACTTTGTCATCGGGTGTCAGGGCTTGTAGCAATTGTAAACGGTAAGGCTTCTGCTTTAGCCTTTTCCGTAAGATTTTCCAAACCGTCGGCTGTGGTGCGTTTAGCTCCCTGATTGCTTTATTCGTCGACTTCCGCGGGCTACGCGTGAAACTTGCCCGCACGCGTTCAACCGTATCTTCGCTCACTGCAGGCCGACCCGTTGATTTCCCCTTACAGAGGCATCCAGAAGCTTAAAACTGCGCATACCATCGCCGAATGGAGTTAGCAGTTGGTGGATCTTTGTTGAACTTCGTCCTGAAGTGTCGTTGCACGGTTATGACTGACTGACGTGAGTGCATTTCAAGCACGACATACGCTTTCTCTGCTCCTGTCGCCATTTTGTCTCACTGCGCTCTCGAGCGCTCGGGGCGGCAGGAACCGTAAGTGCGGCTTCAGCCGAACAAAACTTTGAGTTTTTCTACGTATCTGTAGTGTGTCGTGACCATATGTCAATGAATGGAGCTACAGTGAATTTATGAAATCGCTTCAATCATTTGTAATAGCCCTGTAGAAGACGATGCCGATCTGATGGGTTGAAAGGACGCGCAGACCTTTGACAACCGAAGGGTGGCGGCTCGGCAGACTCCTCACCAACTCAAGAGCAACGTTAAGCAATTATACATTATTGAAAGCTTACCTTGGAGGCGTACTTTGGCCGGGAGATCTTAAATGTTTTTACCACGCGGAGTGGCCTCGCGGTTAGAGGCGTCTTGTCACTGACTGCGCGGCCCCTCCCGCCGGAGGTTCGAGTCCCTCCCTCGGGCATGGGTGTGTGTGTTGTTCTTAGCATAAGTTAGTTTGAGTAGTGTGTAAGTCTAGGGACCGATGACCTTTGGAGTTTGGTTCCTTAAGAACTAACACACATTTGAGCATTTTCTCAAATGTTTCCCTCTTTTTCTCCTTTTCTCAGATGATTAGAAGTTTGAGGGTTTTCTTGTTGTTTCTTAACTGAAAGAAATTGTAAGATTTTATTAAGTATGGTGGAATCGTGTAGCCTTTAATATTTTAGTGCAATCGTACATAATTCGAAGCTTGCCTTGAAAGTATATGTTTCGCGGTTTCTCTAAATTGATGGTTTTTCTTAAATGGTGGAAACCATATCTTTTTTAAAAATTGTTTTGACTGACAGAAAAGTGTAAATTTTGATGGTTAACATTTCTATTAAGAATTGGGTAATTGTGAACATTCCTCAAGCGCTTGAGTTGGACTGTGAATTATGCTACGTGTTTTTATTTAAATTATATTTCTTAAAACACTGGGAATTTTTTTCATTGAAAAATATTGGGTCTTGTTTGGCTAAAGCGTATAAACTAAAGGTGAAACATGTTTTCCCTGAACCTTGCCTAGCCGTTCCACGTTCCCTTCTTGGCCTTGTTTCTAAAACTGTCATTACCTTTTGTTTGGTCATGTCAGATACATTAAATGCAAGTAAATGAATGAAAAGACAACGCTTCAGGAATTTCACATTAACTACGAATCTATTTTGTTGACAAAGTTGTATGTAAACTTTCGCTATCTGTCAAACAACCGTCCACAAACATGGATAAGTGAAGAATTTAACCTCGCAACATTATGTACGAATTTTAATCACAAATTTTGTTCAAATTAAAACACAGCAGCTCTTTGCTAGGAGACGTACTCTTCATTGAATCGTAAATCTTATACATTCAGGTCACAAAAGTCCTTGGATGGCTTCTAATACCGTGCCGGCCCTCCTTTTGCCCGACGTAGTGCAGCAACTCGCCCATGGCATTCACTCAACAAGTCGTTCGATGTCCTCTGCAGAAATGTTGAGCCGGGCCGCCTCTGCAGCCGTCCATACATCTACATCTACATCTACATTTATACTCCGCAAGCCACCCAACGGTGTGTGGCGGAGGGCACTTTACGTGCCACTGTCATTACCTCCCTGTCCTGTTCCAGTCGCGTATGGTTCGCGGGAAGAACGACTGTCTGAAAGCCTCCGTGCGCGCTCTAATCTCTCTAATTTTACATTCGTGATCTCCTCGGGAGGTATAGTTAGGGGGAAGCAATATATTCGATACCTCATCCAGAAACGCACCCTCTCGAAACCCGGCGAGCAAGCTACACCGCGATGCAGAGCGCCTCTCTTGCAGAGTCTGCCACTTGAGTTTGTTAAACATCTCCGTAACGCTATCACGGTTACCAAATAACCCTGTGACGAAACGCGCCGCTCTTCTTTGGATCTTCTCTACCTCCTCCGTCAACCCGATCTGGTACGGATCCCACACTGATGAGCAATACTCAAGTATAGGTCGAAGGAGTGTTTTGTAAGCCACCTCCTTTGTTGTTGGACTACATTTTCTAAGGACTCTCCCAATGAATCTCAACCTGGTACCCGCCTTACCAACAATTAATTTTATATGATAATTCCACTTCAAATCGTTCCGCACGCATACTCCCAGATATTTTACAGAAATAACTGCTACCAGTGTTTGTTCCGCTATCATATAATCATACAATAAAGGATCCTTCTTTCTTTGTATTCGCAATACATTACATTTGTCTATGTTAAGGCGTCAGTTGCCACTCCCTGCACCAAGTGCCTATCCGCTGCAGATCTTCCTGCATTTCGCTACAATTTCCGAATGCTGCAACTTCTCTGTCTACTACAGCATCATCCGCGAAAAGCCGCATGGAACTTCCGACACTATCTACTAGGTCATTTATATATATTGTGAAAAGCAATGGTCCCATAACACTCCCCTGTGGCATGCCAGAGGTTACTTTAACGTCTGTAGACGTCTCTCCATTGAGAACAACATGTTGTGTTCTGTTTGCTAAAAACTCTTCAATCCAGCCACACAGCTGGTCTGATATTCCGTAGGCTCTTACTTTGTTTATCAGGCGACAGTGCGGAACTGTAACGAACGCCTTCCGGAAGTCAAGAAAAATACCTGGGAGCCTGTATCTAATATTTTCTGGGTCTCATGAACAAATAAAGCGAGTTGGGTCTCACACGATCGCTGTCTTCGGAATCCATGTTGAGTCCTACATAGTAGATTCTGGGTTTCCAAAAACGACAAGATACTCGAGCAAAAAACATGCTCTAAAATTCTACAACAGATCGACGTCAGAGGTATAGGTCTATAGTTTTGCGCATCTGCTCGACGACCCTTCTTCAACACTGGGACTAGCGAAAGTGTTGCCACTGCAGGATTTTCTACACGAAGTGACCTCTCGATTAAATCTTGTAAATGTTCAATGGGATTCGTGTCGTACGATCTAGGTGGCCACATCATTCGTTACTGTGGTCCAGTGACATGGCACATTGAGATCCATCAAAAATTCCCACGTTGTTTCGGAACAAGTAGCCTACAGCATTGTGGAGGCATCATCACCATGGACAGTGCCTTGTTGGTGATCTGGTTCTGTGGCATCGTGGGGTATGCGCCGTGCCCGCATCTCGTGGTCGTGCGGTAGCGTTCTCGCTTCCCACGCCCGGGTTCCCGGGTTCGATTCCCGGCGGGGTCAGGGATTTTCTCTGCGTCGTGATGGCTGGGTGTAGTGTGCTGTCCTTAGGTTAGTTAGGTTTAAGTAGTTCTTAGTTCTAGGGGACTTATGACCACAGCAGTTGAGTCCCATAGTGCTCAGAGCCATTTGAACCAATTTGAACCATTTTGTATGCGCCGCACTCGAACCCTACCGTCAGCTATTACCAACTGAAATCGGGACTCATCGGACCAGGTCACGGTTCGTCAGTAGGCTGGGATCCAACGGATATAGTCACAAGGCAAGGAGAGGGGCTGCAGGCGATGTTGTGCTGTTAGCAAAGGCACTAGCGTCTGTCGTCTGCTGCCATAACACAGTAACGCCAGATTTCGCCGCATTCTCCTAACGGATACCTTCGTCATACGTCCCACATTGATTTCTGCTGTTACTTCATGCAGTGTTGCTTCTCTGTTGACACTGATAACTCTATGCAAACTTCGCTGCTCTTGGTCGGTACTGCGTTGTTCGCGGTGAGGAAAAATCCCCGAAATTTGGTATTGGCGGCGTACTCTGGAAGTCCGGGCCGAGGAATGTTTAATTTCCAAACGATTTACCAGTTGGAATGTAGCATGCGTCTAGCTCCAAGTACCATACTGTGTTCGAACACTATTAATTCCCGCTGTGTGGCCACAATCACTTCGGAAACCTTTTTCCATGAATCACCTGTGTACATTGTCGGCTGAGTATAATTTATGTTAATAACTGAAAATTTACTTCGTGTGGACGGGAATCCGTTTACACAGCTTCTCTTATTATCTATGCAGACAAATGAATTCCGTGAGCTCTTGAAATGACGAGAGTGAAGGTTAATTACGACCTTTTGCGTTTCAGGGATGAAGCTGCAGTTGCAGATTAAATCCGCGTGTGTGGCTGGCAAGTGAGAAGCGGATTTGTTTATCAGAACCGGCCACGTGTACTGGCGATGTGCACCAAGGAGGCTGCAGCACAAATGTATTTTCTTAACATTACTCACTGCGAGGAACAAAACACTTGTTAGATTCTTAATATTTATAACGAACATCTGAAAAATATGCAAGTACGTGTATTTTTTTTAATCTCTCAATACATGTAGTTATAATTGATGATTTCTAAATAAGGTAAAGTTTTATATTAAGAAAAAAGTAACAATTACCAGATCAACATGCTCGTGAAGCCCTTCATGCTATATCATGGACATATATTTTTGTTTCACTCGTAGAACTCGTAGACGAATGATCATAGCGTGTTAAATGTGAACCAGGATATGATTATAGGGCGGTAGTAGAGCGCTGGATATTAATCGTGTCGAAGTAAATGTGATTCCGAAATATTATTAACTTAAAGCTCTGACATAACAGCCGAGTCTCTCAAGGATGACTAGGATGACTGGCACGTGATGTCCTCTTGTTGTTCCGGAGCCGGGACGGCATCTACGGTTGTGGAGGATAGGACACGGCAGAATCTTCAGCGTACTGCCCCGGGATGCTAGACGTGATGCCCAATGCGATAGAGAAAGAAAACAACAATGGCAGAGGAATTTGTCCTAAGACTTACTCTTATTGAAAGCTCAGTACATTTATCAAAATCCTTCCCAAACGTAAAACAATTAGCACATTCACTGACCTATTATTGTTATAAACTCATCCAGGCGATATCAGCGTCACCTGGCGAGGACTGACAGGTAGTCACAGACACGCACGGTGGATTTAGTATGAGTTTGCGTGCTGCCCTCGTGTATAATGAGAAAGGCGTGTAATGTATCTGAGTTTGACCGAAGGTAGAATGTGGTGGCCTGGACACCAGCATATCGGAAGCTGCACGACTTGTCGAGTGCTCGAGGAGTGCTGTGCTGAGTGTCTACTACACGTGGCGAAACCAAGGGGAAACCATGTCGTAGGCTGGGCAGACTGGCAAAACAGGACAGGAGGCAAACTGTGGCAGAACTAACATCAGACTGCAATGCTGGGCAGAGTACAAGTGCGTCGGAACACACAGTGCACCGAACACTCCCAACGACGGGCCTCTGGAGCCGACGATCCATGCGTTTGCCAGTGTTAACTCCACGACGTCCGCAACTACGACTGAACTGGGCACGTTGTAACGCCGGAAATGCATATCCTCCTATTTCCATCTATTGTACTATAATTTTTTTTCCTTGTTTTGTTACCTCAAGATATGACATTTCTGTCTCTTTATATATTGTAATTGTTTTACTGTTTTTGTATATATATATATATATATATATATATATATATATATATATATATATATATATGCTTTTGTGTTGGTTTGTTTTGTGAATATTATTTGTATTTATACGCTGGGTCTGGCCTAGGGAAAACTATGCTATCGAACGAATACATCGATAGGTCGTGTGGGGAATCAAAGTGTGTAGGATCTTTGGTAGTGTTAACTC
This sequence comes from Schistocerca cancellata, assembly GCF_023864275.1. Lineage (NCBI taxonomy): Eukaryota > Metazoa > Arthropoda > Insecta > Orthoptera > Acrididae > Schistocerca > Schistocerca cancellata. Next base: position 484,658,462 of record NC_064633.1, on the reverse strand, counting down.
TGCCTCGAGAAGCGCGGGCAGAGCAGAGAGAGTCTGGCTGGGGTGGTGCAGTGGAGCAGGTGTTGTGTGAAGCTCCCGCGAGTTGCCGCGCTTTCGGGGTTTGGCAGCATGTAATTGCGCTCGACTTGCGATGATAGTTTCTGACATGGTGTCGCGGACGGGAAGCATTAGCTGGCGCATATCAAGAGCCCGTTTCGTCTGGTGACCGTGTCGAGAAAAAGGCGCGCCAACATCCAGCTTCTGCAACAGCGACGGCCGACAATGTGGGACTGTCGCCACCTCCTCGATCGACGGCTTCAAACCTTCAATCAACCAACAAGGAAGACTGGAAGCACGTAAAGTTTTAGAACTGTATGGCAGACCTCAGCTTTTCAAACTTTTAAAATTGTTGCATCACAAAATTACAGCAACTTAGCATGAACGTTTGTTGCTCATTGTCCCAATTGCATTACCAAGCAGGGTCCCTTCCTTTTCCGGAATGAACCCGAATGTCGTTGAAATTCAAACGCCAGTATCATTCCATTTCACTGATTTAATTTCAAAGTTCAGTTAAGGTATTCATAGCTGGCTACAATATTTAGATTACACAAGCACAAACTAAGAGTGCGAGTTTTGTTACCGTATTTTAGCTTACCTGTGACTGCAGCTCAGCTTGGTACGTACTAAATTTTACTATTGTTAATTGTTCAGAATCATTTAATTCAAGTTCAAAGTTAAATCTCTTATTTCTAAATTGCGTAGATTCAAGTAGCTTTTGAAATGATTGTTGAGGTAGTCCAAGACTAACCATATTTTACTGAATTTCGATGTGCTTCAGAAAGAAAGCTCACTATTAACTTCAGTCACTAAATTAACTTTCGATTTTCCGGTTTTATTAATTCTTTTGCTAAATTAAGTCAGAGTGTAGCTAAATTGATTACTTCTGACAAACTTTCAGTTTTCACACTACACGTGTCAACCTTCAGTTGCCACGCTTCTAGTGCTAATTATATGTGTAATAACCTTTCTTTTTCAGTTACTATAGTAATTGTCCTTAGGACTGGCGACCGTGATTTCCCCCAAACCTCAAATATCTAATTACCGCTAGTTAATTGTTAACGTAACGGCCGTACATTTACTTTCTTTGTTAACTTTACCCCTTTTCAAAATTAATTTCCACCAGTTTCATTTGCATTTTTCCTTTCATTTGGATGTAACCCTTTCCTCCCTCTTTACCGACAGATTTGACTTCGGTGACGATTGCTTTTTCCCAAATTTCCATTAGGTACACGCGGTTTAATTTTTCACTGTCATTAAGGTCGATAAGCGAGGGGGAGGTTACAACGTGACCATCGGCACTGGGATTTGGAGCAGTGGCAGAGCGTTGCATGGTCTGATGAATCCCGATACCTTCTTCGTGCCGGTGGCAGTTCACGAATCCGTCGTCCAGGAGAGCAGCTCCTGCACTGCAGGACGAAGACAAGCTGGCGGGGGCTCCATTATGCCCTGTGAAACACACACGTGGGCATCCATGGGTCCAATGGAGGTCGTGCAAGGCACAATGACGGCTAAGGAGTACCGTACCCTGGCGGCAGACGACATACACCCCTTCGAGACTATCGTGTCCCCCGATGGCAGTGCCGTTTTTCAGCACGATAATGCGCCATGTCACAAGGCCCGGAGTGTGATGGAGTGTCTCGAGGAACACAGTGGCGAGATGCAATTGATGTGTTGACCCACAACTAGCCGGATCTGAACCCGATCGAACGCGTCTGGGATGTGATTGAACTTGGCGTCAGAGCTCATGGCCCCCTCCCCTGAATTTACGGGAATTATGTGACTTGTAAATCCACATGTGGCGCCAACTCCCTCTAGCGGTTTGCCAAGGCCTCACTGCTTCCATGCCGAGACGTGTCGCCGTTGTTATCCGTGCCAAAGATGGTCATACCGGCAGTTAGGTAGGTGGTCATAATGTTCTGTGTGAGCAGTGCATGTCTAATGAGACTCTGAAACCCGCCTTAAAACTACACTATATATGACGGTACTTCGTAGAAATGGCCTCCAAAATTACAAATATAACTGTCCCATCATAACTCAGCAATAATTTAAGAAAACTAGTCAGCAAAATCAAAGCTGCAAAAATAACTTTATCAAATAAATCATAAAAGAGTAACTTGGCCGGCAATTATTAAATAACTTCTAAAATACCGAAGGTGACCTTGTGACGATGCAACCATGTCTTAAATGAAAGTCTCCGAGAAGACAGTAAGATAGTCTAATGTACTATCTAATCAAATACGACCGCTAGGTCTATCAAAAAACAACAAATATAAAGATGGTAACAGTAATTTTCATCAAATAATACCCCTAAGCCTGGGCCGCATTGAACTGCACATTTTACACTCCACAGTACCAGCGCAATGCAGTCTGCTGAAGATAACAGGACGGCCTCGCCGCCTCAACTAACTACACCGCAGAGCAATAAGTTTGCTTGTGTACAGCTCCACTCTGCTGCTGCGTGCCGTGGAACAATCAGAACAACTATGTGGTGCGGGTTCAACACCCTTTAATGCGACCGTACCCAGGACAATAATTACGGTCAAACCAGTAACTTAGATTAAACATCTAACTACGATGGTGCATCACTACTAGATTAAGCAAGGATTAGTATAATTACTTTCGATAAAGTACCACCTAGCCGGCCGCTGTGGCCGAGTGGTCGTAGGCGCTTCAGTGCGGAACCGTGCTGCTGCTACGGTCGCAGGTTCGAATCTTGCCTCGGGCATGGTTGTGTGTGATGTCCTCAGGTTAGTTAGGTTTAAGTCCCAATGTGCTTACAAGGAAACCTCCCCATCGCACCCCCCTCAGATTTAGTTATAAGTTGGCGCAGTGGATAGGTCTTGAGAAACTGAACACAGATCAATCGAGTAAACAGGAAGAAGTTGTGTGGAACTATGAAAAAAATAAGTAAAATATACAAACTGAGTAGTCCATGCGAAGATGTGCAACATCAAGGACAATGACAGTTACGGAGCGCCGTAGTCCCGTGGCTAGCGGGAACAGCTATGGAACGAGAGGTCCTAGGTTCCAGTCTTCCCTCGGGTAAAAAGTTTAATTTTTTATTTTCAGTTTGTGTGACAAACTCTTATGTCTCCATCACTTTTTTGGGAGTGATTAACACATACACAAGAAAACCTACATAGGGCAAGGTAGAAGAATCTTTTTACCCATTCGCTAAGTGTACAAGTTAGGTGGGTCGACAACATATTCCTGTCATGTGACGCACGTGCCGTCACCAGTGTCGTATAGAATATATCAGACGTGTTTTCCTGTGGATGAATCGGTTGACCTATGACCTTGCGATCAAGTGTTTTCGGTTCCCATTAGAGAGGCACGTCCTTTCGTCTACTAATCGCACGGTTTTGCGGTGCGGTTGCAAATCACAGACACTACACTTATTACAGTGAACAGAGACGTGAATGAACGAACGGGCAGATAATAACTTTGCGAAAATAAAATTTTCGGTCGAGGGAAGACTTGAACCATGGACCTCTCGTTCCGCAGTTCCTCACGCTAACCACGGGACCACAGCGTTCCTGAGTTTATTTTCTCCGTGATGTTGCCTATCGTACGCATGGACTACTCAGTTTGTAGATTTTGCTTATTTTTTTCATAGTTCCACACAACTTCTTCCTGTTTTCTCGATTGATCTGTGTTCAGTTTTTCAGGGCCTATCCACTGTGCCAATTTATAACTAAATCTGAGGTGGGTGCGATGGGGAGATTCCCTTGTTAGAGCCATTTGAAAGTACCACATAGAGTAACTGGCACAGAAAACGGAGCAATTCTACGATATCAGATCCCTTAAAGTCAACCAAACACAGCGGATGCCGCTCAGTCACGACCAGACTCAACTCAAACATGTTTCCACTCAGGTGAAATGCAAATGAACGTTTGGCATCATTGGCCGGGAGGCCCCTTACGGGGCAGGTCCGGCCGCCTTGGTGCAGGTCTTATTACATTCGACACCACATTAGGCAACATGAACGCCGGATGGTGATGAAATGATGATGGAGACAACACAACACGCAGTCACTGAGCGGAGAAAATCCCCGACCCAGCCGGGAATCGAGCCCTGGCCCCTTAAGACGGCAGCCCGTCACGCTGACCATTCAGCTACCGGGGCGGACATTCCACTCATGTCAATTCAGACTTATAATTCACCCACAGTCAAGGTCCGTTGGCTCATAACCAACCGAGATCAAGTGATTACGCTCTACAAGACTTGCTCAAATAATCAATTACAGAAAACGGTCAGGTCGAGGATGTCAAGAGCACAAATCTGTTTTAGATTGTAGGCGTTCACAATGCCCTAACAGTCGGTCACAAGCAAAACCAATTAAACATCAGATTAACCACTTTTTAAAATCAGAACTGTAACACACTGCAGCAAAGGCAAAGCAAAGTTATACTTTGCGGTGATGTGCGCTACGTCGCCTATCTTCTTGTAAATGGATGTAAACGGTGAGTGTTTCATAACTCAGTAAATTACGAACACCACTAGTCAATCCAACAACGAGCTCCAAACCCTTGCAACGAAAACACCGTTCAACAACGGCTTGCACCCGCCTGTAGCTTCACTGAGATCTGGGAACGAAACTACCAAGCGGCGGCGGTAAAAAAGTACGCAAAATTCAACCTTTTTTCAAACTCAAAGCTATTAAATTAGGATCACACCTTGGGGAACCACGGAGACTACTAGGTCTATGGCAAGCACAAAACATCGCCACCGCCGAGGCCCTACACAACGCTACGACAAGCAACTAAGGGCCTTCCCGGAGGCACCTCACACCTCATGACCACTCCGTACGTCGACAGCGCCAGGAGATAGCAACGGACGAAACAGTGCTGACAAACTTACGACGAAACAGGCAGAGGATTTATTCTGCCGGTAGCTAAGGCGCGGATTCAAAAGTGCCGGAGGGAAAACCAACCAGCACAGATGTATGGACATACTGTTATTGTCTTGATGAATTCGATTCACTGTTTAAGCCGGATGCGCTGGGAGTTGAAATTTGTGAAGCTTGGAGGAGAGGAGTGTCTTCTGTACATGGACCTGCAACATACAGGGACTGACTGGCGGCTTTTGAAGAAATTTCAGACATTAGATATCGTGTTTCCGATTCCATTTGCAAATCAAAGTGTACTTGTTTGCAGATGATGCTGTCATTTACCGCTTGTAAAATCATCAGATGATCAAAACGTCTTGCAAAATGATTCAGATAAGATATCTGTGCGTTGCGAAAAGTGGCAATTGACCCTGAATAAAGAAAAGTGTGAAGTTATTCACATGACTACTAAAAGAAATCAGCTAAATTTCGATTATGAAATAAGTCACACAAATCTGAAGGCTGTAAAGTCACCTAAATACTTAGGGATTACAATTACAAATAACCTAAATTGAAACGACCACATAAATAATATTGTTGGTAGAGCAAACAAAGGCCTCCGATTAATTGGTAGAACTCTTAGAAGGTGCAGCAGGTCGACTAAAGAGAATGCTTACACCACGCTTGCCCGCCGTATTCTGGAGTACTGCTGTGCGGTTTGGGGTCCGCATCAGGTAGGACTGACGGATGACATCGAAAAAGTACAAAGAAGGGCAGCTCGTTTTGTATTATCGCGAAATAGGGGAGATAGTGTCACAGACATGATAAGTGAATTGGAGTGGCAATCATTAAAACAAAGGCGTTTTTCGTTGCGACGGGATGTTCACATGAAATTTCAATCACCAGTTTTCTCATCCGATTGCGAAAACATTCTGTTGCCACCCACCTACATAGGGAGAAATGATCATCACGATAAAATAAGAGAAATCAGGGCTCACACAGAAAAATTTAAGTGCTCGTTTTTCCCGCGTGCCGCTCGAGAGTGGAACGGTAGAGAGACAGCTTGAAGGTGGTTCATTGAATCCTCTGCCAGGCACTTTATTGTGAATAGCAGAGTAATAACGTAGATGTAGATGCAGATGTAGATGTAGGCTTTATGGATGCGCGATTCTGCTAAAAATTTCAGTGTTCTTTTATTTGCTCTGGCCAGCACATACTACATATGAATCAAAGCAGCTCGTACGGGACCATGGCGGCTTCGGCACATCAAGACCCCAAAAATGGCTCTGAGCAGTAAGCGACTTAACTTCTGAGGTCATCAGTCGCCTAGAACTTAGAACTAATTAAACCTAACTAACCTAAGGACATTACACACATCCATGCCCGAGGCAGGATTCGAACCTGCGACGGTAGCGGTCGCTCGGCTCCAGACTGTAGCACCTAGAACCGCACGGCCACTCCGGCCGGCATCAAGACCCCAGAATCGCTCATCTTCTTCAAAACGTATTTATCGGAAGTACGAACCAAGGCATTTTATTTTATTCAGGTTTGTTAGTGTTGTTTACTGTTAGTTTTATATGTAGGGAACTGTAGACAGTTAGTTACGTTCACTCTCTCTGAATAATCCACGGGATTTACCAGCCAGAGAAAAGGAAATGCCCGATAGTACTGTTCAGGTTCCGTGTGTTTCTCGTTAGACCATTCTGCGCCGAGCGGTTCTAGGCGCTTCAGTCCGGAACCGCGCTGCTGCTGCGGTCGCAGGCTCGAATCCTGCCTCCGGCATGTATGTGTGTGATATCCTTAGGTTAGGTTTAAGTAGTTCTAAGTCTAGGGAGACTGATGACCTCAGATGTTAAGTCCCATAGTGCTTAGAGCTATTTGAACCATTTTGAACCACTCTGCCGAAGTTCTAAGGCAAAGACAAAACTGAAGCGTGCAAAAACTGAATCGTTTAACAGCAAGACATAGTGGAACAGAACATAAAACCAAAAAAAAAAAGCGGAGGGGCGTATGACTGATGCACGTTGTTTTCCCCGTGTCAGCTGGGGAGATTATTTCAAATGGCTCTGAGCACTATGCGACTTAACTTCTGAGGTCATCAGTCGCCTAGACTTAGAACTAATTAAACCTAACTAACCTAAGGACATCACACACATCCATGCCCGAGGCAGGATTCGAACCTGCGACCGGAGCGGTCGCTCGGGTCCAGACTGTAGCGCCTAGAACCGCACGGCACTCCGGCCGGCGGAGATTATTTCGCCTGCGCACTGTGGCCCCTGCCCAAAATTCAGAGGCACGCATGAATTTGCAGCGATGCATGCGCCTCTTTGCCTCTTCGTGCATCGGCCGCATACACCTAGTGTGCACGGGAAGTTGCACACCTTTGAACGCGCCTTTGTTAAGGGGCGCCGTAAACCTAAGTATGGGACAAGACTGTGACGACATGCGACGAGACACACTGTATCAGACGTTAATGTACTGGAAGGATATTCTGTAACATTATTTTTTCCTTTTCCTCATTTACATATTGTTTCTATCTCGTATTGTAACGGTAAATATTAATTCATATTGACAGCTCTTATGGTGACAAGGTTCCGACATCAGTAATGTGCCAAATTCAAAAAGAAATTTAAAAACCGGCCTAGACTGAACATAATAGACAATGCTACAACGACCGCTGCTTCCCACAAAGAGTTTGTCTTCTTTCGATACGAACTATCACTTATTTATGTTTAGGAGTTAGCACTCCATGTCACACCGGGGTATCGCACTAACCGAATTATTACACATAAGTATCCCAGAGCTAGTAAAGATATCTACTTCCGTACCACTTCATTTAATTTAGGAATGGATCTCGTTTAGAAACAATGTTCTGCTACCGGTCTCTGATCAATAACCGTGACTAAACGTGGAAGAATAGCTGCCCCAACAACTCAGCAGCATATGCCATCTTCAATCTTTTTCTCTAGTGCGTTAGGCAGATTGATCGTAAGCACGGAGAAATATTGCTGTTCTCGCACTGAATAAGCAGGTACGAATTGGCCTTTGTATCGGCTTCGCAATAATTCTGTGCGTTTTGCGCCATTATTGTGCAACTGAAATTCAATTACTACTGCTGGAGCTTGCGCAACCGAAGTAGGAATTTCTAATTGGGAAGTTACTGCACCCAGAGATCACAGGTAATTATTTGACAACTGTAATTTCAACTTTCCCTGTCAGCTCAAGCCTTGCAATGGTTAATTGATATCTGCAGGAACCGTAGCGCAAACATTCAGTTGACGTATCATTACTGTATTATGATTTGCTATGCCACGACCTTCAGCTAGTACGCTGATTGCGTCTACTGGAGCACTGCAGTTCCCTGCAGTAATGTTTAATACAAACGGAAAATTGGCTTGCTTTAGAAAACGAAGTGTGCTGTCTCTATGAAAATGAGGATGTGCTGTTCTTCTTAAAAATACGCCCTAGGCAAGTATTACCCACTGAACACATACAGTCTGTAGGTGAAATGAAATCTCTGTTTCATCTACCTCCAGGCAAAAGCAAAATGAAGCGTATTACTTCCTCAGTTCTCCGTCTTAGTAGCGAGAGATGGGTTTGATGTTAGGAATTTATTCTGTACATAGCGTTGAAATGGTGCACGTTTATAAGCACGGAAAGAATTTCTAATGGAATTTTTCACAATATGTCAGACGTCGAAACCCGAAGGAGTCCATGTTCTTGCTGCTGGTTTCTGGGTGTCAAAGGTGGTGTAACACGTTACACGATACACTTTCATAGCTGAGGAAAGCGGGTAGTTCATCTAATTCAAGGTTGCAGAGATGCTCCTTTGTTCTGATGCCAATGATCTTCCCCTTTTGCATCACCGTCATCATATCCAGTTTTGGTTCAGACATCTTTGCATGTTCTAATTTCAGGCAGAATGCAGCTGATCTTCCCATTTCTTCTTAGGCTGCCCAACATTCCTTTTACCTTGAACCGTATATTTGTATGTTAATTTAGGTGTTCAAAATGGTTCAAATGGCTCTGAGCACTATGGGACTTAACAGCTGTGGTCATCAGTCCCCTAGAACTTAGAACTACTTAAACCTAACTAACCTAAGGACATCACACACATCTATGCCCGAGGCAGGATTCGAACCTGCGACCGTAGCAGTCGCGCGGTTCCGGACTGCGCGCCTAGAACCGCGAGACCACCGCGGCCGGCTATTTAGGTATTCTTTCTTCTTATATCCTTTGCATGTGTTCATACCATTTGTTTTTGTACTGCTCTATTTTCTGAAGTATGCTTTTTACACCCAGTTCATTCCTTATTTACACTCCTGGAAATGGAAAAAAGAACACATTGACACCGGTGTGTCAGACCCACCATACTTGCTCCGGACACTGCGAGAGGGCTGTACAAGCAATGATCACACGCACGGCACAGCGGACACACCAGGAACCGCGGTGTTGGCCGTCGAATGGCGCTAGCTGCGCAGCATTTGTGCACCGCCGCCGCAGGTGTCAGCCAGTTTGCCGTGGCATACGGAGCTCCATCGCAGTCTTTAACACTGGTAGCATGCCGCGACAGCGTGGATGTGAACCGTATGTGCAGTTGACGGACTTTGAGCGAGGGCGTATAGTGGGCATGCGGGAGGCCGGGTGGACGTACCGCCGAATTGCTCAACACGTGGGGCGTGAGGTCTCCACAGTACATCGATGTTGTCGCCAGTGGTCGGCGGAAGGTGCACGTGCCCGTCGACCTGGGACCGGACCGCAGCGACGCACGGATGCACGCCAAGACCGTAGGATCCTACGCAGTGCCGTAGGGGACCGCACCGCCACTTCCCAGCAAATTAGGGACACTGTTGCTCCTGGGGTATCGGCGAGGACCATTCGCAACCGTCTCCATGAAGCTGGGCTACGGTCCCGCACACCGTTAGGCCGTCTTCCGCTCACGCCCCAACATCGTGCAGCCCGCCTCCAGTGGTGTCGCGACAGGCGTGAATGGAGGGACGAACGGAGACGTGTCGTCTTCAGCGATGAGAGTCGCTTCTGCCTTGGTGCCAATGATGGTCGTATGCGTGTTTGGCGCCGTGCAGGTGAGCACCACAATCAGGACTGCATACGACCGAGGCACACAGGGCCAACCCCCGGCATCATGGTGTGGGGAGCGATCTCCTACACTGGCCGTACACCACTGATGATCGTCGAGGGGACACTGAATAGTGCACGGTACATCCAAACCGTCATCGAACCCATCGTTCTACCATTCCTAGACCGGCAAGGGAACTTGCTGTTCCAACAGGACAATGCACGTCCGTATGTATCCCGTGCCACCCAACGTGCTCTAGAAGGTGTAAGTCAACTACCCTGGCCAGCAAGATCTTCGGATCTGTCCCCCGTTGAGCATGTTTGGGACTGGATGAAGCGTCGTCTCACGCGGTCTGCACGTCCAGCACGAACGCTGGTCCAACTGAGGCGCCAGGTGGAAATGGCATGGCAAGCCGTTCCACAGGACTACATCCAGCATCTCTACGATCGTCTCCATGGGAGAATAGCAGCCTGCATTGCTGCGAAAGGTGGATATACACTGTACTAGTGCCGACATTGTGCATGCTCTGTTGCCTGTGTCTATGTGCCTGTGGTTCTGTCAGTGTGATCATGTGATGTATCTGACCCCAGGAATGTGTCAATAAAGTTTCCCCTTCCTGGGACAATGAATTCACGGTGTTCTTATTTCAATTTCCAGGAGTGTAGATACATTTTATTCGATCTACCACCAACAGGACTTAGGAGTCTAATCTCCGCTTCCTCAGTCCACTCCTTTGACTGACGGTTAGCCTAAGTGTCTGATCCATACATTAGAACTGGTACTGCCATCACATTATAAAATTTTAGTAGAGTCTCTTTCCTAACATTTTTCTGGAGAATGCGATTTATAGTACCCACCAACCTTCGGAATTTTTCAAAATTTGTTTTCTTAGCCATTGTGTTGCGATATATTAGACCTTACATCCCAGGTATCTAAAAGTATTTATTTGTTTTAGTGGTTTATCACCAAGTATTACTTTTGCTCTTAAATGGTCCTTACCATGGAATACTAATATCTTATTTTTATCTTTAGATATTGTCGTATTGTAATCGTATGCTACCTCGTGCAAGAACCAAATTGCTCTCTGTAATATATCTTCCGATTCCGCTACTATTATTTGATCATCTACAAACTGGAGAGTATTTATAACTTAATGGTTCAAATGGCTCTAAGCACTACGGGACTTAACATCAGAGCTCATCATCCTCTAGACTTAGAACTACTTAAACCTAACTAACCTATGGAAATCACACATACCCATGCCCGAGGCAGGATTCGAACCTGCAACCGTAGCAGCAGCGCGGTTCCGGACTGAAGCGCCTAGAACCGCTCGGCCACAACGGCCGGCTGTAACTTAATTATTAAGCTTATAATTGTGCACTACTTTACTCTGCCAGATCTTTATGACGCCGTGTATGTGTGTGTTAAATAATTGGGGGTGAAATGAACACCCTTGTCTACCTCCGTGAATGATGTTGAGATATGGGTGTCCTTTGTCACGCACATTATTTAATATACACGTAGACGATCTCACAAAGACATGGTACTGCAATTCGGATAAATCGCTTCGTCTATGTATTGCACCTATTTATTTATTTATTCTCGAATCAGAAACGTACATATTATTCACAGTTGGGACTATATTAGTTTTTGGCCAGAACTTGGTCACTTCAGCGCATTATTGCGCCAATGACTATGGTGGCTACAGTTAAACTTTCGCTACTTGATCCAGTGTTGATGGAAAACTATTTAGCGTGTGGATACTCAGCTTTATAGGAATGATATTCAGGGTGTGCTCTGCAGGATTTAGGTCCTTAGCAGTATTAGTGTCACCACTTTCCGTTAGGCGTCGGCAGTGGTTCGGCGACGTAGGAGGAACTCGGCCCCAAGGACCAAGGACACGCAGCTTGAACGGCACACGTTAGTGTTACCTGCTTCCACAACATGCGAACCATGCTCTACGAGAGAAGGTGCTTTGGACTGAGCTGTTTTGATGCACGATACAGCTTCACATTGTTCGTGGTGTCACTCAGTTACCCCGTAACACTCCTGCAGCAAACTGAACCATTGGTATATTATTCCTCACTGCCTGGTCACCAAGATCGTCAGATCTGAGCCCTTTGCGATTTCTGGTTGTGTAGTTACCTGAAGGGCAGGACTTATCAATGGGACATCAAAAGACGTTGGAGGCTGAAGATGAGCATAGCAAGGGAGCAGCCAACATCCCACTAGAGATGAGATGTTTCGGGTAGTAATAAAGCAATCTCTAGTGCCGGTCCAGGCTGCTGTAGATGCATATGGTTGTCATACTGAGCAACGTCTGTAGCCTGGAACGTAAACATGGTATGCAATTAACAAATATTAGCCTCCCATGTGGAAACTAAAATATATTTCCTTCAATGGTTTATTCTTTATTTCCCTTCCGCGTGTCCTTACAAATGTTTCCACAAAGTTTTGTAAGGTGTCAGGCAAATCCAACACCTTCCATGAAAACCCTGACATGATAAGCAAATCCAGTAGTATGTCACATAGCTCCAAATAAATCGTGACATTAAATTAACCAAAGTAATACGAATAACGAGTGAGCAAATGGAATACCACAGACTAACACAAGAATGCCTATATGCATGTCATACCTTCCCACCGTGAGACAGACGCAGTTCCGAGGGGAGAAACGAGAACAGAAGCCGAGAGCATAACCGTGTTAAGTTAGAAGGCCATACGATAAGGGACGGACACCCACGTCGCCAGCTATCCGCTAGGAGCACACCCCAGCAGCAAGTTTTAGCGTGAGACTTTTTCGCGTCTCTGTTACGTCAGGACCACCCCCCAGCCAATGTTAAAAGCTAGAGCCCTCCAGAAGAACAGTATAGATCTTACGATAACACAAAAAGGGCTACACTACCCGCAAGTTTTAGCGTAAGAGTTTTTCGCGTCTGTGTTACGTCAGGACCACCCCCCAGCCCATGTTAAAAGATAGAGCCCTCCAGAAGAACAGTATAGATCTTACGATAACGCTAAAAGGACCACACCAGCTGCAAGTTTTAGCGTGACACTTTTTTGCGTCTCTGTTACGTTGCAAACTTTAAAAAACATTGCCCCACCATGAAAAGTGTAACGTTTCTCATTGGATAGACAGAATTTTTGTAGGCGGAGCTTAAGGTTAACATTGAGACCTTGATTGGTCAGATGAAAACACAGCCAGATAGTTTTTTTTAAACCAACTTCGGTAAATTGTAGTAAGGAGAAGTTAGGAGAGAGTTGCTTCGGAGACGGCGAGGTGAGCGGAACTGTGCTGGCCGCCGCCCCCTGACGAACACCGACAAGGTAATGAACGCACGCGATGCCGCATAACAGCGCATAAAGCTTCACTCAGAACTGCAGAAGTCTCATCTGTTACATCCCCTTTTTGCGTAATACTAGTGTCGATCGTCAGTTAAAGCTCATGGTGTTCACATTTGCCACTTGAAGTAAAAATCTGAAACGCGATGATTTTTCTGTTACATAGCTATTGAGAAGCCACATCAGTCACTGTAATTTGCGACAAGTTAGATAAGTAATTAAAGATATTGAGGATCACTGTAGACCATTTTGATAGTTTTTTTTCTTTTGTGAAACTTAATTTAAACCTAGATTATAGATGTGATATGGCATAGGTCATCCTTCGATCCATTGTAGAACTTGGAAACCCACTCAGGGAATATTCGTTCCCATTTTTGTTGAACGCAGTTGGTTTTTACCATCCTGTATTAAAACATTTCCTTTTATTAATAATGCAATTTATAAATATTGTTTTGTGAGTAGAATAAAATTTCCAATGGTAAACATAACTGCTTTTTCGACGTTATTTTACCAGCTAACTAAAAATAGGAAAGCCTTGAACCCCTTCCACTAAATTTAGTTAGTATTAAGATTCTTTTACAGGGAGTGCAGTGGAGCTGACGCTGAAACCACCATTAAGTATTTGGTTATATCATCGCTAGTCTCACTGAACTCTTCTGAATTCTACATGTCATGTGTGGTCTGATGTCTCCTTACCAGCAACAGGTCCCAGGTTCAAACTAGTCAATTCCCTAAAAAACACGCTCAGAGCATCGTTGCGGGAAAGTGGTAGGGAGACACGATATAGAACAGACACCACGCAGAATGTTAGAGTTTCATTGCCCAACTATCACTCGTTTCTCACGGGGACGTTCTCAAGAAGCGAAAGTGTAATTATAACCACCTTGTACAAACTGATATTCTGTTGTTTCTTCATACCAATACTTAACAATTAATCACAGAAGCGGAAATTTCTCTGTGTGTAACAGAAGCGGCTTTGATGTCATTCAAATATTGTTTGCTGTAAGGTAATACTCGTGACGCAATAACGTAAAGCAAGTGTTAATCTCATCAGCTCAACAGTTTTATTTTTATGGCTATTTTAAACAGCCATGTCGTTTCTTAAAAAAGGGGAAATGAAATACGTGCCGTCACAAAATTCACAAAATTATTGTTTCTGATGGTTTATTATCAACGTTAAGTGATATAGTATTGGGAAGTTTTATGATGCCTGTACTCCTTCAGTATCTGTTGAGAAAGCGGCACCTGAATGCAAATGTAGCAGAAAGTCTCTCGAACGTAATCGATGTGAAGTGCTTTAAAACTGCGACTACAGATGAAAAAAAAAAGCGCACCATATGGCATTGGGTAATAGGTCATGAGACGTGCATGAAACATCTGAGCCATGTACAACTGATTTGGCATGGAGTTAACTATGTGAAAATTTTTTGCGACATAGGTGCCTCACCGTCAAATACTGGCTAAAAGCAGATGCGAGAAAGTGTCGAGTTGACATGAAAATATTCTAAAAGAATTTTTACACAAAGTTGTTAATCACGATGACAACCATTTGACCCCTCTTGTGCAACAGTATTCAAAGCAGAGGTACTAAACTGTAAGTCAAAAATGTAATGGCGGGGAGAAGGGACCGAAACAAGCAAATGTTGTACTGGAATGTGTGTGCGGTAATGCCGCCTTGGTCCTGAAGAGAACGCTGATGACTGCAGCATATAAAAGTGCTTCGCTACCTGGATTCATCATTTTCCGCGCGGATCTCGAGCAGCACGCATCGTTTCATACGCGGAGCTGGGCGACATGCATTTCATCTATGGGACTGCGCAAGGAAGTAGATTATCTGCTCAAAAGATGTACAGGGAGCGATTCCCGGACAGAAATCAGCGAGATCGCCGAACATTCGAGCGTCTTTATCGGAAGTTACCCATGAGTGGATAGTTTTATGCTTCCAGGCGTGGAACTGGTACTGGAAGATATCGCAGAACTCCTGCAGTGGACGAAAGAATACTAAACACGCTAGTGGGTAACCCTTCGAGAAGCTCGAGAGCTGTAGGACGTGTTGGGTGTGGACCATCAATGTGTTTTGAGGTTTTATATGAAGACGAAATGCATTCGTATCATTTACAGAGAGAGTTAACAGTGACCTCTCATGGTTATCTTACATGTCTCAACTTTGTTCGTTGGTACCTACAGCAAATGCAGCGAAAGATAGCTTCCCTGCAGATGATTTATTTACTGATGAGGCTACCTTTACGCGGTCAGGAATGTTGAACATACATAACTCCCATCTGAGGCTCATCGTAACCCACATGGCACAATAGCACACGCCTACCAAGAAATATTTCCCATTAATATTTGGGCAGGCATTGTGCACAATAATTCAGTAGGACCGTACATTCTACCTAGTCTTTTAGCTGGCCACTATTATATAAAAACTTCCTACAGGAGATCTTACCTGAACTTCTGGGCGATGTTCCTCTAGCTGGCTGCAGACGGATGTGGTTCCAGTACGATGGAGCCCCAGCTCACTTCAGTCGAAACGTCAGGAATCACCTGGACGCTGCCTACGGCCAGTAGTGGATAGGATGGGGCGGTCCAGTTCCCTGGCCACCGTATTCGCCCGATTTAACCTGTGTGGCGTTTTTCTACTGGGGTCACGTGAAAAACATGGTGTATCTGAAGAAGATGTACTTGCCTTGTGTCTGTTGCTGCTGGACATGTAATCAACATGCCTGACGTCTTTTCTAATGTACGCCGATCCATGCGGCGTCTCTGTGAATCGTGTACCACTGTTGGTGACCGCTCTTTCGATCACCTCTTTAAACTTTTAACAAATTTTTGATGTCATTTGTCCTTACATGTCTTTTAATTTTCCTGTGATTCATACTACTGTACAAGCTAGTGCTGTAATCTGTCATTAACGCGCACACACATTCCTATGTGAAATCTGCTTCGTTAGGTCTCCTCTACCTGCCTCTACATTTTTGACATATAGTTTAGGGCCACCCTGTACGATATGATGTATATCTCGTTTGTCGGCAAGATAGTGGCAAGTGATTATTTGAATGCAGTAGATTCTTCTTCTTGACTATCTTTCAACAGGCTGGATAGTTGGTGAATACTATACAAATATTCTGGACAAATGTGATGACAAAACAGATGAGATGAAGCGTTGACAGCAAACATAAAACACGTTCCGCCCTCACGGAAGTGCTCCTTGCTGCCTGTGCAGGATATAGACTTTGGCCAACAAGACAGTAGGAGATATAAATGCAGGAGGACTCATGGACAGTATGAGAGGTAACCACTGACTCAGGCAATTCAAAACGAGATACTCGTGTTTATTTCTTCAGGAGTTTTTAATGTAATTCTGTTGAATTCTCCACGATTACGTGACATACAATGTAATATCTTCCTTTATTAACACACTACATGTAACAATTTTTGTATCTCCTGTGTAAAGATCTGCGTAAGTCACACGCTCTGAGCTCAGAGCCATACCGGAGAGACTAAAAATGGCTCAAATGGCTCTGAGCACTATGGGACTGAACAGCTATGGTCATCAGTCCCCTAGAACTTAGAACTACTTAAACCTAACTAACCTAAGGACATCACACAACACTCAGGCATCACGAGGCAGAGAAAATCCCTGACCCCGCCGGGAATCGAACCCGGGAACCCGGGCGCGGGAAGCGAGAACGCTACCGCACGACCACGAGCTGCGGCCCAAAACCCGGAGAGACTACTCCAAGGGTCTAGAAAACCCTGATGGTCTTCGGTGAAGCCGCCATATTGTAAAGGGGCATACGTAGTTTTCCTGCTTGCTACTCTTGAGTAATTCTGACGAATTCTGTCCCTTTTTTTTTCAAAAAAAGATAAAGTAGTATTGCATATCGATGCAGTAATCGATGGACGACTGGAAGCGGCTTTCAGTTTCACATGTAAGTTAAATATCTTTTAATGTGATGAAAAGAAAATGAGGTTTGAGAACGCAAATGGTCATACAAAGATATGTAATATCTTTTAAGGTTTCCCCTCTCGCACCCAGAACTTGTAAAGATATTAATGCATGCAGTATGAAAGGACTCCTTCGAAATATAGCGTCATTTATGGCAATGATTTTTCGAAACACTGCGATGTATATCGAACAGAAATTGATATGCAACTGCTGAAATGTGATGTTCTACCTATAGGGGTGGGGGTGGCAACATGGAAAGAGAAGGGGGTCAGAAGGAGGAGATGTACAGATGGGAAAGGAGCAGATGAAATGAGGGGAAAGGCATAGAGGAAGCAAGAGGAGATGGATGGGGAGTGGAGTTTGAAGGAGGAGGACAGAGACAGGGAGGAGGAAGAGATGGACAGAGAATGTGGGAGAAGGAGATGGACTGAGAAGAGTTTGTGGAGGAGGTGGACAGTGACTGGGGTAGGAACAGATGAACATTGAACAGGGGAGGAGGAGACGGATGGAGTGCTGTGTGGAGGAGGTGGACAGATAGGGAAAGGAAGAGATGGACTGAGAACAGGGGAGAAGGAGATGGAGTGGGGTATGAAGGAGGTGGATAGATACTGAGGGAGGAAGAGATGGACAAATAGCAGGGGAGGAGGAGATGAATAGAGAATGCAGTGTTGAGGAGGTGAACACTGACAGGGCGGCGGGGGGGGGGGGGGGGGGTAAGACGTGAACAGAGAACAGGGGAGGAGATGGACAGATGGGGAAGGAACAGATGGAATGAGGGGGAAGGAACAGAGGGGTAAAAGGAGATGGACAGGGAGTGGTGTGTGGAGGAGGTGGACAGAGACCGAGAGGGGAAGGAGAGAGAGTAGGGGAGGAGGAAACAGACTGAAAGGGGGTTGTGGAGTATATGGATAGAGATGGGGGGGATAGATGTATTAATAAGTAGATTGGAACAGAGTTGAGTAATCAGCTACTCAGGCAGACTAGGTAGATTGTTTGGATACACAGTCGTCTTCTGAGAGGGAGTGCTATTGTAACAGGAATCTTACCTCAGTAGATTATCTACTGAGTGGAAGATAGCATGGGCTGTCTGTAGACCTCCAACTACTGCTGGCCTGCAAGCGATAAGTGGTACGTAGGGAGGATGATTAAGAATCAGGCTAGACATATCTAGAAGTCCCCTCTAGTGAAAAATTTCAGAAACCTCCTCTGGCACTGATTATCATTGCAATTAGTCATTAATGGTCCATCGGTAGCTCTAAGAAAACATCTCAGCAGCAACAACTGGCACCATGACTGGCCTAAAATAGCTGATTCTGGCCTCTGGTGCCCTGCAACATGGAGGTGGTGTCTACTGGTGGTTGTGGTGCCCTCCTCCTCATTGGGTACTTTTTTTGTTTATTCATCAGTCCTGAGACTGGTTTGATGTAGTACACCAAGAATTCCTCTACTGCGCCAGCCTCTTCATCCCAGAGCAGCACTTACAATCTACGTCCTCAGTTATTTGCTGGATGTATTTCAACCTCTGTCTTCCTCTACAGTTTTTGCCATCTACAGCTCCCTCTAGTACCATGGAAGTAATGCCCTGATCTCTTAACATTTGTCATATGACCTTGTCCTTTCTTGTCCGTGTTTTCCATATATTCCTTTCCATTCCGATCCTGCACAGAACTTCATCATTCCTCACCTTATCAATCTTCTTTCTTCTTTTTTCACAGCAGACAAATCTTCCCCCCCCCCTCACCCGCCCCCCAATAGAGGCCTTCAATGCACTCCTCTTTCCATCTATCCACTATCCTCTGCATTTGATAGTGAAATTCCCGTGGCACTCATAATGTTACCACCCTTGCTTTTAATTTCACCGAAGGTTGTTTTGACTTTCCTAAATGCTGAATGAGTCCTTCCAACAATCATTTCTTTTTCAGTGTCTTCACATTTTTATGCAGCCATTTCGTCTTAGCTTCCTCACACTTATTTATTTCATTCCTCTGCTACATGTATTCCTGAATTTACCTGAAGTTTTTTGTACTTTCTTCTTCACCCATAAACTGAAGTATTTTTTTCTGCTACCCATGGTTTCTTCGCTGTTTCCTTCTTGGTACCTATGTTGTTCTTTCCAACTTCTGTGATTGCCCTTATTAGAGATGCCCATTCCTCATCAACTGTACTGCCTACTGGGCTATTCTTTACGTACCTCGTTAATGCTCATTACTTCCGAATCCCACTTTTTTGCGTATTGATTCTTCCTGACTAATCTCTCAAACTTTAGCCTACTCTTCATCACTACCATATTGTGATCTGAGTCTATATCCGCTCCTGGGTAGCCTCACAATCCAGTATCTGATTTCGGAATCTCTGACTGACCATCATGTAATCTAACTGAAATCTTCCCGTATCACGCGGCCTTTTCCAAGTATACCTCCTCCTCTTGTGATTCTTGAGCAGAGTATTCACTATTACTAACCGAAATTTACTGCAGAGCCCAGTTAGTCTTTCTCCTCTCTTATTCCTTGTCCCCACCCCATATTCTCCTGTAACCTCTTCTTCTACTTCTTCGCCTACAACTGTTTTCCATTCCCCCATGCTCTGATTCTTGAGCAGAGTATTCACTATTACTAACCGAAATTAACTGCAGAGCCCAGTTAGTATTTCTCCTCTCTTATTCCTTGTCCCCACCCCATATTCTCCTGTAACCTTTTCTTCTACTTCTTCCCCTACAACTGCTTTCCATTCCCCCATGACTATTAGATTTTCATTTGCCTTGACGTACTGTATTACCCTTCCAATATCTTCACATACTTTCACATGCTTGTGACCTCGGCATGTATACCTGAACTATCGTTGTCGGTGTTGGTTTATCGTTGATTCTGGTAAGAACAACCCTATCACAGTAACAGATTCTCTGCCCTACCATTTTATTCATAACGAATTCTACTCCCGTTATACCATTTTCCGCAGCTGTTGATATTACCCTATACTCATCTGACCAGAGTCTTTCTTCTTTCCATTTCATTCACTGACCCCACTATATCTAGATGGAGCATTTGCATTTCCATTGTCAGATTATCTACTTCTCTACCATGTTCAAGCTTCTGACGTTCCAAGTCACGACTCCAGAATGTTATTCTTTCGTTGGTTATTCATGCATTTTCTCATGGTCACCTCCCCCTTGGCAGTCCCCTCCCGGAGAACCGAATGGGGAACTATTCCGTAATCTTTTGCCAATGGAGAGATCATTATGACACTTTTTCAATTACAAGCCACATGTCCTGTGGAAACACGTTTTACAGTGGTTTCCATTGCCTTCTGCATCCTCATGCCGTTGATCATTGCCTATTCTTCCTCCTTTAGGGGCAGTTTCTCACGCTAAGGACAAGAGGGTGCCTGAACCTTTGTCCACTCCTCTGCCCTCTTTGACGAGGCCATTGGCAGAATGAGGCTGACTTATGCCGGAAGTCTTCGGTTGCGAATGCTGGTTATTGGGTAGTTATGAGCCCCTATTTACGTGGCCCGTGGCCTGCATCCCGAACTTTCCGAGCCACTAGTCACGTACCTAGTACTTTTCCATTCCCACATTTGGTTATGTCTTGCAGCTCTGTCCTGCTGCCGGCTTTGTCCTTTGGTCAGTCACGTAGTCAGGAGTGCGTACTCTCCCCTGTTTGTCGCCGGGCGCAACGAGGCCGTCTTGCGTTGCTATCTCGTTCAAACATTCTAGCGATGTTTCCGAGGTCCTTGGCTGACCGCAGTGGAATAATTCCTAACTTTTTCGTTAACGTATATGGCCGCGTAAATGCGGTTTTGAACAACACCAACCGTTACTGAAGTAAAACAGTCTATTTAACTAGTAACAAGAATAAACATTGATGTTCGTGTAGCTGTGGTGTCGTCTGAAGAGCGAGGTGCCAAGGCAAGGTTGGTACCTCGCGACGGAACCACAAGTAAACACAATCTCTGTCAGAAGAAACGACCAATGAGGGACGGCAGCGTAGACACGCCACGCCCAGAGTTTCCACACGCCGCCGCATCACCTCGCTTATTTATGTCTGAGCGCAGTGCCGCTGAGGCCCGTTCACAGGCCAACCACGCGTTGGCCTCACCTGCTGAGGGATTAAGTTTTGCTAATTCCCCCATCAGAGTGTGTCTTTCGCTTTTTCAGATTACACTAGCAAAGACAAATCAACAAAACTGGTAAGATAATATTCTCTCTTTTACAGAAACCGCAGGAATGACAAATTTTGTCCAAACTGCACCATCTCGAGCCAAGGATAGGCTCGTCTTGTCAGCGTCAGCGCGAGGCCCAGTCAGCAATCATCTCCAAAGACGGCGTCATCCTCTCTTTCTACCGAACCAGCAGCGCATAAGTTGCTTTACACGGAACTCTGCACAAATGTTTATCGTCAATTGTACTGTGTAAGAAGAGACAAGTATCTTCTTCTGTATCAAGTGATAATACACTAACGTTCAGTAATAAATACCCCTGCCATTCATATGGGCATATTTTGTGATAAAGATGAGTATTACACCGTGTTCTAATTGAAATAAAGTGATCTAATATTTTATATGTTGTAGTATCAGTTCGGTCACCTCCAGGAGCAAAACAAAGAACTCACCACTGTACCGATGAATGTTATTTCGTCCAGTACAGTAATATATTTACGTTGTTGTGACAGCTCGTAAAAATTGTTGATGCACTGTTTTCATTTGGTTTCACGAAGTCAATGAGATGTAAACAAATACTTTGTGTGAATCTGATGTCAGTCATGATAAATGCGATGTAAGTACTGGAGTACTTCACAGAATTGTGGGCATTAGGAAAAACGTGAGAATATTATAAATGAATGTCAGGTGGCCTGAAAAATGGTGATAAGCACGACAGGATCGATTGGGATTCTAAAGAAAAGGATCTGACTAAATGACGAGCTTAGGAGTGTACTTCTGTAATATATTAGTGGTTTAAATTTAGATTTTCTTGTTATTCAGGTGATAAACAGTGGTGCTAAAAAGCAATCCAGGCATTTTAGTGAATTAACTAAACCATAAGCACTCATTCTGCTCTGGTGACATTTACTTTGACTCAAAGTACTTTTATGACATGTTTATTAATTCTGGATGTTGTTTACTTAATGAACAAGTCAATGAATTTAACAAATTACGTATACTGGTATCTGTATTTGATTGTGAGGACATGTATGAATCACAGTTGATACGATGGATTGCTACCGTCTATCTTCATATTAGATAACAAGAAGACAAAGAAAGCAATAGCTGCTGCACAGAGCAATTATTCCGATATGAGCAAATGTTAGGCAGTCTAATTACGTTTGTCAATATGTGGCATGTTATACATATATGTTGAATGAAACAAAACAATAAATACACAATTAAATATGCGTCTTACCTGTTACTGATTTGACCACCTTCCTTTCTCAAAGTTCTGGTGTGCAAATTGTTAACATAAAAGCTTGTTAAGTGATTCATATTAATGTTACAGCATTTTTTCTCTCTTTGTAGTTAGTTTTCCTGGACTGAGTAGCAGAGTAATGTTTAGCAGTTTTATCGCCTAATGATGTGTAAAGAACTTTTTTCTTCGTTAGGTATCGAGAGAGAAGCATTTTCCATTCCATGACTTAGTGGCTGAAAGTTCACTACCCCTCTGGCGAGAGAATTATAATAGGAAATTTTTCGTGTCAATGTTTTCTTCATTGTATGTCGCCATATAGTTTCGTCATTCAGGAAATAAAACGTGAAAAGTGAAAACAAAAAAAAAAAAAAAAAAAAAACTCTTGCACAGAAATAAGATATTTGACAAGTTCGATTTGCAACCACTTTAAGCAGCACTACGGAAATTATATATGTAAACAGAGCAAACAAATTGCGAAGTTGATCTTGGAGGGAAAGGGTTAACAGATACAAATCAATGTAAACAGTGAAATATAACGTTAAACGAGACAGCGTCGCGTAGTATCCATAAATGGTATTTCATTTCTTCTGTATAGCAGGAGAATTTGACAGATTTACCCAGTTTAACATAGTAGCTTGAAACACGTATGTAACATAGCAGCGATGGCGAGGCATTGTAGCATCTGTGACCAGAGAGTATGCGTTTGACCGCGCGAGTGTTGCGAGCGGTTCTCAGTCTGTCAGTCAGTCGTTGCGAGTCTGTAGCTCTGTCTAGTTGAAGACAGTACTCAGTTAGTTGTCGTTGAGAGCAGTTCTGTAGTAGTCGTCACGCAGAGCGGTCGGTCAGTAGTAGCAGCCCAGTGCGGTTGTGTGATGTAGTCTGTCGGCAACACTGGTCAAGATGCTGAATGAGGTATATTGTTAATTAAGGTAATCATCAGATAATGTAAAGTTCATTTATTGTAATTAATTTCCAACAAGTGCCCCAATAATAATTTGATTTCAAGCTAAGCATTTTTTTTATAAACAATTCCTTTTTTTTTTAATAACATTTCCGTTGCATTTCCTTAAAGAAAAAATTTCCCTTAAAGTAAAAAAATATATATATATAACAATTATATTTGCGATGCATTTCCTCCAAGCTGTGCGTAAGAATAAGAGCAGAAATTTGACTAGCAGTTACAATGATGCCAATAATTTAATTTTGTGAACATTTTTCTGTAATACTACATTCATGGTACAGAAATGTTCAACACTGGGCTATGAATGCCCCAAATGAAAACTGTAATTGTCAATATTATGTGACTTAATGTCCTTCACCTCATGAGCTAACTACCCTGAATTACTGCAATGTCCATTTGTCCTGTCTATCCTAGTGATCATGGAGCACTACCTTTGGGTTTGCACTACCTCTACGTTGGTGTGCCTTGTAAAAGCGTGGTGTTGACACGACATGCTGTCCACCACCATGAGCGATGAAGACGTTATTATGGTCCCACTGTTTGGTGTAACTAATGTACTGCCAAAATGAGAACATGAAATATTACTACGAGAGTTCAGTGTCTTGGCTACACTGATGAATTCTGATGGGAAAAGAGCTGCAAATTGTGTCACTTGGTGTTGTACTTCTGTGGAAAGATATGGACTTTCAGAACAGCTGTGTGCAATCTAAAGTGCTACAACCATGATGCAATCCTTCCCTTTCCTATCCTAATTCTTGTCACATAGTGAAAATCATTTTTTTGCTAACATTATTTATGTTCATGGGTTATACATTTTTTTTTGATTCGCTGAACTCCAGTGCGAGTACAGTTATGTCACTTGTCGATATGATTTTGCCATTATGTTTATTTATTGCAAAAATACCTAAGACATTTTTTCGATTTGTTCTCAAGTACAGTATGTGCACTCTTGTCTTTTATATTGTATATACAATTTTTTAGTATTTTATTTTAATGATATGTTCTGAACTACAGTGCATGTGCACTTATGTTGTGTGTTAATATGTTTTCTACTGAACTCCAGTGCCTGTGCACTTTTCTCATTTTTCAATATGATTTGTACTATTCTGTATATTCAATACTTCAATGCGTATGCACTTATCTCATTTGTTACTAATTGTATATACATTTCATCATTTACTGATATGTTCTCAACTGCAGTGCATGTGCACTCATGTCACTTGTCAACATAATATTTTTTGCCAGTCTGTTTATTTGTTCTGAATATGCTAAAGAATTTTTTCAGTGCCTGTGCACTTTGTTATCTGTCAAATAATTTGTATATACATTTTTCTGATTTGCTACTATGTTTTGTACTCACATTTTGTCTTTGTCTGATATATTTTGTACTTAGTGCGTGTGCACAACATTTAATTCATGTACTACATCTAAATATTCTGTAAGTTGTAGAAGTTTGTTAATTAAAGAAAAATTTTGCCGCGCTTGGCAAGTCCAAATGACTCACCATCGCTGCCAAATTTTTGCCCCCCCAGTGGAGGGTTATGAAACACGTATGTAACATAGCAGCGATGGCGAGGCATTGTAGCATCTGTGACCAGAGAGTATGCGTTTGACCGCGCGAGTGTTGCGAGCGGTTCTCAGTCTGTCAGTCAGTCGTTGCGAGTCTGTAGCTCTGTCTAGTTGAAGACAGTACTCAGTTAGTTGTCGTTGAGAGCAGTTCTGTAGTAGTCGTCATGCAGAGCGGTCGGTCAGTAGTAGCAGCCCAGTGCGGTTGTGTGATGTAGTCTGTCGGCAACACTGGTCAAGATGCTGAATGAGGTATATTGTTAATTAAGGTAATCATCAGATAATGTAAAGTTCATTTATTGTAATTAATTTCCAACAAGTGCCCCAATAATAATTTGATTTCAAGCTAAGCATTTTTTTTTTATAAACAATTCCTTTTTTTTTTAATAACATTTCCGTTGCATTTCCTTAAAGAAAAAATTTCCCTTAAAGTAAAAAAAAATATATATATAACAATTATATTTGCGATGCATTTCCTCCAAGCTGTGCGTAAGAATAAGAGCAGAAATTTGACTAGCAGTTACAATGAGGTAAGAATTTAATTCTGATTTGCACAGGGCCAAAGACCGATATTTCGGTTTAATTGAATTATCATTATCACTGAGATTTTCTTATCACTGAATCGACTTTCATTTTTTTTGTGAGGAGCTTATACTTGGGTCAGATTGCTAATTTTTGTTTAATTGTCATTGTCAGTAGATTTCATTGCGGGAGGTTACACTTGGCTCCCATTTATTATTATATTATTTTATTTAAATATTTCTGTGGGGACGATATTGCTTCTTGGCTCCATTTCTATATAACATTGTCACGTAAAATTTTGTGGGGAGGTTACAAGCTGTGACGTCATCGGTCACGGGTTTGCTTCGTGTGGTAATCTCTGTAGTTTAATATTGAGCTGACTTGTCGTTTGTTATTTTATCTGTGTTTGCCACATTTAGCGCTAGTCTGACAAGGCCTAAGTAGCTGAAAGCCAGTTCGTGACCAAATAAGTACACGAGGCATCTCTGGAAACTAATCACCGTTTTGGGAAAAATCTTGTAAAGTCATTTTCTGACGAAAAATCATTATTAAAAGAAAGAGCGTCTCTTAAACTATTTTTCGGCATAGTTGCCACCATTATCCAGATATTTGTCATAGCGGGAAACCATTCTATGTCCTCTTCAAAGAAAGAGGTCGCCAGAGAAAACAGCCACTGCCGAACACCGGTTTTTGCGCCGTTGTCGCTGCAAAGCCCCTTCCTCCATAATCACGCTTCAAGAAGAAGTGGTTGTCAGAACGTGCGAGATAAGGACTGTACCACTTGTGATCGAACTGCTACAAACAGAATTGCTGAATAAAGTTTTGAGTGACACCAGCAGAATGGGAACGTACGTTGTCAAGAAACAACACAATGCCTTTACTGAGATTCCACGCCTTTCGTTTTGAAATGCACGCCAAATTTTTCTTAGTTTTTCAAAGTATCATACCACATTGACGGTTTCACATCTGGGAAGGAATTCAACAAGCATAATGTCCTACCCGTCCCAGAGTACAGTACACATGTTGTTTTGTGTTAACAGCGTGGTTTTGAATTTTTGTTTAAGGGGGATCTTGGGTGCCTGCACTCCGTCAACTGTTGTTTTGATGTTGGTGTGATATGACAAACCTAGGTTCCATCCCTTGTCAGAATTCTGTTTAAGAACTCATCGCCCTCATCACTGTATTGGGTAACAAACGCCGAAGCAATGCTAAGTCGCTTCGTTTTGTGGACATCCGTAAGCGTTTTCAGAAACCAATCGGAACGCAGTTTGCGAAAATTGAAGCTACTTGTGACAGTCTCATGCAAAACAGCTTACGAAATTTGTGGAGACACATCAGAAAGCATTCTTATTGTGAATCGTCTGTTTTCACGAAATTTCTCATTCACTTTCTAACCTAAACCATCATTGAGAACAGAAAGCTACTCACTCAGTACTTCGTCATAAACGTTAGTTTGTCCATTATTGAATTGTCTCAAGCACTTTCTCATCACTGCATCAGACATTACATTTTGGCCATAAATCTGTACAATCTGACGTTGAGTTTCAACTGGCGTAATGTTCTTTGCGTTCGAAAACCTTATCACAGAACGCACTCCAGAGTCGGCGGTCTCGGAGTGAGTCTTTAACGTTCCGAACGATCACTAACTGATGAAACCACACCACAACCCGTAGAAAGCGAATGGACCAGACAGACGAGTGCAAACGAGAGGTACTGCGCCACTAGTGCTACTGGCAGAACGGAAGGGTACTTACTTTCCGGACACACCGTACATTCTGCAGGATATCAGGATATCGTTTCCTATTTAATGTAGCCGCTATGTTCTGCCAAACACCGACGGAAGAATCAGTTAATGGTTTCACATATACAGGGTGCGTCACCTAACATTACCGCTGCATATATTTCGTAAACCACATCAAATACTGACGAATCGATTCCACAGACCGAACGTGAGGAGAGGGGCTAGTGTAATTGGTTAATACTAACCATACAAAAATGCACGGAAGTATGTTTTTTAACACAAACCTACGTTTTTTTTAAATGGAACCACGTTAGTTTTGTTAGCACATCTGAACATATAAACAAATACGTAATCAGTGCCGTTTGTTGCTTTGTAAAATATTAATTACATCCAGAGATATTTTAACCTAAATTTGACGCTTGAGTACCACTCCTCCGCTGTTCGATCGTGCGTATCGGAGAGCACCGAATTACGTAGGGATCCAAAGGGAACGGTGATGGACCTTAGGTACAGAAGAGACTGGAACAGCACATTACGTCCACATGCTAACACCTTTTTATTGTCCTTTTTCACTGACGCACATGTACATTACCATGAGGGGTGAGGTACACGTACACACGTGGTTTCCGTTTTCAATTACGGAGTGGAATAGAGTGTGTCCCGACATGTCAGGCCAATAGTTGTTCAATGTGGTAGCCATAATTTTCTGCACACAATTGCAATCTCTGGCGTAATGAATGTCGTACACGCCGCAGTACATCTGGTGTAATATCGCCGCAGGCTGCCACAATACGTAGTTTCATATCCTCCGGGGTTATAGGCACATCAAGGTACACCTTCTCCTTTAACGTACCCCACAGAAAGATGTCCAGAGGTGTAAGATCAGGAGAACGGGATGGCCAATTTATGCGTCCTCCACGTCATGGTAATGTACATGTGCGTCAGTGAAAAAGACCAATAAAAAGGTGTTAGCATGTGGACGTAATGTGCTGTTCCAGTCTGTTCTGTACCTAAGGTCCATCACCGTTCCCTTTGGATCCCTACGTAATTCGGTGCTCTCCGATGCACACGATCGAACAGCGGAGGAGTGGTACTCAAGCGTCAACTTTAGGTTACAATATCTCCGGATATAATTAACATTTTACAATGCAACAAACGGCACTGATTACGTATTTGTTTATATGTTCAGATGTGCTAACAAAACTAACGTGGTTCCGTTTAAAAAAAACGTAGGTTTGTGTTAAAAAACATACTTACGTGCATTTTTTTATGGTTTGTGTTAAACAATTACACTAGCCCCTCTCCTCAAGTTCGGGTCTGTGGAATCGGTTCGTCAGTATTTGATGTGGTTCTACGAAATACATCCAGCGGTAAGGTTAGGTGACTCACCCTGTACATGAAGAATTTGCAATTAATGAAAATCCATCATTTTAAAAGCATTCGGCGGAAATTGAGTACTGCAGCTTATTTGTCATGTAAGTGCTTTGACAAGTATAACAGCATCAAACTCTCGCATTTTAGACGACATTATAATTTACACAATGTAGAACCGAAGTGAGCACTTACCATTATGAGTAGTTCACTTAGCACTACGATTGTGATCGCAGGTCTACGGACTGTGACTGTGGGTGCGTGTAAATTGGGGTGGGGAGACGGGTTAATTAGAAATGATGCTGTTTCTTTACGTCATTTTCACTTGCGTTCGGGAAATCGGTCTTCCTGTTACTGTACATGGCTGTTCAAAAAGATGGAACAGATTTCAAACATTTGTTGGTTCCAAACTGCAAAAATAGAAACTCAATTCCAACGTTCCTGGAAAGAGAAAATCTCAGATTTTTGTGCATTCAATTTGAGCACCACGAGCACGACGAATATCAAGACGGTGGCCTATTTCCTGTCCAGGGGGATAACAACGCGGACTTTTACGCAAGTCTATCAGCGGTGTCCTCCCACGTCTCCAGACCTCACACCTTGTGACTTGTTTCTGTGCGGTTACTTAAGAGACCGCGTTTACGTCCCCCGTATGCCTGACGCTCTTGAGAGTCTGCTACTTTGCAATGTTGAAACTACGAATTCGGTAACGAATGACCAGCTGCATCGTGTGTGCCAGGAAATGAGCCACCGTTTTGATATTTCTCGTGTAACACACGGTACTCGCACTGAATGTATAAAAATGTGAACTTTTTTCTTTCCAGGAACGTTGGAATTGTGTTTCTGTTTTTTGTAGTTTAGAAGCAATAGATGTTTGAAATATGTTCCTTCTTTTTGAATAGCTCTGTATTTCTAGTTCGTTTCTGGCTTGGTTTGTTTTCTACGATTTGCCGTTTCTAACTGTTGGATTCTGGAACTGATTCGGGTTCGTTGTTGCCTGCAGGTACTGTCAGTGTGTGAACGCGCACGTTTACCTGGCTGGGATGTTTTATCTGCAGTCGGTCAGGCCGTAAGCGCAGCCATGCGATCATGACCACAGGCAAGCAACTGAAAAATACCCTGTGTTAAGCATAGCTTGTAATTTTCTATAATTCCTTGCGATTTTCGAGATTCTCAGCTTTCATGTTACTACATTTTCCGAAGGTTAGCTGAGAAACTTGGAAACTGATATATCTAAAAATATAAAAGATTTTAGTGAAATTTTCTTTGGATTGAAGTCGGCCATGACCTTCCTCAACATACCACCCCTCTGGATCGGCCCCCTACACAAAATTAGGTATTGTTTAAGCCGGCCGCCGCTTGTCGTTAGTATGCGACTGCAGCACTATAGTTACTATACATTTTTCGCAGCGGTAGCGAAATTCGATGTGAATCACGAAATATTAACGCTTTTGATGGCGAGAAACCACACTAACATGTACGCTCACGCCACTTTAAAGTCCGTTTCATCCGAGCGACTTTGTGGTCAGAATTGGCTGCTAGTGCTGGGTGAGCGTCACGTGGCTACGCGTAAATCAGACGGCAACGGTTGTGAGAGAGTCAGTGACGGCAGAGATGAACAGATTGCGCCGAGTGTGGAGCTCTAAAAATCTTGGGTAGACAGAAAAATGACTGTGCGCTGGACTGGGACTGTGGCGATGCCTGCTAACATGGAAAGTTGGCATTTATCGCCATGTTGAGCCATGCAATAGTAGTGGACTATGTGCTTACTCTTTTTTCACGGCACATTTCAGAGATTCTACGATGACTTTATGTTTTTTCTGCTACTGCACTGCCACAAGGGAGGCCAAATATCTGGAAGTAATAATACACATAGGCTATACAATACCTGGACAAGGAAAAACCTACATTGCGCATAAACAATAATGTAAACAGATCTTTATTTAATTAAAATTATTTCAGCAGTAAAATACTCAAATCTATTGAACCAAAATAATTTCCAGTGCTATTTGGCAATTACAAAGAAAACCTTTTAAGTATTGTTTGATGTGTTTGTGTTTATATACACTCCTGGAAATTGAAATAAGAACACCGTGAATTCATTGTCCCAGGAAGGGGAAACTTTATTCCCGGGGTCAGATACATCACATGATCACACTGACAGAACCACAGGCACATGCACACAGGCAACAGAGCATGCACAATGTCGGCACTAGTACAGTGTATATCCACCTTTCGCAGCAATGCAGGCTGCTATTCTCCCATGGAGACGATCGTAGAGATGCTGGATGTAGTCCTGTGGTACGGCTTGCCATGCCATTTCCACCTGGCGCCTCAGTTGGACCAGCGTTCGTGCTGGACGTGCAGACCGCGTGAGACGACGCTTCATCCAGTCCCAAACATGCTCAATGGGGGACAGATCCGGAGATCTTGCTGGCCAGGGTAGTTGACTTACACCTTCTAGAGCACGTTGGGTGGCACGGGATACATGCGGACGTGCATTGTCCTGTTGGAACAGCAAGTTCCCTTGCCGCTCTAGGAATGGTAGATCGATGGGTTCGGTGACGGTTTGGATGTACCGTGCACTATTCAGTGTCCCCTCGACGATCACCAGTGGTGTACGGCCAGTGTAGGAGATCGCTCCCCACACCATGATGCCGGGTGTTGGCCCTGTGTGCCTCGGTCGTATGCAGTCCTGATTGTGGCGCTCACCTGCACGGCGCCAAACACGCATACGACCATCATTGGCACCAAGGCAGAAGCGACTCTCATCGCTGAAGACGACACGTCTCCATTCGTCCCTCCATTCACGCCTGTCGCGACACCACTGGAGGCGGGCTGCACGATGTTGGGGCGTGAGCGGAAGACGGCCTAACGGTGTGCGGGACCGTAGCCCAGCTTGATGGAGACGGTTGCGAATGGTCGTCGCCGATACCCCAGGAGCAACAGTGTCCCTAATTTGCTGGGAAGTGGCGGTGCGGTCCCCTACGGCACTGCGTAGGATCCTACGGTCTTGGCGTGCATCCGTGCGTCGCTGCGGTCCGGTCCCAGGTCGACGGGCACGTGCACTTTCCGCCGACCTCTGGCGACAACATCGATGTACTGTGGAGACCTCACGCCCCACGTGTTGAGCAATTCGGCGGTACGTCCACCAGGCCTCCCGCATGCCCACTATACGCCCTCGCTCAAAGTCCGTCAACTGCACATACGGTTCACGTCCACGCTGTCGCGGCATGCTACCAGTGTTAAAGACTGCGATGGAGCTCCGTATGCCACTGCAAACTGGCTGACACTGACGGCGGCGGTGCACAAATGCTGCGCAGCTAGCGCCATTCGACGGCCAACACCGCGGTTCCTGGTGTGTCCGCTGTGCCGTGCGTGTGATCATTGCTTGTACAGCCCTCTCGCAGTGTCCGGAGCAAGTATGGTGGGTCTGACACACCGGTGTCAATGTGTTCTTTTTTCCATTTCCAGGAGTGTATTTTCTAGAGCGAATAGATGTTGATATTTTGAACTGTTTGGACAGTACTGTCTACATTGTTCGCGCTCTGAGCAATGTGGAGAGTTTGCTGCACGACTTTTGTCGAGACTATCTACTACGAATTTTGCTTTGTCATTATAAACTCTACTGTCATTGCTGGTTCCTTAATGATCCTGCTACACATGGGGATTGTATTAAAATAATAGCTCCTCATAATTCCTTGACGATCCTACCACACATCGACTCTATGAAAAAATAATAGTCCCTCACAACGTCACTTTCATCATTCGCCTCTCATAATAGGCTGTTTTGGTGATGCCCCGTACACGAAAACTATTACTGGCGTCAGGAGAGACTCAGTACTGGAATCGAACTCCAGGGGCGCTGCAGTAGACTCACCTGCCACGAGAAGTCCAATGAGACGATTGTTTCCTTAATTAAGTGATTTCCCTGTCTCAGAAGGACGAAGGTGGACTGGCAACGGAACAGTACTCCAATCTTCAGCCAAAACATTTTAAGAGGAAGAAAATTGGAGTAAAAATTTTAAAGGGATGAACCACACAGGGTGCAAACGATAACTGTTTACAGCGTACAACAGTGATGTAGGGGAAGTCGAGACGAGCAGTATGATGAAAACACTTGCGATCCCTAAAGCCGAGAAACAGCCTCAAATTCACCTACAAAAGCTACAGTGCATGCGCGCCACGTGAGATTTTGAACATCCTTTCGTCCTCTTAACCCATCGTCTTAGTCGATCTCAGCCGTTATTAGCTCGTTTCTTTTTCTTCTGAATATCATCCTTGAATGTTAAAAACATCTTGAAATTTAGAAGTAAAAACTTGAACAGCCTAAAACTCCAGTTATAATTTTATTTTTGATTATCTGTGACGGTGACAGTGAGGTGCCATCATCGCGTCTTACTCAAATACATCTCAGTACATCCCCACGTATTTTCATGAGATCCGATTATGGCATCTCAGATTCGTATAAACCGGTCATCAGAACCAAAATTGTAACTATCGATCTTGGATGTTGAAGTGTTTGCTTCCATATTTTGCATTACTGTAAATTGCCTCCACACTTGAACGATGTCAGGTATATACACACATCAAAAAAAAAGTTTTGTATCACCTCAGTTACGAGAGTTCCGGAACCTGTACAGAAAATTAGAATAGAGATCAACATAAACATCATTTCAGCCCTTTTTATTGCTCATGAAAACCACACATTGCATGTTGTATCACCATACAGCGAGACCTACAGAGGTGGTGGTCCAGATTTCTGTACATACCGGTACCTCTAATACCCTCTTTCATTGATGCATGCCTGTATTCGTTGTGGTATATTATCCACAAGTTAATCAAGGCGCCGGCCGTGGTGGCCAAGCGGTTAAAGGCGCTACGGTCTGGAACCGCGCGGCCGCTACGGTCGCAGGTTCGAATCCTGCCTCGGGCATGGATGTGTGTGATGTCCATAGGTTAGCTAGGTTTAAGTAGTTCTAAGTTATAGGGGACTGATGACCTTAGAAGTTAAGTCCCATAGTGCTCAGAGCCATTTGAACCATTTAATCAAGGCACTGTTGGCTCAGATTGTCCCACTCCTCAACAGCGATTGGGCGTGTATCCCTCAAAGTGGTTGGTGGGTCACGTCGTCCATAAACAGCCCTTTTCAACCTATCACAGGTATGTACGATAGGGTTCATGTCTGGAGAACATGCTGGCCGCTCTAGCCGAGCGATGTCGTTATCCTGAAGGAAACCATTCACAAGAATGATGTGCACGATGGGGGTGCGAATTGTCGTCCATGAAGACGAATGCCTCGCCAATATGCTGCCGTTATGATTGCACTATCGGTCGGAGAATGGCATTCACGTACCGTTCAGCCGTTACGGCTCCTTCCTTGGCCACCAGCGGCGTACGCCGGCCCCACATAATGCCACCCCAAAACAGCATGGAACCTCCAACTTGCTGCGCTTGCTGGACAGTGTGTCAAAGGCGTTCAACCTGACCGGGTTGCCTCCAAATACGTCTCCGACTATTGTCTGGTTGAAAGCATATGCGACACTCATCGGTGAAGAGAACGTGATGCCAATCCTGAGCGGCTCATTCGGCATGTCGTTGGGCCCATCTGTACTACGCTGCATGGAGTCGTGGCTGCAAAGATGGACCTCGCCATGGACGTCGGGAGTGAAGTTGCGCGTCATGCAGCCTATTGCGCACAGTTCGAGTCGTAACACGACATCTGTAGCTGCACGAAAAGCATTATTAAACATGGTGTCGTTGCTGTCAGGGTTCCTCCGAGTCATAATGCCGGCCGGTGTGGCCGAGCGGTTCTAGGCGCTTCAGACTGGAAACGCGCGACCGCAACGGTCGCAGGTTCGAATCCTGCCTCGGGCATGGATGTGTGTGATGTCCTTAGGTTAGTTAGGTTTAAGTAGTTCTAAGTTCTAGGGGACTGACGACCTCAGATGTTAAGTCCCATAGTACTCGTAGCCATTTGAACCGAGTCATAATCCGTAGGCAGCGGTTATCCACTGCAGTAGTAGCCCTTGGGCGGCCTGAGCGAGGCATGTCATCGACGGTTCCTGTCTCTCTGTATCTCCTCCACGTTCGAACAACATCGCTTTGGTTCACTCCGAGATGCCTGGACACTTCCGTTGTTGAGAGCCCTTCCTGGCACAAAGTGACAATGCGTACGCGATCGAACTGCAGTATTGACCGTATAGGCACGATTGAACTACAGACAACACAAGCCGTGTACCTCCTTCCTGGTGGAATGACTGGAACTGATCGGCTGTCGGACCCCCTCCGTCTAATAGGTGCTGCTCATGCATTGTTGTTTACATCTTTGGGCGGATTTAGTGACATCTCTGAACAGTCAAAGGGACCGTGTCTGTAATACAATATCCACAGTCAACGCGTATCTTCAGGAGTTCTGGGAACTGGGGTGATGCTAAACTTTTTTTGATGTGTGTATAAAAATATCGTGTTCTTGCGCTTACAAAATCCAATTTTGACGTTTGTGTAAATTTTGAGCCAAACGTTTAAGAAATTTTGCATGCCAAATTTCTCTGGGTTCCTTACATCGGTACGGTGCTTTTGAGGGTTAAGTTTAGATCGAATTTTAAACTTAATTAGTTTTTACATAACGTTTACGAATGTCTTATCTTTCATAACCCTTACAGGAATGTTTAAATTACGAATTTTAATGAAATAATAAAATTTAAAAATCTACCTGACTATGCTTGAGGTATAAGTGGGCGAGAGAATATTCAAAGCCGGCCGGTGTGACCGTGCGTTTCTAGGCGCTTCATTCTGGAACCGCGTGACCGCTACGGTCGCAGGTTCGAATCCTGCCTCGGGCATGGATGAGTGTGATGTCCTTAGGTTAGTTAGGTTTAAGTAGCTCTAAGTTCTAGGGGACTGACGACCTCAGATGTTAAGTCCCATAGTACTCGTAGCCATTTGAACCATTTTTTGAATATTCAAAATCTCTCACAGATCAAATGGTTCAAATGGCTCTAAGCACTATGGGACTTAACATCTGAGGTCATCAGTCCCCTAGCCTTAGAACTACTTAAACCTAACTAACCTAAGAACTTCACACGTATCCATGCCCGAGGCAGGATTCGAACCTGCGACCGTAGCAGCAGCGCGGTTCCGGACGGAAGCGCCTAGAACCACTCGGCGACAGCGGCCGGCTCTCTCACAGTACGCATGCGTTGTAGATTAAGTGGGTTTCTTTAGGCCAAGATGACAATGTTTAGCGGCTTGATAGACCACAGGCATCTCATATCTTACTGTTTGTCTCACCTCACGTGCACCACTATGGCATGCTTTAAACAGTTATCGTTTACACGCTGTATTTCGATGGCTTCTCTATATAGCCATGGATAATAGTTCGTCATAGTACATAAAACATCAGTTTCCGAAAATTTCACTACGTGGTCACCCGACTGAAGGGCATGTTCCGCCACGGCTGACTTGTCTGTTTTCCCTAGTCGGCAAAAACTTTTATGTTCCTTCAACCGTGTATTCACACATCTCTTAGTACTTCCAATGTAGACCCTACCACACGTGCACGTAATCTTGTATACACCACTTGCTGGCCTATTTTCTTAGTTGGTCTGAAAATCGTACGAACGCTATGTTTCCTTGAAATCTTGCTGATTTCATCCGTTACTTTTTTGATGAAGGGTAGAGAAACCGTGTTCTTCCATCGCTGTGTCCTATCGTTGTCCTTAGGCCTCCTGTTATTCGGTTGCAAAACTCTATTTATTTCCATATTAGAGTACCCATTCTTCTCAAAAGACTGCTTTAGATGTTTTAACTCGGCGTCCAGGCATTCCGGCGCATAAATCCTTTTATCTCTGTCCACTAGACTTTTAATTACACCTCTTTTCTGTTGTGGATGATGATTGGAATCCTTCTGCAAGTATCTGTCGGTATGTGGAACCTTCCGAAAGACTTTATGTTTCAAGTTGCCATCAGTCTGCCTCATAACGAAGACATCCAAGAAGGATACTGGATTGTCTTTCTCCAGTTCCGTGGGAAACTGGATTTTAGGATTTATATTATTGCCGGCCGAAGTGGCCGTGCGGTTAAAGGCGCTGCAGTCTGGAACTGCAAGACCGCTACGGTCGCAGGTTCGAATCCTGCCTCGGGCATGGATGTTTGTGATGTCCTTAGGTTAGTTAGGTTTAACTAGTTCTAAGTTCTAGGGGACTAATGACCTCAGCAGTTGAGTCCCATAGTGCTCAGAGCCATTTGAACCATTTTGAACCATTTATATTACACTCCTGGAAATTGAAATAAGAACACCGTGAATTCATTGTCCCAGGAAGGGGAAACTTTATTGGCACATTCCTGGGGTCAGATACATCACATGATCACACTGACAGAACCACAGGCACATAGACACAGGCAACACAGCATGCACAATGTCGGCACTAGTACAGTGTATATCCACCTTTCGCAGCAATGCAGGCTGCTATTCTCCCATGGAGACGATCGTAGAGATGCTGGATGTAGTCCTGTGGAATGGCTTGCCATGCCATTTCCACCTGGCGCCTCAGCTGGACCAGCGTTCGTGCTGGACGTGCAGACCGCGTGAGACGACGCTTCATCCAGTCCCAAACATGCTCAATGGGGGACAGATCCGGAGATCTTGCTGGCCAGGGTAATTGACTTACACCTTCTAGAGCACGTTGGGTGGCACGGGATACATGCGGACGTGCATTGTCCTGTTGGAACAGCAAGTTCCCTTGCCGGTCTAGGAATGGTAGAACGATGGGTTCGATGACGGTTTGGATGTACCGTGCACTATTCAGTGTCCCCTCGACGATCACCAGTGGTGTACGGCCAGTGTAGGAGATCGCTCCCCACACCATGATGCCGGGTGTTGGCCCTGTGTGCCTCGGTCGTATGTAGTCCTGATTGTGGCGCTCACCTGCACGGCGCCAAACACGCATACGACCA
This sequence comes from Schistocerca cancellata, assembly GCF_023864275.1. Taxonomy (NCBI): domain Eukaryota; kingdom Metazoa; phylum Arthropoda; class Insecta; order Orthoptera; family Acrididae; genus Schistocerca; species Schistocerca cancellata. The sequence continues at coordinate 484,620,707 of NC_064633.1, read as the reverse complement.
TCATTGGCACCAAGGCAGAAGCGACTCTCATCGCTGAAGACGACACGTCTCCATTCGTCCCTCCATTCACGCCTGTCGCGACACCACTGGAGGCGGGCTGCACGATGTTGGGGCGTGAGCGGAAGACGGCCTAACGGTGTGCGGGACCGTAGCCCAGCTTGATGGAGACGGTTGCGAATGGTCGTCGCCGATACCCCAGGAGCAACAGTGTCCCTAATTTGCTGGGAAGTGGCGGTGCGGTCCCCTACGGCACTGCGTAGGATCCTACGGTCTTGGCGTGCATCCGTGCGTCGCTGCGGTCCGGTCCCAGGTCGACGGGCACGTGCACCTTCCGCCGACCACTGGCGACAACATCGATGTACTGTGGAGACCTCACGCCCCACGTGTTGAGCAATTCGGCGGTACGTCCACCCGGCCTCCCGCATGCCCACTATACGCCCTCGCTCAAAGTCCGTCAACTGGACATACGGTTCACGTCCACGCTGTCACGGCATGCTACCAGTGTTAAAGACTGCGATGGAGCTCCGTATGCCACGACAAACTGGCTGACACTGACGGCGGCGGTGCACAAATGCTGCGCAGCTAGCGCTATTCGACGGCCAACACCGCGGTTCCTGGTGTGTCCGCTGTGCCGTGCGTGTGATCATTGCTTGTACAGACCTCTCGCAGTGTCCGGAGCAAGTATGGTGGGTCTGACACACCGGTGTCAATGTGTTCTTTTTTCCATTTCCAGGAGTGTATTTAAATAACAAAAGAATTCCTCTAATCCTTTTTTGCCATGTGACCAAACCACAAATGTATCATCCACGTATCGGTACCATCGACATGGTTTTCCAGAGCTATTTGTTCGAATTTTGACGTGTAAAAATTGGCTGTCGTAGGACTCAGTGGGTTACCCATGGCCACACCATCAACATGCTCATAAACTCTTCCTCCCACTGGGACTGACTAGAGGTAAGACAGTGTCTGAAAAGAGCAGTCAAATCTGTTGGGAAAACATTCGCTATGTAAACCATAACTTCGTTAAGCGGAATCATCATAAATAACGACACCTTGTCAAAACTGGCAAGAATATCCTTAGGAGCCAAAGTTAGTCCCTACAGTTTCTCAATGAAATGACGTGAGTCTTTTACATAAGAATCAGATCGGCCAATATGGGGTTCTAAACGAGATGCCAGATATATTGCTATTGGGTACGTTGGGGAATTAATAGCACTGACAATGGGTCTCAGATGAAGGTTAATCTTATGAACTTTAGGTAGGCCATAAAGTCTGGGACATATAGCTTCACTCCTCAACAAACCTTTCTTCTCTTCCTTTTCAATTTAAGTAGATGACTTTATCAGCGATATATGGACAGTGGCGCTACAGAATCGATGAGAAGTTTTTATATTTGACGTACTATGATCGATAGTCATATTTTACCCTTGACAGGGTTTATCTCTGCTATGATGTGAAATCCAGACCACACCCACTTTCCACAGTATTTAGGCCGTTCTTCGACATCCGAGTCGTCAGTCGGCAAGACTCAGCACAACCAGGAGCACATCCAAAGATGTCCAACGTAGCTTTGGACGAAACGTCAGGGATAGAAGAGTTTCATGGACCACGGCCATACCACCCGGAAGAATTCTCGGCAGCTGAAACATCCGGTCGTGAAAGCCTTCATTGTATGTCACAGTAGAGTTGGTGGGAAGTCGATTGAGTCAAGAGATTCGTTCGTGTAAAAGGAACCGAACACCCAGAGGAGGAGCGGGAGCGCCGGCAGTTTGTTTCAGGAGACGGCGTCCTCGTCAAGGCCGTCCCCGCGCATGCGCGGCCGGGCGGCCGGTGAGCGATGCGCGCCCAGTTGGGGAACCTGTTGCAGGGCCGCGCATCCATCTTGCGCGCCGGGGACAGGTGTTGGCGCCGCTGCGTGGCGCGGCCCGTGATGGATGCCGGCGGCAGGGCCTGCGTGCGCACGGCGCCGACAGCCGCAGCCGCCGGCCTCACGTGTCCGCGGCCCGCGGCTCATTCCGTCAGCCGGCCAGCAGCTGCACACGCCGCCAGCAGACTTGCTGCTGCAACTCTTCAGTGCCAACGTATTTTTCATATTGCGCAATACGAAGGGTGGATACTCTGTGCTCACCACAAAATATTTATATAATTCAAATTAATATTTTTTTTTACCTTTATAAGAAAACATTGCATAAAGAGCTATCGATGTGTAATAAACGTCCATAAAACGATATTGTTTTAGGACTCCCTACGACGGCAACTACAATGGTTGGTTGGTTGTTGGATTTGGGGGGAGGAGACCAAACAGCAACGTTCAATTCGTTCAGATGGCTCTGTGCACTATGTGACTTAACATCTGAGATGATCGGTCCCCTAGAACTATAGGGGATAAATAGTCGCGCAGAATAATGCTCCTATCTCGTTCCACACTGTCGTCCACAGTATTACTTTGCTCTCTTGAATGGTAATTGTGAGACGGGATTCATTCCTGAATCTGGCATCTGTCAGCAGTGGATCAGTAGCACAGTGCGCCGACCGGGGTGGTCGAGCGGTTCTAGGCGCTACAGTCTGGAACCGCGCGACCGCTACGGTCGCAGGTTCGAATCCCGCCTCGGGCATGGATGTGTGTGTAGTCCTAAGGTTAGTTAGTTTTAAATTGTGTTAAGTTCTAGGGGAATGATGACCTTAGAAGTTAAGTCCCAGCCGGCCGTTGTGGCCGTGCGGTTCTAGGCGCTAGCAGTGTCAAACCGAGCGACCGCTACGATCGCAGGTTCGAATCCTGCCTCGGGCATGGATGTGTGTGATGTCCTTAGGTTAGTTAGGTTTAATTAGTTCTAAGTTCTAGGCGACTGATGACCTCAGAAGTTAAGTCGCATTGTGCTCAGAGCCATTTGAACCAGTTAAGTCCCATAGTGCTCAGAGCCATTTGAACCATTTGTAGGACAGTGCTGCCTATCACCACCCAGCAGTGTTGACGGTAACTACAGGGCGCGCCATAGAGTGTGTCCCGATATCCGCTTCTAGGCTCTTCAGCAGGTGGTGCGCCATTTTATCTTAAAACAAATACACACTTTTCCAAATTGTCGTGCGATTCATCAGCTGTGACACAGAATACTGATACAGCACGCAATATGGCAATATTGTAAGATATAGCGCGGTGCACTGTGAAGAAAAAATTACACAAGAAAACAAAAGTAGTATATCTGGAATATTTTTCTAACAAAAGACAAACAATCCGTTTGAGGCAACGGCAGCAACTAACAAAACCGTGTGTTTAGCTTGGCAGCTCTAGTCCACGCAACCATGGCTCCCTTTGCTGCGGACAAGTTGCGAATTCTTGGCGCCCACATGTGTAAGCGCTTCGTGCGTACTTGTCATGCAGCAAATTATTGCTCGCTGGTCTAATAAGCACGCACGCGTACGTTCACCCAATCTTCCCACCCCACGCCTGTCCTGCACTGCTGCAATGGCTCAATGAGGGATGTACACATTTGCAAAGTTCATGACATCCCTAGAGGTTGGCAACAGCTATTGCTATGAGGACAAAATGCTCTGCTTGGTGGGTCAAATGAGTTGATGTCATGGAACGTCTGTCCCTGAGGCGAATAGAACACACTAACAAATATTGAGCGGCAGATTCTAAAAAATGGTTCAAATGGCTGTGAGCACTGTGGGACTTAACATCAGAGGTCATCAGTCCCCTAGACTTAGAACTTCTTAAACCTAACTAACCTAAGGACATCACACACATCCATGCCCGAGGCAGGATTCGAACCTGCGACCTTAGTGGTTGCACGGTTCCAGACTGAAGCACCTAGAACCGCTAGACCACACCGGCCGTCAAACAGCAAGGTCATCGGTCCCATCGGATTAGGGAAGGATGGGGAAGGAAGTCGGCCGTGCCCTTTCAAAGGAAACATTCCGGTTCAAAAATGGTTCAAATGGCTCTGAGCACTATGGGACTTAACTTCTGAGGTCATCAGCCCCTAGAACTTAGAACCATTTAAACCTAACTAACCTAAGGGCAGCACACACATCCATGCCCGAGGCAGGATTCGAATCTACGACCGTAGCAGTCTTGCGATACCAGACTGTAGCGCCTAGAACCACTCGGCCACCCCGGCCGGCTATATATACCGGCATTTGCTTGAAGCGACTGAGGGAAATCACGAGAAACCTAAATCAGGATAGCCGGATGAGGGTTTGAACAGTCGTCTTCCCGAAAGCGAGTCCAGACTCCTAACCACTGCGCCACCTCACTCGGTGATTCCCTAGAAAAACGCATTTACTTTTTATCACTATTTTCATCACTTAAGTTTATTTAGTCTTGTTTTCTTGAGCAGTATCTCTTTACATTGGTAGGAAAAGTCATTAAAGAGTTATTGAAGAACACTTTATTACAATTCAAAAATATTATAGATATTTTAGGTTAAATACAGTAGTTTACATTACACAGTTTCTGGGATTACTTATTCGTCAGTTTCTTCGGAAACGTCTTCACACCTGCAACATATAACAGTTTTCTTACTGTGTTTACTTCATGTTACAGATCATTGTTGTTTTGTTCGTTTTATTGTTCTTCTCTGCCTTTGACTGGCTTTCACAACTAACCCAATAACGTCTTTCCCTTCCTCCTTCAGTTTCCTTTGCAGCGAACTTCTGCTTGACACTCTGTCCGAGAATATCTCCTACGGCTGAAACCGCACGTTTCATGAGTCCTCTAATATTTGTCGAGCTTTTTTCAATGTGTGGTTCGTGAGCAGTAGCCCCAGTTCATGAAGAAAAAGCCGTCGCTTATTAGATTTTGTTTTATTCCACCCTGGGAAGTTGAGTAGAAACAATATATAACCATTTAACGCTTCTATGCCCACAGGAGTATAGAAAATAGATAGAGTCTATCTCTTTGTAGCCCTCTTAGTTGAAAATTTTCTCAACATTTGATTGACTTTGTCAGAGCCACCTTTCGTCTGATTATAATAAAAATTTATTACTGTTTTCTTCTCAATGTCAGCAGGAGAACCAACTGCAGCGTCATAATGTTGACTCGACAGCAACAGAAAGTCGATACGATAGTGCAGTGCATGTGTTCTTCTGAATTACGATGCAAAGATCCTTTGGACATGCATGGTTTGGAAATTTTGAGAAGAGTCAGGCAAGGATATGGACTGAAGTGTCGCGATCCGTAAGAAATAAGTTAGGAAGGTGTGGAAAATGGAGCTATGTTTGGTTAAGGAAACATGAATTTGACAGTTAACTGCCTAGCTCTTGCACATGACCTAGTATTTTTTTTTTCTTTACACGGCTCAGAACAAGTCTATGAACTGAAGACACAAGCAGCAAAGAAGGGTCTTCAGATCTCCTTCGACAAAATGAATTTTTCGACAAACATCAAATCGGCACCCTGAGTTCCAGAGGTAGAAGAAGCGAAAATCAATCTAATGGAAATTTTTAAATAGTTAGTGGATGGCGTTAAAAACTTACGAGAAATAAATCCTTACGTTACGGTTAAAAAAAAATGTAAGCAATATATCTACTAACTAAAAGTTATAAACGGTCTAATATGAAGGTATTGTGCACAGAAGAACTATTATTTAAATATTCAGCGTTAAAAGTTCTAGTCGTATGATTTTGGCTCTAGATGATTAAACTGTGTCTAAATTATCGTAAATAACAGAATGAAAAATTAAATGAAGAAAGTGATAATACTCTGAAACTAGAGGTATACGTTTTCAATTCAGATGATAAATTTGCGTCAGCCATTATACATTTACCATAAACTATATTTTTACGTCTAAATAAAAATGACGTCATGATCTGTTCTATTCCAGCAAGTATGTCTGTCTGCTCTAGAGACGTCTAACATGTAATAAACAACGTCTGTTACCTACTTTTAATGCATGCAGTAGAATGTGTCCCAAATCTAAAGGTCAACATTGTATAGACTCTAGAGGATCTAGACAAAGTATGTTGATTTGAGGCACCAATTAATATTTCAAGCAGTACGAGGACTTGAATGAGAAATGCCTGGGGGGAATATGTTTTCAGACTGTTTGTGTTTCAAATCAGTCAGGTGCCTGCCGCGTCAACCCATGGAGAAATTATCTTGAAAACCAATACACAATCGTCTATGTTGTGTTCAGGAATGGTTTAAACGCTGGTTAGAGTTCATAAGTGGTCATCGAAAATGGAGCATTGTTCCCTACACGAAAGTGCAAAGATGCCTTTAAAGTATGAAAGAAGGAAGGAAGGAGAAAATATCATTTCTCAAATTCCTGTCAACAACGAAGTCATTAGAGTCAGATCTCAAACTGGATTGGATGAACTGGGTGGGGTGGGGGTGGTAAGAGGGAGGGGGGGGGGAAGAAATCGACCATTTCCTTTTCAAATGAACCGTCCTGGCGTTTGCCATAAAAAAAACCATGGAAATGCTAAACTCGGATGGCCGGATGGGCATCTGAACCACTATCCTGCAGAATGAGAATCCAGTGTCTGACCAAGGCGTAACTTCGCGCGGATTGAATGTGTGGCGCAGCAAGATTTAGAGACCTTAAAGCCGAACAAAAACACAGAGCAAGAGGCATGATCTCAACTGGGAAATATTTATCGCAGTGGACAGACAGTTAAGAGAAACTGTTTCGTTCAAAGTACAAAGAGATGACCAAGGCTCTCGACCGGATTGTGTTTGCACAGTATATATCGAGGAGACTGAGTGGGACTGAGTAGCAGAAGTAAACATCCGTCAAGTTGTCCATTTCGTGCACATTTTGTGGACAGTACCGGCGGAATAGTAATTACATCCTTCCAACTAACAGTCTGTTCTACCGACGGGTCTGTTATAACTCACGAAATTATTTGAAGACAACGACGTTCTAACAGTGGAGGGCAATGTTTAGAAAGCGCTGTGAAGTTAGTGAACAGGGCGTTCTCCGTGCATAATACGTTTCTTCTACATTGTTGACTACAGTTACTTCAGCCAACAAGGAGACGGTAAGTAAAGTATATTTTCTGCATCAGGACACAAGTGACTATTATAAGATGATAATAATTTAAAGTTTCAGTTTCTACTGTGGACTACACTGTCGACACATGCTTCCAACGGCCACAAATTTGGGATAACTGTTTTGCACGCTCTGAAATGTTTTTGATAATAAATGGATAATTCCTTAGCTAATATTATACATATTGTAGCGGGTATAAGTGTAGATATTTTATAAGATGTAGCTTAATGTGTACACACATCAGTATGTTGGTTTTTTTCCTCTGCGGCAGTCTTCTCACAGACACCTCACACACTTTGGAACCTGATGTTTTCTGCATGGTCGTAACTGCATCGCTAAGTGAACTATGTCTGTCAGTACGGACTAACTTTTCTGCATCCAGGGGTCCACACTGCAAAAACTGACATGCTTCCCAGGGGAAAATAAGCATCAATGGCTTGTTCTTGCCACACATACTATGAGCTGCCAACCGACCTAAAAACATAGAATTTGTAATAGCTACAATTATTAGTATGCAAATGGGTAAATACCGATGCAATATTATTCAGTATACAGTCCTTAGGCACCATTATAAATATCTACACTTACAGCTGTTACACCTTGTGTATTCGAGTTCTTGTTTTATTACTATCTCATTAAAATTGGTTCCCAGATCTTTTAAATCATTTTCAGTATTTCCATTTACCAACTAAGCTTACAGGTACTGAAATCAATTTTGGTTTTAGTTGGTTTTTCATAGTATTGTTTTCATTACAATGGGATTTAGGAGTGTTTTACTTGAACTTCCTGCGATGATGCAAACTTATTTCCATTTCAGGACTTTCTTTTCCCTTCTGCTCTATATTTACAGAGCCCGTGAGCAGCGCTGCTTTATCTGTGCAATTATGCAAATTTCGCGTAGAAATTTGTGGTAATTTGTGCAATATGTTGCTAAGATATGTGCACCACTTTGGCCCACCAATAAGCATGTTGGCTTCGACCAGTCAGTAAAGATTAAATGGATTTTCATTACCGACGAGAACTTGAAAACTGGGACATATTTGTTAACCTTAGAATCTGTTATACCTCTGAACTCGTAATGCTGAAGTACTGTAAAGGCAGTGCTGGAATTTGCCTGCCTTTTCTCTGAATGCCAGTTACATTTTCAGTTCAAGTGAGTATTATATTCTATTATCTCTATATTGTCTTTTAACTTTCAATTCTTATTCATTATTCCAAGATTGTATATAAGGGATCATATGCTCATTGCAATAGGTTTCGTCTATCTTTTCACAATGTTTTGCATCCTGCCTCAATTTAAAAAATCAGTCATGTTTATTATTAAAATTTTATGTGATCACCGTCATTTCTGGTAGAAGTACTATTGGAGGAGGGGTTCTTATTTAGTTAATAACTTTAAACTGTCACGCTCCCTCCACCTAGACTACAAGGGGACTGAGTGCCAGTGAGGGAGATATTAATGTAATGAAAATATTTAAGAGAAACTTGAGAGTGGGAGTTATTTCCCTCAGCGCGTCGTGCACGAGATAAATTAAACATAAAACCCTGACTGAGCGCAGCAACAGTTTTCGAAATTAAAATTAAACTTTGATATTACAGTTGCTGGACCTTCACAACCATTTTACAATGTACAAAATCAGAGGTTCTGCTGCATACACAGCACAGCGCACAAGTTTTCCCGTTACTAATCTCTTATCAGTAGAACACCACGACGATGTGCATACTATCTGCTCTCTCATGCAGTCATGAAGGCCTTGAAAGAAATTCTATGCGACGAGTTGTACAAAATTCATTTTTAATAAAAATTTGAAATCTGTACCTCCTTATTTTATGTAGTTTTGATATCAGTGTACTGTCCTCTAATTACTTGGTATTCATTTGTTTCACATTCATCAACTAACAGGAAGGGCCAGGAGCAACATAGTCTTTTTACTTCTCAGACCGACTGAGTTACACATGTTTCACCAATAATATACTCAGAAACAGAAATTAGCTGTAACTTTCAAAAAGTAAACTGGACTGTGGACTGATCCGTGAGGGATTCTCGTTTCATCTAATTGGTAGTCAGTTATTCATGTTCGAGTACCAGTCTCATCTACAGAGTATTAACGTCTCACTCTCCGTCAAAACAAACGAAACTCTTTTCTTCGGAATCATATAACTCTTTCCCAGTCGGAAACTGAGGCATACTAAGTACGTGGGTCTGGGAATATTACTTTCGACGTTATTAATTTTAAATTCTCGAAGGAAGAGATTCGGCACTTGCTGAAATAAATTGAAAACGAAAAGAAGAAGAACTGAGCGATGGCGCTGTTGGAAGGATGGCCCTGTCTATCCAGGAGCCATTGCTGCAATTAACGAAGAATCGAGAACCTCGATCTGGAAACATCTTTTCTGCGATATAATGAAGGGATACCTGTCAGTCCGCTTTTTCGGCAGCAGCCAGAAATGGAGTGTGTCCGAAGACAGGTATGAGATAGCATCTAGTCTCCGTTATTCCTGATCCACTCGGCTACAGCTCAGGCTACTTATTTGGTTTTTATTTTTTTCTTTCAAAATCGCTCTGACAACCATTTGACTGATTCTTTATTATGTTTTAATCGCTCAACATTTTTGCATGCTCTCCCGATAGCCCTAAATTCTGTCTGAGCTTCTATTTCCAAGCGTCAATCGTCCCTCATTAAAAAATAAATAAAAATAAGAAATTAGAACACACTGCAGAAAGTCCGTCAGGCCAATGAACGTGACGGAGGACCAGATGGCCGAAGGCGATAGGACACTGAAGCTATGACACTCCGGCTGCTTTATCCGAGACGTGAACGACAAGAGAGTATGTAATACAATATTTATGAAAAGCTTGAGTCTCAGAAAAGTGTGAAGGTTCAAAAACAAAACAAAACAAAAGTTTGTTTCGGGTTGTCGAGCTACGATTGGCGTAACGGTAGGCTGTCTAATCCCACTGGAGTAGTGGTTAGTGGTCGTCAACCTTTATGCCTAAGAACCAATACTGACACTGTAGGGTGACATTTGGGGCAGCATAGCAAGATGGAGGGGGAGTGGGGGCAGGGGGACGGAGGGAGGGGCCGAATCGTCTGTTCAAAGAGAAATTAAATGTTCCTTAAACCATGTTTATTGACAGAAGTTTACCACTCACACATTTTGCTTCTACACCAAATATTTTTGAGTGAAAAGGAAAATAATATTTTGGAACTACACGCATTTTTCTGAAGTGGCCAATTTACCGTAACTAACCAGAAAGGCGTACTGTGGCCTGTGCCATCGCAACAGGGTCTCCTGTTTGTTTTTCTGGTATCCGGGGACATTAAAAAAAATGTTCAAGTGTGTGTGAAATCTTATGGGACTTAACTGCTAAGGTCATCAGTCTCTAAGCTTACACACTACTTAACCTAAATTATCCCAGTCCATGAGTGCAGCGCCCAGATCGCTCGGCATCCCGCGCGGCTCCGGGCACATTCTCTAGGCATCTTCACTGGAAGGATGCCCAGCACCTGCAGCACACCGTTTCAGGTTGGACTCTTGTATTAGGGTAAGTAGAACGAAGTCCGGTTTTAATAATATAACTTCATTAATTCACAACTGTCACAAAGTGATAGAATGGACGATGAAAAGGGTTTGAAAGTCAGTTCTATCTGCTGTATTGCACTGTTTTAATTTTTTTTTTTTTTTGAACTAACTAACTGTTATTGGAGTGAACACGTTGGCAACTTTTCCAGATCGGACGCGCCATGTCGACGTCAGTAGTCCACAGGAGAAAGCTATCAAACATAAATAAATAAGAAGGAACTAAATCTTTTAGGCCAAAAGAAGTTGTTTGAACATTGACACCGTAAAAAATTATTACTGTCCATACGAGTGAGGTAAGAAGAGTACTGTAAATGACTTACCTTGCATCAGGCGACTCAAAAACAGAAAAGTTTTTACTAACAAATAACGGAATAGCCTTCTCCTGTCAGTCTAACCGACAACAACAGAGATATATACTAGAACTACTCTGGTTATTTCTCGGCAGGCAGCAGCGTTGTACAGGACATATTTTTACCACTTTTCTCCTCCACAAACTTTACCACACCTTCCCCTAGCGATGTTACTGTTAACTGATTATAGATACAAATTAATATTTATATTGATTGTTAACTGTAATTACAAAGGGCGTTCAAAATATTTTGCAGATTTGTCTCTAATTTTTTATTTTTTGCAGTAGGACAATTAAATTTTTTGTGAACATACTTGGAACATTTATCTATACATTGTGCCTGCTCAGTGTAATCTCTATCAGCTGTGACGCATCTGGCACAACATTTTTTCCATGATATAAATGCACTTTGCTAAAATTCTGGGGACTGACTTTTACACCACCGCTTGTCACAGGAAATAAGGTCTTCCTAACTATCAAATGTTTGCAGGTGGGACTGCAGACGACCAAAGAGGTAAAAATCAGACGGAGCCAAGTCGGGACTGTAAGGAAGATGAGGAACAATTTTCCAACCCATTTTCCTGATTTTCTCCTGCGTCATAAGGGCTGTATTTGGTTTGGCATTGTCATGGTGTAGTCTGATGAGCTGACCCTGAAGCTGTGGTCTGTGGGTCTTGATGGCACGTCGCAGTTTGTCCATTGACAATCAGTAACGGTACCGCTTAATTGTGGAGCCAGGATCCAAAAAGTCAATGGAAATCACACCACACTGATCCCAGATAAAGGAGTCCATCACCTTTCGTCCTTCTGTTCGTGAAAGTCTTGGTTTCTTCTTCCGAGGGGAACCCGAATGACGCCACTCCATGGATTGGGTTTTGCTCTCAGGTTCGGACAAAAACCACCATGTTCCATCCTGGGTAATGACGTCGTCGAAACATTGTTTCCACTCTACAGTAAAGGTCTTTATTAGACCCTCGCACACATTCTTCCTCATCGTTTTCATTTCTCTTGTCAATAATCTAGGCACCCAACGTGCACAGATTTTTCTGTACTCTAGTGACTGTACCAGTGATACTACACTACGCAATGAAAAACGAGTCATTTCAGCAAGCTGTCACACATCTGTCATTTGGTGTCATTTTGGATGATTTGATCAATGGTCTCCTTGTTCACATCACTCATTGCCATCGATGGTCTACCGCATCGTGGATTGTCCAGCAGAGAGAAATCCCCTCCTCTAAAGCTCTGCGACCACCGCTGGATACTGCTGCGATCCACTGTGTCCTTCCCATAAACAGGGAGCAACTTCTTGTGAATCGATGTGGCAGAGTCATCGCCGGTCTTGAAGAGAAACTCTATCATCGACCGTTGTCGCAACCTGACATCTACTTCATTGTCCATTATGGTTCACCTGCAAATAAAAGAAAATACTTTTATATGCCAACTTATAGCTAAATGCTCCAAGTATGTTGAAAAGTCTCTGTGAAGTCGTTTCATAAGACACTTGTCGAATTCGTTACAACTTATTCATTTTACTACCTGATTTTAGCTCAATTCATGAACTCTTCCAGAAAGAGTGAGCACTGAAATAAGGCCTATTGATTATTATATGTGTGTTTTAATGTGGGGTTTCGGTTTTGTTTTGTGCGAATCGCCGAATTGGTCATCGTCTGTTGGGAGCATACGATGTTGCTTCTGGTTCGAAGGAGAGCACAGAATGACCAACTTAGGTTTCCAATACCTGAACAGAAAGGTTTACCCATATTAGTCAAAGGCTGTTTTTGTGTGTGAGGTTGGTGACGGAGGGCTACCCCTCTGATAGCTTCCGCTGCACGGGGAGATAGGTAATCTCGAAAGGGGAAGGGGCACTCTTCGATGAACGCTTGGTGAGCACGGATCGTAGCTCTTAAGGGGGGTTTCAGGTGATAGGAAGCAGGTTGAGTTAGGACTTCGTTATGTTTAACTGTTGAAATACTTCAGAACTTCAGCTTAACTGAAGCGTGTAAAGCGAGTTATTTTTTCGAATGTACCATAATTATATTGATTTAAATAGGCGATTTTTGGGTGTTTGAGTTAAAAGTATGGAAGTTACTTTGAACGTTTTGAACAACGATGAAGTAGAATTTCAAACAGTAAATGTGATTAGGAAAAGCCAGTTAGGATCGCCTCAACCGTACGTGAGTGCAACAGTGTGTCGAAGCGAGTATGATTTTTAATTATTTTAATCTTGTATTTTGTGGAAGTTGCTTTTGTGTTTGTTTGTCGATTTTGTGCCACGTGTTTGGTAATCAATGACCCTTCGGGTCCACCACGGCACCGCAATGGACTTTATTTTAACAGTTTGCTTGTTTAATGAGCTATAATTTCTGGAAGAATATCTGTTCTTTCGTGCGCTTTCTACAAAGTAGCGCAACAGTTTGTTTCGGAATTCATCACGTGCTACAGTTCGGCCGTTTACAAGCAGCAGACGTAGTTAGTATGTTGAATAATTATCGCACAACCTCGTGCATTGGTTAAACCTCTGTCCAGAATAGTGCATGCGTAGGATAGTAATGCGAATCTCACTCAGATATTTTTATGGTATGAATTCAAAGGAGATGATAGTATGATTGTCTCCCACCCCTGTTTTCTGTGTTTCTTCTTGCTGTGGTTAAATTGTGCTCTGTTACATTCCCCCGTAATTCTTACGTAAATATTTCTAGTCAGGTACCAGTTATGTGTAGTTAGGATGTGCAACAAAATACTTGGATACCATAAATAATCACCTTGAAAGATAAACTCAGGGGTGTTGATGTTACCCACTTAGTCCGATTTGCAATCCTCAATTAAGCAAGTTGCTTCATGCACGACATGGAGTGCTATTTATCTGGCTACTTATAGTAATTTTCATACTTGTAATTAAATTATTAAAGTAATTAAACTAATAATTTTCCAGCTCCGTTTTTTTTCTAAATGGTTAGGAAGGACTTGGGCTAGTGGCTACCCTAAATTTCTGAATTTTTATCATTATTTATGGGAGAGAAGTAGCTACAAATGCGAGATAACGTATATGGCTCGATGAGAAACGTCGTAAAGATAGTAATACGTTAAAATGTTCCCAAAAAATTTCATTCTCCTCCTGCAAAAAATAAAAAAATTAAAGACTACTGTGCAAAACGTTTTGAACGCCCTTTGTACAATATGAAACAGGGTCACGAATTTTTAGTAAATGTTATGAATGTCTTCTTTCTTTCATGCACTGCATTTTATTACAGCAGGTCTACTTTGCTTTCATATTACTTGCATCAAATCTATTCGCAGTTGCAAATATGGACAACCATCAGCTGTATAATGTAATGAGGACAGTGAAAGGTTGTGCCGGACCGGGATTCGAACCCGGATTTCCCGCTCATCGCGAGCGGTCGCCTTACCATTTGGCTGTCCGAGTGCGACTCACGACAAAACGCAGACATACATGTGTCGTCAAACGTGTGCCTACAACCGGTACTCGTACGCCCGTTATGTATATTCCCGTACAGGGGGACAATTTACTTGAAAGTCGCTTGCCTGGTGTCGGCGGATAAATACGATACTGCGATACTGCAGTGTCTCGGTTATTCCTCAGTGCCTGTTCCTCTGGACATGCATGCAAGTCCGAGGGACCTTTGCATCGTAATTCGGAATAATAGAGGCACTGCAGTATCATGTTACTCGCTAAAAACGTCTACCGCATTTGAAGATGACCGTCTCTATAATGTGCATGCACGAATCTATGATACTTCCGTTTGACAGTTATACCAGAGCAGCTGATCGGTGCTATATTTGCTCAAGCACGTGACTTGTCACCACTGGAAGATAAACAACGAAATATTGTCTCCCTCCCTCCCTCCCCCCCCCTCTCTCTCTCTCAGACACACACACACACATACACACACACACACACACACACACACACACACACACACACACACACACACACACACTTTTATGAAACCACAGTGGACGCACAGCATACCCGTCTGACCCTGACGTAAGCTGCAAATTTTACTTAACTCACGGCCGAGTTCACTAAAGTCAACTAAAATAAAGTACGTCTCAAAATATTACTGTCTCTTTAGTATTTTTGTTCGTTACTGAGCAAGGAAAATACACTCTTAGAAAGCTCTTAACGTTAGCTGACTTTTTGGATTCTGCTGTTAGTTGCTAGACGCATATTATTCTAGAATACGGCTGAGAGCAGAGGATCGCACGAACACTTGGTTTAGAAAGCATGCGGCCGGCATTTTGACGACCACTACACTACAGAAACAATAACAGTGCATAATTCACAGGAAAATATGGACCGCTATTCGAACACCTACATTTATATCCATTCTCTGCAAAGTATGGCCGAGGGTACTTACCATTTTACCAGTTATTAGGCCTTTTTCCCGTTGCATTAACTATGCATCACTGGAAGGGTGACTGCTTAAATATCTCTGTGAGCGCCGCAATTATTCTAATATCGTCTCTCCGATCCTTACGGGAGCGATGCGTAGGGTTTTGCAGTACATTAATCACTTATTCAGTATCCCTGTTAGTCCCATTGGTGCAGGTCCAAAACACTTGAGCAGCAGTCTAGGATGCATCACACAAGTGCTTTGCAAGATTCATTTCATTCCCCTAGTATTCTACTAATGAACCGAAGTATGTCATCTGCTTCTGCTGCGATAGAGACCATGTGATAGTTCCATTTCACATCCCTACAAATCGTTACACGCAGATACACTCCTGGAAATTGAAATAAGAACACCGTGAATTCATTGTCTCAGGAAGGGGAAACTTTATTGACACATTCCTGGGGTCACATACATCACATGATCACACTGACAGAACCACAGGCACATAGACACAGGCAACAGAGCATGCACAATGTCAGCACTAGTACAGTGTATATCCACCTTTCGCAGCAATACAGGCTGCTATTCTCCCATGGAGACGATCGTAGAGATGCTGGATGTAGTCCTGTGGAACGGCTTGCCATGCCATTTCCACCTGGCGCCTCAGTTGGACCAGCGTTCGTGCTGGACGTGCAGACCGCGTGAGACGACGCTTCATCCAGTCCCAAACATGCTCAATGGGGGACAGATCCGGAGATCTTGCTGGCCAGGGTAGTTGACTTACACCTTCTAGAGCACGTTGGGTGGCACGGGATACATGCGGACGTGCATTGTCCTGTTGGAACAGCAAGTTCCCTTGCCGGTCTAGGAATGGTTGAACGATGGGTTCGATGACGGTTTGGATGTACCGTGCACTATTCAGTGTCCCCTCGACGATCACCAGTGGTGTACGGCCAGTGTAGGAGATCGCTCCCCACACCATGATGCCGGGTGTTGGCCCTGTGTGCCTCGGTCGTATGCAGTCCTGATTGTGGCGCTCACCTGCACGGCGCCAAACACGCATACGACCATCATTGGCACCAAGGCAGAAGCGACTCTCATCACTGAAGACGACACGTCTCCATTCGTCCCTCCATTCACGCCTGTCGCGACACCACTGGAGGCGGGCTGCACGATGTTGGGGCGTGAGCGGAAGACGGCCTAACGGTGTGGGGGACCGTAGCCCAGCTTCATGGAGACGGTTGCGAATGGTCCTCGCCGATACCCCAGGAGCAACAGTGTCCCTAATTTGCTGGGAAGTGGCGGTGCGGTCCCCCACGGCACTGCGTAGGATCCTACGGTCTTGGCGTGCATCCGTGCGTCGCTGCGGTCCGGTCCCAGGTCGACGGGCACGTGCACCTTCCGCCGACCACTGGCGACAACATCGATGTACTGTGGAGACCTCACGCCCCACGTGTTGAGCAATTCGGCGGTACGTCCACCCGGCCTCCCGCATGCCCACTATACGCCCTCGCTCAAAGTCCGTCAACTGCACATACGGTTCACGTCCTGCTGTCGCGGCATGCTACCAGTGTTAAAGACTGCGATGGAGCTCCGTATGCCACGGCAAACTGGCTGACACTGACGGCGGCGGTGCACAAATGCTGCGCAGCTAGCTCCATTCGACGGCCAACACCGCGGTTCCTGGTGTGTCCGCTGTGCCGTGCGTGTGATCATTGCTTGTACAGCCCTCTCGCAGTGTCCGGAGCAAGTATGGTGGGTCTGACACACCGGTGTCAATGTGTTCTTTTTTCCGTTTCCAGGAGTGTATTTGTATGAGCTGACCGATTCCAACTATGACTCACCGCTACTGCAGTCACAAGATACGAAGTTTTTTTCGTATTTTGAAGCGCAAAATTGTATGTTTATGAACACTTAGAGTAAGATGCCAATCTGTGTACCAGTTTCAAATCTGATTGAACACTTGTGCAGATTTTTGCAGACAGTATTAATTTACAGATAACTCCATCATATACGATAAACCTGAAGTTGCTATAAATGTTAATGTTTAACATGAACGGAAGAGCGCCAACGCGCATCTCTGGAACACACCTGAGGTTACTTCCACATACGTCGACAATTCTCCATTAAAGATAATATGCTGCTTCCTCACTACCGAGAAACCCTCAGTCCAACCACAAATTTCGCGTTATACCCCAAATGATCGTACGTTCAATGATAAACTTAGGTTCGGTGCTGAAAGTCAGTGTGAATTTTATTAAACTTCGGTTCGCTGAACGAAGATTACACCGTCGTAATTATTTCCTCGTGCATACTTCAACAAAATTATGCTGGTGGTAAAAAGAGAGGAATTTCTGCCTACAAGAATCTGTACCGACAGTCATTGTCCCTGTGCACCAGCCACGAATAGAACGGCGAGGGGACATAATGATCCTTGGGTCACTGTCTACCTTGTGCAATACACAGCACTTGTAGAGCACCAGTACAGAGGGGAGGCAGGTAACTGGAGATACAGCATAAAATTCTTCAGGTGTTGAAAAGTGCTATTATCTTGTTACGTGTCGCTCCCCATTACATTTCTGCCCATTGTGTTTCCACGGACACGAATCTTACGTTCTTAGTTTGTTAATAATTAGCTGTATTTTCTGAGTCGGAGAGATATGTAGATTAGCAAGCACAACCCAAAACCAGGTAATGAAAATTGTTCAAATGGCTCTGAGCACTGTGGGACTTAACATCGGAGGTCATCAGTCACCTAGAACTTAGAACTACTTAAACCTAACTAACCTAAGGACATCACACACATCCATGCCCGAGGCAGGACTCGAACCTGCGACCGTAGCAGTCGCGCGTTTCCGGACTGAAGCGCATTAAAGCGCTCGGCCACTGCGGCCGGCACCAGGTAATCAACACTCCTTTTTAAATCAGCGTCCGTTTTCGAATTCATACTCTGGAAGTTGTTAAACAATCTGTTGTTATTTAGTGCTAATTTTATGAATTTTATTGGAAGCATTATCCTGTTGCTTGTGAGATATGAGTAAAATTCGCATAAAATTTTGCTTCTGACATATGTTGTTTTAATACTATTCGATGTATGTATGTATTAAACCGGGGACCTAGAAACAATGGAGAGGATTGGTTCCTATATACATATTGTACATAGCCCGCCCTTACTTATTGCTTATTCCTTTTCTCTCAGAAATTCGATTGTATAACAAACATCATTTTACACGCCAAGCGGCTCTTCTAGATCGACAGATGCTATGAATGTGTCTCGGTTTTTCTTAAGCCTTGCTTCCATTACCAAGCGCAGCGCCGGAAATATCTACGGAACATTTATCGCCGGCCGGAGTGGCCGTGCGGTTCTAGGCGCTACAGTCTGGAGCCGAGCGACCGCTACGGTCGCAGGTTCGAATCCTGACTCGGGCAGAATGTGTGTGATGTCCTTAGGTTAGTTAGGTTTAATTAGTTCTAAGTTCTAGGCGACTGATGACCTCAGCAGTTGAGTCGCCTAGTGCTCAGAGCCATTTGAACCACCAGCCAACATTTATCGTCCAATCAATGATCCTCGTCTTCTGTACTGATGCAACTAATTAGACCAGACGCGTCAAACTGCGCTACGTGAGGTCCAATATTTATCGGTTTTGATTAATAGGCCTGTCCAATCGTAAGACTGACAGAAATTTGCATGTCTACCTTGCAATTTTATTCAAAATATTTTCGCCCGTACAGATGCGTGATGAATATTAACCAGCAGTGCTGCATAACTACACAGGGAATGACAGTTACGTTACAAGGCATCCAGTATCAGCTGATTTTGCGACGAGGGGAAAATTATAGAGGAAAGGAAGTTTGAAACATATAGGCCAGGTTTCTGCCGATGCGAAGTGCGGCTGGTAATCGCAATGAAGGCACGGCAAACGATAGCTTGAAAATTGCTAGGGGATAAATAGTCGCGCAGAATACTGCTGCTGTATCGTTCCACATTATTATTCACACTACTGCGTTGCTCCCTTAAGTGATAATTGTGAGATAGGATTCATTCCTGAAACTGAAATCGTGGTATTTGTCAGCAGTGGATCTGCAGCACAGTGCTGGCGATCACCATCCAGCAGTGTTGGCGGTAAGCAGAGGGCGCGCTGTACAGTCCGTCGCGATATCCGCTTCCAGGCTCTTCAACAGGTGGTGCGCCATTTGATCTTAAAACAAATACACACTTCTCCAAAATGTCGTGCGATTCTTCAGCTGTGAAACAGAATACTGATACAGCACGCAATATTGTAAGATGTAGCGCGATCCACTGTGAAGAAAAATTACACAAAAAAAAAAAACAAAAAAAGTTGTATACATGGAATATTTTTCTAAGAAAAGAAAAACAATCCACTTGAGGGAACGGCAGCAACCAACAAAACCCTGTGTTTAGTTTGGCAGCACTAGTCCAGGCAACCATGACTCTCTTTGCTGCCGACAAGTGGCGTATTGTTGGCGCCCACATGTTTAAGCGCTTCGTGCGTGTTTGTCATGCAGCAAATTATTGTTCGCTGGTCTACTGCGCAGACACACGCACCTTCACCCAACCTCCTCACCCCGCACCTGTGCTGCACTGCTGCAATCGCCTAGTGAGTTATGTACACATTCGCAAAGTTCACGGCATCTTTACAGATTGGCAACAGCAAATGTTGGGAGGACGAAATGCTCTGCTTGGTGGGTCAAATGATTTGATGTCACGGAACGTCTGTCCTTGAACAGGGAGAGGTGAACAGAACACATTAGCAAATACTGAGCGGCGAATTCTCGAAGGGGTTGGGAGCAAAGGAGCAAATGACTAGATTCAAGTGGTGTGCCATACCTGTAATCCATAATGATCCATTTCAAGTTGCATGATAGTTCCGAAAAGAGTTCAGCTTATTTGTACTCGAGGCATAGTGAGCTTATTTTACTGTAACTTGATCTTGATTTGTTTTCCTTTCTTCAAAGACGCGTCACTTCATACCATGTTCGGCTTCACTCATAGTCGTGACAACGTGCATGCTTCAATTGCGGTATTTTGTATAAAAGATAGGGTTTTGGGAAACCAGTACATAGCACATGCACAACGTCACTTTTCTAACTCTAAATCACAAAATTCGTCTCTTATGTTTTGTGCAATAAACATTTCATGAGTACCGTACATAAGGTTTACTTGGACCCCGTTGAATTACTTGAACCCAAAACGTTAAAGTGATTCCTGGTATCGGTTTATTCAAATATTCTGTGTATTTGTTAGTTCTTCCATGAGGTGGCAGCACCCAGCAGGCTCTGGCACATACCATGTATTTATACGAACTGCTGCTAGAATTTAGTGGAGGTTATGTTAATGATATAACACATGCACTATTTTTCTCATCTTACAACTACTTTCTCAAACGGACGAAGAATCGACATTTTGAATGAGTAAGTGTACATTTTTATTTCATAAACAGTACTTTCTGTAATTCTATGTAAATGTTTAACTGTAAATCACCTTTAAAAAGTTATTCACCTAAGTGTATGCTGGTGTACCGATAGCCAAATACAATTTGCACGCACAACCAACTTGGGTCCAAGAAACACTTACATACGTATATTCTTCATTTACATGGAACTAAAACGCTTGTTACGGGTTGTGACACGCTATTTTAAGTTGTAAATAATACAAAATATTTTTGAAAGTACTTAGGTTTTTTCTTTACAGGTTTAAGGCCCACTACGACATCTAAATATAGAAGATTACCTGGGAGCTGCAAGTACAATGATTTTGCAGATAAACAACTGGAAAAAATACTTAAATTCTATTGAATCGGGTGACATGTCCCAAAGGCAAGCAGAAATTTTTCAAAATTAGCAGGTACACCTTAAAACGACATTGAGTCAGCATCAGGAGACGCTGATGATGAAAGAATTCAATCAGGAGAAAGTGATTTCAGTTTGTTTAACAGTGAGGATAAAGGGTGTGACGTGAGGGACCTTTATTTGGTAAACAGTAGGCCTATAGATGAATTAGAGAACATGGACAGTGCTACAAACAGGAAGAAAGAAGACAGTGGTTGAAAAGATAGTAGTCGTAAACAGACACTAAAGAAGGGAAATTTTTAATCGTTTATGGGAAAATATTGAATTTCCTGATAGTGTGCAAAGCACAGACCACAATGGAGCTGTCGTCGAGCGTATGTAGCAAAAAAAAAAAAAATAAATAAATAAAAAAATCCCGGAATTTTTCCTTAACAAAAAGACATTCTACATTATAAACGATATGATATTAAGGAGAAATCAACCCTCCGAAACTTGTCAAAATACTGACGAACAACTACAGTCAAGTACTGCGGAGGGTGGTTTAAAAGAATTGCGTGAAATCAGCAGTAGGAATCGTTCATGAGTTCCAAAATGCTACTGGCAGTCCAGCTAACGCAATGACTGTGAGTAGGTAGTTAAAAAGTGTGGGGTACAATGGTGGAGCAGCTGCTCGTAGGCCACACACTTATGTGGTTGGTTCTGAACAACATTTGTGGTGGTCTAAAGAGCGATGTCACTGGACAGTGGATGACTAGAAACGTTTTGATTTCGAATGGTCACTAACGTTGTATCCTGCACCAATGTTGTCTGCCAACAGTGGCGTACAGAGGAGGGGTTATGTGGTATACACGTGTTTCGTGCGGTTGGGGTATAGACCCCCTCCTAACCCCCCCCCCCCCCCCTCATTATGTTTCAGTAAACGCTACATGGAAAACGACGCGAACACGTTTTACAGCACTGTGTACTGTGTACAGCAGAGGATCGGCCTGGAGACGTTGATAGCTTATATCGACATCCCAATCATCCCTGCCATAAAGCATCACCTGTAGCACCTATTGACGCAATAGTTTGTCGAAAGTAACATTCCTGGAATGGACTGGCCTGCCCAGAATCTTAACCTGAACCAAATGGAACTCCTTTGGGATGAGTTAAAACGTAGACTTTGCTCCATACCTCAGAGTCCAAAGTCACTACCCTCTCTTAAATAACACGTTGTGGAAAGGTTGTTGGCTTTCTGTAGAAGGGCGCAGTGGATGTCGGGAATCGGACTCAACTATAAAGAGTGGTGAGAGACCAACAATAGCTCACAGTCTGGTTGGAGTCTAGGCAGTGAGTACACATAATAGCAAAACTCACAACGCCTGAAGAAGACGGCAGGGTGGGTCTTCGAAATATTGTACAGAAAATGGAAACAACAACACGGCGGACACGTGGACGCTGTCTGCTAATCAATCACGCCGAGAAAACCTGAAAGATCACGTTACTACCTTATCAGATTGTGGCTATTGACGAAGAACGAGCTACCGTTCCTCAACAGACGTTGACACACCTCACTGAAAGTCTTTTCTGCACAGTTCAAGCCAGCATAAAGGCAAAGGGTATACACTCACCATGTTACTCTCCAGTGTTACTGTTTTGCTACAACATGGGCCATTTGTAAGCGGCAGAGAATAATTCACATGGGAATAAAAATAAATCAGCTGCAGAACAGGATTTCCATACCAGAAAATTCCATCAGTTGAAAGATATCCTCAAAATTTTTTGGTAGTTTTGGGAACAGTTCAGGTAATCTTTGCATGGGTTTTCGAATATCTAACACCGTGCTTTGTATCCTGGGAAAATACGGGGAGAGACCATGTTCGATTTCAGAGGAAAACTGAAAATAAAGTCCGATTTACGAGTATAGCGTCAGTATGGCATGTCCACCTGGACACTTAACAGCGTGTAACACATAAGACACCACACTGTTGGGCATTATCTTATCCTTCTCTCCAAGGCAGGAATGGACCAGTGACGCCTGGCCGCTGTTTTGAGATGGGAAATGCTTTGGTTTAGCTTCCCATGCATGACATATGCAGCGATACTTAATTATTTTTATCTCAAAATTGTGGTCAGAAAATGTAATCCATGTAGTACAGAGATAAAGGGAGGCAACAACGTCTCATTATAGTACCTTAACTGCACAGTTTTTTCCATGCTGTCTAAAGTGTAGGGACGCAACAACAGCATTAAAGATTGAGTTTCCTTGAGTAGGCGAAGCACGTATATCTCCGGTCATGTTCCTTGTAAATGTGAAAATCGAAATATTGTGCTTACGTCCACAAGATATGGCTTGCTGACTAATGATGGCTAATCTTATATTTTGCCTATCAGATCTGGGCTGAAGTTGTTGATTCAACATTTTGGACTGTTATGAAAGACGATGACGTACTGAAAGTAGCTCGTCATTATTGAAGGACCATAAGAGATGTCGCCATTATCATAGCCGTCATAGTTGTCACCATCATTCAACGCTTTCTTCTGTATTGGATACACAGTCTACGGCATCTAAATACTATTTCTGCAAATAAACTTTATACTTTGCTTCTTAATTATTTATTGTAATAAAAGAATGCGGGATTTTTCTGCTTGCATATTGTGGAACGTGAAGCACCTGTACGATGACAGCAGCGTAATATGCAATGATAGGCGTTGAAGAAGGGAGAATACCATCCATTACTGAGCGCAAGATGTGTCAGTAACAAACTTGCAGCGGTAGTTTTGGTTTATCTGAATGATTGCAGAATATATCCTCCGTCGAGGTACTGGACTGAATGATGGTGAGCTTGACTTTCTCAACAGCGAGACTATGTGCATGATCTTACATTGAAGAAAAAAATAGTTTTTCTCACTATTTTCGTAATAAACTGACATGTTTCAGTTCCTGCTCATAAAATATCATACAGGGGACCTATAAGCGATATAAACTTTCGTTTTGTAAAAGAAGATTGTGATTATGCGTTTAATTGGCAACTCCTTAGTTCAAACACACAAAGTCATTGGTTTTGAATATCATGTAATGACTTTTTCAGAAGTAAATATAAAAATAATACAGTCAGTTGAGAGGGAGCGCTTGACATATTCTGAACACTTGGGGGTTGTTTTCGAAGTGTATGATAGGTATAGCTGTATTTATTACACTGAACAGTTTTTGTTTCAGCATGACAAACTGGTTGACTATTACATTAAGGATAAGGCATTCTTGCTGTATGTAGTTTGCCCACAAAATGCGATTCAGTTTCATTTCGACGTTTTAAAGGCAGATACAGCAGTCAAAATTTGGTTGTCTAATGGAGGTATCTCAAATATTTACTCGAATTGTAACAACTTACTTTTTACAATAGATGATAATCTAAAATGTGCTGAACATTAAGTGGAGTTCGCATTAAATTTGTACGTGTGCACTGTGTGAAAGCGTAAAATGACAAATGATCATTCCCTGTAAGGCAGTGTTATTTATTGCATGAAAATAGAAAAAGGTCTTTATCATAAAATTTATGTCTACCGTTTTTTTGGTTTTTCGTTTATTTCCCTCTGTTATATAATGTTATCGCCTCATTAAAGAAATCAATACACAGAGATAGATAGGTAGACTGATAGACAGATATGGAGAGAGGGAGAGAGAGAGAGAGAGAGAGAGAGAGAGAGAGAGAGATGGGAAATGGGAAATTTTATATGGTGTATAAAGCAGAGAGACGAAATTTATTGTTGAAAATTAGATGGATTGATTAGGTAAGGAATAAGGAGGACCTCTGCAGAATGGGTAAGGAAAGGAATATATGGCAGACACTGAGAAGAAGAAGAGACAGGATGATAGGTCATCTGTTAAGACATCAGAGAGTAACTTCCAAGTACTAGAGGAAGCTCTAGAGGGCAGAATCTGTAGAAAAGACAGATTGGAATATTTCCAGCAAAAAAATGAGGATGCAGGCTGCAACAAAAGAGACAAAAGAAAGCTTCAGGAATGGATTCGGAATTCAGCGTGAAATGATACCAATGATACGATTCGCTGATGACATTGCTATCGTCAGCGAAAGTGAAGAAGAATTACAGGATCTGCTTAATGGAATGAAAAGTCTAATGAGTACAGAATATGGACTGAGAGTAAATCGAATAAAGACAAAAGTAATGAGAAGTAACAGAAATGAGAACAGCGAGAAATTTGACATCAGGATTGATGATCACGAAGTAGATGAAGTGCAAGATGTCTGCTACCTAGACTGCAAAATAACTAATGACGAATGGGGGAAGGAGGGGATCAAAAGCAGACTAGCACTGGGGAAAAGGAGATTGTTGGCCAAGAGAAGTCTATTAGTTTCAAACATAGAGCTTAAATTGAGGAAGAAATTTCTGAGAGCACACGTTTGGAGCATAGCCTTGTATGGTAGTGAAATATGGACTGTGGGAAAACCGGAACAGAAGACAATCGAAGCATGTTTGATGTGGTGCTACAGACGAATGTTGAAGATTAGGTGGACTGATGAGGTAAGGAATGAGGAGGTTCTGCGCAGAATCAGAGAGGAAAGGAATATGTGGAAAACACTGACAACATTTTCTCCAGACCTACCTCCTGGGAGAATACGATACATTTATAAACATTCTGTATCATACCGGAAGGTTTGAACATACATTTGCCATCTACGTCTGGAAATTCAAAGCTAAAATTGAGATTGGATATGGTTCACAGCCTTCAGTACAAGGGTAATGCATGCACTTTACGAGGGGCGTTTGAAAAGTCCGTGCAAAAATAATAACCGCTTACGTGTTTGGGGTAAACCTTTTATTTTTTCGACATAGTCTTCTTTTAGACTTATACACTTCGCCCAACGCTGTTCTAATTTGTTGATCCTTTCCGAGTAATAGGAATTGTCCAAGTCTGCAAGACAACTATTAGTTACTGCAATCACCTCCTCATTTGAATAAAATCATTGTCCCACCAGCCATTTCTTGAAATTGGGGAACAAATAGTTGTCCGAGGAAGCCAAGTCTGGAGAATAGGAGAGATGTGAAGTGAGTTGGAATCCTATTCCCATTAAATTTGCGACCACAACTGCTGAGGTGTGTGCTGGTGCATTGTCGTGATGGAAAAGGACTTTTTTGCGGTCCAATCGCTGGCGTTCGTTTTTCTTGCAGATCGGCTTTCAAACGGTCCAATAACGATGAATAATATTCACCTGTAATAATTTTACCCTTTTCCAGATAGTCGATGAGGATTATCCCTTGCGAATCCCAGAAGACAGTCGCCATAACCTTTTCGGCCGAAGGAATGGCCATCGACTTTTTGGTGCAGATTATCCTTTGGTAGCCTATTGTTTAGATTGTTGTTTGGTCTCAGGAGTATAGTAATGTATCCATGTTTCATCCACAGTGACGAAACGACGCTTAAAGTCCTGCGGATTCTTCCTGAACAGTTGCAAACCATCCTTTCAACACTTCAGACGATTTAGTTTTTGGTCAAACGTGAGCAATCATGGAATCCATCCGCGGATAGCTTTCTCATGTCCAAATGTTTATGCAAAATGTTATGTACCCGTTCATTCGAAATACCTACAGCACCAGCAATCTCACGTACCTTACCTCTTCTGTCATCCGTCACCATCATGGATTTTATCAATGATTTCTAGAGTCATAACCTCCACAGGGAGTCCAGAACGTTCAGCATCACTTGTTCCCATATGGCCACTCCGAAAATTTTGAAACCACTTATAAACTGTTATAATCGAAGGTGCAGAATCACCGTAATGTTTATCAAGCTTCTCTTTAGCCTCCTGAGGCGTTTTTCCTGTCATAAAGTAATGTTTAATCACTACACGCAATTCGTTTTCGTCCATTTTTTGACAATCACTCGACTTCCTTGAGTCACACGAATGCCAAACATAAGTAAATAGAATAATATGACTGAATCTTAGTGTTTGTTCTTTCCAAAGATGCTACTAACTAAACATGACCTCGATACGCACCGGTGGTGCCATCTCTCGGACTTTGCACAAACTTTTCAAACGCCCCTCGTACATTGACCATAGCTAGCAACAGTGAAGCATTGAATTCTGTGTTCTTTACAAACTTTCATTCCTTGATGCCATGTTGAATAATACACTGCCTGAAAATAAATTAAGGACTCAGAGCAGGAAACGAATTGAAACTTCATGGTTTGAAAGAGTAAGAGAAGTTATTTTAGTACTTACAAAATCGAATCAGATTTACGAAGGCCTTCGCAGTATGAGCCCCTTGTCAGTTTGACGTTTCACTCCATCTGGCGGGATGCAAGCACTGACTCAGTGGCAAATGGCGTCATAAAGCCACTGTACCCTCTCGTGATATGAATTGGTCCACAACTATGGTATCCTGGGTACTGACCCTGGGACAGTGTTGACGTCCAAGCTGAGTCCACATATTGTCTATCGGGGACAGATATGTGGATCTCACTGGCCAGCATCACAAAATCAGTTCACAGAAGCACATGCCATGAGTGGACGAGCGTTTTCCTGTTGAAGAGCGGTGCCACGACACTGTTGCATGAGAGGTAATAGATGAGGATTCAGGATGTCCGTGGCGTTCCGTTGTGCCGTCAGAGCTACCTCAAGCAGTAATGACAGCGACAGAAAGTCATATCCGGTGGTTCCCCACACCATGACGGCTTTCGGATGAGTGGGGCCTTTCCCCTAATCGCGTCATACGTGCCGATCATGGTCATCCAGAGTACTGCAGAACCACGATTCGTTGCTAAACACTGTGCGACGAATTTCATCGGCAGTCCATGCTTGCCGGTCATAGCAGTACTCCAAACGAATCCGTTTGTGTTGTTGACGGCGGCCCACGCATGGGACGGTAATTTCCCAGTTAGGCTGCTGCTTGTCTCCAACCAGTAGTGTGAGGTGACACAGATTGTTACAGGAAGGCCATTACTAGTTCTCGGTTGGCAGGCGCGATGTGGTAGGGTTACAATGTGCTTGTTGCTATATACAGCGATCCGTCCCTTGCGGTTGTATGACGTGGTTGATACCAACCTTGACGATGAGTATGCTGGCCCCATGTTCCCATACAGTCCAGCGCTGAGTCACTGCCACTTCTGAATTCCTCACGAACTTTGATATTGCGCGAATCGACCAGCCCGCTAAATGGAGACCCAGAATCAGACCGCTTTCAAACTGTACCAGGTGCCGATAAAGGTGTCTCAAACATTTGCATGACATATCCTCAAAATGCTCACGCAACAACTGACTCCCCTTATTTTCCCTACCAGACTTGGTAACAACACTAAACACGAACAAGACTAATGCACTCTGGGGACTGTTCTACCTGCCACAGAGAATTACAGTTCTAATCATTTATAGTCCCCAATTTTTGAGAACATTCCTCGTGGAGAAACAGCGGCCTGGGTAAAATTGCTTTAAGTCTGGATTAAAAACAGTCTCGACCGCAATAAAACATTTATTTACAACGGCCACCGATTTCAGTCAGAATACGACCCTCTTCAGACCATTTGTATCACTATGGTAGGCGATGGCTGTGTACAGAGCAGGTGTTATGACTCCACGAACGTCAACAGCTCACCAGTGGTTCGACATTTATTTACTATGGTTGCCAGTTTTGTCAGAATATGGCCATCTTTAGATCATTTATACCATGATGGTAGCTGCTGCCAGCTGAGACACAAGCAGCAACAGACAAGTAATCAATTTTCCTAACTTCTAGCGAATTGTATAGTTTCATCAGTGTGCTTTGGTACTTTAATTTCTAGAGTTTCTGGGTGTTAATACAATATTTAATAGATACAGTACTCGCGTTTTCTTTTGGGTCGGAAATTAGACCGAATTTGTGACAACCGGCCGCTGTGGCCGAGCGGTTCTGGGCGCTTCAGTCCGGAACCACGCTGCTGCTACGGTCGCAGGTTCGAATACTGTCTCGGGCATGGATGTGTGTGATGTCCTTAGGTTAATTAGGTTTAAGTAGTTCTAGGTCTAGGGGACTGATGACCTCTGATGTTAAGTCCCATAGTGCTTAGAGCCATTTGAACCATTTGAACCATTTTGTGACGTACCACAATTTCGTAATCAGTTCCGAAATGTTTAGTCTCACCTGAGTGCTTTGGTAGTCCAGTTTTTTAATCTCTACGTCTTCATCTAATTTACTAGACACAGTTTTTGCGTTTTTCTCCGGTTCTATTGAAGAGTTCCGTAGCGTGTGTCGATTGTCCTTGTTTGTCTCTGTAGTGTAGCTTTCCACGGTCTTTAATATGGTTAGGGACTGTGATTGCTGTGTGCGGATGTGACCCAAGTTGGTAACACTTCTCTCTCAGCTCCAGGCTGTGATGAATTCGGTTACGCCGGCCGGTGTGGCCGAGCGGCTCTAGGCGCTTCAGTCTGGAACTGCGCGACCGCTACGGTCGCACGTTCGAATCCTGCCTCGGGCATGGATGTGTGTGATGTCCTTAGGTTAGTTAGGTTTAAGTAGTTCTAAGTTCTAGGGGACTGATGACCTCAGATGTTAAGTCCCATAGTGCTCAGAGCCATTTGAACCAATTCGGTTACACAGCTTAAAGCTGCAGTGGATGGGTATCATTGTTGGTCAGCCATGGCGAGCCAAACGATTTCCAACACGTACGAGTCCGCCGAACGGTCCACACTGATAGTCAACCCAGTTACTACTCACACTGAGGCTTACGACCAACGGTCGTCGAGTGGGAGGTCACCTCAGGGCGTGGCAGGCGGCATAAGACTCCCCAGGAGCCGCACGTAAGGCCTCCGCAGTTTATCTGACAAACAGGATCCAGGTGCTGCCTGCGGCTTCCCAGCCTGCAACATCCGGGCAATCACATAGGGTGGGATTGGTAGTTGGTAGTTGGTTAGACACGTTATGGGGTCCTTAGGGACAGGAGGGGAAGAAGGCCAATGTGCACTCCACGTACATCCCAGACTTGGAACAGGTCCTTCCGGATGCCATGAAGAGCACATTGTACAGCCAACTGCAGGTGGTCCCTCACTTCGGTGCGAATAATGGGTGTCGCTCTGGTTTCGAAGAGATTCTCTCTGGTTTCGAGTGGCTAACAGAAGTGGTAAGGGCTGCCTGTCTTACTTGCGAAACGAAAGCAGAGCTCACAATTTGCAGCATACAGAGCCGAGTGGAGTGTCTAAATCAGAGACTCAGAGGGCTCTGCGACCGTGTAGCCCGAAGATTCAACTTGCGCCATAGGGTGATTGGGTTTCGAGTTCCACTGAATAGGTCAGGAGTCCAAGGCAATATGGCGTGGATTGGGCGGTTTTTCAGGTTAGACGGTCTCGGGGAAACACAAAAAGGGCTTCTGTCTCAAAGGGTGCATGTTGTACACAGAAGAAACGTAAATACAGGAACCAGCGGTATAACAGTTTTAAATTGTCGTAGCTGCGTTGGGGAAGTACCAGAGCTCCAAGCGCTAATAGAAAGAACTGATGCTCAAATTGTTATAGACACTGAAAGTTGGCTAAAGCCGGTGATAAGTTCAGCCAAAATTTTTGCGAAGAATCTAACAGTGTACAGAAGGGGTAGGATAAACAAAGTTGGCTGTGGGGTGTTTGTTTGTGTCCGAAGTAGTTTATCTCACAGTGAAAATGAAGTAGATAGTTCCTGTGAGTTAGGATGGGCAACCGGAATAAAATAATAACTGTATCTTTTTACCGACGTCCAAACTCAGATGATACCATTTCTGATAGGTTCAAATAAAACTTGAGTTTAATTTCAAACGCATACCCGACTCATACAATGATAGTTGGTGGTGACTTTAAATTACCCTCGACATATTGGCGGAAATACATACTTAAATCCGGAGGTACACATAAAATATAATTCTAAGTTGTGCTAAATGCGTACTCTGAAAATTACTTCGAACAGTTAGTTCATCAGCCCACTCGAATGGTAAACGGTTGTGATAACACAAAATGGCTCTGAGCACTATGGGACTTAGCTTCTGAGGTCATCAGTCCCCTAGACTTGGAACTACTTAAACCTAACTAACCTAAGGACATCACACACATCCATGCCCGAGGCAGGATTCGAACCTGCGACCGTAGCGGTCGCGCGGTTCCAGACTATAGCGCCTAGAATCGCTCGGCCACCCCGGCCGGCTATGAAAACACACTTGACCTCTTAGCAACAAATAATCCTGAGATAATAACGACCACAAAAACGGATCCTGGGATTAGTGAGCATAGGGGTGTCTTAGTGCCCCCAAGACCTTCAAAAATAAACGAAAAATATCACTGTTCAAACAAGCAGATAAAAATTCGCTTGACGCCTTACTGAGAGACGATCTCCACTCCTTCCCAATTAACACTGTGAGTCTAGACCAGATGTGTTTTGAAGCCAAAGAAATAGTATCTAGAGCAGTTGAGAGATTTATACAAAATAAATTAACAAACGACGGAGCTGATCCCCCTTGGTATACAAAACGGTAAGAACACTGTTGCAGAAACAACGAAAAAATCATGCGAAATTTAAACGAACAGAACACAAAATCTTCAAAATTGGCGATCTTTTACAGAAGCTCGAAATTTAGCGCGGATTTCAATGCGAGATGCTTATAATGTTTTCCACAGAGAAACTTGTCTCGAAAAGTGGAAGAAAATCCAAAGAGATTCTGGTCGTATGTAATATACGAGGAGGCAAGAAATAATCAGTGCCTCCTCTGCGCGATAGCACTGGAGATACTATTGACGACAGTGCTGCCAAAGCAGATTTACTAAACACAGCCTTCCAAAATTCCTTCACCAAAGGAGACGAAGTAAATATTCCAGAATTCGAATCAAGAACAACTGCCAACATGAGTGACTTAGAAGTAGATATTCTCGTAGTAGTGAAGCAACTTAAATCACTTAATAAAAGCAAGTCCTCCGATCCAGACTATATACCAATTACGTTCATTTCATAGTATGCTGATGCAATAGCTCCATACTTACCGATCATATACAAGCGCTCGCTCGACAAAAGATTCGTACACAAAGATTGAAAAGTTGCACATGTCACACCATTATTCAAGAAAGGTCATGGGAGTAATTCACTAAATTACAGGCCCGTATCATTAACGTCAATATGCAGCAGGATTTTGGAACATATATTGTGTTCGAACATTATACATATTACATCGAAGACAAGTGTCTATTGACACACAGTCAACACGGATTTAGAAAACATCGTTCTTGTGAAACACTACTAGCTCTTCACTCACACGAAGTGTTGAGTGCTAAAGGATTCCAAATTGATTCCGTATTTTTAGATTTTCAGTAGGCTTTTGATACTGTACCACATAAGCGGCTTGTAGTGAAATCGCGTACTTACGGAATATCATCTCAGTTATGTGACTTAGAGCTGGTCGTAGGTTGTGTTCCAAAAATGAAGAGCATAGAGACAGGAGTGATGACACCTTCTGCAGGACCTGACCATCATTTTGCAGGACAATGCTCAAGCACGTAGAGTGCAAACTTTTACTGATTTGTTTGACTGATGGGGCTGCTAAGTGCAATACCACCTACTGCACTCCCCTGTCTTAAGCCCTCGTGAATTCAACTCGATTTCTAAACTGAAGGAAACACTTCACGGCATTCGCTTCAGAACTGCTACTAATTCGTCGGGCAATAGACCGCGCCGCTCGAACTGTCAACGCAACTGGCACTGCTAAGAGTATCCTACGACTTCCACATTGCTGGCAACGGGTTATACACAATTCTGGTGACTACTTTGAAGGTCAGTAAAACTTTGTAACACGTATATATTTAGTACGATCTGTATATAAATAGTTGCCACTATTAAAGTTCCAAGCCTCGTATATGAGCGATTTAGGAGACAATCTGAGCAGCCGTCTTAGGTTGTTTGGAGACGATGGTGTCACTTAATGTTTAGTAAAGTCATCAGAATATCAAAACAAATTGCAAAACGATCTGGAAATGATATCTGTATGGTGCGAGAATTGGCCATTGACCCTAAGTAATGTAAAGTGTGAGGTCATCCATATGAGTGCTAGAAGGAATCCGTTCAACTTCGGGTATACGATAAATCGGTCAAATCTGAAGGCTGTAAATTCAACAATATACCTATGAATTACAGTTACGAACAACTTAAATTAGAAAGGTTCAAAAATGGCTCTGAGCACTATGGGACTTAACATCTGTGGTCATCAGTCCCGTAGAACTTAGAACTGCTTAAACCTAACTAACCTAAGGACATCACACACATCCATGCCCGAGGCAGGATGCGAACCTGCGACTGGAGCGGTCACGCGGTTCCAGACTCAAGCGCCTTTAACCGCACGGCCACACCGGCCGGCTTTAAATTGGAAAGAACACATAGAAAATACTGTGGAGAAGGCGAATCAAAGACTGCGTTTTATTGGCAGAACACTTACAAGATGCAACAGATCTACTAAAGAGACTGCCTACACTACGCTTGCCGTCCTCTTTTGGAGTACTGGTACACAGTGCGGGATCCTTACCAGGTGGGATTAACAGAGTAAATCGAGAAAGTTCAAAGAAGATCAGCACTTTTTGTATCATCACCAAATAGGGGAGAGACTCTTAGTGATATGATGCAGAATTTGGGGTGGACATAATTAAAACAAAGTCGGTTTTCGTTGCAACGAAATGTTTTCACGGAATTCAAATCACCAGCTTTCTCCTGCGAATGCCAAAAAATTTTGTTGACGCCTACCTACATAGGGAGAATAGATCATCACAACAAAATACTGGAAATCAGAGCTCGCATGGAAAGCTATAGGTGTTCGTTTTTTTCTGCGCCCTGTTAGAGATTGGAATACTTGAGAATTATTGTCAAGGTGGTTCGATGAACCCTCTGCCAGGCACTTAAGTGTGATTTGCAGTGTATCCATGTAGATGTAGACATAGATGTAGATGTAGAAGGTGGTGGTGAACCAAGCAAGTTCTATGACTCCACGAACTTCAGTCTCGAACCACAGCTCAATTTGACATTTTTCACATTAACAAACAACTGCAGAAGTGAAATAAATGAAAGGTGACCGACACAAATCGATATTTGTCTACTTTATCGTATAATTCCACTTTATAATTTTACATTGTAAGAAGTAACTGCTTAAGAAATATTAAATGGAGGTTAACAAATAAAATTTTAGTACCAAAAAATCTTTTACTCAAAATGAGAATTAATATGTAATTTCATTACTAACAGAATAAACAAACGTAGCATCCATAGAATAAGGACTCAATTTTCCGCATTACAAACAAAAAAAATTAAAGTAACTTATTCCACTTACAGACTTTTATGTGTGATCCATTTCAGTGTCTGCTTTTCCCTTCTTTCGCATTCTGAGGCCTGTTAACGAGTACCTATCCTACGTAATGCTTTAGGAGGTTGTTGATGCTTGTTCCTCTACAGTAAATTATAATTATTAACAGTATGTCTAGAATAGCTGCTTAATACGGGGTTCATATTGGTAATTTCGTACACCCTCGTCGCCAGTTTTGCAAAGACCTCGTCGCTACTGCTGTGGAGACCGAGTTGCCATTGTTACAGTAGGCCGAGTTTGTGAGTTCGTGAAACGGCTTCTGGTGCGGTACGCCGCTAAGACAATTCCTCCCTGCCGCTATTACACAGATATGCCCCAGGGTCAGTTAACAGGATAGGAAAACGAAGCTTCTATAAGAATGCAGCAAATTAATAACAAATTCACAGAAATTAGTTAAAAGATCCGCACACCAACAAAAACATACGTTTTTCATAGTAGGTGCATTGTGTTGCCACCTACTGCCAGATACTCCATATCAGCGACCTCAGTAGTCATTACACATCGTAAGAGAGCAGAATGGGACGCTCCGCGGATCTCACGGACATCGAACGTGGTCAGGCGATTGGGTGTCACTTGTGTCATACGTCTGTACGCGTGATTTCCACACTCCTAAACATGCATACATCCCTAGGTCCCACTGTTTCCGATGTGATAGTGAAGTGGAAACGTGAAGGGACACGTACAGCAGAAAAGCGTACAGACCGACCTTGTCTGTTGACTACCAGAGACCGCCGACAGTTGAAAAGGGTCGTACTGTGTAATAAGCAGGCATCTATCCAGACCATCACACAGGAATTCCAAACTGCATTAGGATACACTGGAAGTACCATAATAGGCGGGAGGTCAGAAAACTTGGATTTCATGGTCGAGCGGCTTTTCATAAGTCACACACAACGCTGGCAAAAGCCAAACGACGCCTCGCTTGTGGTAAGGAGCGTAAAAGAATTGGACGATTGAAGAGTAGAAAAACTTTGTGTGTAGTGACGAATCACGGTAGACAATGTGGCGATCCGAAGGCAAGGTGTGGGTATGGCGAATGCCCTATCAACGTGATCTCAAAATGGTTCAAATGGCTCTGAGTACTATGGGACTCAACTTCTGAGGTCATTAGTCCCCTAGAACTTAGAACTAGCTAAACCTAACTAACCTAAGGACATCACACACATCCATGCCCGAGGCAGGATTCGAACCTGCGACCGTAG
Organism: Schistocerca cancellata; assembly: GCF_023864275.1. Classification (NCBI taxonomy): domain Eukaryota; kingdom Metazoa; phylum Arthropoda; class Insecta; order Orthoptera; family Acrididae; genus Schistocerca; species Schistocerca cancellata. Next base: position 484,585,080 of record NC_064633.1, on the reverse strand, counting down.
CGGTCTCGCGGTTCCAGACTGCAGCGCCTAGAACCGCACGGCCACTTCGGCCGGCTCAACGTGATCTGCCAGCATGTGTAGTGCCAACAGTAAAATTCGGGGGCAGTGGTGTTATGGTGTGGTCGTCTTTTTATGGAGGGGGCATGCACCCCTTATTGTTTTGCGCGGCACTATCACAGCACAGGCCTACATTGATGTTTTAGGCGCTTTCCTGGTTCCCACTGGTGAAGAGCAATTAGGCTCCGAGCACTATGGGACTTAACTCCTGAGGTCATCAGTCCCCAAGAACTTAGAACTACTTAAACCTAACTAACCTAAGGACATCACACACATCCATGATCGAGGCAGGATTGGAACCTGCGACCGTAGCAGTCGCGCGGTTCCAGACTGTAGTGCCTAGAACCGCTCGTCCACCCCGGCCGGCGAGTAATTAGGGGATGACTATTGCATCTTTCAACACGATCGAGCACTTGTTCATAATGCACGGACTGTGGCGGAGTGGTTACACGACAGTAACATCCCTGTAATGGACTGACCTGCTCAGAGTCCTGACCTGAATCATATAGAATGCCTTTGGGATGTTTCGTAACGCCGATTTCGTGTCAGGCCTCACCGACCGACATCGGTACTTCTTCTCAGTGTATCACTCCACGAATAACGGGCTACCATTCCCGAAGAAACCTTCCAGCACCTGATTGAACGTATTCCTGTGAGAGTGGAAGCTGTTATGAAGGATAAAGGTGGGCCAACACCATATTGAATTCCAGCATTACCGATGGAAGGCGCCACGAACTCGTAAGTCATTGTCAGCCAGGTGTCCGGATACTTGTGATCGCCTAGTGAAACTTGTGACTAGTTGAATAATTAAGGCCGGCCGGAGTGGCCGCGCGGTTAAAGGCGCTACAGTCTGGAACCGCACGACCGCTACGGCCGCAGGTTCGAATACTGCCTCGGGCATGGATGTGTGTGATGTCCTTAGGTTAGTTAGGTTAACGTAGTTCTAAGTTCTAGGAGACTTATGACCGCAGCAGTTGAGTCCCATAGTGCTCAGAGCCATTTGAACCGTTTTTGAATAATTAAGTCTGCGACACTGCTTGTAATATAACAAAAAAAAAGACTCTCAATGGCTAAGTGCAAATAATCGTAAGTAAACTTCACAGTACATAGCAAATGCAATTTACAACAACTGTCTGTTTACTTCTAAGAGTTCCCTGTGTGAGACAGCGAGACAGCGCCGGACTATGATCTTTCACCAAGTGGGCGAGAGCTGCTCTTCATTCTTCCGGGTAGGCTTCTGTCGATTGTCGTCCGGTCACTGGCAGACTGTAGTCGGCCGGCAGTTGGGCGAGGCGAAGTCGATATCTTCATCGCCAGCTCTACACGTGGGGCTGGTGAAACTGGCGAGTCTCTATGGCACTGGCACCAGCTCACATCATTGCGCTTGTGGTGCTTTTGCCCTGGTTGTGTCTTGTTCGAACGACAGAGCAGGTAATGTGGCATTTATCCATTTATCCCGACAGGAATACTTTAGTACCAGCTAACTATCATATTTGTTTCAGAGATAAAATTAGGAATTAGGGTTGCTTAACTGGGTTATTACAATTTTAAGTCACAAAAGCGCTCGGGAAATGCGACAACATTTCATGTAAAGAGGGTGCAGGCTTCTTTACCTACCCTAGCCAAACTGATTAGGTTTTTCTTGTTTTCCCTAAAGAATATCTGGGTTGATTTTTCACTTGATAACCCGTAGCCAAAACCGTTCCCTTAATTTTCTTGTTCTTGAGTCTTGTAAATTTCAGGAATTCGTGTCTATTCTTATCAACTACTCTTAATACTGTTACTGTTGTTTTTTATTTTTTTCGGAGTTATTTTCGTTTGAAGCTTTACAATTCCACATTTCGGTTTTCTATTGCATGGGGGCTTAATTAAAATAAAATGCAAATATTTTTAGTAGCTGTAGGTCCGATTACGCAAGTCTCGTAAACGGCTGGCCCTGACTAGTATTATTACGCAATCTGACTGCTTAGAATGACAACAAAGAATGTAAGAAAATTTTCGTTAACACAGTTAATTAATTAAGTCCCCAGCATCTATAAAACCTACGAAACCAACAAAGCACAAGTGTAGCTGTTCTGTATGTGGTAGTATGACTCAACGCATATCTGGCACGGTTCTTCTTCAACAAGACAAGAATTTTTAAATACCAATTATACTGACGTGATAAAAGAAAATTACAAATACTATAATTGTGCAAGAAAACCAAAATTACACTCTAATACAAGAACACACGCCAGATGCTTTGTTGACTCAACCTGTAATGACATTATTCAGGACACACAAATAAATAGACAACATAATATTTATTACCTTCATATATATTGACGAAAAGCACTCTGACCATTACAATATCTCCATTGGAATAACATCTGCTATCTCTCCCATCACATAGCTGCATAAAACATCGAACAAACACTCACTACTACCCCATCTCATTCCAACTTCAGCTACAAGCAGTGTCCACCACAACTTCTCGGCAAGAACTGCCTGCCGCTACGTCTCAATAATCACTGCCAGTGGAGGCGGCGGAACAATACTCTCTGGCGCGATTTCTGGCGCTGTGGCTCAGTGTAGCCACCTTTCACTATCTCCTTTTGTTTCTATAACGTTCCATGCATATCAAGTATTCAGTGACTTTATACCACTGAAGCTATCATGCCGTGTGAAGTCGTGCACTGGTTGGCGTGCTGGTCTCACATTCTGAAGGATGACGGATAAATCCTCCTACGGCCATCCTGATTTAGGTTTTGCACGACTTACCTAAATCGCTTAGCGCCGCGATGGTTCCTTCGAAAGGGTACGATCGATTTCCTCCCCAATCCTTCCTTAACACGAGCTCGTGCTGTGTCTCTAATGAACTTGTTGTCGCCGGGACGTTAAACACTGATCTTCCCTTCTTCCTACCTTCCTTCTTATGTCACCTGAATAAAGGTTAGTGTGCCGCTCATCGGCTGAGGGGGTGTCAGGTGTGGTGAAACAGTGGGCTATTTAACTGCTTCAAAATAACTACATAGATAAGTTAAGAAAATAAAGTTAGCCAGTGAGAGTATTACTCGCGCACTCAGGGTTCTGCACAAATTTAATTACGTACATATATAGTCCACCCATCCTGAGAATTGAGAATCTCAATGATTTTTTATCGGTATCGTTACTGAGAAGTTATTGCTCCCGGGAATTCCGAGACTGTATCTGGGTTTCTGCAGTAGTTCCTCAGACTAGTTAGGACTTATCAAAAAAAGCGAGCAGGGGACTGCGGTTTATATATGTAGAGAGAGCAGATTTAATAAAATATTTTTTATTTACTTACTAAAACATGACTACTTCTTACTTTTTGTCTTTGCATGCAAAGATATTCGTCTGTTATGCTTCTGAAGAATGATGAATACATATTCAAATCGCGAAAGATATTTTTATGTGATATAGTTACAGTTTAACAAGAATCAGATTTCGTATAGGTCTTGAAGAGTGAGTTTTCGAATATTAAAGTATGTGACATAAACGGCCGTATCTATTTATTGGCTTGACTTAAAGGTTTACAATTTTTACGCCGCCGAGGGATCATAGACCTTAGTATGTGACATACATTTTAACTTGATACACCAAACCGTTCCAGAGAAAAAAGTCTTAACAGATGGACAACATACGGATAAAAAATGATAAAAAAACTATTTTTTCGTTTTATATGATTAATGATTACCAGTTTTCGAATCATTTCTTTTACGGTGTACTGTAAAACCTTACTTCTTACCAAATTTATTGATTCTAGGTCAACAGGAAACACGCTACAGATTTTAATGAATGAATTTTCAAGTATCAAAATATGTGACATAAATGGCCGTATTTTTTCATTGAAGTGATAAAGAGGGTTCTTAACAATCGACAAACAGACGGACAGATGACAAAACGATCCAATAAGGGTTCCGTTTTTACAGACTGAGGCCCGGAACACTAAAAAGTTATATTTTTTTAGCTTAATTAAATCGGGAAATATAAACAATGTTGCTTTCAATCCATCATTCCATAAAAAGAAGAACGAACGTGTTTCACAGTCTTTTGTTGTTGAACACGCTATGGCTAGGACGCAGTAGTGGACAAGATTGAATTGAACTAGCGTGGGCCGGCAAGGACTCAAGGAACATCACCGCAGTCTGCTAGAGTAATTCAGTAACACCGAGAAAAACCTAAAAATGGATTGTCCATAGGAGATTCGATCCCCAACCATTTTGAATACGCGTCCACTGAATTGCCACTGTTTTACGTTTTCAGTGCTCTTTCACACAGGTAGGACAGGACATGACGTCATCAAGCCCAGTCAATACTACGTAGAAACTTGTTTCTGCACCAGAGTGCCAGCTTAACTGACACAGACGCATAAAGCGCCTCAGAATTATCTCCTCCTAGTACTACACATAATAAGAGCGGAGGCCAACGATGAAAACAAAAATTCGCTCGCCGCGTGAGAAAATGCTGCTCCGTGCAATTTCGGCCAGTCGCCTCGCTTATGCTAAGCGCAGGAAAATTTATCCTCCCATTCTGAGACGCTACGCGTGTTCTGGCTCGTTTTTCTTGAAGGCTCAAGATTAATTGCGGTGTCTCCGGGATGAAGCATAAGCTTGTTAGATGACACCACAATGAAATAGTGCCGCGCGGCTTACATCTGTGGATTATGTATGTGAATCATCTTACAATGGCTTATTGTGTTACGCCGAGCCGGCCTGCGCGAACTAAAAGAACAAGAGAGCCCGGCGAACGTATTATTTCGCTGAGGCCGAGCTGTCGTGGCGGACAGGCTAAGGCCGCCGAACGTGCTCCGTGCATTCGCCTCACGCGTCGCGGCCACAGAATTCCGCGCCAGACACGCCGCCACTGGCCTGTGTAAGCCAGTTACGTAGTCGAGTGTGACCGCTGCCCAAGGAGGTGTGCTATTCACTACCAGCAAGGCGAACCCTGAGTCGCCGACCACTATATTTCGCAGCGTCACGTCTGAAAATAGAGAACTTTGAGTATCGTCGTCACGGGCAAGGTGAAATCAATGACACAGATCGTAATTAGAAAAAGATGTTCCCATTAATAGTTTGCCTGACAAATATGCAATGATACACGTTAGAAATATTGGAACACGTGAGGCAATACTGACCCTACGACTCATCTTAGAAGATAGATTAACGAAAGGCAAATCTACGTTTCTAGCATTTATAGACTTAGAGGAAGCTTTTGACAATGTTGATTGGAATACGCTCTTTCAAATTCTGAAGGAGGCAGGGGTAAAATACAGGGAGCGAAAGGCTATTTACAATTTATACAGAAACCAGAAGGCAGTTAAAAGAGATGAGGGACATGAAAGGGAAGCAGTGGTTGGGAAGGGAGTGAGACAGGGTTGTAGCCCATCCCCAATGTTATTCAATCTGTATATTGAGCAAGCAGTAAAGGAAATAAAAGAAACATTCGGAGTAAGTATTAAAATGCATGGAGAAGAAATAAAAACTTTGAGGTCCGCCAATGATATTCTAATTCTATCAGGGACAGCAAATGACCTGGAAGAGCAGCTGAACGGAATAGACAGCGGCTTGAAAGGATGATGTAAGATGAACAATAACAAAATGTAACAGTTCTGACACTAAATGTAACACTTCTGCTACTAAATGTAACTGGGTTTTCTCTTTTGATGCTAGGCAATTGTCAGGATGAGCATTACTGCAAAGGGCATTTGATTGTAAGGCATTATGTCAGGGTGAAAATACTAAATAAGTTAATTTTTCTCTCTTAACAACATGTGGGCAGGGTTGATTCTTCCTTGGCTCGGGTATGAGGTAGAATGAAACAGCATTTTTACATAAGATAACTTTTATTGAAAGTTTGTAGAACTGTTCCCTAACTCGATTGTTTTGGCTGAGAGAGCGGCAGCTGTGTCGTTTGCGAAGCCTCTGCTGCGGCAGCGGCGGCGTCTGATTACGCCTGGCGGTGTGTATCTCGTGTCGCCGTGTCGCCCAGTTGACTGGAGACGCGCATCGTCCTGTGGCCCGTTTAATTATTGAGAACCAAGTCGTGCATCGGGTGGTGATACCTTGGATGTGGCGTCCCAGTGTTTCTCTTCTCTAAGCGGCCCCGTGTGTTGTGCGTCGGCCAGCGGAGCGGTGCGGCGGGGGAAGGCCAGTGTCCCGGACTCGAACAACGGACTCCCGCTTGCCAGTCTTCGGCTGTCAGATCTTCATCCCAGCTCACAGGTGACTGCTGATGTGAGGCCGTCTCCTTCCCGTCCTCACGAGTCACCCGGGTACGTAAAAATCAGACTTCAAATACCTTTTAACTTCTGTCTTCTGGCGCCGAGGCTGCTGCTTGCTATTCCATTACAGCGGCGGACTTGGTGCGTCTGTGCATGATGTAGTCTCTTTTTGCATGACGGTCTTCAGCACCGAAACTGACTGAAAACTACTGCTCTTCTTCCTGTCGGGCCCACTGCGTCTCGCGTATTTATTCACTTCAGTTCACTGAAGGTGAACGAATGCACGGTCATTGCCTCTTCTGTCACGTTGAAAAGCTTCTCGAAGAATCTTCTTAACGTCGGTCATTGGCTCTTGGAATGTAGGCGAGGGCATTTGCTCACATGTGACAACTGAGAAACACGTGAGCCGGTCGGGCGATGCCCTGACGGCTGAATCGACAGCGTCCGCTTATGTGGGGAGGGCGATGAATAGGATTGGGGAGAAGAGGAGTTTGTGGCACAACTTGACTAGAAAAAGGGATCGGTTGGTAGGACACATTCTGAGGCATCAAGGGATTCATCAATTTAGTATTGGAGGGCAGCGTGGAGGGTAAAAATCGTAGAGGGAGACCAAGAGATGAATAACCTAAGCAGATTCAGAAGGATGTAAGTTACAGTAGGTACTGGGAGATGAAGTAGCTTGCACAGGATAGGGTAGCATGGAGAGCTGCATCAAACCAGTCTCAGGACTGAAGACTACAACAACAACAACATACAAAAACCAATAGCGAACAGTAAGGCCCGAAGACAGAACGAAGTGTTTGGATTAAAAAGAGTGTAATACAGGAATGCAGTCTTTCAAACCCACTGTTCTGTCTATACATCGGCGACATGATGACGGAAATAAAAGGAAAGTTCAAGATTCGGATTAAAATTCGGGGTGAAAGGATATCAATGATAAGATTTGTTGATGACATTGTTGTACTCGGAGATGGTGAATAAGAATTACCGGCTTCGTTGAATGCAATGGACAGTTTAAAGAGTACAGCATATGAATTGAGGGTAAACCGAAGAAAGACGAAAGTTCTCATTGAAGAAACAGAGATGACAGCAGCGAGAAACGTAACACCTTCATAAGGTATGGGAATTGCGCTACCTTGGAGACAAACTAACAAATGGAGCATAGAAAACAGATAAACACAGGCAAAAAGGGCATTCCTGGCAAAGAGAAGTCTACTAGTGTTAAACATAGGCCTTAATTTGAGAAAGAATTTTCTGAGAATGTGCGTTTGGAACACGACATTGTATGGTAGTGGATGTTGGACTGTGAGGAAACCGGAGCAGAAGAGGATCGAAGTATTTGAGATGTGGTACTACAAAAGATTGCTGAAAATTAGATGGACTTATAAATTAAGGAGAGAGGAGATCTTCCGCAGAATCGGCGAAGAAAACAATGACAGTAAGAAGGGACAACGTAACAAGACATGTGTTAAGATATTAGGAAATAATCATTGATAGTTACAATGTCTGTGTTTATAAAGTGCCCGTATCCCACATTACAATGTCTTTCAGACACGCATGCGTGTCTGAAGGAAGAGACACTGTTCTGACGATTACAGTTGTATTAAATACTACGAAATTGATTCTAATCTCGTAAATTCCTAAATACGAACTGTTGTCAGCTGTTTGTGACAAATGAAAATCTGTGCCGGATCGGGCTTCAAAACCGGATTTCCCGTTTATAGTGAACTGTTGCCTTAACTTCTTCGTCTGTCCGAGGACTCCTCCAGGACTGACCCAAAATTCCACGTGGAACGAACTCCACACCACTTACTCCCACACATTTTGTGATTGCCACACAGATGGAGACAATTTTTTGTTGTTGTTATTATAGTCCGTGAATATATGGATACATCATTGATGGTTACGATGTCTATGTTTATACAGTGTTGCATCTCCGATTACAATATCCTTCAGACATGCATATATATCTGAAAGAACAGAGCTGTTTCGATGATTACAGCTGTGGCAGGTACTACGAAATTGATCCGCACAGACATTGTAACCATCAACTACGTATCCGTGCCTCGGATGGCTACAATGGCGATTAAATATTTCTCTCCGCCGTCTCGGGAATCATGAAATGTGCGGGAGTTAGGATTGTAGAGTCCGTGACACGTGGAATTTTAGGTCAGTTCCGAGGGCATGCTCGGTTAGCCGAAGTGCTTAAGGCGACCGCTCGCGATAAGCAGGAAATCCGAGTTCGAGCCCCGTTCGGCATAGATTTTCATTTGTCTCAAACAGCTGAAGTCAAACCGTATTCGAGAAATCTGAGTCTATTTCGTTGTCTCAGGGAATAACTTTCCTAGTACAAGAGGGAGTTGTGGAGTGTAAACATTGAAGGCAGAGATTGGAATAAATCCTACAAATGTAGGTTGCAAGTGCTAGTCTGAGATGGTACAGGAGAGGAATTAGTGGTGGGCCGCATCAAACCAGTCAGAAGACAGAAGACTGGAAAAAAATAAAAGTTAAAATAACGGGTAAAAAGTCTCAAGACACCGAAAGGTATTAGTGACGGAGTGTTAAAATCAGTTCTATGAGCGAATTAAGATTCGAAACTGCCTGGTAGATTGAAAGTGGGTGCCGGACAGGGTCTCTTACCTGGGTCCAGATGAGATATCCTGGTGATAGTAAAACTGTGATGGTGAAGCGTGACTCCTGCTTCGATAGTGTAACACCTATATCGACTAGAAGTAGGTTTATTCTGTGTAACTGTGTATCTGTGATTATAAAGTGTTTGTTATTTGTTAGTTAAGTTATTGATTTGTGACAGGAAATTAAGTTTGTAATGTATGTATGGAAATAAACTCAATGATATTTAAAAGAATGACATTTAAAAATATGTGTGTTTATAAAGAAAACATTGTATATTGGAATCTGGTTCATGCTTAGGACACTTGTATAACATATAAGATATAGGGAAGTACCTCGGCAGCGGAAGTGGCTTGGAGCGATGTAAAAGGTGGTTTTGGCGGTCGAACTGGGCGGCACCTTGGTGGGAACGGGACGCAGTCTGTGGCTAGCAGCTGCACGATACACATCGGGGGTGGCAAGGGAGGCATCTGGAAGCCGTTTTGCAAGGAATTTTGCCTCGAATGTGGAATTGGCTGTTGCATGGTACTCTCGGCAATAAGGAATGGCTCTAACACGTTAAAAATCCGTCGCCAAGAAGAAACTGTAAAGAGCTTTCAAAGATCAAGAGCCGTGAGTACAGTTAGCCGCCACGTCGCTTGCCACCACCACTTCGCCACTACTCCATCAACTTCATGCATACAGATATGTGTCAGAGCATGGACCAGTTAATTTGTGTAAGTGTTTTCAATAATAATCTAAGTGCTATAAGTCTGTGTTTAGAGCCATAACTTTTATCCTAACCATGAACCTATGCAGGATCCCCTCCTAAGTGTTCAGAAAACCGAGTATCCTGTTTCTAACGAATTAGTAATTTACTTCTGTGACTTCTGTGTATTAAATGTGCTACAATTCAGTGCCAGATTGTGTAAATGCTACTGTCCAGAATACCTGCTTGACAGGTGATGAAAAAAGCACACAAGTTTGAAACGTCCCCTTAGAACAATTTATACACGACTGTGCTTAAACTGACACACAATATTTTTAGCGCAACGCAATCTGACTATCAAAGATCCCTGCAAAAGAATGGCCCTGAGTAACATTAAACTATGCCTTTCAGAAATCACTTACCTCACAAAAATCTTCATTACTCGAACTACTGCAATACAGCGAGCGCCACTATTGCCAGATAAATAAAAGATTCAAACTACGGAAGTCACTAACTACTGATAGGGATAGTTAGCAAATGAAAGATATTAATAGAGAACAAACAATGTATTTACCTTAATATCATAACAAGTCATAATATATGTAATTTCAAAACTCCGCCATCTCTCTCCTCACATCCACCACTGCTGGCGGCTCACCTCTAACTGCGCAACGCTACGCGCTGTTCACATCCAGCTGCCGCTGCCCAACACTACAATGGCAGACAACAATGCAAACTAGCCACATACTGCACACAGCACAGCCATTGATTTTCATACAGAGCGCTACGTGCCATTACCAATATAAAAATCGAAACAGCCTACTTAAAAATTAAACGTATTTGAAACATAATTTAGCTTTGATTGCTATCATGATCGATTTATTATAGGTTAATCGAGCTCAGTGTTGAGTAATTTGCTTTGAACGATGAAACCATAAACTGTTCCAAGTGGGGCTAAGAATTAAATTTAGTTGAATTGAATCTTACTACTGTAATAATCATATCGTTTGACTAGTGATACAGTATCAGTTTATGGGTCCCCACCCTATTATTCTCATATTAGGATGATAATTGGAATAATATCGCTACCAAAGATATCTGATGTTGTTGTTGTGGTCTTTAGTCCACACTGATGCAGCTCTGCATCCTACTGTGTCCTGTGTAAGTTTCTTCATCTTCCAGTATCTACTGCAACCTAAATCCTTCTGAATCTGCTTAGTGTTTTCATCTATTTGTCTCTCTCTACGACTTATACCCTCTACGCTTCCCTCAAATACTAAATTGGTGCCGGCCGCTGTGGTCGAGCAGTTCTAGACGCTTCAGTCCGGAAACGCGCTGCTGCTACTGTCGCAGGTTCGAATCCTGCCTCGGGCATGGATGTGTGTGATGTCCTTAGGTTGGTTAGGTTTAAGTAGTTCTAAGTCGAGGGGACTGATGACCTCAGATGTTAAGTCCCATAGTGCTTAGAGCCATTTGAACCATTTTAACTAAATTTGTGATCCCTTGATGCCTCAGAACATGTCCCACCAACCGATCCCTTCTTCTAGTCAAGTTGTGCCACAAATTTCTCATCTCCCTAGTTATATTCAATACCTCCTCATTATTGTGTGATCTACCCATCTAATCTTCAGTATTCTTCTGTAGCACCACATTTCGAAAGCTTCTATTCTCTTCTTGTCTAAACTACTTATTGTCCACGTTTCACTTCCATGCATGGCTACACTCCTTATAAATACTTTGAGAAACGACTTCCTGTAACTTAAATTATACTCGATATTAACAAATTTCTCTTCTTCAGAAACGCTTTCCTTGTCATTGCTAGTCTAAGAAATCTGATTCATTTCTAAGAATGGGACTATAAACAGTATTTCATTTTATTTGTGGTATTTATATGTCAGTTAAGTCAGAAACTTTCCAAGTCCAACTTTAGTTCAGCGCTTCCTGCAGTAACATCTCAGTACTAAGTCACGTAATGATCATGATTGGAATTGTTATTATTATGAGTAGAGTACAAATTTGCTTTGTATGATTACTGGTTTATGCATTAATGGTAACTACTGCTACGCTCAACTTAGACTGCCCTGTATTCGTGTATATGCAGTGTACTGTTCAAAGGGAGTCTTAATGAAAGTCACAACAACTAATATTCAATTTTCTTGAGCATAATATTTCAAATTAGTGAGCCTAATTGGGCTGGCGACCATTCGATTTTTCATTCATATATTAGCTTTACTACTTTCGTTATCCCCAAAGTAAATGCCTGTTTAATTTTTCTATTAATTCAAAATTACTATTATATCAAAATTTCTATTATATTCAAAATTACTGTCACATACCCTCATCCATTAGACACACGCACCGTCAAAAAATCAAAATCCTCTCAGAGGGTAACACTAGTTTGTATCACGACAGGCGTGTGTTATAATAACTCATTCCGTTGTCTCGTCCGTGAAAGGCGAAGCTTACATGATTGGTTCACTGTCGACCTCACAGTTTTAATTTTCCAGGAAATTTCAAATCAGGGCACACTTCACCTCTGAGTGTCAATTCAGGCAAATGTCAGTACACCACCAAAAGGCCTGATTAGAGCATTAGTTGTGTTTTTGTGCTGTTGTGCAGCACTGCTTGACTCCTGCATCCCGTTTGTAACTGCTGTAACTTAAGAAGGGTATATGGTGCTGTAACTGAAGAAGGGTATATGGGAAGAGTTGGTCTTCGTGCTCGGTACTTGCACTGGCTGGCCCTGCTTGGACATGTCAGTGTACACCAGCATATAACAGAAGGTAGAATGAGAAGTCATGAAAATACACTCCTGGAAATGGAAAAAAGAACACATTGACACCGGTGTGTCAGACCCACCATACTTGCTCCGGACACTGCGAGAGGGCTGTACAAGCAATGATCACACGCACGGCACAGCGGACACACCAGGAACCGCGGTGTTGGCCGTCGAATGGCGCTAGCTGCGCAGCATTTGTGCACCGCCGCCGTCAGTGTCAGCCAGTTTGTCGTGGCATACGGAGCTCCATCGCAGTCTTTAACAGAGATTGTAGTGTTCATAACAATGATATTCGAAACCGTAATACCGACCTTGAACAGGCCACAGTGCCGGCAGACACCACGAATGCCACACAAAAAGCCTCAGCAACAACCGCAACAAAAGTTTGCGGAGGGTCTGGCAACAGAGGCGACAGTGGGCATAACATACCAAAAGCTGTTATGTCTGTCACAGGTAGCGCAGACGAGCAGTCAAGTGGGAACCAAATCACGTCTAATCAATGCAGAATGGAGGCACAAACAACCAACACATCTGATACACATCAAGACTGCACAAACGAAACACACACAAAAAACAAACGAATCATCGCAGCCTTTAGGAAACTAAAACCGCATAGAAAACCCAAACAGCCTAAGAGAGTCCCGAAAGTGAAAGCGTGTGACGACCAATCTCGGCAATCGCAGGCTGCCTCAAAACCTAGTGATACGAAAGTGCATACCCCTGATGATACCAACACCTTCGCAACCCCCCAACCAACAGCCTCAATGCCGACGCCCAAGGAAACCCCCACAACAACCAACGAGGAAGCCAATCCAGCGCCCCCGGCAGAGGTGCACAACAACGCCACTACACCATCACGACACGTCACGGCTGCAGAGACGCCAACACACGCCATCGACACCGATAGTTTTAGTTACGACAAGCTAGATATAAATGTAAAATTAAGTAGGCTAGAAAAAAGAGACATCTTAGAGACGGCACAGCGGATGCTCATCCGCACCCTACAGCCGTACGGCCAATCTGTTTGTTTCCGTACATCAGAGCAAACCGATAGAGTGATTCTCAAAACGGAGAATATTCCAACAGATCCAGACAGCCTACTAGACCTGCTCATGCAAGTGTGCGCCCGCAGGGAGGAACCATTCGATATGGACAAGCTTTACAAGGATCACGTAAGGGCTCATGGGAGAACATACTTCGATTACAGTCAAACTGGCAGCAAGTGCTACGCCACAGTTAAACACCCAAACTGCTAATAGCACAGCTTAATGCTATGCGGAGTATACTTGTAAATTCGGAGCTCCCACGGGTCCTACGTGAACTAAAAAGTGACATTCTGTGCATACAGGAGCCCTACACTAGACAAGGGCATATCCCCAACTTTCCTCCAAGTGCGGTGACGGTTGCGGAGGGGACAGGCTGCATGGCATCTGTCATAATCCTAAACAAAGAAATACATCCAGTGAAAATTACAGAACTCTGTTCCGAGCACCTAGTTACAGTTGAAGTCACACACAAGGGGGATACCTGGATCATCACGTCGCTTTACGCCCAATTCTGTCATTGCATCAAACCATACGCAGACCTCATCAGAGATGTTGCGCAATACGCTGGCAACAAAAAACTTCTCATCTGTGCAGACATAAATGCCAGATCAACCCTGTGGCATTCAGACAGAACTGACGACAGAGGTAGAATAATAAATGACATCATCCAAGAAAACAGACTACACGCACTCAACAAGGAAGGACATCACCCGACTCACATCGGACACAACGGTCATTCATCAAACATAGACATCACCCTCGTTAATAACGCCGCCGTCAACCACGTACGAGACTGGACCGTACATGACCAGATCACTGCTAGCGACCACAACATCATCACACTAACCTTAAGTGGCACACCAAACGTCAACACAGAAACACTACCAAAAAGACTATTATTTGACAAAACAGACTGGGACAGGGTCAGACAAAAAATACATGAGCACATACCGCAAGACATCACCGGCAGTGTTGATTACAGAGCACACATGCTGACAGATATCATCACACACACACAGAACACCTGCATACTCACACAAAGAATGACAAAACACCAAAATATTCCCTGGACTACACAATTAACACGACTCAAACAAGACTCAAAACGTAAACGTAAACTTTACCAACGAGGAATTTCAGATAGAGAAAGACAATTACGACTACACGACTACCGGCTTGCCAAGGATAAATATAAACTTGAGCTGAATAAGACCAGGAAAGACCATTGGAACAGCCATGTAGCAGCACAAACACAACTAAACATTTGGGGGGAACCATACAAAATCGTGACAGAGAAAATTAAGAGCCCACTGGTTCTGGGAACGCTGCGACAGGAGGATGGTGAGATGACTAAGGGATGGAGACGCACAGCGGAGTTCCTGCTGAGCAAACTCCTGCCCGACGACATCGCAGACACAGACACACCACAACATGCAGCGGTGAGACGCGAAGTAGACACAGTATACACCTGTCCATTTGCGCAGGAAGAAGTGGCGACAGCGATCTCAGAACTCAAAAACAAAAAGGCGCCTGGACCGGATGGTATCCACTCTGAGGTACTGAAACAAATTGCACCGCAGATCATCCCGTTTCTCACAACGTTGTTAAACGATGCATTAAGGCGGGGCCGTGTGCCTGCAGTGTGGAAGACCTCGAAGGCGGTTATCATCAAAAAGGCTCCAGACAAAGACACATCAGACCCCAAGTCATACAGACCAATTTGCCTTATCAATACACTCGGTAAAGTACAAGAAAAACTACTCTGCAAAAGACTACAAGCACACCGAACACTACGGGGACTGACACCACACCAATATGGCTTCAGGGAAGGGAAATCTATAGACGACGCAATTAACAGAGCACTCCAAATAGTACACGACACACCCTCCAAATATACACTTGCAATTATGATAGACATCTCAGGTGCCTTCGACAACCTCTGGTGGCCGGCCTTGTTCAAGAGGCTCAGACACCTGCAGGTACCGGAGGCTCTGTATAATAGTTTCATGGACTACTGCAGAGACAGAACGGTCGTTTGGCAAATGGACAACCAGAAAGTGATTAAACGAATTACAAAAGGCTGTCCACAAGGATCGATCTGCGGCCCCATCTTCTGGGACATAGTTATAGAACCGCTCCTACTGTTACTAGAGGAGCACATCTTGACAGATGGAGCTGTCGCTTATGCTGATGATCTACTCGTCGTAGTTTCAGCAAATAACCGTGCCCAGTTAGAAGAAAGAGCCAATGGAACACTTAGGACAATAACCCAATGGTGCACAGATAATAAATTAAAGATAGCAGGAAACAAAACAACTTATACATTGCTAAAGGGTATCCTGCGCAGGAACCCAATAGTCAAAATCGGGGACACTAACATAAAAAGACTAGCAGTCACACGCTATCTAGGAGTATACATTGATGAACGATTGAACTTCCACGAACACATGCGAATATGCACAAACAAAGCAGAAAAGATACTACACAAACTGGCTAGGCTAAATTTGGAACAATTCAGACTACCCCTGTCAGTGACACGAACATACCATTGCGCTCTCTTCGAGTCAGTACTATGCTTTGCTGCCAGTACGTGGGCCCACAGGTTAAATCTCTCAACTAACAGAACCATTGTACGTCGAGGCCAAAGAAGTGTTCTACTTCGACTAACAGGGGCATTTAACACAACATCAAATGACGCACTATGTGTCGTCATGGGAATTTTCCCCATAGATATCACCATCAGGTACCGCGCAGCAATGTACTGGCTTAGGATGGGGAGAATAGACCAGGTTCGGCAGATCACTGGTGTACCGATTGAGACAACACGCCAACTCAGAGCATGGCGAGTGGATACCTGGCAGAGCGAGTGGGCCAACAGCGATAAGGGCCGCCGTGTATACAACTTCTTCCCTGACATCCGGGAAAGACTAAAACTAAAACATATTGATCCCAGCCGCGGTATGGTACATTTCATCACAGGACATGGCCCTTATCCCACGCACCTGTACCGCGTGAGTCTGCAGCAGACTAATAGATGCACATGCGGGGAAGAAGGTTCCCCTGAACATACTGTCTTCTTCTGCGGACAACGCACGAACATAAGACACATAGTACACATAAATCGCCTGAACACACAGAACGAACTACATGCAATAATACGCGACCCGGAAAGGTGGACTGAACTCATCAAACTAACGGACGAAATCTCGAAGATCCAACAAATAGAATACTTGCGCAACAGACCCTACCGAAGGCAAGTCGGTCCAAACAGACGTCACGATGCCCAGGGGGACACAGATATGATTAGCACCACGAGTGATGAAGAAGAAACAGATACAGACCAGGACACCAACACAGATATTGAAGCGTCCAGCGCGGATGATCCATAGTGTCAACCAAGTTAAATTCAAAGAATAGAGTGGAACAACCGGCAAGAGGTGTACAAGTCACACACAATCCTAAAAACAGATTGCACCTTATATATAAACAGTTAACAGCATCTCCATGTTCAATAAGAGCTTAAAGCTAGGTACCTCTTCAAGGGACCTACGCCTTCCGTTAAGAGGCAGCGCACAGTCTGTATGGAAGGATCTTAATTGTGGTCCCTCTCTTTTGAGCCCAACCCGACGGATACCTATGGTAGATCGGGGAAAACCACCGCTCAGGCTGTGTTGCTGGCGGGGCCGGAAGGTGCTAACTGCCACACCACGTATCATTGTAAGTCTCATTGGCTCAGTGTGAACTGTTTGTACAACTAACCTACACAGCCTATACCTCAACCTCCACTATACTAAGAACTTCTCATCTGAAGCTTAAAGTTGGGCACCTCTTCAAGGGACCCACGCCCCCCTGGTAAGAGGCGGCGCAAGTCCTGGATGGAAGGATCTTAATTGTGGTTCCTCTCTTTTGAGCCCAACCCGACGGATACCTATGGTAGATCGGGGAAAACCACCGTTCAGGTCGTGTTGTCGGCGGGGCCGGGAGGTGCTTGCGCCTGATGTACTCTACTAGGAGCCTTGTAGGCTCAACACAAACCGTTAGCGTCATTACCTTATTACTTTTACTACGAGTACCCTTTCATTAGCAACTTTGAGCCAAGCACAAAATCAGTTACCTCTCTATTGTATATCGTAAATAGTTTAGTAGGCTGGACATGGAGGTCTTAGTCTTAGTTTCTAGCTTTAACGTACCCTAATCTCTTCTAGTTAAGGTAGTTTTTAGGATAGTAGATGTTAAAGGCATGGTGAGCAACGGCCAGCGTCTTGAGGTTCATTCCAAGACCCGGGCCGCAGCCCACAACCAGGTGACGGGCAATATTATACCTATAACTTCTCTATTCAGTTCTCTTCCTTCCTTCTTTCTAAATATTTAATTTCGTTTTGTTTATTAATATCTTACTTGATTTTGTATTAGTTATACGTTTTTCTAATGCTGCACAAAAAAAAAGATATCAAATGGATCTAAACAGAGCCCGCCTCCACGTGGCGGGACACGGGCAACGGTGTGAGTGGGGACGGGAGCCGGTGTGGTGTTACTTTCAGTCACTGCGGACCCCGGACCCAGTCACAGCTGCTAAGTGGCAATATACGACCCACCATAAGAAATTAGACGGTGGGTCATAAAATATAAGCAGCTAGTGAAAAAAAAAAAAGTCTTTAACACTGGTAGCATGCCGCGACAGCGTGGACGTGAACCGTATGTGCAGTTGACGGACTTTGAGCGAGGGCGTATAGTGGGCATGCGGGAGGCCAGGTGGACGTACCGCCGAATTGCTCAACACGTGGGGCGTGAGGTCTCCACAGTACATCGATGTTGTCGCCAGTGGTCGGCGGAAGGTGCACGTGCCCGTCGACCTGGGACCGGACCGCAGCGACGCACGGATGCACGCCAAGACCGTAGGATCCTACGCAGTGCCGTAGGGGACCGCACCGCCAATTCCCAGCAAATTAGGGACACTGTTGCTCCTGGGGTATCGGCGAGGACCATTCGCAACCGTCTCCATGAAGCTGGGCTACGGTCCCGCACACCGTTAGGCCGTCTTCCGCTCACGCCCCAACATCGTGCAGCCCGCCTCCAGTGGTGTCGCGACAGGCGTGAATGGAGGGACGAATGGAGACGTGTCGTCTTCAGCGATGAGAGTCGCTTCTGCCTTGGTGCCATGGATGGTCGTATGCGTGTTTGGCGCCGTGCAGGTGAGCGCCACAATCAGGACTGCATACGACCGAGGCACACAGAGCCAACACCCGGCATCATGGTGTGGGGAGCGATCTCCTACACTGGCCGTACACCACTGGTGATCGTCGAGGGGACACTGAATAGTGCACGGTACATCCAAACCGTCATCGAACCCATCGTTCTACCATTCCTAGACCGGCAAGGGAACTTGCTGTTCCAACAGGACAATGCACGTCCGCATGTATCCCGTGCCACCCAACGTGCTCTAGAAGGTGTAAGTCAACTACCCTGGCCAGCAAGATCTCCGGATCTGTCCCCCATTGAGCATGTTTGGGACTGGATGAAGCGTCGTCTCACGCGGTCTGCACGTCCAGCACGAACGCTGGTCCAACTGAGGCGCCAGGTAGAAATGGCATGACAAGCCGTTCCACAGGACTACATCCAGCATCTCTACGATCGTCTCCATGGGAGAATAGCAGCCTGCATTGCTGCGAAAGGTGGATATACACTGTACTAGCGCCGACATTGTGCATGCTCTGTTGCCTGTGTCTACGTACCTGTGGTTCTGTCAGTGTGATCATGTGATGTATCTGACCCCAGGAATGTGTCAATAAAGTTTCCCCTTCCTGGGACAATGAATTCACGGTGTTCTTATTTCAATTTCCAGGAGTGTAGTATCAGTTTATACTTGGTGTCTTGAGAACTCTCCTTCTTATCCAGTAGCAAACAAATTGTCTGGGGTCTTCGAAAGAACCTGAAGTGCCCATTAACTTCGTCCTTGGACAAGGCCGGAGTGTGGTCGTGGCCAATTTGCAAGATCGTACTTCAAACAGATCACGAAAAGCATTGTGGTAAACTAGTGGTCTACAAATGTAATTTGCGTGGGAAAATGAAGCAGCCACAAGAAGTATCAATGACCGCTAATAAGATAAGAACTTCCACACCAGTCGCATCTTGCAGATATTCCGCTCAATGGCTTAAGTACTTCACGTAAAGTCACTGTATGATACATAAAAAGAAGCCGGTCACAAATAATTGTTGGGGCCCGGGTTATCTTGGTTCTTAAATCGGGAAACTCCTTACTTCAGTGATAGTTCAGAATGACTGCCTGATTCAGCAGTCAATGCCTCACCCTTCTGGATGTGGCTAACTTCAAACTTTTCCATGAAAGAAACATTCAGTAAGGGATTTTTTTTAAATTCAAAAGACAAGGGGTATCATTTAGAGATATAATGTCCTTTGACACCAGCAGTGGGTGCTCTAGGGACATCTCCCAAATTGTATACAGTACTTCGCAGTACTCTGTTTTAGATTTCGAGCAGGGAAAGAAGTATAAGAGCAATCCGGAAGGAAGAAAGGTGTCCCCCCCAGCAAGCGGCATAAGAATCTCCGTGTTAATGTTTACATTAACTAATGTCGACAACAGCGAGGCTACCACATTGCTTCTTATTCAGAGGCCGTTTAGCTGTGTTATGTTGATCCTCCGACAACGCAGAAGCAGCACAACAGTATCAACCGATCGTTAAAGAGTTGCGTTTTTCTTCAGAAAAAAGTTTGCGCATCTGCTTTCACAGTTCACATTGTTTACTTCACCCACTAAATTTGATAAAGAAGGGGAATGTTCTGTGTGTGGATAAGTTGCTCACATACATGGGGCGCCGAGCGGGATTAGTCAAGCGGTCTCAGGCGCTGCAGTCATGGACTGTGCGGCTGGTCCCGGCGAAGGTTCGAGTCCTCCCTCGGGCATGGGTGTGTGTGTTTGTTCTTAGGATAATTTAGGTTAAGTAGTGTGTAAGCTTAGGGACTGATGACCTTAGGAGTTAAGTCCCATAAGATTTCACATACATTTTTTGAACATATATGGGGGTCTTATTCTGTAACCATGTGACGTGTTTGTCACATTTAAGGAGCTTAAGGGGAGCCGGAGGTGGTCAAATCCAAAAAATGATTTTTTTTTGCTACCGAAAATTAATTGGAACATTCCTCTTTAATGTAAATTTTGAATTGTTGTCCTACTCGCCCTAGAAGTGGAGTTATTACCATTTTCCCCCACGCCTGCAGAGGAAATGGGAGGCCGCTGGATTCATCTAACACCCTCTCGTGACTTCCTGGCGAACTGCTTGGGATTTTCTCGGCCTGTTACGCATACAGCTCCTTATGTTACGCATACAGTGAGTGTGCAAGGGTTGGCTACATTGTTTTCTGTGACAAATGAAGCGCTAAGAGCACGGAACATCGTCTCTTTGCTGTTCACCGTTTCGAATTAGTTCAGTGTTGCGCCTGTTGTTGGTAGTATAATACTTCTTGTGTAAAGCGTTGTTCTGGTTACGATGCCACGTTTTAGTAACCGTGTATATAAGAAGAGGAAGAACGTAGGGAAAAGAAAATTAACACTAATACCAAGTTGCGATACTACAATTACTGAAACAGTGCGTTCTTCTGCTAAGCAACACATGGCCGGCCATAGCCCTGTGACATCTTCTAGCAAGAAGCTGACTGGTGGAAGTGACAGTTTTCGTGAATATGTTAGTGACAATGATGATATTAACGAAGTACTGAATATTGGATTATTATCTTCTGTGCTGAAAGAAAGTGTTCTGTGCAAAATGTGTTCAAGTGTAGGAGTGGGACTAGAGATAACAAAGCACTTTGGTTTAGCTTGTGAGATGAAGATAATCTGTGCATGTTGCAAGTATCAAGTGACTTTCTACAATTCACATGCCAGTCTCTTTGGTGAAAATGGACGATCTAGAGTGTTTGATGTGAATGTTCGACTTGTGTATGGTCTTCGATCCATTGGAAAAGGGTCTGCTGCTGGTAAACTGTTTTGTCGTATTATGAACTTGCCATCGCCTCCAAGCAAATTCGGGTACTACTGTGAACTGGTAGGATCCTCTGTTGAAGATGTGGCTTTGAAAACAATGAAGGAAGCAGTGGAGGAATCTGTAGAAATGAACGGTGGTTCTAGGGATTTGGTAGTGGCATTAGATGGTTAGAGGGGTCATAAATCCCTGAATGGGGTTGTAACTGCTACTTGGGGTGATAGTGCAAAAGTGATAGATGTTTCAATATTATCAAAACATTGTAGGTGCAAAAATAAAATCAAAGGAGAGCACAGTGGAACCTGTGAGGCAAATTTTAGTGGATCAAGTGGAGCAATGGAAGTGGATGGAGTGAAACAAATTTTTGAACGTTCAGTTCCCAGATACAACGTTAGGTACAAATACTACCTTGGGGATGGTGACTCCAAAGGCTTCAAGACTATAGAGGAACTGAAACCATATGGAAATGAATTTGTAGTTGAAAAGTTGGACTGCATTGGGCATGTGCAAAAGTGTATGGGTGCACAGCTTCGAAGGCTCAAACAAACTTTGGGTTCATGTAAGCTCAGTGATGGAAAGACAATAGGAGGGAGAGGCAGGGTTACTGATGAGGTGATTGAACGTCTACAGAGATACTATGGGTATGCTATAAGGCAAAATACTAGTAATGTTAGTGACATGCGAAAAGCAGTGTGGGCATTGTTCCTTCATACTGCCTCTTCCAATGAATACCCTCAACACAGCCTGTGCCCAAAAGATTCCTGGTGCAAACATAATGCAAAAAAGGCCTATGATCACAAACATGGTTTGCCAGCAGCTGTGATAAATGCAATAAAACCAATTTTTTATGACTTAGCACAGCCAGAATTGTTACACAAATGTCTACACGGAAAGACGCAGAATCCTAATGAGAGTGTAAACAATTTGATTTGGAAAGTGATTGCTAAAAGGGTGTTTGTAAGCATAAAAACACTGCACTTCGGCATTTATGATGCAATAGCAACCTACAACCAAGGGTGAAGTGTGAAGTGTGAAGTTCTGAAGGCATTAGGATTTACAGCTGGGATGAACACTGTACGAGCACTAAGAAATATTGACAGAGAAAGTATAAGGGGAGCAGAAAGAAGAGAAAGGCATATGAAGTATGATGGAACAACAGGCCAGAAAAGAAGACAGAAGAGGAAGCTTTTGGAGGATGAAGAGGAAGACCCTGATAATCCATACTATAGTGCAGGAATGTATTGAGAAACTTTTATTTTAGAATTTTTCGAATATAAGGAACATTTTCTCAAAATCCACTCAAGCTAGAGAGATGAAATTTTTATACAGCACTCCTCGTGGTCAAACTTACAATGTAACACAACCATTTGGCAATATGTTCAGTAGTTTCATTTCAGTTTAATTATAAAGCAACTATTTGTAAAAAAAAAATTGGGTCATTAATAAAAAAAATAATTGGAAGGAAACTAGAAAAGATACTCCAAAATCCCTCTGTCATAATTGCAATACTAAACCACTCTATATGTAAAAAAAAATTCAAATTTTTCTATTTCATAGTTTATTCATAAATGTTCCTCAAACTTTGTGATTTTAACATGGGCAGCATAGGCACCTCCGGCTCCCCTTAAAAAACTCTAAACCACTGAATATCCTGAAGTGCCTTAGACAGCCTCAGAAGTTATAAATTTAATCCTCCCGGTTGCCACTTAAGGTTGATGCCATGTGTTCTGCCACACATCAGACTACAGAGTTGGAGAAAAATATGAAAACACGGCGAGTAAGGTGTACTTGAGCATAGAGACAGACGGTACCCAAGCCTGCAGGTTGCGCTGTTGTTTTGAGCACAAACGACACATCAGCAATGCTGCCAACACTTTGTAAGTGCCAGTCTTGGTCAACATAGTTGTTAGTGCCTTACGTCGAGGCTAAGTGAATTCGGAAGTGAACAAATTGTTGCTACTCCTACGAAGGCTGCATCTGTAACTGAGGTAGCCGAAGAGGCACCATATCGCAGATATACACTGCAGACAGAGAAAGCAGGAAAATGTCAACTGCTAATCATCGTCGACGGAAGTGTATGTTGAGTGATAATGACAGGCAGCCATTGAAGAGGACTGTGATGAAAAATAAGAAGACAGGTGGAAATGCCACTGTAGAACTGAATGTCGCACTTGCGAACACTGTCAGCACCAAAGCAACGACGGCTGAGCTGTAATTCCAGAGACACACATCAGTGATGTAAATGCTCGTGACGAGAAAACGTAGTGGCGAATCCGTCAAACCTACACAATGCAGCAATGGAAGAAAGGAGATTGGTCGGATGAGTCTTGTTTCACACGCTTTCCAACTTCTGGACGAGTTTATGTGCCAAAATTGAAATAGAGTAGCGGATCGGTGATGATTGGGACAGTCATATTGAGGTGTTCCATGAGCCTCATGGTTATTCAGAAGGGATTATGTGGTCCATTTCCATGATACACTGTTTGTTCCCCAGTGGTGATGCTGTGTTTAAGACGAAAGGGCTCCTACTCACACTGCTCTCATCGTCCAGGACTGGTTTTGTCACCTCGAGGGTGAATTGTTGCGTATCCACTGTCCACAACATTCGCCAGATTATTATTGAGCCTCTGTGATCTACATTGGAGAGAAGTGAGCGTGATCACTATCCACCTCCCTCATTGTTACCTCAATTTGCTACTGTTTTGCAGGAAAAATGGTATGAGGTTCCCTTGAAAACTATACTGGACCTGTATTTATCCAATCCGATACTAATGGAAGCTGTTTTGGTTTTACTCCACCTTATTAGACGTGGTAATGTGTTGTGCTTTTGGTATTTCTATATTTTTGTCCACCCCCTGTGAATGTCTGTTTATCATCTGAAATTTTTATTTTATTTCAATTCAAGCTTGCTTCTCTCTTAATGGGGTACTTTGTTTTGTAGGACACAATATTTCTACGTTGGAGAAATTGTTTCTTGCAACAGGCAGACATCAGAGAGGAAAGCCTGCAGCGACACGTGTCCGCACGTCCTAGCACTGGACCCTGGAGCCCCCCACACAATGGGGACGGGACACAGCCAGCCTCGGCGAGTGACTCGGGCCTCGTTTCCCAGGACAACAATGCACTCTGGTCTCTCATGCGCTGCGCAGCATAGCCTTTGTCCCTAGGAGAACAATGGCGCAGCTGTGCCGGCTTGTCTTTCTCGTTCCGCAATTTCTTCTGCTGCGCAGACCAAGCTGAAAACTGGTACACTCTAGAACTATCTCGGGTCCAACGACGTTAAACAACAATCTTTTGGATTTCTTCGAAACTATCAGCAAGAATTGTCAAAATTGTTCTATTTGTCCCTTGCTACAAAACTGTTAGTCACACTCTGTAGTTTTTCGAATAGCCAATATACAGGGTATCAGGGTAAAAGTGCAGGTATCATGATCGTTGGTACCTTTATATGTATCCACTTCACTGTTTTAGTTGTTTTTTCTCTGCTTATAACACTCTTCCCACAAACACGTCACATAATTTAGTACCTAATGATTTCTGCAGGGTCGTAAATTAATCGCCCAAATGGATTACTGCTGTCAGTAAAGACGGACCGTTTTGCGTCCATGTGTCCATACTTCGACACCTGTATTGCTGCCCAGGGGACAATAGGCATTAATAGTTTTCTCTTTCTACACGTAGTTGGAGGTACTACTCAAACTAAAAACATACTAGTCATAATAGTAGTCTGCAAATGAGGTAAATGATGTAATGTTTCTCAGCACACTGTCCTAAGTCACCAATAAAAATATCTGCACTTATACTCCACTGATTTTTCGCTTCAACTTTGGTTGTCCAGCCATCCTCAGTTGAGTAAAATATTATGTTGATAATTTTTAGGTTACGTCTGTCTACGTACAACGGATTAAAACCAGATTTATAACACCATACATGCTACAACTCTATGTTTGGAAAGGCCTCATCAATAGCAAGGGTTGAAGATGCTCCTTTCCACCTGTGTTTAGTTTGTTGGAAATCAAGCTGATCTTCCACTTCCAGGCTTTCTAATATTCTCTAACACAGCACTGGAAATACAAACACATATTTTCTTCGAGTTCCGGTTTGTTTTCAGTGCTAGAGCACAGACTTCAGCACAGGAGGTCCTGGGTTCAGTCCCGAATAGGTGCGGCTATATTTCATCGTTCCAGTCTTTCCAGGACAGCATCAGGTCGTCTCAGCTTGCTAAAAAATGAGTACTGGGGACCTTTCAAAGTGTAAAAGGCTTACCACGCGCCCCCTGCAAGTCTCACAGAGAAGAAATTCTGTGCTGCACTTACAGTCAGGCCAATATCTTGGTCACCAGATAGACTTTACCTTTGATCTATTCTATTCCCGAAACAGACATATAGTCTAATCTGAGGTAGCAGAACATGTTTTCCCAGATAGAAACCAATGAGAGAGACGAACGTTTTACCAACATCAATGCATTATCATCTGACCATGTATATAGACGCTTTAATCAGATATGAAAGTGTTAAGTTAGATAAAATATGGATGTCGATTTCGCCAACTATGAGAATCAATTATTTTAATCGAGAACTATAAGGCAAGTCAGATACAGTCACGCGATCAGCATCACAACTGACGAATGTTGGTGCCCTCTACAGAGCTCTGTAAATGCGGGTGCCGCTAGAGCCCTTGATCCAGTCGCCGAAGATGTCTCGTGCAGTCAGAGCTGAATCGTTCAAATATATATCAACCGAGGTCGCCCCTAAACTAGGACGTATTAACTCAAGAAAACACCAGCGTTGAATTTATACACTGTATAACTGCAGCAAATTTTCAATTTTCTCATCTCTGGATGTACCCATCGATGGCATATTTTGAAGAAGCTTTTACCTATAGTGCGTTTAAAATTTGAAAGTTCAGTGACGATATTGTCAGGCCCACCTGATATGCCAGCTTGACTGCGTGAAATGCAAGTCTCGCAAGCCGGCAGATCTACAATTTTTCTCAAAAGATTTTTAAGTAACTACCCACTAATACTCTGTTCCCTCATATATTATACCTTAACTCGTCAGCTTAATGATGTGCCTATAATTTTGTTAATGATGGCAGTTAAACGTGATATGACGATGTAGAGAAAACTACTGTTAGAAATTCTTATGCAGTGAAAAGTAGGGGTCACTATGATTTTGCTTTTGGTATGTATTAGATTATATGTTGCTGCGTATAAAATGTAATCTAGAGAAAATGGAATGTATGTAAACCGTTCCATCACAAATTTACGCGCCAGCGAAAAAGCTAGAATGAAATACTCATAAATTCCTCGAATCTCATAAACGGTTTGAGATACCGAAACAGAATTTTGGCAAATGATGGGATACAAAGGGGAGAGTATTTTGCCATGCGATTCTTCTTGTTTTTGACCTTACTACTTTTCACCTAGGTCCCTATAACGCTCAGTCGGATTTAAAAGAGCGTAATACGGAGGAAACCTGATTTAAACCAGGTCGTTTAAAAATGGTTCAGATGGCTCTGAGCACTATGATGGCTCTGAGGTCATCAGTCCCCTAGAACGTAGAAATACTTAAACCTATCTAACCTAAGGACATCACACACATCCATGCCCGAGGCAGGATTCGAACCTGCGACCGTAGCGGTCGCGCGGTTCCAGACTTAAACACCTAGAACCGCTCGGCCACACCGGCTGGCATGGCGTTTAGATCAGCCAGCTTGTCCACCTGATAGCGTGGTGTTTTTGTGTCGTACAGCACTACAACTTCGATTAACTTCGCCTTATTTACACCTGATAGGTTCAGCCTTATCCAGTGCAATATTTTTTTTTTTCCACCCAGAGCAAAATATCTTGTTTCCTCCAATGTACTATTACAGCTTGATACATGACGACAGAGTGGTATGGCTCATTGTCAATTACTGGTATTGAATGTGCAGCAGAACATTATCTTCACAGCCGGCGAACGCGTTCCTGGATGTCTACTTTTATCGTGACTCTTGTGTTCACAGGATATGCACTATTATTATTAATACAGTGCCAATAATAAACAGTTCTTCACACTTCCTGCTGACTGAAGATCATTTCAACGCCAGAAAATACAACTTTTCAACGAGAGCTGAGCGTGGTCGCGTCTAATACGCGACACCACATGGTACTGTTTATCCGCGCCGTGGCAACAGGGGCGCTTGATCAACCGAACTGCTCGCACCGTGGTAGGGAAAGCCTGCTGGTCAATTGTGTTACCTTGGCAAAGGTGTCGCATCCCCTCCGGTGAGCCGAACATCAGAAGCCGCAACTAAATTTAACTATGAACTGACTGTAAAACCCATCAGCGGTAATCGTTGGCAAAAGTAAGTATATGCATTGTAGCCTCTTAAATACTACAGCGAAAAAGTGTTTGATGCTCTTTATGAAATTAGCGAAGATTCTGAATTAGAGGCGTTTAAAGAAACAAGGTTTCAGATTTCCTTGTTGTGCAGATTCCTGGTATGAAATAATGTTTGGACACAACCAGACCAGCAAAGATCTAAGAGTTACTGTAAAGCTACAGAGTACTGTCGAACTAGCTGTAAATTTTGGCAGTTTCTAGAAGATCAGGTAAGGGCTTCAAAAGCGCTATAACGGATGTATATGTACTTGCTGACAAACTTGCATCTCATCCAGACTTCGAAAAAGAAAAGAAAAATCATCCTAGGAAAGTTACGAAGCATTTGAGTCTAACCATGAATTTATTGATGGATATTAAACTGAGAACAATTTTAAGACAAAACTTCTCTATATTATCATTGATACAGCTATCTGCTCCCCAAAAAATGAATTTGGCCTTGTGCACCGACATTACAAGAGCTTCAGCTATCTGTAATAAGTATGTAAACACTAACTGAATGCCGGCCGCGCTGGTCTACCAGTTCTAGGCGCTCAGTCCGGAACCGCGCGACTGCTACGGTCGCAGGTTCGAATCCTGCCTCGGGCATCGATGTGTGTGATGTCCTTAGGTTACTTAGGTTTAAGTAGTTCTAAGTTCTAGGGGACTGATGACCACAGATGTTAAGTCCCATAGTGCTCAGAGCCATTTCTAACTGAATGCGAAATGTTACCATGATAAGTCTCAATCATAGAAAGGAAGTTCTAACTCTGCAGTCAGCGTCTCCAACTGAAATTGTTGGCACCTTTTACGCCTTCTCTAAACCAGATAAAAGCTGTCTTAAGTGAAGATCTTTTGTCTCCCGACTGTAATCGCGTGGAATATCTGTTACGGCAAGTGTTTCACCCTTATAAAATTATAGAATAAGAGACAGCGGGAAGGCAACAAACTCGTGACAGAAAAATAGTAAATCAGTGCAATAGTTATACATTGTGTTACGGGTATAAGTGAAGATATTTTTATTGGTAACTTATGACAGTGTGCTGAACAAGATTACATCAGTATTCACTTCATTTACAGACTTCCATTGCGAGTAGTAAGTTTTAAGATTGATTAGTACATCCAAGTACATGTGGCAAGAGCAAGCCATTAATATTTACTTTCCCTTGGGCAACAGGACGGGTGTTGAAGCGTGGACATATGGACTGACAGTTGTAATCAACTTGGAAGATACAGTTATGGTAACGCAGAGAACATTAGGTAATAAATTATGTGCTGTGTTTGTGGGAAGACTGTTATAAGCAGAGAAAAAACAACTAACACAGTGAAGTAGGTACATATAAAGGTACTGACGATCTTGATACCTGCACTTACACCCTGACACCCAGTATATTGGATATTTAAAAAGCCACAGAGTGTGACTTAGAGTTTTATGACAAGGGAAAAACACCTATTCAGAATATTGGATTACTTGTCGTATAACCAGTCCCTTATGCGAATTAGAAGTTACTAGGAACAAACAATCAGTCTAGAAGAAATTTTCTTTCAGATCCTGGATGGTCCTAACTAGTAAAATGTGAGAAACCATTCTAATAAAAAGATGAGGAACATTGTTGTTGACCATAAGCGATATCCGATTCAAATACAACGAACGGAGAGTGCGGCAACAATAGTCTTTCATAACAGTTTAACGGCGCCATTGCGAACTTGCAGCAAATTGGATTCTGTCAAAAGCTGCATCTGACTGGAGCGTGGATGGCTGGTTCCTGCGGTTTTATTGTCTAGGAGGAGACTAACTAAGGTACCTGCTTCGCAAAAAGAAGAAGAAGAAAATTTAAAAAAATATTAATTTTGTAAATTTGTGGTAAGATCTTATGGGACCAAACTGGTTAGGTCATCGGTCCCTAAACCTGAACCCTACTTAATCTAACTTAAACTAACTTCTGCTATGGAAAATAATAAAAAAGAAACAAAAAAAGAAATGAAATAAAATCAAAAATTAAAAAAAAATAGTTCCTGGAGCCAGCCTGAGGCCCCACTAGGGAGACAGCGCTGATTATGCTTGTCGCTTTTTAGTCTGAAGGATTTGTGAAGACTCCCTAGCACTTAGGGTGGTCATTCTGTGATGGTACAGGTCGGCTCCTCCATAAAAGAAAGGACTCTCTCAGCAGGAGGGTCGTCACAAACCCTCCTGCTCTCATTGTTCAGTGAGCAGTTGCTCCACACTGTATTCCACTGCTCTCCATCGATAGCTGTTTGATAGCCACATACAATAACTGTAAGATGAATAACACTTCAAAAAATTTACACAAACATTTGGTTAGTGGTGAAAACAGAAATTAATTTCTTAATTATGACGACCAGCGGAAAGCGTTATACATATATGCTCTGGACAACGCATGACCGCGAATGCTTCGCCTGCCGGAGATAGCGATGTATCCAAGGCAGCCCGCACGCTCGGTGATAGCGCGCCAGCCTTCCACTCTAGGGGCCTGGGGGCGATTCCACCGGGGTCCCCACACATCCATTGTAGTTTCATAATAAGACGTACCGGGAA
Source organism: Schistocerca cancellata (assembly GCF_023864275.1). NCBI lineage: Eukaryota > Metazoa > Arthropoda > Insecta > Orthoptera > Acrididae > Schistocerca > Schistocerca cancellata. The sequence goes on along the minus strand of NC_064633.1, from coordinate 484,554,740 downwards.
CAAACCCGTCAACAGCTGTTAGTTCGCGTACAGTGGAAGCAAATTCATTTCTTCTGGAAACCCTAATATTACATTCGTATTCTGCCTTTTTTTAGCGTTTTCCTTATGCCAAAGTACATTTTGTAGTCATAGTTTCATCATCATGGCACCAGTCATTATGCATGCACCCTCAACTTGAATTCGAGATGGCAGAACCGCGTATCCACGAATTTTATTGATTTCCTTTGTATTGTAATTTGACTGGACTGCGTTTATAACACTGGCGTTTCCTTATCTTTTTGTCTGTTCGGCACAAATTTTGCAATTGATTTTAAAGTAACTCCACAATGAGCTATACACTTGAAATTGTAAACGTAGCTCAAAACAAGCTGACGTGGTGTCTTGCAAGTTTGTTTGGAAGGCGTAAGGGGTGAGAGGGGTGGAGAAGGTTGGTAACTTGGCTGCCCCTAAGGACCAGCAGGCAACGTAGGTAGTATCAGAATGTGTTCAGGTGGTGCATGAGCAAATGGGGACACCTGAGGATACAGATGGATATTGGTTTCTTGTCTGTCTGTTCAGTAGAAATTTTGGAATTTAAACTAATTTCCCGATGAGCTAGAGACGTGAAATTTTAAATATAGCTAAGAGCTAGAAGATAATGCGTTATTAACCCGCTTTTGTGTGGTGCGTGCCGGAGGGTACTTCCCTTACCTCAGTCATTGCCTGATGAGCTAAAGACTTGAAACTTTCAACACAATTTACAACTGGATGACAACGCAATACCAATTCGCTTTCCCGTCTGGTGTGTGGCGGAGAGTACCGGTGTACCGCTGGCACTTGCACCTGTCCAATCGCAAATGGTTTGTGGGATGAGCGATTGCTGGTAAGCCTCCACATGAGGTCGAATCTATAATTTTTACGTTCACAGTCCTTTTATGAGGTGTGCACAGGAGGAGATAATATATTGGTTGAGTGAGGGGACGAGAAACAGGAATAACTCTGAACTGTACCGCATGTCTTCGTTGTAATCTCATCACACACTCTGAAATCGACTGAAAAGTTTGACACGCGCAAGACTAAAAATCAGAGAATAATTATTTAAATAAAAATGAATGTTTAATACACTACGTTTTTGAGATGGACTAAAAAGTGTAAAATAATTTCTCTTAGCTCCATACAGATTCCTAACCCCACGTAAATAGTCCGGAAAATTTGTGAGTGAGCATTTTCAATAGCTATAAAAATACTTCTAAGATTGAAAAAGAAAAACGTGGGGCGCGTGGAATGCGAAACTGATGTGTGAAAGCTCGGCTCCTGGTGTCCTGCAAGTTTCTTTGGAAGGGGTAAGGGGTGAGAGTTAAGAAGGTTTGTAATATCTAACATCTTGACTGCCCCTAAGGACCAGCAGGTAACGTAGGTAGTGTCAGAATGTGTTCAGGTGGTACATGAGCAAATAGGGACACCTGAGGATAGAGATTGAGACATTGATTGATACATGAATAGATCAACTCCTTACTACTGCATGCTGCATGCACCCAGCGTTTTTCACTATAAATCTTACAAATGTTTCCATAACTATTAAAAATTCACGGCTACAGATTTTCAGGACTATATCTGTGAGGTTAGGAATCTTTAAGGATTAGAACAATAAATTAATTGTAAGAAACTGTAGACAATGGTAGTTTCCGTAGCAGCTTTGGTTAGTTAACGTCATGCCTGAGTTACCTGTATGTTCAGTGTGTTATATACATAACTGGCGTTACCTCGTAATGATAATTTACTCTATGGATGCCACCAGTGTCTTACCAGATTCCCCTTAAAACTGGAAGCGGTGAACCGTCTACAACCTGAATAAGGAAATATAAAGGGCTAGGTAACTTACAGAACGTTTTGGTTCTACACAGTTATCCTCTTGACTGTTACTTAATAATAAAATTCATTTACAGCAAAAATGAACCTGTCAATGTGTAAATTCATGTTTTATTCGAAAGTTGTAGATTTTTAATGTGTAATAAAAGGGATGTTGTAGCAAAAATAAGGAAACCAACACAGATTTATTAGATAACGTTAGAAAACGCGGTTTCCTCATCAAAAGGTGAAATTAAAATAAATACAAAACAAACATAAATATTCAAACATTGCTTCGTACTTTATCGAACTTATATAAAGCATGTTTCTGTTATTCATAAACTACTTTTGCATTTTTCAATAATAAAAGGAAACTTTTGCCTTTGATCATGATGATCTTTTCAGGACAAAAAAACAACAATATTTATGTACAAATTTTTACGTTTCTCCATGTAAACTGTAGCTGCATCAAATGTAATTGCTTTGGCTACACAAAAGAGCACAACTTATTGAGTCAACTAATTTTTACTACTTATAAAATGAAATTCATAGTTTTTAAAGTTATAAAATAGACCTTACAGTGAATGTTGTGCAGTTCTAATTATGTGCAAAACAAACAACAAAACAAACAAGGAAAACAAAGAGAAATGGTCGACTTTCAGTTTCTCTCTTACACACTCATGTATGTTTCTTTCCCTACCAGTTATACCAATACTACCGGCAGTCCTACCATTTACTTCGTTATATATGTAGTGTACCGAAACTACTGAAGTGTAGTTTTGGTAGAGAACAGCTTTAGTAAGGAACAAGATACGTTACTTTACCGTCTTCACTCGACTTTAAAAACGAGGTATGCTAAAGAAGTACTTTTATTTAAGTAATAATTAAGTTTTCCATTTATTTCGCTGTCTCGGTTTGTCAAGAATAGCCACCGTGGTCAGCACGTTTTATTTATTTATTTATTTCGTATCATGTTCGTTACTGTCCGCACCGAACTAAACTGATTAGCCAGAACATCGTGACTACCGACATACTATCAACGTAAACCCGTACAAAAGATAGCAGCGTCACCTAGCGAAGAATGACTGCTAATCAGACACATGCACGAGATATGTAGTATCCGTGAGCGTGCTGTCCGTGTGTAGAATTGGGAAGGTGCGCTAATTATCTGAGACTGACCGAGGGCAGATTGTGATGGCCGGAGGCCGGGCACAAGCATTTCGAAAAATGCACAACTTATCGGGTGTTCGAGGATGAGGTGAGTGTCTTCAACACACGGCGAAACCAATGTCCAGACGTCGTCGGGTTGGGCAGCCACCCATCATTATAGATGTCGGACGTTGTAGGCTGGGCAGACTGGTAAGACAGAACAGACGGCAAACTGTGGCAGAAGTAACATCAGACTTTAATGATGGGCAAAGTAAAAGTATATCTGAACTACACTGAACACTCCTATTGATGAGCCTCCATAACAGACTGCCCATGCATGTGCCAACGTTAACACCACAACAGCGGCAACTACGACTGTAATGGGCACGTGACAAGCGGCACTGAACGTTGGCGTAGTGGCAGAGCGTTGTACGGTCTGACAAATGGTGGTACCTTCTCTCATGCCGATGTGAGCGCGTGATTCCGTCGTCTTCCAGGAGGGCAGCTATCTGACACCTGTGCTGCGGGATGTAGACAGGCTGGCAGCGGCTTCATTATACTTTGGAGAACATTGAGCTTGGCATCAATGGGTCGAGACAATGACGGCCAAGGAGTATCGTACACTGGTTGCAGACCACGTACATCCCTTCATGGCGATCATGTTTTCCGACACAGTGGCATTTTTCAACAAGATAATGCGCCATGTTACAAGACCAGGGGTGTGATGGAGTGGTTCGATTAATACAATGGTGAATTGATGGGCTGGTTCCCCAGCTCAACAGATCTGAACCCGACTGAACGTACCTGGGAAAGATCTGAACGTGGCGTCACAGCTCAAGCCCCCCCCCTCCCCCCATCCTCCCCTGAACTTACGGGAATCAGGTGACATGTGTGCAGATGTAGTGCCAGCTCTCTCCAGCGACCTATCACAAGGCGTCTCTTCTTCCACGCCACAATGTGTCGCCGCTGTTATCCGTGCCAAAGGTGGAAGTACCGGCTAATAGGTAGATGGTCGTAGTGTTGTGGCTGATCAGCGACCAGGGCAGAGACAACAGCGCGACAGCACTCCGGCGCCGACTGGCAGCGAGCATCGCGTGGCCGACGCCCGCAACAGCGCGCCTACGCACTGGACACGTCTCTACACGGCCAGGCCGGCCGCTCAAACAACGGAGCAGCGACCGGCGGTGAACGAGCGTCCGCGCTGCCGCGGCCGTAAAGCGGCTGAGTTGTGCAGCAGTAAACACTATTTGTATGAAAATGTCGCCCCGGCCCGGCGACCCTCGCAGTCGTATTCCGGCGGCGGCGGCAGTTGGGCGCGACAACTTCATTAGGAGCGGAGGCAGCCGGCAGCGGGCAGCGGGCAGCGAGCAGCCCGACGCCACCGCCCGCTCGTAAATCAGCCGCGGCGTCGCCCGCGTCTGCGCCGCATTGTCCGGCCGCGCTAACAGGCCGCCGCCGCCGCAAGTCGTTAGCTCGCCTACCTCACTGGCTCCGCGCCCAGCGGGGTGATAACCGCGCGACACATCGCACCTCTGGGCCTCACCGCAAGCCCGCGTTCTCCGTACGCGTGCTTAGCGATAAAGCTATCAGCCGCCGCGTCGCCCGTTCAGCGAGGAGCGCACTGTGTTTCTGCCGTCATAGCGTGGGAAAAGCACGTTAGGGAGCCTGTAACCTCCCCCTCACTTATCGACCTTAATGACAGTGAAAAATTAAACCGCGTGTACCTAATGGAAATTTGGGAAAAGCAATCGTCACCGAGGTTAATTTGTCGGTAAAGAGGGAGGAAAGGGTTACATCTAAATGAAAGGAAAAATGCAAATAAAACTGGTGGAAATTAATTTTGAAAAGGGGTAAAGTTAATAAAGAAAGTAAATGTGCGGCCGTTACGTTAACAATCAACTAGCGGTAATTAGATATTTGAGATTTGGGGGAAATTACGGTCGCCAGTCCTAAGGACAATTACTATAGTAACTGAAAAAGAAACGTTATTACACATATAATTAGCACTACAAGCGTGGCAACTGAAGGTTGACAAGTGTAGTGTGAAAACTGAAAGTTTGTCAGAAGTAATAAATTTCGCTACACTCTGACTTAATTTAGCAAAAGAATTAATAAAACCGGAAAATCGAAAGTTAATTTAGTGACTGAAGTTAATAGTGAGCTTTCTTTCTGAAGCACATCGAAATTCAGTAAAATACGGTTAGTCTTGGACTACCTCAACAATCATTTCAAAAGCTACTTGAATGTACGCAATTTAGAAATAAGAGATTTAACTTTGAACTTGAATTAAATGATTCTGAACAATTCACAATAGTAAAATTTAGTACGTACCAAGCTGAGCTGCAGTCACAGGTAAGGTAAAATACAGTAACAAAACTCGCACTCTTAATTTGTGCTTGTGTAATCTAAATATTGTAGCCAGCTATGAATACTTTAACTGAACTTTGAAATTAAAGCAGCGAAATTGAATTATATTACTTTAATGCTGGCGTTGGAATTTCAACGACACTCGGGTTCATTTCGGAAAAGGAAGCGACCCTGCTTGGCAATGCAATTGGGACAATGAGCAACAAAGTTTCATGCTAAGTTGCTGTAATTTTGTGATGCAACAATTTTAAAAGTTTGAAAAGCTGAGGTCTGCCATTCAGTTCTAAAACTTTACGTGCTTCCAGTCTTCCTTGTTGGTTGATTGAAGGTTTGAAGCCGTCGATCGAGGAGGTGGCGACAGTCACTCATTGTCGGCCGTCGCTGTTGCAGAAGCTGGATGTTGGCGCGCCTTCTTCTCGACACGGTCACCAGACGAAACGGGCTCTTGATGTGCGCCAGCTAATGCTTCCCGTCCGCAACACCATGTCAGAAACTATCATAGTAAGTCGAGCGCAATTACATGCTGCCAAACGCCGAAAGCGCGGCAACTCGCGGGAGCTTCACACAACACACCTGCTCCACTCGCTACTCCCGCCAGACTCCCTCTGCCCGCGCTCCACGCAACAGAGTTAACACTACCAAAGATCCTACACACTTTGATTCTTCACACGACCTATCGATGTAATCGTTCGATAGCAGTTTTCCCTAGGCAAGACCCAGCGTAAAAATGCAAATAATATTTACGAAACAAACAAACATAAATGCATAAATATATATATACAAACAGTAAAACAATTACAATATATAAAGAGACAAAAATGTCATATCCTGAGGTAACAAAGCAAGGAGAAAAAATTATAGTACAATGGATGGAAATAGGAGGATATACATTTCCGGCGTTACAAGCCTCTCCGATCGTCCAGAGCAATACCTAGCATCTCAGGTATTCTGAACATGCCTTTCAAATGGTTCAAATGGCTCTGAGCACTATGGGACTTAACATCTATGCTCATCAGTCCCCTAGAACTTAGAACTACTTAAACCTAACTAACCTAAGGACAGCACACAACACCCAGCCATCACGAGGCAGAGAAAATCCCTGACCCCGCAGGGAATCGAACCCGGGAACCCGGGCGTGGGAAGCGAGAACGAACATGCCTTTAAAAGTAGACCAGTGACAGAGAAGAAAGCTACCTACGTCAAATGGCGCCATCTCTCTTCAGCAGAGATTCGCGAGACGGCATATTGGCTCTCAAAGAATGGTTCAAATGGCTCTAAGCAGTATGGGACTTAACATCAGAGGTCATAAGTCCCCATGACTTAGAACTACTTAAACCTAAGTAACCTAAGGACATCATACACGTCCATGCCCGAGGCAGGATTCGAATCTGCGACAGTAGCGGCAGCGTGGTTCCGGACTGAATCGCCTAGAACCGCTCGGTCATAGCGGCCGGCTATTGGCTTTCAGCTGAAGCTGATATCTACACTGAAGAGCTAAAGAAACTGGAATACACGCCTGATATCGTGTAGGGCCTCCGTGAGTTCGCAGAAGTGGCACAATACGACGGGGCATTGACTTGAATAATGTCTGAAGGAGTATTGGAGGAAACTAACACCATCAATCCTGCTGGACTCTACATAAACCGGTAAGAGTAAAGAGGGAGATGTCTTCTGAACTGTACTTTGCAAGGCATTCCAGATATGGTCAATAACGTTTATGTCTGGGAAGTTTAGTGGCCATCGGAAGTGTCTAAACTCAGAAGAATGTTGTTGATTGGCGACTCGATGGCGTGTTGTGTGCACCACAACCAAATAGTCGATAAAATTGGAAGGAAAGTCAGCATTGGCCGTATTTTGTTGTTTCGTTGTCAGCAAAATCGGTTTTCGGTCACTTAGTGACCATCCTCAGTGCTGTAATATACAATTAAAATTGATAGGCACTGGTATCAATCTATAACCGCAAGCTTAGAGGGATCACATAAGTTTATGTGATCACTCTAAGCTTGTGTTTATAGCCTCCAATTCTATCAAAGAATGTTCCTGGACCCACTCTGTAGCAATTCTGGAGGTTTGGGGTGTCGCATTGTCCTAGTGAAATTGACCAAGTCCGTCGGCATACACAATGGACATGAATGTATGCAGGTGATCAGACAGGATGCTAACGTGCGTGTCACCTGTCAGAGTCGTACCTAGTATCAAGGCTCCCATATCATTCAACTTGCACGCGCCTCACTCACACCATTACAGAGCCTCCACCAGCTTGAACACGCCCCTGCTGACCTGCAGGATCCATGGGTTCATGAGGTAGTCTCCATATCCGTACACGTCCATTTGCTCGGTACAATTTGAAACGAGACTCGTCCGACTAGGCAACATGTTTCCAGTCATCAAGAGTCCAATGTCGACACTGACGGGCCCAGGCGAGTCATAAAGCTTTCTGTCCTGTGGTCGTCAAGAGTACGCGAATGGGCCTTCAGCTACCAAAGCCCATATCGATGATGTTTCGTTCAATGTTCGCATGCTAACGCATTTTGATGACCCAGGATTGAAAATGCTCAAATGTGTATGAAATCTTATGAGACTTAATTGCTAAGGTCATCAGTCCCTAAGCTTACACACTACTTAATCTAAATTATCCTAGGGACAAACACACACACCCATGCCCGAGGGAGGACTCGAACCTCCGCCGGCACCAGCCACACAGTCCGTGAGTGCAGCGCCCTAGACCACTCGGCTAATCCCGCGCAGCCAAGGATTGAAATCTGCAGCAATCTGCGGAAGGTTGGCACTTCTGTCACGTTGAACGATTCTCTGCAGTTGTTGTTGATCCCGTTCTTGCAGGATCTTTTTCCGGCCGCATGGATGTCGGAGATTAGATGTTTTACCTGATTCCTGATATTCACAGTACACTCGTGAAATGATCGTACTGGAAAGTCGCCACTTCATCACTACCTCGGAGATGCTGTGTCCCATCGCTCGTGCGCCGTCTGTATCACCACGTTCAAACTCACTTAAATCCTGATAACCTGCCGTTGTAACAGCTGAAACCGATCTAACAACTGTGCCAGTCACTTGTCTTGCATAGGTGTTGGCGACCACAGCGCCTGTTCACATATCTCTGTATTTGAATACGCCTGCCTATACCAGTTTCTTTGGCGTTTCAGTGTATATATGCCGTTTCTATTAAGCATCAGCAAATAGAATATCTTTCTAAAAGCCGTTGTTACTTGTACGATTTGTTGTATTAACATTTCAGCAAACTTCATATTGATGGTCAAAGAATTATGTACGGTTAAAGCTTTCAGGAAATAGTAAGGTGTAAAGATTGGTCAAAATCCATTCGTGGTCGTTGGAGCGTGATCAATACCGGTACGGTAGCTCAGTGTGTTAGTTCAGAGGGCTCCCTGCCTTCTGTAATAAAAGAAAACTGAGCGAAGTATTCAACGATTTACTTGAAGGGGTGTCATGTGACCTCCGCCCAAACCAAATATCGAGAGACATTACAAAAAAATGAAGGAAACAAAAAAGTGTAGCAGAATTATATAATAACAGCTGATCTGTTGCTGGTTCGCATACCACTGAATCCAAATATTGTTTTTACTATCCTTCGCGTTTTTCAATCGATTTGGATACTTTCTTAGTAGTTTCATTGAACTATATTCTATAAAATTCTATGTTATGAAAATATAGCTTTGCTCTTTCTGAAGAGTGACTTTTTCGATTGGCTTTATGCACAACACAGCTTACACTACATGCAGTAAGATATTTTGCGTTTTCTTGGTTCAGGTTTTGCATTTCACATGTTATAAACGATTCGGCTACTGAATACGAACACTGACCAAGTAAAACTATTGTTGGGGATTTACTGAAAGTGAAAATGACGAAATAATTTTATCTTATGTGGAGAACTATTGTAAGTTTTTAACGCATTGTTTGTAATGGAACTTTTTTGAGCTGATGTCCATATTGACTGGACATGGTTCAAAAAATGGTTCAAATGGCTCGGAGCACTATGGGACTCAACATCTGTGGTCATAAGTCCCCTAGAACTTAGAACTACTTAAACCTAACTAACCTAAGGACATCACACACATCCATGCCCGAGGCAGGATTCGAACCTGCGACCGTAGCAGTCGCGCGGTTCCTGACTGAGCGCCTAGAAACGCTAGACCACCGCGGCCGGCGACTGGACATGGTAATTTCCACTTTGTCTTGCAACATGCCCATAATATTGAAGTTTTTGTTTATGTATACTACAGACAGAACAGCACGACTTGTATATGGACAAAGGAGGAAATGTGCGTTTTGATAGAGATAACGTAGGAATTTCATAAACAGTGTGATTTGTGAGTCAGATACAGCGACGACTGCCACTGGAGCGCACTGCTACCACGTTGAGGCACACGTAGCGTGTGCACAAATCGCAGCGTTCAGCGGAACGTTGAAATCGGCACGTTCGGTGTTGACGTTTGACGTTCGACAAAGCGGTCCGTGCGCCGACGGCTTCAGGCTGCCTCCAATGAGCAGAATAGTGACCACGTGACCTGCTTCTGTCGCCTGCACCGTGTTTCGCCACTCGTCAGCCATAGGGCTGTGATGTCGTGCACCGACACTGTTTACACACACAAATTTTATTTTTCCTTTTTGGCTTCGGTGTTATCTGAGTGGTGCAGTCAGGACGTTAACGGCCATTTGGATTTAGTCAGCTTGTTGGTCAACATTTATACCATAGGAGAGAGAGAGAGAGTAGCTCTCCTTGATTGCGATGGGTCTTCGGTTACAGCAGGTTAGTAATTTTCGTGGAGCTGGCAGGATTGATCTGCTGCAGTAGGGCCGGCCGCGGTGGTGTAGGGGTTCTAGGCACTTCAGTCCGGAACCGCGCGACTGCTACGGTGGCAGGTTCGAATCCTGCCTCGGGCATGGATGTGTGTGATGTCCTGAGGTTAGTTACATTTAAGTAGTTCTAAGTCCTAGGGGACTGATGACCACAGATGTTAAGTCCCATAGTGCTCAGAGCCATTTGAACCTTTTTTTTTTTTTTTTTTTTTTTTTTTGCTGCAGTAGGACTGATCTGCTGAAGTAGCAAGTTACCTCTGTTACATTTAGTCAGTTCGTTTATTGTTCTAACCAACACATTTGTTCATTGAGGTGACAGTCAAAAACCCATTAAGAGAAAGTCAGGTACTTTCAATAATCGCTAGATAGGACTTCTATTAGAAATGAGTGTTTTCATTGCCACTCTGTCTGCTAACTACTGGCTACTTGGCCTCAATCATAAATCATCAAATTCACTTTCAATCAAGGGCCATTTGCTCTATAGTACAAGAGAGAAGTCCAATCAGTAACTTGTGAAACGTCCCCTTAGAAAAATTAATGAATTACTGTGCTGATAAACCTCTTACGTTATTTGATTTTCAAACAGCTGAGCAGAACTTAACGTACTCAGATATTTCGCTCTTTACTTATTCCGATCAACATTAAACTGACACACAATATTTCTAGCGCAACGCAATCTGACTTTCAATAATCCCTACAAAAGAATGGCCCTGACTAACAATAACCTATACCTTTCATGAATCACTTACCTCACAAAAATCTTCCTTACTCGAACTACTGCAATACAGCGAGCGCCAATACTGCCAGCTAAATAAAAGATTGTAACTACTGAAGGCACTAACTACTGATAGGCATACTTAACAAAATAAAGGTTTTGATAGAGAACAAACAATGTATTGACCTTAATAGTGTTAAAAAAAATGGCTCAAATGGCTCTGAGGACTATGGGACATAACATATGTGGTCATCAGTCCCCTAGAACTTAGAACTACTTAAACCTAACTAACCTAAGGACTTCACACACACCCATGCCCGAGGCAGGATTCTAAACTGCGTCCGTAGCGGTCACGCGGTTCCAGACTGAAGCGCCTAGAACCGCACGGCCACACCTGCCGGCTTAATAGTGTTCAAACATTATATATATTTTCTTGAAGAAACAGTGTTGTCCTTCCAACGGAAAGACAGTGCTGACTCTTGACATGCAAACAGGTAATGGGCCACAACAGAGCATACCCACAACAGAGTCAGTCAAAGTTTTGAATAATATTGGTAGGTAGGTCATCACAGAGCGGACCACTGTAGTACTGTTAGAGATTATGGTATTGGTGGGCCACCAGAGGTGCAGACCCACTGCACTTTGAGGATATAATGGTATTGGTGGGCCATATAGTGCCATATATATATATATATATATATATATATATATATATATATATATATATATATATATATATATCATTTCATGACATCTAGTCTTACAAATTTACTCTTTCTGATGGACACACGTCCAGATCATCCGCTCTCGAAATTCTGCCATCTCTCTCCCCACATCCATCACTGCTGGCGGCTCATCTACAACTGCGCAGCACTATGCGCTGTTCACATCCAACTGCCCAACACTACAATGGCAAATATTCCAACAATGCAAACTAGCCACAGCCTGCACACAGCAAAGTCAGTGATTTTCTTAGAGAGCACTACGTGGCGTTACCAATATAAAAAGCTAAAGAGCCTACTTACATAGCCCCCATACTCCACACAAAAAATTTTAAAAATTGTTTTGGGCACTGGCCAATACATATTTGTTAAAAAAGTTTTATATTAACGCTAAAAAATATATCAAATGCACACACTTATTGATAAAATGTTGGTCAAAAGCAAAAATTTTCTCACAGTCCATAAAGACAGTCGTGATCATTCATCACAGTAGTAATTACATTGCACAAAGTATGATCAGTAAATGAAAATGCACACGTAAGTAGTGGATTTCCGTGCAGTCTTGAAGAAATAGTGTTGTCCTTCCAACGGAAAGACAGTGCTGACTCTTGACATGCAGACAGGTAATGGGCCACAACGGAGCATATCCACAGCAGAGTCAGTCGAAGTTTTGAAGAATATTGGTAGGTAGGTCATCACAGAGCAGACCACTGTAGTACTGTTAGAGATTATGGTATTGGTGGGCCACCAGAGGTGCAGACCCACTGCACTTTGAAGATATAATGGTATTGGTGGGCCATCATAGATGCAGACTCACTGTAGTGCTTGTAGAGACAGCCAGCAGCCATCTGCTGCGACTGTGCAGGTGCACAATCACCATCGAAGAGTCTTGTGGACAATATAGCAAGTCCATAAACTACCACTTGTGCACTCACAAAATTTTCGGAATTGTCCTTAGAACCAGCAATGCTGTTTACCAGTGCCTTGCTGAATTATTAACACACGTGCAAACACGAAAAGTCCCAACTTCTCACATATTGTGCATATACTATGACCAACAGAAACGTGTGCAATGAAATGTAACTTAACTTGAAGAACTGGTGTCCGAAATATGTTCCTCAGTGCTATTCAGCAGTTCATTTGAACCGGCAATATTCGCATTTTGAAAAGCAGAAAATGTGTCTTGACTTATTTGAGAAAACGGTGAGGATGCAAAACCTGATTCTACAGTATTTGCAAGATGGTGTCCGGTCATTTCGGATTCCTGAGGCGAGCTGTTGCACACTGATCCATCGCTAATGCTTCCCTGTTCACTAGCTGTTTCACTGTCTACACCATTATTTATTGCCTGGTCCATTTCCCTATGCACAGTTATGAAATTACTATTCTGAGTATTTGTTAATTCATTACACGGTGGCGCTAACACACTACTCTCGTCTTCACTGTCATTTCTCAACTTACTTTAGAGACTAATGTTACGTTTTTCACACGCCGTAATTGTCACAATATTTCACACGATAACACAGAAAAGCACAATTTGAAGAGCAAAAAGAGTAAACACATTAAAATAGCACTGAAAATAATATTCAGTTAATTGGAAACGCATTGTTATGTTCTGCTTTTTAATACCGATGTTATTTGATGTTCTTTTTTTAATTGCTGTGGCACCTTTGCTATTTTCATAAATTTTGCTTGTTAATAAACAGTCATAAATTTTCCTGTGATCAGTTGGCTCTTGCAATGAGCAAATACTGGTGAACTCCATAAGGGTAACAACCAGAAATTGTTTTCATATTAATGACACAGGAACCATTGTTTTTACTTGCTGACCGAATTAGGTCTACACTACCTTTTAAATAGGTGTCACAGATTGTGTTCTTTTTTTTTCTGTTTGAAATTGGTAGATTCTAAATATGTGTTGAAATTATTGTGTTTTAGCAAGTAGCTGGTGTCCTTTTGCCTTTACTTTTACACTTTTGGTTTAAGTAGGGTGTGAGAAGCCTGCTTGGGAATGTCCTAGCATGGCCAGAAAATTCCCTGCACAGTCTTTTACCGGAGCGTTGGGGTTATGAAAGGTCTCTGTTGGATTCCTTTCATGTTTAATTTCTTAAATCTGTTGCCATTTATGGAATAAATTCCTCTTCTAAATGTACTGTGGCGTTTCTGACTATCTGGGAGGAGACTGAGCAGGGGAACGTGTTACTTTTACACATAAACAAGAACGATCTGTCACACTACTACACTTTAAAGCACAGTTTATATGTAATTCTTATATGTAATTCATGTCACACAGTCTCATACGGAACCTACATCCGCTTTCTTTTATATACTGTAAATGATAAGATACTGTCATCCCCCTTCCCTTTTGTGTGAGAGGATGAATGAGCATATGTATTTCTAGTTGCATGCTTGAGGGTAGCAGACAAGGCTGTCTGCTAGAGAACAGTAGGACCAACGTCGGAACAGGTAGCTACGCTTCCTAAAAGCAAAGAGGTTTCTATCCTTAGTATGGTCCTGTCCGTCCGTTGTCATGTTGGTATAGGAAGCTGCCCCTCTGGCCACTTCCGTTGGTCTTTGTGAGCCACCCTCAGGAAGCACGCTCAGCAGTAGGGCAGTTGCAGTGTGGCCGTGGCGAGCGTCTGAAGTGGTAAGATCTCCGGCTAAGCGCGTGTCTGTTAAGTCCGTAGGACAATGGATTTCTTAAGTTCAGCCTAAATGAAAATTTAATCACTTTTATTTCGGGCTTAGGTCTAAAATATCCGATGTTATCTTAAATTGCAGCGCAATATAGTTCTCGTGTGAAGTTCAGATTATTTTCCGGTAGTTGCTTTGTTACTACTTTGTCAGAAAGTGGAACTACGTGTTGATCAGTAACTCTAACTAAGATCAATCTTAAATGCGAATGCTTGTGTGATTATAACGTCTCGTCTTGACTATATTTTCAATATAGCAACTTTTCTTTATGTTCAGCCCACGTGGGGTGTACTTTGCGAGACCACTACCACGTGCTTATATAACTGTTTGACCCATCAGGTTAATAGTAAGACGTTAGTAACCAGTTCAAGGTTTTTCTTTTGTCAATTGCTTTTCGATCTAATTTATTTTAATTATCAAAATTATTGTGGAGTTGTATGCTTTGTGTAAACCAAGTTGACCACGTGAACCATGTGGTGTAATCATCAAAGTAGCCCTCAGCTATTCTTTTTGCGAAGATTTCACAAAGAGTTAATATGAATTTAGTATACCAGTGTGTGGTAATTACATGACGGACAGGATTGTGGTATGAACGTAATTTCTTTGGGTAAAAACTGAATCTGTTGGTTGTGGTTAATTTCTTCTTGCTTATGTTTCAATGTTCTTCGTGTTTTATTTTATGAATGCAGTGTTGTATCCAGTCTCCCAATCTTGGCTCCATATTTCATGTGTCCCGTAAGATTACAATCTCACATTTTTTCAATCGTAAATAAGGCACCAGCTCAGTTATAACTCACGTATAATATGCTGAAATTTCAATGAACAATCTTAAAATAAATTTCCAAAAATAAACTGATTTCTTTCTTTTTATTTAGATTCTCCTTTATATATATATATATATATATATATATATATATATATATATATATATATATATATGTATATTACCGGTTTTGTATGACTATTAAAAGATTATCATTAATGTTAGTCTGCTTGGTAAACCTAGACTAAATATCTGATGAAACAGTTGCCCAGTAATCCACGGTTAACGTCCCCAGACAGATCACGGCTTTTAACCCACTTTCATTGTCAATTAGCACCGATTTCAGCATAACAAATTAAAGTTACAATATTACACATGGTGACCATGTTCTGTGATTCCGCTAGACTCTGGAATCTCTGAAACGTTAGATTGCGAGCGTGTTATAATCTTAATTTTTTTTCCTACAGCGCTCAAACAACTTCTGTGTTGTTTCCGAGCAGACTTTCAAAAGATTCACGGCGTTGTTGATCGGCGTTGCGTTGTTTGTCTTGTTTTGTTTTTTATACTTGTGTGTTTTATATGTCTGTGTGTTTTTTATTCTCGCTTGTAAATTCCACTGTTTTGATCTAAGATAAAAATTTGTTTTGCGTGTGAAAAAGTGCGTACTAGGTTGGGTATCTTTCGTGTGACTGTCGTAATTTTTGTGGGACACATTTATTTTGATTAGTGTGTCGCATACCGGTTATAAATTGCACTAATGCAGACACGTAACCAAACTAAAAGTAAGCGGTCCGACAACCTAAGCAACATGGACCAAGGGGATAATTTAATTTCGAATGTTAACGCGTCGGGCGGTTCCGAAAATGCAATGGGGAATACTTCAGACGAAATGCAAGACAGGACGAACGGGCTCACATCAGAGCCACAAATTAATTTGCCTTCAACTAACCAAATTGATTTGGCAGAACTCATGAAAGCCTTATTGCAACAAAATAAAGAATCATTTGAAAAATCGTTCCGAGAACAAAAAGAATCATCAGAAAAATCGATCCGAGAACAAAAAGAATCATCCGAAAAATCGATCCGCGAGCTAGGCGAACAAATGACGCATAAATCTGAAAAATCGATCCGCGAGCTAGGCGAACAAATAGACGAAAAACTAATCCAGCAGACAAATAAAGTCGACAAGTCGATGCAGAGAGTGTCCGATGATATCTCACAAAGAATAAACAATCTGGCAAGTGAGATAAAAAGTGATATTATGAAAGAATTAGGCCGTACATTTGAACAAATCGATGATCGTCTGCAAGCTTTAGAACAGAGCAAGCGGAGGGGCGATACCGAATCTAAAGAAAGCGAAGAACGGCTACTTAGGAATTTACAAGAGCTGAGGGAAGAATGCCAAAGGGAACACCAGCAGTTACTCTCGAGGGTCCAAGAGGCGGAAACGCATTGTCCCACGTCCGTTAGCAACACAATAGCGGACAACAGTTTAGCGATCCACGCGTTGGAACAGCAAATAGAACAATTGAAGCAGACTGGGGCGGAGGACAAGAGACAAATTGATGATAAGACTGCGGCATTAGCGGACACTGTAGGCACGATGAAGCTGACGGAAAGCGAGAACAATACTACACCGGTAGCAGCCGCAGAGACAAGAAGTGCGTTCGCTTCTTAGATTTCAGAAGGGACAGTTTGAAGTGAACAGACAACACAAAGCTGTAACAGGCGAATTACAAGAACGCGTGGCGCATCTGGAAAACCGCATGGCGTGTGAATCCGAACTCGCCAATAGCACTAAAAAATAGCCGTACGAACAGTGCAGAGAGGGACTCCGGCCACGAGGGAGATTTTGACGACAGGGAAGAATGTAATTTGAGGGGCAGACATGAGAATAATAGAAACATTCAAGGGCCTCGCCAGGAGGAAATGCGGGGATTTGATTTCAAACATTTCCTTACGGTGAGAAAGTTTGAGATATTCCGAAATTCGCAAAAAGGAATACATCCACGAGCATGGCTCGAGCAATTTGAGTTCTGTCTTCGTCCCGACTGGGCAAGTTCACATAAGATAGAATATATGTGTGGCAAAGTCAGTGATTTTCATACAGAGCGCTACGTGGCGTTACCAATATAAAAACCAAAACAGCCTACGTACATTTGTTCCTGCTGTTCAATCAAATTCTTCTAAATTAATTCTTTGAGATGGAGACCTGCAGTCTCTGTTCGACTCTATTACAATGAATACTGAAAACTGCTACTTAGCTTGCAGCTGCCGTGTCTCCACAAGTCTAACACCGTCTCATTGTAGGTGAAGTATGTATTGCTCCATCAGGTGGTGCTGAGGAGCGTCGAGGCACTCCGACTGCTAGGATTAATCGGTGAATCTTTACCCCCTCTAATCTGCCACCCTCTGTGCTTTTATTCCGTTTTACATTCATTCTGGGTGCACACAACCCTCTGAAATATCTGTCAGGAATATTCCCTTGGCAGTTTTCCTCGACATGTGATCGTCTTAATATTTGACTATCATTCTATCTTCCACTATAAATTACTCCAGTAAGTGCATTGGAAAGTTACCGCAGTCGGCTGTGACCTCAACCACCTTTATCTCAACCCGTTTATCACCTGTTTGTTCTATGTGCCTGAAAGCCTGTGTACACTTCTAGTTATGATCTAACACTTAATTAAAATGATTAACGTTTTCTGATCTGTCATGTAATTAAAATTATTAACATTTTCTACAGTCATGGCAATTGCGTATCATACATATTCGTTACTGAGTAATGAATATTCCGTACGATTTGAAGTACCATTTCGTTACTGACCGAGACATATTGCTACACAGATGTCTTCCTCCTCTACCATAGTTCGCACCCGGCTCAGAGCGAATCGGTGATTTTCATAATATTCCAAATAGTTATCCCCAGTGAATACGAAAAAGTTTTGTTACTTATCTTCTTCATTGCACAATTTGTGCAGACTCAATCGCTTTTTTTTCTTCCGAGTTCTCAATAGAGTAAGTCGTACTGAAATGGTGTATAGAATATACACTGTCCAATCAGAATTGTATGGACAGTTCATTGAACCCACTGCCAGGCACTTTATTGTGAATAGCAGAGTAATCACGTAGATATAGATGTAGACACCTACTGGTAGACATTAATATTGAGTGTTTCGACCCTTCGGCTTTATGAAGTCTTGAACTCTGCTGTGGGCACTTTCAGTGAGGTGTCTGTCTGTCAAGGAATCAAAAATGGTTCAAATGGCTCAGATCACTATGGGACTTAACTTCTGAGGTCACCAGTCCCCTAGAACTTAGAACTACTTAAACCTAACTAACCTAAGGACATCACAAACATCCATGCCCGAGGCAGGATTCGAACCTGCGGCCGTAGCGGTCGCGCGGTTCCAGACTGTAGCCCCTAGAACCGCTCGGCCATCCGGCCGGCGTGAAGGAATCACATTACATTCTTCCTCAAGAGTCGAAACAGTAGGAGAGAGTGGTGTAGGATGCTGGCGTCTGGAGCGAAGTTGATGATCTATGTCATTCCCAATGTGTTCCTTTAGGTTCATCTCAGGACCCTAGGTAAGCCAGGGCATTTGAAGAATGTTATTGTAAAGAAACCATGACCCCTTTATTGCTTGCTTTATGACAGAATGCGCCCTCATGCCGGTACAATCATCAGTTCTGCACTGTTTGTCAACTGCAGTCAGTACAGAATCCTGTAAAATGTGTTTATACATGTCGTATCACGTATCAATAGCACCTCACGGACGTCAAAGTTGGCAACGCAACTGCAAGTTTCCATCTGGTACCGACAGCAGTCGCGCGGGATCTGGTGGACCCAATTGTGATCGCACACTAAGCCATGCCTCCAGTGTCTCGTACCACGAGTGCCCTCTGGCGCAAGGATACAGGACGCCTGGCGGCAGGGACACGGCCCACTTGTATTTGCATCCTCTGCAGTATGAGACGTTCCGCAGACACCACCTAACTGCAGCTCCGACACAATTGTTCATGCTTAGTTCAGAAAGAAGAATTGAGAACACTCTTACTGAAGGTGAAAGACGAAAGTGAAAAGGCCAGTCTTATGCTGAATGTGAAGAAAACGAAAATTATGGCAACTACACCTACCAATTCGTGGGATATAGCAGGAGAAACCATGGAGGTAGTGACCACATTCAGTTATCTCGGTTCCCAGATCTCTGCTGACGGCGACTGCAGCCATGAAATCCGGAGACGCCTGTTGCTCGGTAGGCAGGCGATGTCAAACCTTGACAAGGTTATAAGGTCCAGAGATATAACACTAGCAACAAAGATCCGTATTGTGAGGGCTATGGTCTTTCCAGTTGTGATGTATGAATGTGAGACCTGGACCATTAGAAAGGCTGAACGGCGAAAAATTGACTCCTTCGAATTGTGGTGTTGGAGGAAACTTCTTAGAGTTCCATGGACTCCAAAGAGAACCAACAGATCAATATTGGAGCAAATTAAACCAGATTTCTCCCTAGAAGGTCTAATGTTAAAACAAAAGCTGACCTACTTTGGACACACAATGCGAAGGCATGCCTCGCTGGAAAAAACATCAATGCTGGGGAAGATTGAAGGAACTAGAAGAAGAGGACGTCAGAGGATGAGATGGATCGATGGCATCACAGAAACAATGTGTTCCAACCTGGAAGGTCTACGGGAGAAAGTGCAAGACAGGAAAAAGTGGCGTGATTTGGTTCATGGGGTCACGAAGAGTCGGAACCGACTAAACGAATAGAGAGAGAGAGAGAGAGAGAGAGAGTTCAGAAAGCCTCATCCTTTTTGACTCTGAGAAATGCACTCTATTTTCTCCAGTATTATTTCTAATGAGTCTTCCTACACTTGGAAAATATCAATTAAGCATATCTTCTGTTTAGTATGTTAACTTGTTCGCTGCGCGCTTCTGCTTCCGTCCAGATTTCCTATATTGCCGCACCACTCTGTACCCCACCTCGGCTGACCTTTGTCTACGAAGTCGTAAACAATAATACACATTCACATTTAGCGTTTTCTTAAGCGCGATAAGAGCACCACACCCTAATCATGAAAACTACTCGCATTAATTTTAAATTAACAACAGCCTCAGTTGCAATGTTTACCTTCTTCAGAATAAAAGCAACTATGATTTGTCCATAATGGACAACGTCAAAAACTAAAAACTATAATGTAGTAATACATCGTCATATTTCAATAACTTCTGTGGGAAACAATCGGCCCCACTTCGCGACCGCAGTACGGTAGCAACGGATGCTGTACTGGAACTGGCTATAGCCTCGAGAGCGCATGCGCGATTGTGTGTCATGCGCACTTGTTGACACTGGTACCAACATGTACTCCTAAACTTGAAATTTTATGAATAACCAGGTGTGGCTAACTAAATTGACGTATACTTTATCCTGTAAGGAACAAAGACATATCGACTGCCTTAACATTTATAATAATTTGTTTGACGTCAAAAGTGAAGGGAGCAATGCGTTTACTATTTTAAGCCAACCTAGCATATTCGGGCAATCATCCAACTTGACCACATGAGGATAACTACGGGTCTGAAATACCAGATAATCCCAGCTATTCAGCAAACGGGAGTGCTGAAAACATGTTGGCAAGGGTATAGTGATTACTCCCTAAAATTATGGCGGATGGAATAACGGTTGAAAACCTTCAAAAAAGTTTTTGTTTCGCATCTGCAGCTGGTCGTTAAGAAGGTTATTTTATTCATATAGTAAGTGTTTAAAAATTTGCATTTCTTCCAAAATATCCAACCTCGCACCCTTCACTTATATTGGAAGAAATGCAAAAAAATTAAACATTTACTGTATTTATACAGTTGCTGACAGGGCTACGAAATGTTGGAAATATTACTACTCACATTACATGACACCACCTCCTACATAACACACTGCTATCATTGGATCATGATGACAGGTAACATTCTGCAGGCCTTCACCAAAGCCCAACCCTTCATTGGGTTCCTACAGGCTATAGACTAATTCATCACTCCTAATTAATCGTTTTCTGTCATCCAGTGCCCAATGGGACCGGTCTTGCACCACCTGAAGCGTCGCTTAGCATTAGAGGAGCTGCTGGACCTCTTGACCCTTTCAAATCCCTACACACAGTCACTGCGCTAGATGAATTGCTGGTTGCATTTCGGAACTCACAACTGCTTCCTTCCTCTGGTTTCATGCGACAATTTAGAACCACCCCCCGCGATGCTCGAAGGTCCCTGTGTACCAGTAAATAAGGTGTGTCTGGTCTTGTTTGGCTATGTTGTTCCTTCACATTTCATAATCACATCACCAACAATCGATCTGGGCGCTCTAGAAAAGTCGAAATGTCGGTGAGTTGTTGTGGTAACATCCAGTGGCTACTAGTCCATCCTGGAAGCCACAGAGCTTCTGAGATTCTCCCATTTTCTTATTACTGCTTCTCCACTATTATACTGGCGAGCCACCTCGCATGACACTTAGTGGTAAATTCCGCATTACATACAGGCGTCCAAGTTTTTTACCCCATGTTTTAGTGTCAGTCACCATGTTTTCTTGTTTGCGTGGACTTAGTGCAAGTCGCAATGTAGTCGGCAGTATACGTAGTATTGAGATTCTTTACTCGCAAGAAGATCTCGAACGAGCAATATATGGAGTGAGCGACTTCTACGGGAACTGTAAGTCTCCAGCATCATATACCATGATGCAAAACGTAAAGACGGAAGTGACTTTTGTATGATTTGCCACTGACAAATTACATACCTCGATTGAACTTGAGCAATACATAGTAAGGAGTGGTACTATACACTACACAAAGTAATTGAAAGAAATACATAAGAAGACTAACAGAAATAACACTTTCATTCATATGTAATATTTACTCCCAGGTCACAGCCATTTATAATGGTACCATGGGTATTACAAAAGACGGCACACAGTTCTTATTAGAGAGTGTGATCACCACGGGCGGCAATGGATGCTCTGCAACATGCTGACATGTTGGCCATAAGGTTGGTAAAGATTCTACATCTACATCTACATCTACATCCATACTCCGCAAGCCACCTGACGGTGTGTGGCGGAGGGTACCTTGAGTACCTCTATCGGTTCTCCCTTCTATTCCTTTCTCGTATTGTTCGTGGAAAGAAGGATTGTCGGTATGCCTATGTGTGGGCTCTAATCTCTCTGATTTTATCCTCATGGTCTCTTCGTGAGATATACGTAGGAGGGAGCAATATACTGTTTGACTCTTCGGTGAAGGTATGTTCTCGAAACTTTAACAAAAGCCCGTACCAAGCTACTGAGCGTCTCTCCTGCAGAGTCTTCCACTGGAGTTTATCTATCATCTCCGTAACGCTTTCGCGATTACTAAATGATCCTGTAACGAAGCGCGCTGCTCTCCGTTGGATCTTCTCTATCTCTTCTACCAACCCTATCTGCTACGGATCCCACACTGTTGAGCAGTATTCAAGCAGTGGGCGAACGAGTGCACTGTAACCTACTTCCTCTGTTTTCGGATTGCATTTCCTTAGGCTTCTTCCAATGAATCTCAGTCTGGCATCATTGTCCGCAGCTCGTGGTCGTGAAGTAGCGTTCTCGCTTCCCACGCCCGGGTTCCCGGGTTCGATTCCCGGCGGGGTCAGGGATTTTCTCTGCCTCGTGATGACTGGGTGTTGTGTGATGTCCTTAGGTTAGTTAGGTTTAAGTGTTTCTAAGTTCTAGGGGACTGATGGCCATAGATGTTAAGTCCCATAGTGCTCAGAGCCATTTGAACCATTTCAGTCTGGCATCTGCTTTACCGAACATTAATTTTATATGGTCATTCCATTTTAAATCACTCCTAATGCCTACTCCCAGATAATTTATGGAATTAACTGCTTCCTGTTGCTGACCAGCTATATTGTAGCTAAATGATAAGGGATCTTTCTTTCTATGTATTCGCAGCACATTACACTTGTCTACATTGTGATTCAATTTCCATTCCCTGCACCATGCGTCAATTCGCTGCAGATCCTCCTGTATTTCAGTACAATTTTCCATTGTTACAACCTCTCGATACACGACAGCATCATCTGCAGAATGTCTCAGTGTACTTCCGATGTTATCTACAAGGTCGTTTACGTATGTTGTGAATAGCAACGGTCCTATGACACTCCCCTGCGGCAACCTGAAATCACTCTTACTTCGGAAGACTTCTCTCCATTAAGAATGACATGCTGCGTTCTGTTACCAAGGAACTCTTCAATCCAATCACACAATTGGTCTGATAGTCCATATGCTCTTATTTTGTTCATTAAACGACTGTGGGGAACTGTATCGAACGCCTTGCGGAAGTCAAGAAACACGGCATCTACCTGGGAACCCGTGTCTATGGCTCTCTGAGTCTCGTGGACGAATAGCGCGAGCTGGGTTTCACATGACCGTCTTTTTCGAAACCCATGCTGATTCCTACAGAGTAGATTTCTAGTCTCCAGAAAACTCATTATACTCGAACATAATACGTGTTCCAAAATTCTAGAACTGATCGACGTTAGAGATATAAGTCTATAGTTCTGCACGTCTGTTCGATGTCCTTTCTTGAAAACGGGGATGACCTGTTCCCTTTTCCAATCTTTTGGAACGCTACGCTCTTCTAGAGACCTACGGTACACCGTTGCAAGAAGGGGGGCAAGTTCCTTCTCGTACTCGGTGTAAAATCGAACTGGTATCCCATCAGGCCCAGCGGCCTTTCCTATTTTGAGCGATTTTATTTGTTTCTCTATCCCTCTGTTGTCTATTTCGATATCTACCATTTTGTCATCTGTGCGAAAATCTAGAGAAGGAACTACAGTGCAGTCTTCCTCTGGGAATCAGCTTTGGAAAACAACCGGTAGGCCGTTCCATTCCTCCACCATCACAGTTGATAACTGCTGCAAGGCTGTTGGTGCATTTGGACGTGATGCAATATACACTCCTGGAAATTGAAATAAGAACACCGTGAATTCATTGTCCCAGGGAGGGGAAACTTTATTGACACATTCCTGGGGTCAGATACATCACATGATCACACTGACAGAACCACAGGCACATAGACACAGGCAACAGAGCATGCACAATGTCGGCACTAGTACAGTGTATATCCACCTTTCGCAGCAATGCAGGCTGCTATCCTCCCATGGAGACGATCGTAGAGATGCTGGATGTAGTCCTGTGGAACGGCTTGCCAAGCCATTTCCACCTGGTGCCTCAGTTGGACCAGCGTTCGTGCTGGACGTGCAGACCGCGTGAGACGACGCTTCATCCAGTCCCAAACATGCTCAATGGGGGACAGATCCGGAGATCTTGCTGGCCAGGGTAGTTGACTTACACCTTCTAGAGCACGTTGGGTGGCACGGGATACATGCGGACGTGCATTGTCCTGTTGGAACAGCAAGTTCCCTTGCCGGTCTAGGAATGGTAGAACGATGGGTTCGATGACGGTTTGGATGTACCGTGCACTATTCAGTGTCCCCTCGACGATCACCAGTGGTGTACGGCCAGTGTAGGAGATCGCTCCCCACACCATGATGCCGGGTGTTGGTCCTGTGTGCCTCGGTCGTATGCAGTCCTGATTGTGGCGCTCACCTGCACGGCGCCAAACACGCATACGACCATCATTGGCACCAAGGCAGAAACGACTCTCATCGCTGAAGACGACACGTCTCCATTCGTCCCTCCATTCACGCCTGTCGCGACACCACTGGAGGCGGGCTGCACGATGTTGGGGCGTGAGCGGAAGACGGCCTAACGGTGTGCGGGACCGTAGCCCAGCTTCATGGAGACGGTTGCGAATGGTCCTCGCCGATACCCCAGGAGCAACAGTGTCCCTAATTTGCTGGGAAGTGGCGGTGCGGTCCCCTACGGCACTGCGTAGGATCCTACGGTCTTGGCGTGCATCCGTGCGTCGCTGCGGTCCGGTCCCAGGTCGACGGGCACGTGCACCTTCCGCCGACCACTGGCGACAACATCGTTGTACTGTGGAGACCTCACGCCCCACGTGTTGAGCAATTCGGCGGTACGTCCACCCGGCCTCCCGCATGCCCACTATACGCCCTCGCTCAAAGTCCGTCAACTGCACATACGGTTCACGTCCACGCTGTCGCGGCATGCTACCAGTGTTAAAGACTGCGATGGAGCTCCGTATGTCACGGCAAACTGGCTGACACTGACGGCGGCGGTGCACAAATGCTGCGCAGCTAGCGCCATTCGACGGCCAACACCGCGGTTCCTGGTGTGTCCGCTGTGCCGTGCGTGTGATCATTGCTTGTACAGCCCTCTCGCAGTGTCCGGAGCAAGTATGGTGGGTCTGACACACCGGTGTCAATGTGTTCTTTTTTCCATTTCCAGGAGTGTATGTCCCCAACGCATCCCACAGGTGCTTGCTTGGATTTAAGACCGGGGATACAGGCAGGCCTGTCATTTACCGAACATGATCTCGTTCCAGGAGCTCCGCCATTAGCTCTGTTAGATGTTTTTAGGACCAAATGCACCTCTCAAAAGACGCGCATGAGAAAGGAGTCCTGAGACGTGGGACACAAGCTCAAGGATACTTCAACTGAATAAAGACAAGACAATAATTACCAATGAAACACAAACTCTGGCTTGTAATTTCCAACGGATTTTATTCAACAGTTGCATGAAAACAGCAAACTGCTGTTACCCCAGAATAATATACATAATTGCCCAAGAAATCGAAACGTTACTAAACAGACAAAATGTCTGCGGGCGTCAAAGCCCACCCCAGACAATAAATAATTTTAAAACCTTGTTCTTCTTGTCTTCTCCTCAGCGATCACAGGCCCTGTAGACCACGCGCTGCGTCAGCAGTCTGCTTCCACCGCCTTCTATCTCTCGCAGCCTCTCTCTACCCTGCGGAAAATCCTAATGCTGCGATGTCCTTTTCTGTGTCATCTTTCCACCTTGTACGAGGTCGGCCCTATGGTCTTGTTGCCTGGAGAGGTCCTTCAAATGCTTTTTTGGTGATTCCGTTGTTTTCCATTCTAGCTTTACATAAATCTTAAGAACCATACAAACAATAAATGGTTTATTGAGAAAACCTCCCACATAAACAGGACACCTTTTAAGATATAACAGCAGAAAGAACTCACAGTATCACTTTCTGAATAAGATGTCAAAAGCCCAGTACAATGAAAGGCATCTTTCACGTATTACAAGCCGCGTGTGATTAGCCGAGCGGTCTGAGGCGCTGCAGTCATGGACTGTGAGGCTGGTCCCGGCGGAGTTTCGAGTCCTCCCTCGGGCATGGGTGTGTGTGTTTGTCCTTAGGTTAATTTAGGTTAAGTAGTGTGTAAGCTTAGGGACTGATGACCTCAGCAGTTAAGTCCCATAAGATTTCAAACACACGCACAGGTATTACAAAATTTCAGTGACAAGTAATGGCACTTCAGGGGTGTGCGGAAACTACAACTCGGATGGAGCCTGAATGAAAGCTGAAAGAAACGCTGAAGAAGGAAAGGAGGATGCCTCGGCGTCAAGAGGAACAAATAATAAAATACTCAACTTAAATTCGCCGAAGAACTGGAGCCTAATGATAAACACAGCGACCGCTCTGTCGGGCAGAATTCAAACTGGCCGCCGCCAAGGCGTCGTCCCCCTGTTAAACGACCAGCTACAGGGGACGACGCGGACCGCTGATTATACCACTGAAACAACAACATAAAACCACACAGCAACAAATCAGTTCAAATGGTTGAAATGGCTCTGAGCACTATGGGATTTGATTTCTGAGGTCATCAGTCCCCTAGAACTTAGAACTACTTAAACTTAACTAAGCTAAGGACATCACACACATCCATGGCCGAGGCAGGATTCGAACCTGCGACCGTAGCGGTTGCACGGTTCCAGACTATAACGCCTAGAATCGCTCGGCCACCCCTGCCGGCCAACTGGTCAGTATCCAGAATAACACAATTCTTAAAACATTCGAAAAAATTCAAAAAAGGAATACGGCCACATGGGATCCACAAGACATTCACATTCATAAATAACCACTTTAAATATCTGCGCTACTTTGTCATTCAAATATACATATATACAGCAGGACTTTAACCTGAATAAGTCCCACCGTTCGGCTTTATACCGTGTCCGGTTGCAGGCTGATACATTCAAAAGCCGCTTTTACACGTTCACGTCATTTAGCAGCACATACGAGAGCCACCGCCCTCTCACTAGGCACAGTACACACTCGGCGACCGCACGCACGTCTCCATCCGCAGCCTCACTGCCCACGTGACAGAAAGAGGCAGAGGATGCGCAAAGAGCGACCGCCGTCAACCAGACTGCACACCGGATCGCCAACCAACCGACCTAATACCAGCCCTCTTCCCACAGCGTCGTGCGCTTAAATAGCCGAAAAGCGATGCAGAATTGATAGCAGAAATCTTAAATGAATACAGAGAAGCGACTGGCGCCAACGGCGCCACGTATCAAGTACAGTGTCACAATAACACTGATCGGCAAGTGTCCCATGTTCAAAGAGTTTGGAGGTCAGCACCCACATGCAACATTGTGCCTCCCCACCCTATAACATCTAGACCACCAAACCGATAACGTTCGGCAATGGTTCCTGGGTTCATCCCGTATTCCCAGCTCTCGAAATATGCGGCTGCGTCTTTAATTATGTCGAAAATTATCGTTTTTGAAATGCTGTAGCTTGCAAGGAGCTGGGAGTGCTAGGCTGCTAGGTTAGAAAAATATTTGAACCAGAAAAGACAATTTATTTGTAAATATGGTACTGCAAATATTTATGTATTTTCTTAGGACATCTCTAGTAATTCTGAAAACTTCAATAAATGCAAACAAATCAACAGTAAAATTTTTGGATTAGAATTTTAAAAATTTAACTGAAGGTAGAAAACTATTAAGCTTCAGCTAAACCCAGTGGTTCTGTTTCAGCATAGATTAACAAGCGCAACATTAGCTAAAACAGAGAAAATAACATTTCCCTTAGCAGATGTTGCATATTAACAAACTAACATGGATGGACATTTACTTTTCAGCTCAGAGTAGGCATTAAACCACTGTTAAGGACATCCATAAAACATATGGACAACGAAAAGAGGAGTACAAATAAATTTAAAAAACACAGTGTCCAGCTGCCTGCAAAATATATTAAGCCTATGTACCCAAGACAGCCCAAATAAAATTCCCAAATTACGAATCTGACTCAAACCCAATAAAAAGGAATACTTGTAACATGACCAGAGAGCTCCTCAGCAGTGTATATATTAAAATGTAGAAATATAATTTGAACCAAAATGCTTACCCCGCTTCAATTACAACAAGAAAACTGAACCTGCCTTTATGCTGAGTACAAAAAATCGTTCAAATGGCTCTAAGTTCAAAATGGTTCAAATGCTTCTAAGCACTATGGGACTTAACATCTGAGGTCATCAGTCCCCTAGACTTAGAACTACTTAATCCTAACTAACCTAAGGACATCACACACATCCATGCCCGAGGCAAGAGTCGAACCTGCGACCGCAGCAGCAGCGTGGTTCCGGACTGAAGCGCCTAGAACCGCTCGGCTCCATCGGCCGGCTGCTGAGTACACATTACAGGTCTAGTAGATAGCATCCATGAACCATTCATAGAGCAGAAAAGCAACAGACAGAAATAAGTTACTGTAAGTACTGGTAAAAGCCTCTTAGCAAAACTGGGGGTAAACTGAAGCATAAAATATGTTGTGTATGACTTCCTATGCAACAGTAAGGAGAGATGGACTACAGACTGGTGTGGCAACAGTCGCCATAGGAAAGCAGGAGAGGAGCCGATATGATTAGCGAGCAAGTTAACAAAGTAAACAGAAGATTTACTTAACTTGTACTTCTCCAAGTGTACGAATAACGTAGCAAAAAACAGAATCCAGCTATATAATCTGAGCAAGGGTGACGCTCCCTGCACTACAGCACAAACGACGGTGTCAGAGTCGCGACTAGTTTGTGTCTGCATGGCATCACGTAGTGCAGACGCTCAGAGTACTTGTGGGATATGTGACTGCTTCTGGCCACCCCATATCACAGCGGCAGAGAACGCTCGTGGTACGAAGCCGCTGTAGGTGTGGTGGCCCATTGGGCGTGGTCCCGTACGTGATGCCGCAAAACACACAGCCTAAAAACCCCACTCCACAGCTGATTACTCCAAACTGCTTCTCGTAACATGTTAAGATTCTCACCAAGGAAGTCCGTAAGGGTCAGCCTTTCCACTTTGCCTGCTATTTCCGTAGATACCAAACAGCAGACGTAATACCAAGGCCATCTCTCACCACATTCGGAATTTGTTTCTGAGGCACGTAGAATTGCTGATTGGCAGTGCAGACTTTCGCTTAAAGCGCTACACAATTCCGAGAGTTGCTCGCAGCATCCCTACAACCAGCCAC
Source organism: Schistocerca cancellata (assembly GCF_023864275.1). Classification (NCBI taxonomy): domain Eukaryota; kingdom Metazoa; phylum Arthropoda; class Insecta; order Orthoptera; family Acrididae; genus Schistocerca; species Schistocerca cancellata. The sequence goes on along the minus strand of NC_064633.1, from coordinate 484,525,231 downwards.
TGCTGTTGGATGATCGTCTTGCTGCTATCGCTCGGTAACAACTTGTAACCGACCTCTTACTAATCTGCCTTTCCTGCTTGTGATATAAAATATGACCGTGAATTGCGTGTAATCCTAATGGATTTTTTCTAATTGGATAAGGCTATCTTTACCGAAAAAGTTATACCGATAAGTAGGAGGAAAGTGTACAACCGACCCTTCTGATGGAAAGTCTTCTAAAAATAAAAAGTAATTAAACCGAACAGGGCTATAATTTGGAAAATGAAAATTATTTTGTGAATTCACTCACGAACAACACTGGACAGAAAAGGAGTACCACTGGTCATGAATCCAAAAGTTACACCAATGAACGAAAAGGAAATAATTAACAGTCGCCATCCACTGAGGTAATTTACATCCAAAATCCTGTACAAGATGATAGGAAAGAAAAACATCTATTATAAACACTGGCATGGGAACTGAAGGTCGTCACGTTTTTTGACACTAATTTTAAGTGAGTATGTAATGATAAAGAAAACTGAGAAGTCACTCTTACCCTATGTTTGGCGTTAAATTTTGAAAAAGGCAGTCGAGTAATGATTTGAAAATATGTAATTAAACTGTATGTTAGTATTGAACTTCGTTACGTGAACAATGACTTTCAGTGACCTCGACATAACGTCATCAAAGAAATCTAGAAAAAAACAAGTGTTTTTTACTTGCCGTTATTTATTTTGCAAATTGGATTTCATATTATTGTCTGAACAACTGAGCCTTTTTTCACTGACTTGAACAGAATTAAAACGCTCGCTAGAATACGTACCAAACCAAACAGCCATGTGCTTCAAGTTATATGCAAAATAAATAAAACTTCCGCCCTCTTAATTTGTGCATTTCTTTAAATTTGAGTTTGTTCCAGTTATTGATTCTCAAACTTGAAAAATGAAATTGCTTTACTTTAGTCATATACTGAAACCTCTGTTGTACAACAGTTAATTGAAAGTAGACTGAGGCTAAAGTTCTTAAAAGTGAAATTATTCATTAATAAACTGGCTGTAGCTATTCAATTTTTTTTCTTATGACACTCAGTGGTTCATGGTGTGGGTTCTTGTAGTCATGTCCTAGTTCATGAACCACGGGCAACGTATGAGTGGCCAAGTAAGTAGTCCCGACCGTCGGGATACCAGTTACTTTGGAATAAGGCTGGGCATCTCGGACATATTCTGAGTCGTGGTCACCGTTGTGCTCATACGGCAAAGACTACCAAATCCACCGGTTAGTCCCTCAGCCGTTAGGGGTAAAACCCAATGGGACTCGGGGCAAGTAAGGCTAGCAACCTCTTCCCTGGTACTTTAAATATGATGCTGGCAACAATCAGAGCAAAATGCCTCGGACCTTTGGGGGTGACGGAGTCCCACCTCTAACTGACAAACCAGGGACTCCTAAGATACGACTTGGCAAACAAATGGTAATGAGATGGGGAGCTATTAATATCAATGGGGGCTACTCTGGGAAGGAGCTAGAGCTGGCAGAGGTTGCAAGCAAGATGGGGCTGGACGTTTTAGCTGTTAGTGACATTCGGGTAAGGGGTGAGAAAGAAGAGGAAGTGGGAGAATACAAGGTCTACCTGTCAGGGGTCAAAGCAGGAATAGCACAATGGGGTGTAGGGCTTTACATCAGGAAAGAAATGGAACCCAGCGTAGTTGCAATAAGGTATGTAAACGAACGACTGATGTCGATAGATTTGACAGTGTCTAGCAAGAAAATTAGGATTGTGTCAGTATATTCGCATTGTGAAAGGACAGATCAAGATAAGATAGATAGTTTTTATGAGGCACTCAGTGATGTAGTTGTTAGAGTAAAGGACAAGGACAGTGTTCGGCTCATGGGTGATTTTAACGCCAGGATTGGAAATCGAACAGAAGGGTATGAAAAGGTTATGGGTAAATTTGGAGAGGATATGGAGGCCAGCAGGAACGGGAAACAACTCTTGGATTTCTGTGCCAGTATGGGCTTAGTAATCACAAACTCCTTTTTTAAACATAAGAACATTCACCGGTATACTTGGGAAGGCAGGGGAACCGGATCTGTCATTGGCTATATAATAACAGATCAGGAATTTAGGAAGGCTGTGAGGGACACACGTGTGTTCAGGGGATTCTTTGATGACACTGATCATTATTTAATCTGCAGTGAAATTGGGATTGTGAGGCCGAAAGTGCAGGGGGTCAGGTCCATATGTAGGAGGATAAGAGTGGAGAAACTTCAGGATAAGGAAATCAGGCACAAGTACATAACAGCGATCTCAGAAAGGTACCAGTACGTTGAATGTAGTCAATTACAGTTATTGGAAAAGGAATGGACAAGGTACAGGGACACAGTACTAGAAGTGGCTAAAGAATGTCTTGGAACAGTAGTGTGTAAAAGTAGGATGAAGCTAACAGCTTGGTGGAATGATACAGTCAAGGCAGCCTCTAAAAGGAAAAAGAAGGCGTATCAAAAATGGCTACATACCAGAACCCAGGTAGACAGAGAAAGTTATGTTGAAGAAAGAAACAAAGCCAAACAGATAATTGCAGCATCCAAGAAGAAATCTTGGGAAGACTCTGGAAACAGGTTGGAGACTATGGGTCAAGCTGCTGGAAAACCATTCTGGAGTGTAATTAGCAGTCTTCGAAAGGGAGGTAAGAAGGAAATGACAAGTATTTTGGACAGGTCAGGAAAACTGCTGGTGAATCCTGTGGATGCCTTGGGCAGATGGAGGGAAGATTTTGAAGAGTTGCTCAATGCAGGTGAAAATGCGATCAGTAATTTTTCAGATTTCGAGGTAGAATGGGATAGGAATGATGATGGAAATAGGATCACATTTGAGGAAGTGGAAAAAATGGTCAATAGATTGCAGTGCAATAAAGCGGCTGGGATGGATGAAATTAAGTCGGAACTCATCAAATACAGTGGAATGTCAGGTCTTAAATGGCTACACAGGATATTTGAAATGGCCTGAGAGTTGGGACAGGTTCCATCAGACTGGACAAAAGCAGTAATCACACCTATCTTTAAACATGGAAACAGTAAAGATTGTAACAACTACAGAGGTATCTCTTTAATCAGCGTTGTGGGTAAAATCTTCTCAGGTATTGTTGAAAGGAAAGTGCGAGTATTAGTTGAGGACCAGTTGGATGAAAATCAGTGTGGGTTTAGGCCTCTTAGAGGTTGTCAGGACCAGATCTTTAGCTTACGGCAAATAATGGAGAAGTGTTATGAGTGGAACAGGGAATTGTATCTATGCTTTATAGATCTAGAAAAGGCATATGACCGGGTTCCTAGGAGGAAGTTATTGTCTGTTCTACAAAATTATGGAATAGGAGGCAAACTTTTGCAAGCAATTAAAGGTCTTTACATGGATAGTCAGGCAGCAGTTAGAGTTGACGGTAAATTGAGTTCATGGTTCAGAGTAGTTTCAGGGGTAAGACAAGGCTGCAACCTGTCTCCACTGTTGTTCATATTATTTATGGATCATATGTTGAAAACAATAGACTGGCTGGGTGAGATTAAGATATGTGAACACAAAATAAGCAGTCTTGCATATGCGGATGACTAGTTGTGATGGCAGATTCGATTGAAAGTTTGCAAAGTAATGGTTCAGAGCTAGATCAGAAATGTAAGGACTATGGTATGAAGATTAGCATCTCCAAAACGAAAGTAATGTCAGTGGGAAAGAAATATAAACGGATTGAGTGCCAAATAGGAGGAACAAAGTTAGAACAGGTGGACGGTTTCAAGTACTTAGGATGCATATTCTCACAGGATGGCAACATAGTGAAAGAACTGGAAGCGAGGTGTAGCAAAGCTAATGCAGTGAGCGCTCAACTACGATCTACTCTCTTCTGCAAGAAGGAAGTCAGTACCAAGACTAAGTTATCTGTGCACCGTTCAATCTTTCGACCAACTTTGTTGTATGAGAGCGAAAGCTGGGTGGATTCAGGTTACCTTATCAACAAGTTTGAGGTTACGGATATGAAAGTAGCTAGGATGATTGCAGGTACTAGTAGATGGGAGCAATGGCAGGAGGGTGTCCACAATGAGGAAATCAAAGAAAAACTGGGAATGAACTCTATAGATGTAGCAGTCAGGGCGAACAGGCTTAGATGGTGGGGTCATGTTACACGCATGGGAGAAGCAAGGTTACCCAAGAGACTCATGGATTCAGCAGTAGAGGGTAGGAGGAGTCGGAGCAGACCGAGGAGAAGGTACCTGGATTCGGTTAAGAATGATTTTGAAGTAATAGGTTTAACATCAGAAGAGGCACCCATGTTAGCACTGAATAGGGGATCATGGGGGAACTGTATAAGGGGGGCTATGCTCCAGACTGAACGCTGAAAGGCATAATCAGTCTTAAATGATGATGATGATGCTGACACTCAGTTAGCATATAAGGAAAAAAAGGAACAAGGATCTTGCTTGGTAACAATGTCTGGGAGCAATGAGTTTAACTAATTTTATTTACATAAATTTTGTCACTCAGATCACATTCAGTTGTGCTGCTGGGTTAGCTGTTATTACTTTCTACCAATGAACAGTCTTACTTCAGTGCTGTGCATTCGACTAAACTCGGAGCCGACGCCGAAACTGTGGTGCTGGAACTGCTGCTGTTGTTGAAGACGGTAGCATCTCGTGGAGCTACGGCTAAATTCAGGAGTGGGCAATCGTAATTAATACAGCCTCTTCCGCCCGTACACTGTCTCTACTTCTGCTGCTAGACTTCTGGCCGGCGCACGTACATGATGCCGCCGACAATGGTACACTCTACTGCGAGGGCGTTAACACCACACTTCCGCACACTACAAGTGCTGGAACCCATCTCTCACTCTCTCTCTCTCTCTCTCTCTCTCTCTCTCTCTCCAGTCGCTCCGTTCAACGACTCCCTACCAACAAAAGATTTTACAACGCACAAGCACTGCTATTATCGTTGCTAGTCGATGCAAATAATTCCTTTGGCTTTTACCAAGAGCTTATAACTTTCACAGTAAGACACAGATAAATATAATGAAACGTCAATAGACTTCTACCTAAATTTACAGATGCAGTGAAGCAATGTCCTTTCTTATTAAAAGAAAGCATTTAAATTGCAATTATTTACATACAATTGAGAAAAAAATTATATATCGGTAGCAGGTGCCATCCATCCAGCATTTTCGGTGTTACAAACTGAGGTCGAGCTGAATCGGGGAGCAAAGGGGATAATTTGTGCTTTCTCTTACGTCTCGAAAGTGCGCAAGGTTCAATTTGGTGGTCCAGGTGTTATAGTGTGAGGAGGTACGGGCGTGCTGACCTCAAAATCGCACTTATCAGTGCTATTGTGAAATGTACTCCTCCCCCATGTGCGTATTTTCAAGGGTGCATTCGACCCTAACTTCATTTCCACAGAAGATAATGTGCGACTAAATCTAACAGCGTAGGTAGTCGTGGATATTCTCAGGAATCAGAGCACTATCCCCCGTACCATACCTTGGAAACTATTTTGCCGTTTTTTTTATTAGAGATGGGGCCCCTCCACGCCCGCACCAACGTGGTGACCAAACCAAAAGTTCTACTGTCACCTACGTAATCATGTTAGTTATCTAGTAGGTGGATCGCAGGATGCTGGGCTGTGATGTTGTCCGTGCGTCTGGGTAAGGCTACGCATTAACACGGTCCATCAGGTGATACGTATTTTGCCGTTGATTTCAAAGCATCATATCCTGCCCCATATCTCACGCAACACTTGTAAACTTTGATAATACAGGGTGTTTCAGGGCGGGTCTGCTCTCCACAACAGAATTAAAGGATCACTTTTTCGAAACGCCATAATTCCTGCCCTCCCTCCCCCCACTGCGATGCTTAAGGTTGAAAATTTCTTAGAAACCACAGCGAAAAGGCTGGAAGGGGATGCCTAACTCTCAGGCGCTAGGGCAGCCACCAGGCGTAACTGTTGTCGAAATTTCTGATAGGAGCATTTATAACGTGCTCAGCAAAGTTGCGTGCGTGGCACCGAGGGTGTTGGCAAACTGGGGGTTTTAGAGGAATCGTTTATTCACGGGTATGTCAATGCTGCGCTTTCGCTTGATCACGCCACAGGGAAAACAGGAGGTTTGCAAAGTGTAAGTGCCCTTTACTGCTTCGAATCACGTTCAGATTTCGTCGAATGGTTTCGAACGATCCCTTGTAGATTCAGCCTGTACACTAGAGCGAAAATTGCGGCTGCGCTGAACTCCAAAGGGGTGTGACCTCGTTCGATGGAGATACAGTCTCACAATGTCCTTAGATAAGGGTCGGAGGGTATCAGCAGTGACAAAGGATGTCAAGAACATGTTCCTGTTGGTTATAGCACTTTGCACTGTGGTTTTCGACTGCGAAATGTATGTGAATCAATGCACAGGAAACGGGTGATTTCATTGACGCCATTTATTCCACCCCATGGGGTCTTTTAGTGTCGATTGTGAGCGGAGGTGTGTCTGATTTGTTTTCCTCGAGCATCCACAAGAAAAGTGCGTGATTTCAATGCAGGGTGTCGCTTCTCCGACCTCCTGCGCGGAGAAGTGGAAGGAAAGGGTGAAATATGGGAAAGAGGGTTGTGACAATCTTTTCATCATGCGACTCATCCGTCGTGGCATTGGGCAGAATTGTGGTGAAATCTGGTGCCAATGTGACATCGTTAATCCACCTTACATGAACTTCTCCGTTGTAGCCGTTTTTTCACGTGTATGAACACTTTGTGGTTTGAAGCGTCGCCGAGCCCGAGGGTGACTCACGCTTTTGATGATGATGATTTTGATTTGCGGGTCTCTCTACGGCGTGGTTGTCATTACCCATACAAATTCCCAGTCTTTTCTCTTTCCAGTCATGCAATTTTCCTGAATGGTGATGAAATGATGAGGATAACACAAAAACTCAGTCCCCGGGCGAAAAAAATCGACTCGGTCGGGAATCGAACCCGAGACCTCGTGATCCAGAGACAGTAACGCAATGCTTTTGCACCATAGCAGAGGAAGGTTGCAGGCACCAATGAGCAAAATTTCTAACTTATACGTTGGAAAAGTAGACAACTGCGGGTTTTCGAAAAAGTGATCCTTTAATTTTGTTGCACAGTTTACATTAGTAAGTGACTGTCCTGGAACCCGGAACATGATAGATTTGCAGGTTGCCTGTTTAATGGCTTAGATTTTCAGGTTTATGGGCCGAATTTAAAAATTTAAAATGGTATCATGATTTACTCATTGAGAGATACAATCTTAAGTTAAAAGTTTAACGCAACATGACAACTGTTGCAGTTAGGAGCTGTGTGTTTGTCTTGAGACTTCTTAACTGACGGCTTGCAAATATACGGACTATATTCGTCAAGTGTTTTAGAATGACAGCACTTGGCGAGTTCCAACAAACTCTGTACACAATTTCAAAATTTTACGAAACTTTTTACGTTTTAATTTATTATTTCTTTACTACCGACCTTATTCGCAAAGCAATTTTCAGGCGGTATCCACATATACCATCGAATGCAGCATAAAAAAATTATATCATTGCACGATACATAGTTGAAGAGATATAACGTTATAAACACTTAGGTGTGGGAAAATCTAGTTTTCTCTTAAATTAGGAGCGGAAATTACCCACACTATTTTCATTCAGTGTTTCATAATCAGAGCATTTAGCGACTTCCGGCAAAGTTCACGCATTAATTTAAATCTTTCCTAAACATTTTCTCACTTACATGTTTAAAGGCAAATATTTAACGCATAATCTCATTTGTAAAATAATCAGACGTTTTAAGTCCAATATTTAACACTTTAACTTATTTGTAAAGTAGTCAGGCATCTGAAGCCGTTTTATAGATGGGAGTTCGATTCTTGGTAGTGAATATTTTTCGAAGTGGTAGCATAGACTCAATGGAATAAAACCTCCCACATGAAATGGTTTTTGTTACACAGCTACAGCTGGTCAGAAAGATAAGTTTTCGTTTCGCCTGTTGCTACTGCAGTTCTTACTGGTTTACCCATCGTGTGTCATTTCTGTTTTGAAAGTAAAGTTCTGAAGTTGTATTTGAATATAAATAATAGAATTTTCAACTGTGATTGGGATTCGTTGGCCAATTCTAGTGTGTCATTTTAAGCATGCCGAACGTACTTATAAATGTTAGTTATGTTGAAATGGGACTTGTGTACGAGTTTTGTACTAGAAACATTCCTCCTGTTTGTAGAGAATACACCAAATGATTCCCTAATGGCAGGGGACAGGATGGAGTACGTTTATAAGATTTTTATTGAACTGTATATGAGTGGTGAGAGCCCAGCAGGCATATTTCATCTGATCGTGCAAATGACGAGAGAGTAGACGAAGCAGAAGGCATTATTTAATTGGTAGAACATAGTACTTCAACAAGCACATGCAGAACTGTTACACTTATCGGTATCATACAGAGAAGAATTCAGCGTACGTTACATATGGACCCCCTCAGTCCTTATCATTTACAGATACAGCTGTAACATCAGCGTACTCTTCATTAGACTGTCATAAGTAACGCTAGACAGCGGTAGCTCTCCCAGTAGCCTTAGCCAGTGAAGATAATAACTGCATTACCTGTGCGTTAGGGGTGTTGCATATCTTTTCGGCATTACCTCATTTCAATCTCTTTGTCTGTGTGTGCAATCACAATCCGTTTCCATTAGACGACTCTTTATTTTTCCTGCTACATTTTGGCATTACTATCATGTGCAACAGGAAAAGAATTTAATATAAATGTGGTCCATTCTTTTTAGGTACCATGGAGCGAGGTAGCGCAGTTATTAACGCGCTGAGATATGTGGGTGCGAATTCCAGCCCAGAGACGGAGTTTTAGGTCGGTTGGTTGGCTGATTGATGGCGGTGGAGGGGGATTAATGGAGTAGTAAAGTTTTAGGTTTCCGTGATTTTATGGTAGTTCTCAGGCATATACTGGGATGCTTCTTTTAATAAGGTCATGCCCGATATCTTTCTTCACCTCGTACAGTCTGAGATTCAATTCCTCTGTAATGAACTCATCGCTGACGTGACATGAAGCGATAATCTTTCTTCCTTCTCATAAAACATGCATCCACCACCATACAGGCACTGAACGAGAGGGGAAAAAAAAGTAATGTGCTATTGTCTTGCTCTTGTACAGAGAGGAAACAATAGACTAAAGCAACGTTCATTCAAAATGGTTTACCTTACTGAGAAACTACACAACTCCTGCTTCGTGGCAAATGTATGGACGTCTTAAACAATGCTTTGGAGTCTCAGCGCAGACGCTTAACGTAATGGATTAGGCAGGTCCGCAAGAGGAAGATTAACGACGACGCGACTGGCTGGCTGCCTGCCTGCCCGCCTGCAGTTAACAGGGGCTCTGCGTTTACTACAGTAACCTTCACACAGTCTTGGCGTGTAGTGACGCGGCATGATGAAGCTCTCACAACCAAGAATCTCACTTACCAGAGCCTTAATCTCTGCTCTGTTGTATCTCGAGTAACCATACGGTAGACAACAGCAAAGAAATAGACTGTATATCTGACTTTTTGATCCGTCTCTGACACCACAACCATTAAACTGCAGAATATATGAGTATAATCTTCTTTCGTGAAGGTGGTGCCCCACATGTTGTACCCTATTCAAAAAACGCCATAGTTTACTGCTAAGAACTGATGATTGACCAGCCTCAGTCCTCGGACTTATCATCGATTTCATTACACTTTTAAAACAGCTTACATGGCGATATACGCTGATCAGCCTGACCATTATAACCTCTGACCTACCATCGCTATAAACCTGTCCAGCCGATCGAACCATCGACTGGCGAAGAATGACTGCTAGTCACACCCACACACACGGTGCAGGTAGTATCTGTGGTGTCACCGCCAGACACCACACTTGCTAGGTGGTAGCCTTTAAATCGGCAGCGGTCCGTTAGTATACGTCGGACCCGCGTGTCGCCACTATCAGTGATTGCAGACCGAGCGCCGCCACACGGCAGGTCTAGAGAGACTTCCTAGCGCTCGCCCCAGTTGTACAACCGACTTTGCTAGCGATGGTTCACTGACAAAATACGCTCTCATTTGCCGAGACGATAGTTAGCATAGCCTTCAGCTACGTCATTTGCTACGACCTAGCAAGGCGCCAGTACCAGTTACTATTGATACTGAATCATGTACAGTCAAGAGCGACGCTCATCATTAATGGATTAAAGTTAACCAGCTACGTACGTTTTTTTCTAAAGTCTAATTTCCTTGTCCTGTTCCAGATCTCACGCCAGCCTGCGTGAGCTAAAACGCGTGCCTTTCGGCTTCCTCTATTACCTCGGTGTTGGCTCTCCTGCCAACCCACAACAGTACCAGTGAGCGAGCTGTCCTTGTGTAGAATGAGGAAGGCGCCGCGATCTATCTCAGTTTGACCGAGGGCAGATTGCGATGGCCCTGAGCCTCGGCACGAGCATTTCGGAAACTGCACGACTTGTCGAGTGCTCTGGGAGTTCTGCGGTAAGTGTCTTCAACACGTGGCTAAACCAAGGTGACCGAGCGAGGTGGCGCAGTGGTTAGCACACTGGACTCGCATTCGGGAGGACGACGGTTCAATCCCGTCTCCGGCCATCCTGATTTAGGTTTTCCGTGATTTCCCTAAATCGCTTCAGGCAAATGCCGGGATGGTTCCTTTGAAAGGGCACGGCCGATTTCCTTCCACATCCTTCCCTCACCCGAGCTTGCGCTCCGTCTCTAATGACCTCGTTGTCGACGGGACGTTAAACACTAATCTCCTCCTCCTCCTAAACCAAGGTGAAACCACGTCCAGATGTTGGGGTTGGGTGGCCCCTGCTGATTACAGACGTCGGATGTCGTAGGTTGGGCAAACTGGTAAAACAGGACAGGCAGTGCACTGTGGCAGAACTAACACCAGACTTTAAGGGGACCATACCGTGGTTCAGGTCGAAAAAAATCGGTTTTCGGTTTTCATCATATTTCGATAGATTAAGATTTTATTTAAGTACTCTGAAAAGGATTTTGCTTAAAAAAATTTTTTTTCGAGCATTTAAAAGCTCATTTTCCTACCACGTTTGTTTATGTGCCACGACCACTTTTCTGTCACCCACTTTTCTGCATATATTTTAGATCTTTATATCCCCTACATTGAACGTTATGGATTTTTTTTATCTCTCGAGTGTGTTGGATATCCTTGGAATGCAACGGTTGGTATTCTTTTGTTTTTGCTGTTTGTAAACAACACGCTTTCGAACACGCAATTACGAGGTGCATTCAAGTTCTAAGGCCTCCGATTTTTTTTTCTAATTAACTACTCACGCGAAATCGATGAAACTGGCGTTACTTCTCGACGCAATCGCCCTGCAGACGTACACATTTTGCACAACGCTGACGCCATGATACCATGGCAGCCGCGAAGGCTTCTTTAGGAGTCTGTTTTGACTACTGGAAAATCTCTGAGGCAATAGCAGCACGGCTGGTGAATGTGCGGCCACGGAGAGTGTCATTCATTGTTGGAAAAAGCCAAAAGTCACTAGAAGCCAGGTCAGGTGAGTAGGGAGCATGAGGAATCACTTCAAAGTTGTTATCACGAAGAAACTGTTGCGTAACGTTAGCTCGATATGCGGGTGTGTTGTCTTGGTGAAACAGCACACGCGCAGCGCTTCCCGGACGTTTTTGTTACAGTGCAGGAAGGAATTTGTTCTTCAAAACATTTTCGTAGGATGCACCTGCTACCGAAGTGCCCTTTGGAACGCAATGGGTAAGGATTACGCCCTCGCTGTCCCAGAACATGGACACCATAATTTTTTCAGCACTGGCGGTTACGCGAAATTTTTTTGGTGGCGGTGAATCTGTGTGCTTCCATTGAGCTGACTGGCGCTTTGTTTCTGGATTGAAAAATGGCATCCACGTCTCATCCATTGTCACAACCGACGAAAAGAAAATCCCATTCATGCTGTCGTTGCGCGTCAACATTGCTTGGCAACATGCCACACCGGCAGCCGTGTGGTCGTCCGTCAGCATTCGTGGCACCCACCTGGAAGACACTTTTCGCATTTTCAGGTCGTCATGCAGGATTGTGTGCACAGAACCCACAGAAATGCCAACTCTGGAGGCGATCTGTTCAACAGTCATTCGGCGATCCCCCAAAACAATTCTCTCCACTTTCTCGATCACGTCGTCAGACCGGCTTGTGCGAGCCCAAAGGTTGTTTCGGTTTGTTGTCACATGATGTTCTGCCTTCATTAAACTGTCGCACCCACGAACGCACTTTCGACACATCCATAACTCCATCACCACATGTCTCCTTCAACTGTCGATAAATTTCAGTTGGTTTCACACCACGCAAATTCAGAAAACGAATGATTGCACGCTGTTCAAGTAAGGAAAACATCGCCATTTTAAGTATTTAAAACAGTTCTCATTCTCGCCGCTGGCGGTAAAATTCCATCCGCCATACGGTGCTGCCATCTCTGGGACGTATTGACAATGAACGCGGCCTCATTTTAAAACAATGCACATGTTTCTATCTCTTTCCAGTCCGGAGAAAAAAAAATCGGAGGCCTTAGAACTTGAATGCATTTCGCAGTTTTGTTCAAGTGTGATTGTGAGTAGTTGTTATAGAAAACTTGCAGGTATACTATGGGTAGGCAATTAGGAGAAATAAAGAAAATCTGGAAGCAATGAAGAGAGATGTTTGGGCCATATTCTTCCATAAGTCCTCTACTGATGATAAGCCGTGTCATGGGTTGTGTCGATCAGGAGAAAATTCATGGTGCAAATACAATAGGGCTCAGGCAACTGGAGAATCTTATTCTCATCAGCATTCTCTTCCTGCTGCTGTTATTAGAGCAATTAACCTATGTCCAGAGACTTGGCTCATCCTGACCTTCTAAGGAAATGTCTGCATCGACAGACACAGAACCAAAATGAATGTTTCAACAGCATAATTTGAAACCGCCTTCCTAAAACTGTATTTGTAGGCATGCATAAAATGACACTAGGAATTCATGATGCTGTTACTACATTCAAGTATGGTGATATTGGAAAGTGTTGGGTACTGAAAAATCTGGGCATTAATCCAGGTCAGAATATGATCACTGGACTACAACATTGCCATAAAATGAGGATAGCCTATGCAGACAGCTCTGCATCTAATATGGCCAAGAAAGCAAGACAAACATCCAGGAAGGTGAAAAAGAAACTGGAAGACCTGCTAGAGGCCAAAGAAGGGCCATCACATGCAGCAGGACAGTTTTAATTAACTGTAAGTAACAAATTTCAAGAATTTATTCTTTAAAGTCAATTTCCTGCAAACTAAAATTTTCAGTACATATGCCCCATTATATCAGAAACTATCATAGATAAATGAAAGAAATTTTCAGAGACTCTGAAGAACATAAAACGCCACCTCTGGTATTACATTCATCAATATTCCCCCATTAGGAAAGCCACAAAAACTATTTTCTTCAGAATAAACTTAATATTTTTTGTTAATAAACTTAAAAAAGTATTTCTTAAAAACAATAAAAAGGATAAAGTAGATTTTAGTACAGTTGACTCTATTAGCATCATGTAACATACAGGAAAAATATTAATGTCCTGCATCAAATAGTTTTTTTTCAAAAATGGCTCAAATACTTGCCTAAATTAACATGGGTTAGATAGGCAGGGTGTGGTCGCCTTAATTCTAGACAAAGTACAAGTGTGTCCGAACACATAGTGCACCGTACGCACCGAACGATGAGCGTCCCCAGTAGACGACCCATGCATGTGCCAATGTTAATGCAAAACATCGGCATCTACGACTGGAATGGGCACGTGACCATCGGCACTGGACTTAGGCGTAGTGGCAGAGCGTTGCATAGTCTGACGAATCCCGATACCTTCTTCATCATGCCGATGGGAGGGCGCAGGGAACAGCTCCCTTACTCCTGTATTGCGGGTCGGAGACAATCTGGCGACGGCTGCTTTAGACTCAGGGGAGCTCGTGCAAGGCATTTTGACGGCCAACGGCTATCGTACACTGGTTGCAGACCACATATACCCTTTCATCATGATCATGTTTCCCGACAGCACCGGCAGTTTCCACAAGATGATGTGCCATGTCACAAGGGCAGGAGTGTGATGGAGTGGTTCGAAGAACACAGTGGCGAGTTCCAATTAATGCTCTGACCTTCCAGTTCGCTATACAGGGTGTTACAAAAAGGTACGGCCAAACTTTCAGGAAACATTCCTCACACACAAATAAAGAAAAGATGTTATGTGGACATGTGTCCAGAAATGCTTAATTTCCATGTTAGAGCTCATTTTAGTTTCGTCATTACAACGTGATCAAATTGTAAATTTTCACAATCAACATGTGTGGGCTGACGAGAATCCGCAAGCAATTGTGCAATCACGTCATCAACACAGATTTTCTGTGATCGTTTGGGCAGGCAGTGTTGGTGATGTCTTGATTGGGCTCCATGTTCTTCCACCTACGCTCAATGGAGCACGTTGTCATAATTTCATACGGGATACTCTACCTGTGCTGCTAGAAAATGTGCCATTACAAGTGCGACACAACATGTGGTTCATGCACGATGGAGCTCCTGCACATTTCAGTCGAAGTGTTCGTACGCTTCTCAACAACAGATTCGGTGACCGATGGATTGGTAGAGGCGGACGAATTCCATGGCCTCCACGCTCTCCTGACCTCAACCCTCTTGACTTTCATTTATGGGAGCATTTGAAAGCTCTTGTCTACGCAACCCCGGTACCAAATGTAGAGACTCTTCGTGCTCGTTTCATGGACGGCTGTGATACAATACGCCATTCTCCAGGGCTGCATCAGCGCATCAGGAATTCCATGCGACGGAGGGTGGATGCATGTATCCTCGCTAACGGAGCACATTGTGAACGTTTACTGTAACAAAGTGTTTGAAGTCATGCTGGTACGTTCTGTTGCTGTGTTTGCAGTCCATGATTAATGTGATTTGAAGAGAAGTAATAAAATGAGCTCTAACATGGGAAGTAAGCGTTTCCGGACACATGTCCACATAACATATTTTCTTTCTTTGTGTGTGAGGAATGTTTCCCGAAAGTTTGGCCGTACCTTTTTGTAACACCCTGTATATGGTCTGAATGATCACGACAGACCTCATCGCCCTCTTCCTGAAATTTGTGGGAATTAGGTGACGTGTGTGTAGGTGTGGTGCCAACTACCTCCAGTGCCCTACAAAGTCCTCATTGCTTGCACGCCACGATACGTCGCCGCTGTTATTCGTGACAACGGAGAACGGAGGACACACCGACTATTAGGCAGGCGGTCATAGTGTTCTGGCTGATCAGTATAAATCCTATGGCGTCAAAAAGTTCAAATGAGCGTGAATTCTTAAGGGACCAAACTGCTGAGGTCATCGGTCCCTAGACTTACACACTACTTGAAGTAACTTAAACTAACTCATCCTAAGACAAACACACACTCCTATGCCCGAGGGAGGACTCGAACCTCCGGTGTGAGGGGCCGCTCGGCCGCGCGGCTCCTATGACGTCATTTAGAAAGAAATCAACTATAAGCCACTGTTGTCATAGAGTAAAATATATTATGTATAAAATGTAACAAACGATGTCAATCTTCCTTCTACGCATACACTCTAGTTTTAAAACTCTGTGTGGAGGAGGCAGTCAGTTTTGTCAGTGTAAGATACAGCATCTGATCAAAAGTATCCAGACACTTAGCAGCATACATTAATATGCATTGTGTCCAACGTTCGCCCTTATGACTGCTTGAACTCTGCTGGTGACACTGAACGACTGTAAGGGAATGGCAACCCATTGTTCCTTGAGAGCTGAAACCAAAGAAGGTAGTAGTGTCGAACGCTGGTGTCTGGAGGCAAGTCGAAGTTCTAGCTCATAACTCACCCCAAAGGCGTTCCGTAGGATTCAGGTCAAAGGTTCAGTTCGGAACTCTGGGCAGGTCAGTCCGTTTTAAGCATGCTATTTTCACAAGCTATTGCCCCACAGTTGCTCCTTTATGACAGACTTTCATGCACACTCATTGTCTCCGATCTATTCCCTTTTTGTACATATTACAGAATGGTGTGAAATGTGTTCATATGTTTCCGAATTTTGCGTTTTCTTAGCCGCAAATAAAGGTACCACACGCTAACAACGACAAATAGCGCCATACCGTAACATCCCCGTCTCCGAACTTCATTGATGGCTCAAAAATGGTTCAAATGGCTGAGCGCACTATGGGACTTAACATCTGAGGTAATCAGTCCCCTAGAATTTAGAACTACTTAAACTTAACTAACCTAAGGACATCACACACATCCATGCCCGAGGCAGGATTCGAACTGCGACTGTACCGTTTGCGCAGTTCCAGACTGAAGCGCTCGGCTCATTGATGGCTCTAAACGCTGTGAGAGCTAACGTTCTGCAAGCATTCGCTGTACCCAAACCCTTCCATCGGATTGCAACACTGTACAGCGTAATTCATCACTCCAGATCACTTGTTCCAAGTCATTCACTGTCCAGTAGCGTCCCTCTTCACACCACCGGAATATCGCTCAAAACTGACTACAGAGATCTCTACCTTTGAGGAGCTTCACGACCGTTGTGTCACATCCTTTTTAACTCCCTGCGCAGTCACTGTGCCGCCTGGACTTTTAGTAACACTTTGGAACTCGCGAGTGATTAATTCCGCAGATGTCATGCGATTCTGTGCAGCGACTCACCGTAATGCTCGACATGCCCTATCCATCAGCATGTGAGGACTCCATGGTCTTGGTTTAGCTTAGTTTGTTTCTTAGCGTTTCCACTTCACAGTTACATGACCAGCTGCCGACCTGATCTGCTTTGCATGGAAAATGGTTCAAATGGCTCTGAGCACTATGGGACTTAACATCTGTGGTCATCAGTCCCCTAGAACTTAGAACTACTTAAACCTAACTAACCTAAGGACATCACACACATCCATGCCCGAGGCAGGATTCGAACCTGCGACCGTAGTAGTCGCGCGGTTCCGGACTGAGCGCCTGAACCGCTAGACCACCGCGGCCGGCGCTTTGCATGGACTAAAATGTCCCTCAGGTGACACCCAATGACAAGTCCACTTGCCAAATCAATGAGCTCTGCTGAGCGATCCATTCAATTGTTGTTGCTTCTCTACTGCCAACCTAATACACCTCGCCTCGATTTATACTAACGGGTCCATTTCTCGTTGGATCTAGGGGTCAGTTACGCATTATAAATGGGCGTCCGGATACTTTTGATCAGATAGTATATTTTACTGTATGATAGGAGACGTTTATGATGCATTTTATGCTGACTCCATGAGCATTATCGCCATATAAACAATTTTAAAAGTTTTGTCATACCAAATGATAGTGAGGGGCCTGAAACTGGCCGTAATAAGTACTTACTATAAGCTCTTGTTGGTGAACTACAATATTTTTTAAATGTTATCTTGTGTCTTTCATGAGGCTGGATGTTGGAGACTTCAGCTGTGAGTTGCTTTTTTATGGAGCACAAAAGCTATTTTCATGCTGAAAGGTTCCTGCAGTGAAAAACTGACCCAATAGCAGCGTAAGATTTTTATGATGGATATTAATATTCGTATATATTAGCATATCATGTCGCGTGTCCACTTTGCATGCTCGTGTACACAGAGAGAGAGAGAGAGAGAGAGAGACATTTTTCCGCATCGCGTAAAGTTCTGCCACGTGACGTTCGCACTGAAGAGGATTTTTGGTCGCAGGAGAAGCGTTTTATTACAGGCCCGCTGAGGAAGGGGCTACAGTGGAAACGGTGAGGATAGGAGCCGCTCACTCACAGAATCGTGTGTGAGGTGCAACTGAGACCGGTCAGGTTGCAGCCACTGTGCTGAACCTGGGTGGTATTTGCTGCACCGTGCTAAGTTTTTGTGTGTGCCAGAGATAATTAACTTTTTATTGCTTTCGTCACTACAGATCAGCTTCCAGATTAACTGTTAGAGTCATATTTTCTAAACTGATTAATGAAATTGATAACTGGGCTCTTTTCTTCACTACGATATTGCAGTGCCTGTATTGCTGTGATTACGATGCAAAGAAACTTCGCATTGTAATCAGAATAACACAGGCACTGCAATATCGTATTTATCTGCCGAGACCTGGCAGGGGACTTTCAAGTGTAACGTCTGACCTGTAAGGGAATTTACATAACGTTGTATGAGTACCGCTCGTAGACACGTAGTTGGCGACATATGGAAGATTGAGTGTGGCCGTCTGTGCTGCACGTACAGCCAAATAATATGCGATAAGCAGGAAATCCGGGTTCGAATCCCGCGCCGGTACAAATTTTCATTCCCGTCATTCCATTCTACAGCTGATGGTAGTCCTTATTCGCAATTGCTAATTCACTTAATTCTTTTCTTCAGGGGGGATCCTTCTAAGCCCAAGTGACTACTAGCTGACCAGTCACTTATCATGTTACCAAGCTTCCTCGTAATGTGAATGATTTGCCTTACAATATTTTGTTGTAATTTAACTTTGCTTCTTGAATTAGTGTGCATAGACATTGAATGGATTTTCCTGCGAAGTACACAAGTACCGTTCTGTGACTGCACTACGGATATGCATTTCGTAAATGATTTGTTACGTTGCAGTAAGTGGTACACTCGTTACATGTTGGTGAGTAATTTGTGCCTGTGTAAAGCAGATGACATACAAGACTACAGGTAGGTTGCAAATTGTGGTCTAAATCCACAGGCCAAACTTCAGTTGTCTGGTCGTAACTGTGAGTTCTTTTATTACTCTAGGAGATTAGATTAGATTAGATTAGATTAATACTAGTTCCATGGATGATGAATACGATATTTCGTAATGATGTGGAACGAGTCAAATTTTCCAATACATGACGTAATTAAGTTAATTTAACAACATACTTAAGTTAATATAACAACTTTTTCATTTTTTGTGTTTTTTATTTTTATTTTTTTATTTTTTTATTAATATTTTTTTTTAAATTTATATCTAAAAATTCCTCTATGGAGTAGAAGGAGTTGTCATTCAGAAATTCTTTTAATTTCTTCTTAAATACTTGTTGGTTATCTGTCAGACTTTTGATACTATTTGGTAAGTGACCAAAGACTGTAGTGCCAGTATAATTGACCCCTTTCTGTGCCAAAGTTAGATTTAATCTTGAATAGTGAAGATCATCCTTTCTCCTAGTATTGTAGTTATGCACACTGCTATTACTTTTGAATTGGGTTTGGTTGTTAATAACAAATTTCATAAGAGAGTATATATACTGAGAAGCTACTGTGAATATCCCTAGATCCTTAAATAAATGTCTGCAGGATGATCTTGGGTGGACTCCAGCTATAATTCTGATTACACGCTTTTGTGCAATAAATACTTTATTCCTCAGTGATGAATTACCCCAAAATATGATGCCATATGAAAGCAACGAGTGAAAATAGGCGTAGTAAGCTAATTTACTAAGATGTTTATCACCAAAATTTGCAATGACTCTTATTGCATAAGTAGCTGAACTCAAACGTTTCAGCAGATCATCAATGTGTTTCTTCTAATTTAATCTCTCATCAATGGATACACCTAAAAATTTGGAATATTCTACCTTAGCTATATGCTTCTGATTAAGGTCTATATTTATTAATGGCGTCATACCATTCACTGTACGGAACTGTATGTACTGTGTCTTATCAAAATTCAGTGAGAGTCCGTTTACAAGGATCCACTTAGTAATTTTCTGAAAGATAGTTTTGACAATTTCATCAGTTAAGTCTTGTTTGTCAGGTGTGATTACTACACTTGTATCATCAGCAAAGAGAACTAACTTTGCCTCTTCATGAATATAGAATGACAAGTCATTAATATATATTAAGAACAACAAAGGACCCAAGACTGACCCTTGTGGAACCCCATTCTTGATAGTTCCCTAGTTTGAGGAATGTGCTGATCTTTGCATATTATGAGAACTACTTATTTCAACTTTCTGCACTCTTCCAGTTAGGTACGAATTAAACCATTTGTGCACTTTCCCACTCATGCCACAATACTTGAGCTTGTCTAGCAGAATTTCATGATTTACACAATCAAAAGCCTTTGAGAGATCACAAAAAATCCCAATTTTCTGAAAGTTTCGGTTATTCAGATCATTCAAAATTTGATTGGTGAAAGCATATATGGCATTTTCTGTTGAAAAACCTTTCTGGAAACCAAACTGACATTTTGATAGTACTTCATTGTTACAGATATGTGAAGCTACTCTTGAATACATTACTTTCTCAAAAATTTTGGATAAAGCTGTTAGAAGGGAGATTGGACGGTAATTGTTGACATCAGATCTATCCCCCTTTTTATGCAAAGGTATAACAGTAGCATATTTCAATCTATCAGGGAAAATGCCCTGTTCCAGAGAGCTATTACACAGGTGGCTGAGAATCTTACTTATCTGTTGAGAACAAGCTTTTAGTATTTTGCTGGAAATGCCGTCAATTCCATGTGAGTTTTTGCTTTTAAGCAAGTTTATTATTTTCCTAATTTCTGAGGGAGAAGTGGGTGAGATTTCAATTGTATCAAATTGCATAGGTATGGCCTCTTCCATTAACAGCCTAGCATCTTCTAATGAACACCTGGATCCTACTATATCCATAACATTTAGAAAATGATTGTTAAAAATATTTTCAACTTCTGACTTCATTTGAGCTAAAACACATGAAATATTGTGACTTTACTACATCAGTGATAAAAAGATTTACTTAACTTGATAATCTAAAATTGTTGTTGACTATTGGAGCATCACTTGAACTAATTAACAAGCCGGTCTCTTGAAGTAGAGTGTTCAACATTTACAAAAGTACTTTTTGATCTGAGACTCGAACAACTGTTTAGGTATAATCGATGGGGGCCGGCCGCGGTGGTCTAGCGGTTCTGGCGCTGCAGTCCGGAACCGCGGGACTGCTACGGTCGCAGGTTCGAATCCTGCCTCGGGCATGGGTGTGTGTGATGTCCTTAGGTTAGTTAGGTTTAAGTAGTTCTAAGTTCTAGGGGACTTATGACCTAAGATGTTGAGTCCCATAGTGCTCAGAGCCATTTGAACCATATAATCGATGATTTTGACTGCCGCAGCTGAAGTCACGAAGTGGGATGGACCACATCCTTGCTCGGATCCATATTGGCCTCCGCGCGAGGGCACTGATGTGATGAGTGAGAGAGACCGTGTCGCCTAAAGCCTCTTTAATTCGTCATTGCGCACTGCAGCAAGTCGTCGCTTATGTCTGTGGTATCGATGTGCGTTGCCGTCTTTGGTGTGGCACCGCGATCTTTGGACGATACCACACGATGTTTCAGATGTAATTAGAAACTGAAAACTAGAACGCACCCTACATGTTGTCTTTATGCGGTCAGAATCGTCATCTACTCTGCGCATTTTGTTAAAAAGTAGTAAATTACTTCCGTTGCTAGTCATGAGACTATCTTTTGAGTATTTTTAGCGAGCCTTATTGATTAAACTCTTGGTGGATGAAATTGTTTTCCATCTACATCTACATCTACATGACTACTCCGCAATTCACATTTAAGTGCTTGGCAGAGGGTTCGTCGAACCACAATCAAACTATCTCTCTACCATTCCACTCCCGAACAGCGCGCGGGAAAAACGAACACCTAAACCTTTCTGTTCGAGCTCTGATTTCTCTTATTTTATTTTGATGATCATTCCTACCTATGTTGGTTGGGCTCAACAAAATATTTTCGCATTCGAAAGAGAAAGTTGGTGACTGAAATTTCGTAAATAGATCTCGCCGCGACGAAAAACGTCTGTGCTGTAATGACTTCCATCCCAATTCGCGTATCATAACTGCCACACTCTCTCCCCTACTACGTGATAATACAAAACGAGCTGCCCTTTTTTGCACCCTTTCGATGTCCTCCGCCAATCCCACCTGGTAAGGATCCCACACCGCGCAGCAATATTCTATCAGAGGACGAACGAGTGTAGTGTAAGCTGTCTCTTTAGTGGACTTGTTGCATCTTCTAAGTGTCCTGCCAATGAAACGCAACCTTTGTCTCGCCTTCCCCACAATATTATGTATGTGGTCTTTCCAACTGAAGTTGTTCGTAATTTTAACGCCCAGGTACTTAGTTGAATTGACAGCCTTGAGAATTGTACTATTTATCGAGTAATCGAATTCCAACGGATTTCTTTTGGAACTCATGTGGATCACCTCACACTTTTCGTTATTTAGCGTCAACTGCCACCTGCCACACCATACAGCAATCTTTTCTAAATCGCTTTGCAACTGATACTGGTCTTCGGATGACCTTACTAAACGGTAAATTACAGCATCATCTGCGAACAACCTAAGAGAACTGCAAAGATTGTCACCCAGGTCATTTATACAGATCAGGAACAGCAGAGGTCCCAGGACGCTTCCCTGGGGAACACCTGATATCACTTCAGTTTTACTCGATGATTTGGCGTCTATTACTACGAACTGCGACCTTCCTGACAGGAAATCACGAATCCAGTCGCACAACTGAGACGATACCCCATAGGCCCGCAGCTTGATTAGAAGTCGCTTGTGAGGAACGGTGTCAAAAGCTTTCCGGAAATCTAGAAATACGGAATCAATTTGAGATCCTCTGTCGATAGCGGCCATTACTTCGTGCGAATAAAGAGCTAGCTGCGTTGCACAATAACGATGTTTTCTGAAACCATGCTGATTACGTATCAATAGATCGTTCCCTTCGAGGTGATTCATAATGTTTGAATACAATATATGCTCCAAAACCCTACTGCAAACCGACGTCAATGATATAGGTCTGTAGTCCATTGCACTGAAATATTCATTAATAGTTAGATACGCCTGTAAATTCAATATCAGTCACATATGCTTGTATATTCCACATTAGTCAGACCACCATCCAACTTTAAACCAAGAAACTTTCATCAGTTCTGCATTCATCTGTGTCTGTTATTTCCAGGTAATTTTGAAGCTTTTAACGGCATCATCTTCAAGCACTTAGGCAATACCATTTCAATAACATTCACTAGTACCTGAAAGTTAAGCAGTGAAAGGCGTCGAAAACACTTGCAAACAAAGGGCGAACTTGGCATGTAGTAGTTCCATGGAAACATCTTTAGTTATAACGCGTTTCGAGTAATCATCATCGGATAACTACAGAAAAATTTACACAAAAGACAAATTAGAAAAGTTAATATTTAATTATTATAAGGCCAATGTAACACCAGGAACGGAAGTATGTGCTAAGTACAAGTACTTATAGTACGCTTAGGAAAGCTCATACAAGTAAGCAGTACAAGCAAAAACGTAGAATCTCATGTGAAACTGCACGTCAGGTGTATTTGCAAAAGATGTTATTTTGAGACGTCGCATGCCAGATTGAAGAAAGCAGGCTTAAGGACCATATTATTTCAACTTTGTGCCAGATGGTGTCGATGTCAAAGATCAAGACAAATCAAGGAATAACTTTTGTAATATACAAAACAACAATAATATGGTCCTCAAGCCCGTTGTCTGCAGTCTGACATGCGAGATGTCAAAATAATATATTTTGCAAATACGTCTTACGGCAAGTGCACATGAGATTGTACTCATTTTCTAGTTCTGCTCACTTGTACTTAGTGTGTACTTCCGTTCCTGATGTTACACTGTCCACGTAATAACAACATATTAACTTTCCTAAATTGTCTTTCGTGTAATTTTTCCACAGTTATCTGATGACAATTACACGAAACGCATCATAAACAAAGTTTTTAGCGGTCAAGACGTTTCCAGGGCGTTACTACATGCCAGGTCTAGATGATCGCATACCTTACGAATGGAAGACTTCGTCAGCCAAATGGAACAAAGGGTAGACAACAAAAAAAGCTGAGTGGAAAAATAGTATGGAAATAACTTTTGTGCTCTACAGCGGAATACGATTATGGTAAAGACCCACTGAAGTGCGAGTTTTGTTAGGACTCATAAGATGAGACGTTATTTTAAAAGTTTGTAGTACCATACTCATTCAAAAATCCTCCAGGCAAATGTCACACCCCTAATTTCTTTACTAACAATATAGGGTACTTTAGCAATATCTTCCTAAGAACTCTGAGTTATATAAGAGACGTACAAGATGCATCTAAATGACTCCATGAAAGGTTTTATAAAATAAATACTACAGCAGATTCCAACATGCTTTCTTGGAAGACAGTTCAGTGTTCGTGGTACACTCTGTGGTCATCACGGAGGCTTTCCAGTTCCTCAAACTGCTATGACAGCTACATCCTGCTCGTGTACACTAGAGCCCAAAAGTAAAGCAACAAACCGCTATTACCCCGTCCTGTGTCTAATTCATGATATAGTCATACAAACTGTCAACCAGATGTCCGTACGATAGTGTTCTGCACGGAAGATAGCATTCTGGTCAACAGGCAACCGTGCCAACGATGACGTCGGAACACCTATGAAATTAGGTAGTGTTTGCTTTGGTAGCCCCACATCCATATTCACTGTGTACACAGTTACAGTCGGTGCAGTATGGCGCAGAGAAGATGCCTACCAGACTCTCTGCGGTGGAGGACCATAGAAAGAAAGGAAGCAGGACAGTAACAAACTTATTTGGCCCGATGGCTTAATGTGAATCGTTCTGCCGTTCCTCGGATGTGGCGACAGTTTATAACGATCAAAACTGTATCCCGAAGATCAGAGCAGGGCCGGACACGTGTCACTTCAGAAGAGAGGACAGTTATTTGGCTGTAAGGGTACGAAGTTACTAGCTTAGTACTGCACGACAACTGGCATGTGAGGACGCAGCATCCACTGGACGTGTTGCATTGAGGCAAACTTCGTGCAGCAAGCTTCGGCAGAGTGGCCATTATCGTGGAAGATGTGCTGTATGTCTATTCCTGACACGTCCTCACAAAAGGGGACGTCTAGAGTGGAGTCATCAACATGTCAGCTGGACGTTCGAACAGTGGATCGATGTTGCTTGCACAGATGAGTCCCGATGGATTATCGATGGATTCGTATGTGAAGGGAACGTCGAAGCCGATTTCTGGGCCCAAATATTGTGGAAAGAGGCAGAGATCGAGGATGAGCCCTAATGGTTTGGGCAGGGATTATATTTATCTATCGATCCTCTCTTCATGAAATTGTACGGATGAATCGGGAAAGTTTAACTGCTGTCTGGTATCGTGAGGCGATCTTGGGATCTTATGTACGGTTGTTGCCAGGTGCTGTGGGCCCATACCTCATAGGGTACATGTGATCGATGTTTTCTTGGAAACTGAAGTTATTACACGCATAGCGTGGCCTTCTCACTCTCCCGATTTGCATCCCATAGAACATGTCTGGGATGCGCTAGGGAGACGGCTTACATCACGTCACCATCCACCAACCACTCTCAGAGACTGCTAGTAGCTCTGCAGGTAGAACATGAGACTGATGACATCATTCAAAGTAAGCTCCCGTCGTTGCAAGGCCTGTATTGCTGCCAGAAGTGGTCACACCTCATACTGAGCACATTGAACGGTTGCCGTATATCTCTGCAAATCTGTTAAGTTTGAAAAAACGAAGAACATTTTTGTCTACCGTTACGTATGTTACAGTTTTTTGCGTTGTATACTTTTTTCATCGTTTATACTTCACTGTCATCGGTTTGTACTGTTTCGTGGTAAAATAAACACAATCTTGCAAAATTTCCTTTTGTTGTTTTATTTTGGGCACCAGTGTATAACATATTACTGTACAGTCGGATTCAAACATCCCAATAATACGGAAAGATAACAACATTATGGTATGAAAATAGTGCAGAAGACGGGTGAGTTACAGAGTTAAGGAAATTCAGAGAACTTTCTCTGTGTATCAACACACAGAGGCACTCTAATGAAAGACACAACGGCGTTATTTTATACTACATTTTGGTCCAACCGACCACATCCCTGAACTTAGAGCGCCATTATATAA
This sequence comes from Schistocerca cancellata, assembly GCF_023864275.1. NCBI lineage: Eukaryota > Metazoa > Arthropoda > Insecta > Orthoptera > Acrididae > Schistocerca > Schistocerca cancellata. The sequence goes on along the minus strand of NC_064633.1, from coordinate 484,499,266 downwards.
TGGCCGAAAGTAATAGTAAGAGGAATCTCTTTGGCACAGAAACCGCTAGTACTATAATTTGCAACCTCCCACTACTCCGCCCGCCCGTTTCACTTGTATCTTTTCCACGTACTAGAAATTATATATGAGATAATTCTGTCGTAAAGCAATAGAAATACTATCCTTGCCCTAACGTGATCCAACAAAAAAAATTGATTTCAGTACTGATTTCAGAAGCACTAGTTAACTGTTTCACAACGGAGAAAGATACACTCCCACAAAGTCCTACTTTATGAAGATGGTATCTGTTCTTACGGACATGTCTGTAAGAATAGATACCATCTTCATATAGTTAAGGCTAACCGGCTATTGACCTTCTTCTTCTGTGCTGGATGCACACACATTGTCCGAACCCTTAAGGGACTCGGTAAGATTGTCTGCCGCAAGTAATGAGTGTAATGGGCAGGGGCACTATGAATATAGTGTGTGGACATTAATTTGGGAATGTGGGTCTCACGGGGGGGGGGGGGGGGGAGGGGGCGTGCAAGGGATAAATCCCTGCAGTCGCACTGTCCTCGTGCCCTCGATGGCTCAGATGTATAACTGAGTCAATGTATCAACAAACGAACTTCAACGGATGTCAAGTGACGTCCGCTGCGACAAAATACAACGAACAGTAACCAACAAAATTTAAAAAAAGCTGGATAGAGCGTCTGCCATGTACGCCGGAGATCCCGGATTCGAGTCCCGGTCGGGGCACACATTTTCAACTGTCCCCGTTGATGTATATTAACGCCTGACGACAGCTTAGGGCCTTGATTTAATTATCATTTCAAGTCCTACTTTATATACATCATCAGCCATAAGCCCTAGGGCAGCCCTTTTTATTTCATTTATGAACAACACTGATAGCTGAAAAGAGTTCTCTTTGAAATCGACACACCAGTACTAGCACTTGTCTTGAAGTACTGGTTGTATTCTGTGTTACGTGACGTCCGAACATTTTGGTTCCATACTTTTACTTATTAAGAAATTTCATACACGGAGTGAGTCAGGAGGAAAGGTACGTTCTTTTAAGAGTGAGAGTGTTAGTGATTATGAACAAAAACGTCATATGAATATATGTCCTGTTCTTAACAGTTTCAGAGGTAACTAGTGAAACAATGGGGAACGGGACAAATGCAGGTGATAGTGAATGAAACATTGTGACCTAATGTTTTGTTTAATGGTGTACATTTTCTCACGAATATGTTCAAAAATCCATCGCCAATGGCAACGCGTTTTGCAGCTCTTGTAGACAGCTTCCACGTTGCTGATCTGAGCTCATTCGCATGGCCTTTTACTTGTTTGTGCACACATGTAAAATACGAGCGAGAAGTTCCGTATAGTAGAGAATGTCTTGTTTCTGTCGAAATGTCCGTAATCGGATTAGCATCAAAGCCAACTGATGTACAAGTCAGTTGCATTGAAGGCATATCAGAAGAAGCGGGCCCACTAGGTCAGTGTGTATGTAGAAAAAAGTATAGTTTCAGAAAAATGACCTATGGTCAGGAGAAACATCTCTCAGTAGCCTAATGTTGCTTTCATTGTATTCGCACGTGAGGGCTGGTGCACGATATGCGAATGACGGCTGTGGTTTTCAAACAGCTGTATGTCGGATAAGCTTAAGAAAATGGAATATGTTCGTTTGATGTTTTTTGTTCATCCTCACCAATACTATCAGCCCTCAAAGCATGTACCTTTCTCCCTGGTTCACCCTCTACCCAGGGTGCCCCATCTATCTTGACCACACGAAAAAAACTCTTTGTTCAGAAGCAAAATAAAATATTTGTCAAACAAATATTGTTTACCTGTCAGGGAGACATTAGCCAACAATTACCTTTCTTTTTAACTTTTTTTGTTAGGAAGATATGAATAGCAGTGCGTCTTTTTTAAATAGCACACTACAGCTTTTATTCAGTAATCAACTTCCTCTCCTCAAAACCCTTTCAAAACCGAATCACAGCGTACCATTCATGTAAACGTGACGTTATCAAAAAAGTAATATGACACTTACTTGGTTCTCCTGTACTGGTACTTGTTGTCAAGTCTTCGAAGGAAGACCCGAATAACAAATTCACGGTATCCAGATGCTGACGGCTTCAGTATGACGATATCGATATGTCTGAATGTTTATACACGAAATGCATGTGAGGCCTAAAGATGGCATATTGAAATTCCGAAACTGGTGTCAAAATAAAATAACTTCTCAAAACGTACGGATGTCTGGCGATTTCCCTTGGTAGACATAGCCCATTACCCTGCCTAATGCGATGCAGAGAACCAGCTAGTATTCAAAATAACTTCCACTGGTCTTGGAACGGATAAATGTTGTTCCCGTATGGTTTCCAGTGGAATCTTATAGAATCTTTTGATCACATAATCCTAGGCGAGCAATCATGGGGCTGAAGGAATAGCACGAAATTGCGTCAGTGATGAGTGGCTTTGGAACTGTAGCTTGTCCTGCAATTCGCTGCTTATGGAGCTCGCTTCGTGTTGTTCTGGTGTTGGAGGGGTTCGTGAGTGCGACATTCAGTTCCGCAGTTAGTTTTACAGCCGTTGTCCTCTTTATTTTTCGTGACAATCCTTTCAGTGACACTGTAGACGTGGTCGTTGATGTCTTTCCGCTTTCCATGAATGCAGTATAAATCTTCTGTACGGTTCCTCTTGAAACACCAAACACATTGTAACACCATAGCTCAGACACAACAAACATTTTGCTGATTCATTTTCCTTTCTGTTATGTCCAACATTCCATCGTTGAACTTTTGTAATTATTATTAATTCAGTACTGTATAAAACATGTATAATCTTTTCTCAGTTTAAAACTTTGGTGTCTTTTAGATTGTAGGAAGTGTAATCTCTGTAATATGTACAATATGAGCAAATGATATGTTTTGTCTTTCTCATATAATCTCTTTGGTTATCTTTAAAACTGAATAATTCCATTTAAATAATTTTGTGTAGAACTACCAATATGTGCAAACGATGTGTTTTGTTTAAAGTGATTGTTTGCTGTTATGTAAACTGCTCACATTCAATTAAGGTTCTTAGTTATTTTGTATGTAAGAGGTGGTGTGGTTCCCCTCGGGAATGGAACTTTGTAGCGCGCACAAAATGTGGATGACATGGATAGAAAGGTGGAATGGCGAGTCAGTCAGAGACGAGCTACTGAACCGCTAACAGCTCATGTGAAGGTTGTGATTTGTTCTTGTGCCGAGAGGGGCTTTTAGCGCCGTTTTAATACGCATCAAAGCCTCGGATGAATGGAGTAATATGCTGGCAATACTCTGAAATTAATATCTATCTTCGCCACCAAGAAATGACAGAGTCCATCATTTCCGCTTGCAAATCCACCCACCAATATGCACTCCCCACCACGTTGCCCAGTCACTGAAAAGGAACCAAGGAATTGTAGAAATGTACAATGAAGGATCAGCTCATGTGGATGATATATTTGTTTTCAAATACAAGGTAAACAAAAATGAAAAATTGCCTTGATTTATCGTCTACCACATATCCACTTAGGATCCTTCCCAGGCTAAAGTGATTACTGAGTGTCCTTATTGAACGAACACTTAAGTCCTGTGTTTTACTAAGTAATACCTCTTGAACATAGTAAAAAGAAAGTTAAAGTTAATGTGGCAAAAGAGTGTGCTAAAGTGAATAATGTTTGCTGAAAGTAATTTTGCAATTAAAACTGCTCATTAAAAGTTTGTGGGCTTGCTAAAAAACTAAAATGAAAAATAGAATCTAAAGTAATAAAGTAGTACAAACGGGTATTAAAACAGTTGCTGCCAACTTCAAAATTAAAAGTTCTTAAAACTGACGCTTATGAAGTTTTATTCAGTAAGTGAATAATACAGCTTGTTGTCCACTGTACCAGGTGAGTCAATGCCTGATGTTTTATGTTAACTTGTGTCTTACTGCAGTAAGAGGTCAAATTAACCCTGAAAGTTTCATAGTTATGTTTGCTAAAATAAGGGTCCCATGTGTATAACAAAGTGCATATATTTAGTGTAATAGGACCTACAGTTTGTTTACTGTGCTCGCTAGTAGGAAACATTTGACAGATAGACTATTTGTTACGATTTCAATAATTGCTTTCAACCATAGATCAGTGAGAAAGTGTTTGTCAGTGCATTTCATTTAAATTTTATTCTAAGTAGAAAGGTATTTAGCTGAGAGAGACTTAATCTATGTTCAATTTACGATTCTATGGTGAATATTAATAGTATTATTGTTGAGACCATCCTGTCTGACTAAGCACTGAAGGCAATAGTGTATGTCATTATCTGTTGTACTTGTGCAATTAGCTTTGTTCTTCTATAACTTTTAGCACTTTCTTTAACTTCAACCTCTGCTAGTGCACTCTCGTGTGACAAAGTATAAGCTGTGTCTGCCCATTAAAGTTACTCATATCTATTTTCTTGAACAAGAATGTTAATCATTCTCATGCCTTATTAGGCTGGCGACCGTTTTCTTTATTCTTTGAACAGTGTGTATAGGTAAAATATTGTTTGTTAGTGTTTAAATATTTACGTAGTTCTGACTTTCACTTCCGATAAGCCACATCACGGTCAACACAACAAAATTCCTTTCAGAGGGTAACACTACTCTGCTTCTTTATACTGTAATTGCTGTAATATATATAATTTCATTATGCGTACTGCCTCTAGCTTTGTGGTTATAGTATAACAGTAGCGGACGGTAGTGTTATACCATCGGCTACCCTGGTTACGGAACCACCCACCATACGAGCACTAATAATTTGCCCATGTACGAATTCACTTAGCTCCGTCATAACGCCCTCATAATTACACAGGACGCCGTTCTGACCGCGACTGACAATTGCGACGTATTGAGAATGTTGCACAGACGCTGTTCGTGGCGAAATACAGGAGTGCAGCCTGCAGGCTCGGACTGCGACTGGATTTATGTTCAAGCAGCCATTTCACGAGGTGATTCCGTCTTTTTGTCCAACTACTGTAATTTAACCGTTGTAATTACGTGATCGATTGGTAATGTAATCATACAATATAGTGTATTCTCAGTTGTTTACACCCATCATATTTGTTGATGTAAAGGGCCAGTTGCCCACTGCACGTCGCACACGATCGATTGTGGCTGCGGTTTATACGAAATCAGTAGCTTTATGAAGGGTCGCGGTGAATGGTGCCTGTGTGGAAACCGCCGTATATCGCCGGCACTTGCAGATTTTACGAGGAGAAGACGTCGTATTTTTCGCATCTTTACGAGATGCGAGCACCAAAAACCCGCGTCAGGCTTTTTGTGGCGCGACTGCGTCCGGCAAGTGTGTCAGCGGCCGGTAGCCGGCACCTTGCAGACACCGGACGCTGGACGGCGGGCAGTAGACAGTAGACAGTAGACGCCGCCCACAGTTAGGTAACGAGCCGCAACACCGGCAGCGAACGCGGCGCCCAGACAATGGCGCCCGCGATTCTATCTGCGCCGGCGCGCGCACAATGGAGTGATAAATAATATTCCGCGCGTGATAAACCCGTTCACCGCACGCGGCTCAGCTAGGCGTTTTTTTGGAGCGAGAGATATTCGCCTGCCTTAACGGGACAGGCGTGAGCGCTGCCGGAAGCAAAGGAATTAGGACGAAGTGCGCTGCGGGGCTGACCATTGCTGGCAAGCGTGAGTTGCGCGCAAACGAATGACAGGACAGCCCGTTAAACGCATCTGACTTTCCACACCCACAGCACACGTTAGACTGTATGTGTCTGGGTCATCAAAAGCGTAAGGGGCTGCTTCATTTAGAAAATAAATATGTATTAATTCCCACGAGGAAAGTAAAATACTGCGTAACTTGCACTGGTGAGGCAAAACATTATAACCACAGCCCGTCAAGGCACTGGACCCCACCTGGCGTTGTCTGCACGTAACGCGCTGAGGAAAGATTAGAAGCGGACCAGAGACGAATAGGATGTCATTCTAACGGCGATATTGGCAACAAATTGCTAAACACACTGACGTAAGTAAATTGGCAATGGGTGCATTGTTGTGGTCGGCCGCCCGGAAAGTAGCAGCTCGGAAATGGCGAACCGGATCGGCTCTTCACGTAGCTCTGTCGTGAGGTATCTGGCAATAAGTTCAACGATGGCGAAATCACAGGTATGCAGCTCTGTGCTGGGCGCAAGCACTTCATCAAAGAACGTGGAGGCTGGTGCGTTGCCTACTTTGTAAAGCAAGATTGGCTGCGGTGTGCTGTAGATCTGACGAGGAGCTGGGCTACACAACTGGTGCGGACACAAATGTTTTGGAGGACACTGTTCAGCTCACATTACGTGTCCCACGTTCACCCTTCAAAATAGTTTATTACGATTGCGGTGGGAATGGGATAATCGAGAATGGACTGTGAATCAATGGAAATGTCTCATGTAGTCAGATGAATAGCATTTCTTTTTACACCAGGCCGACTGTCATGTACGCACATGCAGTCATCCAGGTGAATGGCTACTGGAGACACGCACCATGACACGCACGCGGGCCAGAGAGAGCAATGACAGCAATATTATGCTACTGTGGACATTTATCTTAGCTTCCAAGCGACATGTGGAAGTAATCAAAGACACCAGGACAGAGAGGACAATATTATGCTACTGGAGACGTTTATCTTGGCTTCCATGCTACCTGTAGTAGTAATCGAATGCACAATGAGTCCCGCGTGAATATTATTGCACCCTACCCGCATCCATTCATGCTTGATGTCTTCCATGACGGCGATAGCATGTTCTAGAAAGATAACTATCCATGTCAGAGAGTCAGAATCATGTTATAGCGGTTTCAGCAGAGTAATAGTGAACCCTCGTTGAAGTCTTGGACACCAAATTCGCCTGATCCGACCCCAACAGAACGGATCTCGAATGCTATCAGTGCCAGCTCAGTGCACACAAACCACCAGTTTGTAATTTACAGGAGATATGTTACCTGTGCCTACACACCTGGTGCCACATACCTCCGGAAAGGACTTGTCGAATCCATACCATGTTCGCCGCTGTGCCGGGGTGGCATAGAGATTAGCGGATCTGTCTAGAAGACAGGGCATCTGGGTTCGAATCCCGGCTGGGTACAACTGGGCATTTGTCACTTCAGTCTTCATTTACACATCATAGATGTCTGAGGCTTGGTAAGGCCTCTGGAGCCATATAGTTTCATGATGTTCGATGGCCTTGGAAGGAACAACTACCTCAGAAACTAAAATTTAGCGCCAAAAGACAAAACCGAGAAATATTACATATCATAAAAAGAATTAGGCCTCCCATTTCTTGTTATAGTTGTGTTGCATTTCGAACATCTGAGATTAGGGCGAGGAAAGTCGTGGACTGTATTCAAAAAGGTTCTCAGCACTGAGATGTATAGTCATGTGCTTTTGTTTCCGCCTCACCCTTTCTACTGCTATTACGTTTAGAACTCGGTTTCCTTGTGCAAGATGACCTCCTTACCTATTCTGGCAGCTGGAGTCCTACCTTTAGAGGATGCTGGCTATGACATCTGTCGGAAGCAGTAATATTTTGCCTCAACTGGCACAGCTCGAACCACAACACTGTTTTATCCACCGAAAGATACATTTGGCTAGATAGAACTTGACAGAATTTTTCAAGACTCACAAAAGGAAAATATACTTCCAGAATAAGTTCTTAAAGAAAGTCAATGAAATTATTCACTCTTCAATTTACCTGTCAACAGGTATCCTTAATCAGTATTACAATAGATAAAATTACCGGTCCTATCAAGGAGGTGTGTACCCTGTATTTCAGATGGAGGGGACTGGTGTGAAGGGGTGACGCAGAGTCGTGAGGAGTGGAGAAAATTTAAAATCTATGCAAATCCAACATTGCTTTGTTGTAAGGATGATCAACTCATTTGTTTATAATGTATAAAGATTTACGTCACAATTACATATAATTCCTCTATTGGTGAACTCTTTCCAAGGGTTGAATTTATTCTGAAAGCTTTACCTACATTAGAAGGCACAGTATTAATAAAAACATAAAATAAAAAGTGTTAAACTGTGTAACAGGGCTCAAGATTTTGTATGCATAGATTACAACAGCGCAATATATCGGTTTTTACAGACCTGCTTACATAATCTTTGGTTGTACATAATTTTAATGCAACATTCATATATTGGATCAATATAACAAATAAGATTTGATTGTAATGTAATCCCAATGACACAGGCCAAATTCGAAAGGTATCTTTAGAAATTCCTAAATTCAAAATCTAACAGATAGGCCTGTCAGTTGTGTATTATGCATTCATGTGCACTACCTCTGCAGAGATTATAAAGTTAAAACGAAGTACATTGATACTGTATTGGTAATGATCTCAGACATTATTGCATTATTTTTATAAAATACTGAAATGAATGACCATCAGCTGCTAATGTAATGGATCATATTATTTTTTTAAAAATCAAAACGTATTTTACTTAAATCTGGACTTTTCATTCATCAATTTGTCCAGTTCCTTTATCTTCCGTTTGTGTATTTCCCACTCCGCAAGTACATCCAATTTCATTCCTTTATGAGCTATTTGTAAAATTTTGATAGTGTTTTCAATACTGCCAACTACAGGTTTAATGCTTCGCAAATGATGGCCAAAAGCAATCTTGTTGTTAAGTTCATAAGTTCCTCGTACCTTGTTAGATAATTTCGACCAGTTTGGCCTTTACACGCCAAGTGTATAATATTTCTAAACTTTCTTCAGTCTTTTATAATATTCGGTCATAGATTAAAACTCAGTTGATTTGGCACGAGGTGTTCTAGAACGCTGACATACCGCCCGAATTGTTGCGACTACTTTCTTCCGCGTGTGGATCACCCGTTTCGGTGTGCCTCTACGAAATACAGCAGAGCGAGGTAGACAATCTCTTGTTCAGTCAACGTCCTACGCAGTATGAAGCAGATTCGAACTACAGTTTACCATCCAGCAGCGAATGGTTTAGTTGAACGCATGCACCGCCAACTGAAAGTGTCGCTTCGATATCAAGGCTCACAGCGGCGCCTAGAACCATTGCCCATCGTCCTCCCGAGTCTCAGTTCGTCACTGAAAGAAGACCTGAAATCCATGGTTGCAGAACTTTTTTATGGCCAGCCGATACGTCTGTCCGGAAAGTCCTTACCCAACGTGCCAGACGTCTGCATTGATCAGTCAGACATCGGCCTTTTGTTTTTCACGAGCTACGGGAGTGCCATCATGTCTTCGTACGGCATGACGCAGTACACTAGGTACTGCGGCCACATTGTTCGACACAGTTCCGCACTGTCGCCTGATAAACAAAGTAAGAGCCTACGGAATATCAGACCAGATGTGTGGCTGGATTGAAGAGTTTTTAGCAAACAGAACACAGCATGTTGTTATCAATGGAGAGACGTCTACAGACGTTAAAGTAACCTCTGGTGTGCCACAGGGGAGTGTTATGGGACCATTGCTTTTCACAATATATATAAATGACCTAGTAGATAGTGTCGGAAGTTCCATGCGGCTTTTCGCGGATGATGCTGTAGTATACAGAGAAGTTGCAGCATTAGAAAATTGTAGCGAAATGCAGGAAGATCTGCAGCGGATAGGCACTTGGTGCAGGGAGTGGCAACTGACCCTTAACATAGACAAATGTAATGTATTGCGAATACATAGAAAGAAGGATCCTTTATTGTATGATTATATGATAGCAGAACAAACACTGGTAGCAGTTTCTTCTGTAAAATATCTGGGAGTATGCGTGCGGAACGATTTGAAGTGGAATGATCATATAAAATTAATTGTTGGTAAGGAGGGTACCAGGTTGAGATTCATTGGGAGAGTCCTTAGAAAATGTAGTCCATCAACAAAGGAGGTGGCTTACAAGACACTCGTTCGACCTATACTTGAGTATTGCTCATCAGTGTGGGATCCGTACCAGATCGGGTTGACGGAGGAGATAGAGAAGATCCAAAGAAGAGCGGCGCGTTTCGTCACAGGGTTATTTGGTAACCGTGATAGCGTTACGGAAATGTTTAACAAACTCAAGTGGCGGACTCTGCAAGAGAGGCGCTCTGCATCGCGGTGTAGCTTGCTCGCCAGGTATCGAGAGGGTGCGTTTCTGGATGAGGTATCGAATATATTGCTTCCCCCTACTTATACCTCCCGAGGAGATCACGAATGTAAAATTAGAGAGATTAGAGCGCGCACAGAGGCTTTCAGACAGTCGTTCTTCCCGCGAACCATACGCGACTGGAACAGGAAAGGGAGGTAATGACAGTGGCACGTAAAGTGCCCTCCGCCACACACCGTTGGGTGGCTTGCGGAGTATGAATGTAGATGTAGATTATAATTGACCTTACCATGCCATCAATAGAGAGGAAAAGTCATTAAAAGTGGATCTGATGGGTACACCAACCTACATCACTGTCACCAGCTTTTACGCACCTTACACTGGTACAGATTCATCTACACAGACCCACTCCGACGCCGATCACAGATCATCTGCAACGGATGTCAGAGGCTACCTCCAATGTACCATCAGTAGGTTGTGCACGACCTGTTGTAACCCCAGCCTGGACATGTCTAATTCAACACAGAATACCATTCACACTATAACCGAGAGGATGGAAAGTGCATCGTTATGTACAGTGTAATGCTACACACAAGTGATTATCTTTTTACTATGATTATATTTGACGCAGTCGCTACGATTTTTTTTTGAGTCATCAGTCTTCTGACTGGTTTGATGCGGACCTCCGTGAATTCTTCTCCTGCGTCCCGTGCCAACCTCTTCGTCTCGGAGTAGCAACCTACGTCCTCTATTATTTGCTGGATCTATTCCAATATCTTTTTTCCTCTACATTTTTTACCCTCTACAGCTCCCTCTAGTACCATGAAGTTATCCCCAGATGTCTTATCTGATGGACTTGCATCCTGTCCTTTCCCCTTGTCATCGTTCCCATATATCCTTTCATCGATTCTGCGGAGATCCTCCTCACTCCTTAATTTATGGGTCCACATAATTTTCAACATTCTTCTGTAGCACCACATCTCAGATGCTTAGAGTCTCTTCTTTTCCTTTTTTCCCACAGTCCATGTTTGCTATGCTCCAAACGTACATTCTCAGAAATTTCGTTCTCGAATTAAGGTCTGTGTTTGCTACTAAGAGACTTCTCCTGGCCAGGAATACCCTTTTTACCAGTGCTAGTCTGCTCTCGATGTCCTCCTTGCTCCGTCCGACAGGGGCTGTTTTGCTGCCTAGGTGGCAGAATTCCTTAACTTCATCCATTTCGTTATAACAGTACTAATGTTTAGTTTCTCACTGTTCTCATATCTGCTGTTTCTCGTTCCTTTTGTTTTTCTTCGATTTATTCTCATTCTCTATTCTGTACTCATTAAACTGTTCATTCCTTTCAGCAGGAAGTAGACTGATATATTACCAAATCATTTCAAGCCATCCTTAAGAAAAAATTTTACCAGAACGCAATTTTTGACACTTCCCCATGGGAAACCCAGAGTAATTGTCATGAATCCCGAACCGATGCTGGTTAATGCCTTAACCAACTTGCATAAAGAAAACAAAAGCAGGTATATTATTATTGCTGGAAGAGATGCTTCGACGATAGAATTAAATATGTTTCTGTATGAAAAACTAGCAGCTAATACGGATTTACAGCTAATTACTATGTACTCAGTAGTGCAGCTTTTGTTAATGAAGTTAAGGATCTGCTGATCGCTGATGGCATATTACTAACTTAATTTCATGTCTTAAACCTATGTACTAACGTACCAATAAATAAACCTTTAAAGTAATGAGAATAAATGTAGTACACAGTGGCACCAAGGGAAAAGGTGAACTAACAGAACTTCTTTAAAAATTGGAATTTGTACTGAGTTATAATTACTTTGAATTTGGTACTAAAGTACAGCAACAGATGCATGGTTTGGTGCTTGTCGGTTGGTCAGTTTCTTTCTGGGTTATTACGAGACATATTTATCAATAATGTAAAGACGACGGTATTCCAGAACGACACATTTTTGACACAGAAAGTTATCATGTATACACTCTATGCAGGCGATACAAAGAGAGGATAATTTTGACCACGTCTTCCATATGACTTTTAGCTAGCATAGTATTAAAAACGCTATAGAAAAATGTCCGAAAAGGATTTAAATTTCTTAGACTTGACAGTAAAAAGGGCGGAAAATAAGAAGAACTTTCTTATTTATCGAAAATCCACATATTGAGATTCAGTAATAGGGGATGAATCAGATCTACCGCACATGTAAGCTTTATTTAAATGAAGCACGAATAGAATGAGAGTTCGCGTCCTCAAAGAAGTAACAGTAGCCCATGGTTTCAAGGGAAGGTTAGTTACACAGATTCACAAAAAACACAAATTCACAGAAACCCATACAAAGAAAAACGTTTATTACACTAAACTGTTGTGGCCGTATTATGGAAAAGTTAGAGTGCAGTTTGCCTGAGCAGCACAAAACAGCATTTTCGTCAGCAGTTCTACTAAGGTTTAAGCTCTCACAGAAAATTACAGAAGAATGAAAAAAAAAACATTAGAAAGTATTATGCGTCTGCTATGTATAAATTATGATGTGAAAAATGTGATCATTTTTGTGTAGGTTACGCTCGTCGAAATTTTATAACTAGGTACGAGGAACATATCAGTCCATAGAACAAGACTGCATTTGGCCATCATTTGCTAAGCATGAAACATCCAACATGTAGTACTGAAAATACTATCAAAATTTTACAAGTAGCTCCTAAAGGAGCTAAACACGGCAAGGTTGAGAAATGGAAACTATATAAACTAAACATAAAGCAGCTGATAAATTCGTGAATGAACAGTCCGAATTTAAGTACCGTAATTATTTGCTCTTTGCAATAAATGAGTACAAAACATTATACTAGGAGCTCATGTCTAAGCATATCAACATTTTATAAAAGAATGCGAACAAATCTTTCATTCTTGTCACTACAGTATCTACGTACTCCGTTTTAACTTTATAATCTGTGCAAAGACAGTGATCACGAATCACCCAAATTTTCATATAAACAACTGAAGCCGTCTGTCGAGATTTGATTGTGCCTTTGGAATTATATTAGCCCACAATAAAAAATGGTTCAAATGGCTCTGAGCACTATGGGACTTAACAGCTGAGGTCATCAGTCCCCTAGAACTTAGAACTACTTAAACCTACCTAAGCTAAGGACATCACGCACATCCATGCCCGTGGCAGGATTCGAACCTGCGACCGTAGCGGTCGTGCGGTTCCAGACTGAAGCGCCTAGAACTGCTCGGCCATTCCGGCCGGCAGCCCACAATCAACCAAATTTGTTATACTCATATACTGCATGAAAAGATTTTTTGAACCTTCGTTTGGAATTATGTATAGCCTGACATCAGAAAAGTAGATAAGTCAGAACTGAGGTTTTGCACTATAGTAATCTGTGCCTACCAGTGTTGCACTCTGCTATGCAGTTTAACATTTGAAGGGCCGGTGGAAAGAATTAGGTAAGTCAGTTTTTATGAAACTCGATAAAAATCGTTTGTAATATTTGAACTGTGACGATATGAATATATAAGAACATACAAGACGTTTTATTCCATAAATTAAAAATACTGATTGCATCGAATGTGGAATTGGCGTTCTTGGAATGTTCCCAGAATGAAGCAGTTTCTCAAAATGTAATCAAACATTTCTCTGCAAGAAGAAAGAAACAGATGAGTCAAGCAAAACAGACACAATAATTCGCTAATAATCGCGACTATACGTAATTATGGTTGTCATACTTCAGTGATCACTTATATTTACCTGTGGTGTAGCCGACTGTAGAACTACGCAGCACCAGGATGGAAAAATTAATCAGGCTATGCAAACATGTACACTACTGGCCATTGAAATTGCTACACCACGAAGATGACGCGCTACAGACGCGAAATTTAACCGACAGGAAGAAGATGCTGTGATATGCAAATGATTAGCTTTTCAGAACATTCACACAAGGTTGACGCCGGTGGCGACACCTAAAACGTGCTGACATGAGGAAATTTTCCAACCGATTTCTCATTCACAAACAGCAGTTGAACGGCGTTGCCTGGTGAAACGTTGTTGTGATGCCTCGTGTAAGGAGGAGAAATGCGTACGGTCATGTTTCCGACTTTGATAAAGGTCGGATTGTAGCCTACCACGATTGTGGTTCATCGTATCGCGACATTGCTGCTCGCGTTGTTCGAGATCCAATGACTGTTAGCAGAATATGGAATCGGTGTGTTCAGGAGTGTAATACGGAACGCCGTGCTGGATCCCAACGGCCTCGTATCAATAGCACTCGAGATGACAGGCATTTTATCCGCATGGCTGTAACGGATCGCGCAGCCACGTCTCGATCCCTGAGTCAACAGATGGGGACTTTTGCAAGACAACAACCATCTGCACGAACAGTTCGACGACGTTTGCAGCAGCATGGACTATCAGCTCGGAGACCATGGCTTCGGTTACCCTTGACGCTGCATCACGGACAGGAGCGCCTGCGATGGTGTACTCAACGACGAACTTGGGTGTACGAATGGCAAAACGTCATTTTTTCGGATGAATCCAGGTTCTGTTTGCAGCATCATGATGGTCGCATCCGTGTTTGGCGACATCGCGGTGAACGCACATTGGAAGCGTTTATTCTTCATCGCCATACTGGCGTATCATCCGGCGTGATGGTATGGGGTGCCATTGGTTACACATCTCGGTCACCTCTTGTTCGCATTGACGGCACTTTGAACAGCGGACGTTACATTTCAGATGTGTCACGACCCGTGGCTCTACCCTTCATTCGATCCCTGCGAAACCCTACATTTCAGCAGGATAATGCACGACCGCATATTGCAGGTCCTGTACGGGCCTTTCTGGGTACAGAAAATTTCGACTGCTGTCCTGGCCAGCACATTCTCCAGATCTCTCACCAACTGAAAACGTCTGGTCAATGGTGGCCGAGCAACTCGTCACAATACGCCGGTCACTACTCTTGATGAACTGTGGTATCGTATTGAAGCTGCATGGGCAGTTGTACCTGTACACGCCATCCAAGATCTGTTTGACTCAATGCCCAGGCGTATCAAGGCCGTTATGACGGCCAGAGGTGGTTGTTCTGGGTACTGATTTCTCAGGATCTATGCACCCAAATTGCGTGAAAATGTAATCACATGTCAGATGAAGTACAATATATTTGTCCAATGAATACCCGTTTACCATCTGGATTTCTTCTTGGTGTAGCAATTTTAATGGCCAGTAGTGTATATTCTGGCGTGAAAATTCTAAGCAAGATAGAATAAAGAACGGAACTGTTAGAGTTAGATTACAGCAAACAGAGGATAGCGGCAAGACTATTGTGCACTAGACGAGTGACGAATTCTACCACCACTAGCAGATAGGGGAGGTTCAAACAGCCCATCCATTGGTTGATATTCTCATGAAGTCCTTGCGTCGCCACTTTGCATTCTTCCGTTATAAGTCGTTTAATATTTCAGCATACGGCAGTAGCTGCATTCAGGTGATATTATCTAAATAGCTTTGAAAGGACATTCTGCAGCGTACTTAGAACCAAACAGCGTTTCCCTTTTCTTGATTAACGCTGACCACAGTCGCAGGAGATGGCTTACATCTGGATGCTTCTATCATTTTCTCTAAATTTTGTGGTGCTTCCATGGCCGTGCACAGAGAATGTAATTTTGATCTTCTTCAGACCACTAATGTGATTAAGAGTTACGGAATAAAGCAAGTGGAAGACGGTGAATTTTTTATTTTGACTGTCATCAGAAACATGAAATATACAGGATATCTGAGGAGGGATGGTCAATATGACAGGAAAGAAAAAATTCTAATAAACGTGAGCTCTAAAATGTGCACCTTAAGAATTATGAACACTTGTTCATCTCAAGCATTGTGAAACACATGTCTCCTAATGAAGTGTTCCGCGTTCTTAAGATACGAATTTTTGAACCCATGTTTAGTAGACAATTTTTTTTTGTTTTGGCCCATATTATTTCCTCTCAGCAAATCAAAAGCAAAGAGCTTGTTGTAGAGAAGATATGTTTTACAGTCTCGAAAACGAAGAAGGGTTCATAGCTCTTAAGGTCTACGTTTCTGCCCATGTTTATTAGACATTTTCACTTCAAATAATCGTTCCTGTACTGTCTCTGAATAGTGACCGATCCACCTGGGAAACCTTGTATAGAGCTCTCCAATATCCTCTTCCAAGGCATGAGTTACGAAATTAAAAAGGAATGACGTCCCTTCATATCACTTGTTGAACGAACGGGATATTACACGAATAAATCGAAAGTTACTGCTTTGAGTAAACGTCACTGGATGTTATATAAGGCACAGTTAACTTTTTTTTTCTTCAAAATGTATGCGGACAGTCACCTTCTTCTTGTTTGTTTGTTTTTCCTTGCCTTCAATTTACTTGGGGGAGGGAGAGGGCATGTTGTATCAAAATTGTTTGCTCTGCCCTCTCGTGGTCAGTCGAGTCACCGCTGACTTGTTTGCTTGTTTCCTCTGGAAAATTGACTTACCTTGTTATTTATCAGTATTGAAAGAGTGGCCGAGCGGTTCTAGGCGCTTCAGTCTGGAACCGCGTGACCGCTACTGTCGCAGGTTCTAATTCTGCCTCGGGCATGGATGTATGTGAAGTCCTTAGGTTAGTTAGGTTTAAATAGTTCTAAGTTCTAGGGGACTGATGACCTCAGATGTTAAGTCCCATAGTGCTCAGAGCCATTTGAACCATTTGTTAACAAAAAGTTTGTGACCATAGACGTAAATTAAAGGAAACTTATTGTATATACGGGTCACTGTTTTATTCGCGACGATGTCGCAGCTTGTGAAACTGTGAATGCTAATATCTCGTTTTTTTTTCAGTTTCAGCCTCTCAGAAGATGCATATGATCAGTCTGAATCGAGCTGTAGCAAATAATTCAATTTCCAGAAAAAGGGGCTTCCCTGTTTTCCCCCTGCCCCTTCATTTTGAATTTCATGTTTTTATTAACACTGCACGTTCCAGTATATTGTTCTGAAAATGAACGCAAATGTTCGAAACTAGTCAATAATAAAAATAATTGTGTGTAACTGTGATATATACTTCAATAAACTGAATATTTAGAATTGCTGCAAAACTATGTGGGTTAATCACCAAACTTACCAATGTCAGCAATTAACATGTACCTACTACCTACAACGTAATCAACTAGGAGAACATAGTTTTATGAAATTTTCGCAGGTCTCTGTCAGCGTTTTAACGCACAGATACATGTGAATATTTCCGATGTTCATGTTTTTAGTAATTTTGAACGCTGCCTTGTAAGATGAGAATAAACATCTCTAATTTAAAGTTCAACACTGCAGGAAGATGTTATAATCCAATGGCATTCGGAATTCAGTTGCAAGGAGAACATCTACGATATAGTTTTAATATGACATTTGCTACTAAACAACACCCACTAATGATCTGCCTTTCCTGAAATGATACTTAATTGATACGTCACTCAGTGAGCGAGCCGGATGTAAATTCGAACAGGGAACACGTTGTTTTTTATTGTTCGTGGGATGTCACCCATCGTTAAGTTAACAAATAAACATCGATGAAAATGTAACTTCTAAATTAACATAAATATGATAAAGTCATCCATAAAGGGGAACATGAGGTGGGGGGAGGGACGGAAGAGTGGTGAGGGAGGAGATACTTAAAACGTGACGTTATATAATCATCATTATAATATTTTATTCCATCTAGTGTCTATACGTTACAAACAGGACATGTTCCATTTTTTACCTCTATGATATACACTCCAAGAATCACCTAAATCAAAGAATCTACGTGCGTCGTAGTTACCTGCTGTCTGCAAACAGGTTTGCACACATTTGTCTTACAAAAAAAAAAAAGCATGTCGTTCAGCGGGCAGGCAAACACGATTTGTTTACCCTTACCTCGATACGCGTATTGCTTCGCATGGAGCGCTGATTTACATCGTGTGTGCACCGGTCCTAATTAATTAATAGCTAAGCCATCGCAACGTTACTGTAGCTCTTACACCTGAAATGCTCAAAAGATTGACTTTTACAGCTATTATCATTAGACGATATTCGTATTGTCCTACACGTGTTTTCTGTCAGAAGCCAATGTTTATGGTCCTTCATTATATGAAAGAAACATTGGTCCAAGAAAAAAACTATTTCTAAATATTACAGCAAAATTTCAGGCGGATTTTTATGAACTTGTCGATATTCCAGAGAATTATATGACTTAATTTATGGACGCGCCGTAGTGGTTTCTACAACATAACGAGCCAATTCTTTAAAATTTAGCAACTGCGTCTGACGGGATACCTACACGATTTTACATAGAGAATGCGAAAGAGTACACATCTCCACTTGCAGCGATGTACCGTAGAGCGTTGGAGGTTCTAACTGCTCTTATTGTTAGTGACTGGAAAAAAGGGCAAGAAAATCTGCGCATAAGTTAGCGGAACGACCTGTTATTGTATGTCTATACGATTCCAGAATAATCACTGGAAGCAGTCACATTCTTTAAGTATAGGGAACGAATGAAAGTTCAATGATTACATAAGACTAATCGTAAATGAGACAGGTGCCATATTGAGACTCACTTGGAGAATCTTCAGGAAGTATATTCAACCCACGAGAGGGGGCACCTCATAAAACCCTCGTTCGACCAATTCTTGAATTTTTATCTTCGGTATGGGATCATAGCAGATAGGACTGATAGAGACAGTAATAAAGATACATAGAAACGCAGCACGTTTCATTATGGGTTTATTTTATGCACGCAAAACGTCACGCAGATAGATGTTCAGCCAACCCCAGTGACGACCGTCACATGAAAGATGTGCATCAGCCGCGCGGGATTAGCCGACCGGTCTGGGGCGCTGCAGTCATGGACTGTGCGGCTGGTCTCGGCGGAGGTTCGAGTCCTCCCTTTGGCATGGGTGTGTGTGTATGTATGGCTCTGAGCACTATGGGACTTAACATCTATGGTCATCAGTCCCCTAGAACTTAGAACTACTTAAACCTAACTAACCTAAGGACATCATACAACACCCAGTCATCACTAGGCAGAGAAAATCCCTGACCCCACCGGGAATCGAAACCGGGGAACCCGGGCGCGCGAAGCGAGAACGCTACCGCACGACCACGAGCTGCGGACTGTGTGTATGTCCTTAGGATAATTTAGGTTAAGTAGTGTGTAAGCTTAGGGACTGATGACCTTAGCAGTTAAGTCCAATAAGATTTCACACACATTTGAACATTGTTGTGCATCACGAAGTGATTTAATGCTAAGTTTACGACAGTGTACGTTCCTAGCAGAGTCAGCGAATATATCGCTTCCTCCTACGAACACTGATAAGTCAAAACATTGAGACCACTGCCCACCGTGACGTTCGTTGGATGTCGCCCTGTGGTTTTGCGGGCACGTGGCACCGACGGTATATCACCCTGCAAATGGGAAAATCCATAGAGACAAACGACTGTGACAAAGGACTGATTATTATCATGCAGTGCCTGTGAACGATTATCTTGAAAACGGCGAAGCTGGTCGAATGTTCACGTGCTACTGTCGTGAGCATCTACGGTAAGAGGTACAAGGACAGTGAAACTACCCCTAGACGCAAAATGGTTGTACGTCGCACAGTGTCCTGTTCGGAGGCTTGTCTGCTCTGTAAAGTAAGACAGAGCTCCTCCGAAGGAGCACAATGCTGGCGCAAACACGAGTGTTCCGGGCATATGTTGTGGTACTCACATGCTGACCCAGCGACATCGTCCGTTACGATTGCAGCGGGCATGGAACCATTGGGATTCGACCGTCTATCAATTGAAACGTGTCGGCTCTTGATATGTATCACCGTTTTGCTACGCTAGGTCGCTGATCATCTCCGAAAACACCGTTATCGGGGTGAAACGGCCGGCTGGTGTGGCCGAGCTGTTCTAGGCGCTTCAGTCTGGAACCGCGCGACCGCTACGGTCGCAGGTTCGAATCCTGCCTCGGGCATGGGTGTGTGTGATGTCCTTAGGTTAGTTAGGTTTAAGTAGTTCTAAGTTCTAGGGGACTGATGACCTCAGAAGGTGTGGTGTCACCGCCAGACACCACACTTGCTAGGTGGTAGCCTTTAAATCGGCCGCGGCCCATTAGCATACGTCGGACCCGCGAGTCGCCACTATCAGTGATTGCAGACCGAGCGCCGCTACACGGCAGGTCTAGTCTAGAGAGACTCCCTAGCACTCGTCCCAGTTGTACAGCCGACTTTGCTAGCGATGGTTCACTGTCTACATAGGTTCTCATTTGCAGAGACGACAGTTTAGCACAGCCTTCAGCTACGTCATTTGCTACGACCTAGCAAGTCGCCATATTCAGTTACTATAATTTGAACAGATAGTATTGTGAATCATGTACCGTCAAGAGCGACGTTCATCATTAATGGATTAAACTTAAGTATCAAACTAACTACGTCCGCTTTCTGAATTCTAATTCCTTGTCACGTCAGTATAGTCCTTCCCTCCTCACGCCAGCCCGCGTGAGCTAAAACGCGTGCATTTCGGCCTCCTCTAGTAACACGGTGTTGGCTCTTTCGCCAACACAACAGAATGTAAGTCCGATAGTGCTCAGAGCCAGCCAGGGTGAAACGTGCAGCGCGCCACGGACCCAGGCTGGTGAGAGCAGTATTATGCTATGGAAGACATTCGTCTGGGCTAGCGTGGGACCTGTGGTAATAATCGAAGACACGCTGGCAGCTGCGAACGACTTGCATCCATTTACTTGATGTCTTCCCCGATGGCGACGTCGTCTTTCAGTAGAATAACCATCCGTGTCTCGGAGCGAGAACCGTAATACAGTGGTTTGAGGAGCATTATAGTGAACTCACGTTGATGTCACGTCGACCAAGTTCACCTGATGTAAATCCTATGAAACCCATCTGTGTCGCTATCGGGCGCCATAAACGCGTAAGCAAATCAGCAGCCAGTTATTTACGCGAATTACATGACCTGTGCGTAGACATCTAATGTCACATACCTCCACAAACCTACCACCAAACTTTCGGATCCCTGATACGCATAATCAGTGTTGTGAAACTTCCTGGCAGATTAAAACTGTGTGCCCGACCGAGACTCGAACTCGGGACCTTTGCCTTTCGCGGGCAAGTGCTCTACCATCTGAGCTACCGAAGCACGACTCACGTCCGGTACTCACAGCTTTACTTCTGCCAGCTGTGAGTACCGGACGTGAGTCGTGCTTCGGTAGCTCAGATGGTAGAGCACTTGCCCGCGAAAGGCATAGGTCCCGAGTTCGAGTCTCGGTCGGGCATACAGTTTTAATCTGCCAGGAAGTTTCATATCAGCGCACACTCCGCTGCAGAGTGAAAATCTCATTCTGGAATCAGTGATGTATTTCTTTCTATAGACGGACAAAAAAACTATTAAGCACGTGGTCATAATGTTGACCTCATCATCAGCGTACACATGCCGGAAAGAGATTTTCCAACTATGAGTAGGATCACACAACGGTTCTCGAATGGCTGCGAAACAATGGAGCGGGTTTCCATCGTCAAGGAACGGAACGACTGTTACAACGTTCGGACAGTTGTTTACAGGCTACGAAGAATATTGTTTTCATGTACCTACGTCATTCACAAATGTTGTGCAGCGTTCAATAAAAGTTGGTTGGCCTGCCATAATAACGTGTAACTTACTTGTTACAGCTCCATGTATTAACAACTGTAGACTTTTGTTAGGTGATGCAGTTACCAAATGTAGTTGTTTATAAGGAAGTATTATCTGGAAAAGCTGCATAAATATCCAGACAGAATTATTGAAGAGTGGCAACATACTTTAAATCTTCAGATACATAAAACTGTGCACCTCTCAGAAAAGTGATGTCCTGTACATACCTTGCGTAAAGACCATGAACGTAAAATTAAAGACACTCGAGCTCACACCGGAGTTTAAGACCAATCGTTTATCCCGCAGACCATTTGCGACTGTAACAGAGAAGAGGGGAAGTAACAGTGCTATACAATGTACGCTGTGCAACACACCGTGAAGTGGCTTGCGAAGAACAGACTTAATGTAAGACCAAATTATTTACTGTCAAAGAAAATGTTTGTAAAACATGCTGACTATCGTATAAGAAATATTATTTAAATGGATCACCGTTAATTATGCAAAACGAACTTTATAACACTACCCTCTAATAACTGAACCTTTAGTTATGTCACGGGAAAAGCTACGTGTTACACTAACGTGCCGTGAAACACGCTAATGTTACCTTCTGAGAGGATTTCAAAGTTCGACCGCGCGTGTGTCTAATAGAAAAGAGTATCGGACTATAATTTCGAATTTTGTGAAGTTGACAGTAAAACCAAACAAGCCTTAAACTTGGGAGTTAACAGAAATGGTAAAATTATAAGTGAACGAAAAAGAATGAACGGTCGCCAGCCTAATCAGGCACATTAATTTGGAAATGTATATTTGCGAAAATTGGATGTTAGTTATTGGAGTTACTTTTGTTGAGATTTCCCTTTGACTAGCAAACAGGATACAAACTGACACAGAACACTCTGTGCTGTGTGTAGCAGCAGTTACCAATAACACACACACCTGTAAATTATGGAGAGAAAAATTGCACCGAGCTCATACTACTGATGGCCACAATCATTAGCATTACTTAAACAAAATACTGAAACATCATTACATGAAGTGCAGAACTAATTTTGGACATGAGGGGCTTCTATCTTGACTGACATGAATAACACAAATAAAGATCAATAACATCTTAAATACACTATTTAAGTTCCTCTGCTCATAGCAGTTTTCCTTAGTGACAGTAATTGTACATTTTTTTCTTAATAGGTGGACAATATGATGGGGACCCATAAACTACTATAGTTTCACTAGCCAAGGTTCTTTGATTATTGTGAAAGTAAAAACCTATCTCTAAAAGCTAACCATTCACTTAAATTGCTTTGCAAGGTAATAAAATGCAACATTGGGCTTAATTAACTTCGAAAGGAACCATTCACGATGGGTACCAAAACTACACTATCTTCGAAAATGTGCATAGCTTCACTTCTAATACTACTACCGCAAATCGGTTCATTAAAGATTTGTATGTACTTGTACTTTAATCGTCTGTGGAGCAGGTATTCTTGGCAATAATATTCACACAATTTTGCACTGTAATCCTACAAAACTATATTTTATAATAACCTAAGGATACTTTAGGAAAAGCCTATCCAACTTCACTTTTATGATTTTAGCTTTTAAACAATTAAGGTTTTCACTTTCCTACTGATATATCTTTAAATTTTTGTACTTAAACTTCCTACCTTAACAATTTCACTTGGAGAATTCCATAAACAAAGCATCCAAATTTCACTCTTACTTTAACTTTTGCTACTCCTTTTACTTTAGACAAAAATCACACTTAAACACACGAATGCCAGAGTTGTACATTTAAATCAGGATACTCCATTTTAGAAGCACTTAGGTGAGGACCCTACTTAGGTTCGTGATCAGGATTGAAGTTATGGTTTCGAACACGAATTGACGTTTTATGTGATTATTATTGAAACAATACACAAATTAACTGGTCCATGCCAATATACATTACGTAATTGAATGCATGAAGTCTGTGAAGCAGTGGCGAAGATTAGTGGCAGGCGAAATGGCGGCTAACTGTACTTACGGCTCTTGATCTGAGAATGCTCTGTAAAAGTTATCACTGTTAGCATTAAACCGCGATTCTTATACATATATATGCTAACAGTGATAACCAGTATAACGACAACTGCTACCTCGACTCCATAATGGATTATATTAAATGCTCTGTAAAATCTCTTCTTGGCGTCGGATTTTCAACATATTAGAGCCATTCCATTATTCCGTGAATACCAAATAATAGCCACATCCGCACCTGAGACAAATCTCTTCTATTGCAGCTGCCAGTTCCCTCTCTAAGCACCGTCGAGGTGTACCGTGCTAAGGCTAGCCACGCACTGCCTGCCTTTCACAGAAAGGAGCCGTTCAGTTCGACCGCCAAACCCACCTTTTACATCGCACCATGCCACTTCCGTTGCGGAGGGACTTCCCTATAGCGTTTACATGTTACAAATACAAGTGCCGTAAGCATGAACCAGCTTTCAACAAACATACTTCTTTCATAGACGTATTCATATTATAATAATTCAAAATTTCAATATATTCTTCTGATTTTTTCATAAAATCAGTACAAAACTCTAATTTTATTGCCATACATCAAGGAGTTCGAACAATAGAGAGTGCACAGTTCATAAATTGCAAATACACAGTTACTTAAAACAAAACTACTCCTAACCAATATAAGCGTTACAACTTGTCAATTTTTTTTTAGTTCTCGATTCTGGCCACCAGTATTGTAGCATCTTATATAGAGAGACTATAAGACAGTGTTGATGATTCGGTCATCAGTGTAAACCTGTTGACTTTTGACAACAGTAAGTAGGTCGAATTTTTCTGTAGTTGATATAGGTGAAGAACATTACCGCTGTATATAAACAGATTTCTAGTCTCCGTTTATCAGTGTGAGAGATAACGTTATGTGATTTCAGCATACGACAAAGGAAACAACTGGCATACTGACTTCTTCTACGAGCACCGTGAATTAATCACTAATGTTTTGTAAAACGACATCGTGCAGTTTCTTTCTTCAGATATTTCTCAAGTTTCGTGTGTATACCAGCAATACGCGATCAGTTTCTAAGTTTGGTCGAGATTCGACAAATTATTGTTGAAGTACTGCTATCGTTCTACGGAAGATTTGCGAAACTTTTAGCTAAACCAATGAGAATATATCACCTAACTTTGACATTGCATTTAATAATACACCCAGGCAACTGAATTTGAGTGATTAAACAATAATTTAAATTATCTGTGTTAGTATACAAATGATAGGATGTGATCTTTTGTGACATCATTTGCAATGCAGTGAGCTATGTTAATAACAATAATAGTAATAATAATAATAATAATAATAATAATACACTTAATTTTATTTCATTCGGTAGGTGATGTTTGTTAGCCTTGGTAGAGGGTGGCAAAGAGAGGCAGTAAATTACAATTGCTTGGGTGCCGCTATTGCCAATAGGAATTGTTCCCTTCTTCATCCGTTTTTGCATTATCTAAACACTGCCTGTAGCGTAATGAAGGAGGTAATGATTTAAACGACACACTCGACATGATGGCGGCTTCTTATGAAAGATGACTTTACAAAGCAATTGATCTACTTGTAATGTCCTTTGTGCTACATGTATTGCATCAGTAATTCAAGGAAAGACTGAATGTGCCGTCTGTAGATAGGTCTTATTCGACAACATTAATCCACACAGGCGGCATATCATTTGTTGCCCCCCGCACCTCACCCTCTTCACTTACTTACTCTTTCACTTACGTCAGTTTTCGCTACTAATTGTGATACACACAGCATACAAATCTTACACATGGGCGCCCTTTACGACCCTTTCAACTTGGCGCCCAAGCGGCCGCTACTAATTGTGATACGTTTTGTACAGAAATCTTACCGTTTTGGCACCTAGCCAGTTACGGCTAAATTAAAAAAAAAAGACGTTCTACTAAGATTTTTCATATATTCACACAATAAAACTTGTGAATCATTAAATATTACAAATTAGAAGACCCCTACGTCTTATAAGAATCATTCTACTAAACAGTTCACGCTGCTTTGAAATACTTGCTTCAGTGCATACTTGAATTAGTTCTTTTTGTAAGAAATACTAAGCAAACACTTTCAACAGTATTTCAAGTAATCCACAGAGGACATCACCTGCACGAGGGTAAATGACAATGGGCATCCTTTCCGTTCCTTGTCCTATGAAATACATAATTACCACGTGAAAACTGCAGTGTGGTTCGAACTATCATTCTATCACATGTAGCTATTAGTGGACAATTCGTTCTTTCTGTATCTCAGTTCTCTGGGCACACCCTAGGCTATTGCTCACATTGTCAGTTAAAATAATTAACTTTTGCAGGGGTATTTTGGTATGCACATCGGAAGTCAAATAATTTCAATTTTTCAGGTTAAAGAGTCTATTTTTTATAGAAAGCCCAACCCAAAAAAAGGATCACAAAAGACAAAGAGGATCGAAATTTGGCTCAAAGCTGTCTACAGACTTGCTGTGTAATGGGGCAAATGCGCAGTGCCCTCCAACGTCACCACAACCTTAGCAACGCTTCAGACTGCAAGGTGTTGACACATGTGAATAAAAGGCCGGAGCTAACAAGTTCATGTGAAGTGTACGGTGGGCGAATGATTTCACATTAGCACTAAATTTTACCAGAATTCTGCCTAACTAATACGCGGACGTGACACGTGATGGGAAGGTCGTCACCCACCCTCTTACACACATTTCACCGTTTCTTTAGACGCATATGTGATGGAGGTCAGAACAGCGGTGAACAGTGTTTAAAAGCATGCAAATTTCTTATGGGTGGCCGAGGAAAACATTTCCGACTCACTACCGCCCATAATCTAAACGAAAAGGCCTCAGAAGGTGGTATAAAGAGCCTCAATGAAACCATTCCGTCCCTTCGAGCATTGATTGCAGACATTTCGGGTCAAAAAGCACAGCTTGCAGTTCGGTAAGCAAGAGGATGATACTCTTGTCAACGTTCGATACTGCTGACACCCCGTCCATTCTGCTAATTCAACCCTTCTATGGGGACTACGTGGAGTTGCAACTCCCTTGATCTGGAATGTTATGTTACCGAAATTTTTGCAACAGTGTACTAGGAACGGTTCAAAACTACTAGACAAAATCTGAACGTGATCCGAAGCAGCAAGCGATATTTATGCTTTTTCAGCCGTCGTGTTTCACCCCTTCTTGCCGGCCGGTGTGGCCGAGCGGTTCTAGGCGCTTCAGTCTGGAACCGTGCAACCGCTACGGTCGCAGGTTCGAATCCTGCCTCGGGCATGGATGTGTGTGCTGTCCTTAGGTTAGTTAGGTTTAAGTAGTTCTAAGTTCTAGGGAACTGATGATATCTGCTGTTAAGTCCAATAGTGCTCAGAGCCATTTGAACCATTTTTTTTTTCACCCCTTCTTGTGGCGTGATCACGAGGTGTTGTAACATTAAGTAGTTCTAAGTTCTATGGAACTGATGACCTCTGCTGTTAAGTCCAATAGTGCTCAGAGCCATTTGAACCATTTTTTTACCCCTTCTTGTGGCGTGATCACGAGGTGTTGTAACATTAAGTAGTTCTAAGTTCTAGGGAACTGATGACCTCTGCTGTTAATTCCAATAGTGCTCAGAGCCATTTGAACAAATTTTTTCACCCCTTCTTGTGGCGTGATCACGAGGTATTGTAACATTGTCACATGTGAGAGTAAAACGACAAAGGCTCCCTCTAAGAGCCCCAAGTTTGGCAACATTCCGTGTCCCACCCACGAACATTTGTTGAGCACTTTAAAAATGTACTTGTTCAGTGACTTCGACACCCATTCAGGTGGGTGACGCTCTGTACCAGCTCTAGCGCCTGCTTCCGGGCATGCAGAATCTAAGAGGTGTCGAAGGAGTTTACACTGTAGGTTATCATGACACAAGAAACGTATATGGAACTATTAGGGGTGACTCCTTACGCCTTTAAAAATACTATAGCCATCTTAACACGAACGGTCATAGTTTGAAACAATGACGATGTATAATAAAACTGTTCACGTTTCTAAACACGCAACGATGCTTCACCCTCAAGCTGCAATCTGTTAATAACATTCACTCTTCACTAATTATTACCCCCTCCCCCAGTGAAATGGGAAATAAAACATTACCTGTTGTAAATCTGCATGCCACTGACGAGTCTACTGTTGTTGGAGATGTTCTGTTCAGTCTGTGCTATAGTAAATATCGCAACATTACAAGCAAACTGTTGCATTTCTCCCCCATACCCCGCCAAAAAAGGGAAAGATACGTAAAATTGTGTTCAGGCAGCAACATATACCCACTCCCAGGAGCTCGCCGCTCTTTGGCGTGTTCGTACTCGGCTACCACGTGGTCCCAGCCTTTGCAGAATCTCTTCCCTTCCGTGCTGCATGTCTATCCTCTTGCCATTCCTTTTCCCCTGCCTTGGGGAAACTGCCTGGGGTGCTTTTTGGAAATGTGCTCTGCATTATCAGTAGCTAATGTAAGAACAGTCTCACCACTACTTTTCGTTTTTTTTTTTCCTTTCTTCGTTCGCCTTCTCCTATCCTTCCTACGCTTCGACGTATAAGGCTCCTCTTTTTCTTCTTCTTCCCTGTACGCTCCTGAACGCCTGCCTCACGGGGTAACGCGTAATTCACAGCCCCGTGTCGACAGATATGGTTCGCATGTACCCCCTGGTACAGGCCAGGCCAGGGGGCGATGGTTGCCCGAGCTGTTACCTTCCCAAATTGCCGATTGGTCCCTCTGTCTGGTGTTTGGGAGGTGTGACCAGAGGTGTGACAATGACCTAAGGCGGGTGAGCCCACTCAAAGGGGGGGGGGGCAGTTGGAAGAAGCGCCATCGCAGACGCTGGCAATCATGGGAGATATTCTCGCAATGAACCAATCATCATCTTCGCAGTCCACGTCTACCAAACGTAAACGGAATGAAGCTCCCGATTCAAAGACCCACCCAGCTGCACCACAGTTCCTCGTGGTTTCACTCCTCTGGTAGCAGCGCATCAGGTTCGAATGTATGCGCGGACTGCGATAACTCCGTAGCCTGCTTTGATACTGGACGGAGGCACCACTCTATCAAAGGTAAGAAAAAGAATGCGTGTGGGCACTAAGGCTGCATCTACCTTTTTCATCACCCGATGGACAGCAATGACACGCTGATCAGAGAGGTACGTTTGATTTTCTACCTCGGTCAGAACATCGAGCAGCCTGGTGTAGATAAAATCATGGGTTCAAGTGGTTCAAATGGCTCTGAGCACCATGGGACTCAACTTCTGAGGTCATTAGTCCCCTAGAACTTAGAAGTAGTTAAACCTAACTAACCTAAGGACATCACACACATCCATGCCCGAGGCAGGATTCGAACCTGCGACCGTAGCGGTCTCGCGGTTCCAGACTGCAGCGCCTAGAACCGCACGGCCACTTCGGCCGGAAAAATCATGGGAAGAATACAGTTCTATGGGCCTCCTTCCTTCGACGAACATTTCTCCAGTTGTGATGACCAGGTAGGATATTATATAAATGTTATCCTTACCGCCGCAGAACGTTCCATTCCTCGCACATGCTCTTCCCACGCCATGTACTTGTCCCTTAGTAGACTGAGGCGTGCCCCGATTCAGTTCGCGCGCGGAAATTTGCCCTCGGCATTTTTAACATCCTACGATGGTAAACTGCATACATTATAAACAGTTGCGTGCGCAGTGTCATCGCGTTCTTCGGGACAGCAAAAAAGCTAGCTGTATTTCATTCACTAGTTTTTTTAACAGTTCCACTCCCTCTTCCGCCAAGTGGGCCAACCTCCAAAGGCTCTCTGGGACCAAGATCCATTCCATAATTTCCGGCCTGACAGTAGCAGACGATGTAATAGTGGACCCTATTGCTATTTCCAACACTTTGGGTCACCATTTTTTTTTTTTCCATACTCCGCAAGCCACCTGACGGTGTGTGGCGGAGGGTACCTTCAGTACCTCTATCGGTTCTCCCTTCTATTCCAGTCTCGTATTGTTCGTGGAAAGAAGGATTGTCGGTATGCCTCTGTGTGGGCTCTAATCTCTCTGATTTTATCCTCATGGTCTCTTCGCGAGATATACGTAGGAGGGAGCAATATACTGCTTGACTCTTCGGTGAAGGTATGTTCTCGAAACTTTGACAAAAGCCCGTACCGAGCTACTGAGCGTCTCTCCTGCAGAGTCTTCCACTGGAGTTTATCTATCATCTCCGTAACGCTTTCGCGATTACTAAATGATCCTGTAACGAAGCGCGCTGCTCTCCGTTGGATCTTCTCTATGTCTTGTATCAACCCTATCTGGTACGGATCCCACACTGCTGAGCAGTATTCAAGCAGTGGGCGAACAAGCGTACTGTAACCTACTTCCTTTGTTTTCGGATTGCATTTCCTTAGGATTCTTCCAATGAATCTCAGTCTGGCATCTGCTTTACCGACAATCAACATTATATGATCATTCCATTTTAAATCACTCCTAATGCGTACTCCCAGATAATTTATGGTATTAACTGCTTCCAGTTGCTGACCTGCTATTTTGTAGCTAAATGATAAAGGATCTATCTTTCTGTGTATCCGCAGCACATTACACTTGTCTACATTGAGATTCAGTTGCCATTCCCTGCACCATGCGTCAATTCGCTGCAGATCCTCCTGCATTTCAGTACAATTTTCCATTGTTACAACCTCTCGATACACCACAGCATCATCTGCAAAAAGCCTCAGTGAACTTCCGATGTCATCCACCAGGTCATTTATGTATATTGTGAACAGCAACGGTCCTATGACACTCCCCTGCGGCACACCTGAAATTACTCTTACTTCGGAAGACTTCTCTCCATTGAGAATAACATGCTGCGTCCTGTTATCTAGGAACTCCTCAATCCAATCACACAATTGATCTGATAGTCCATATGCTCTTACTTTGTTCAATAAACGACTGTGGGGAACTGTATCGAACGCCTTGCGGAAGTCAAGAAACACGGCATCTACCTGTGAACCCGTGTCTATGGCCCTCTGAGTCTCGTGGACGAATAGCGCGAGCTGGGTTTCACATGACCGTCTTTTTCGAAACCCATGCTGATTCCTACAGAGTAGATTTCTAGTCTCCAGAAAAGTCATTATACTCGAACACAATACGTGTTCCAAAATTCTACAACTGATCGACGTTAGAGATATAGGTCTATAGTTCTGCACATCTGTTCGACGTCCCTTCTTGAAAACGGGGATGACCTGTGCCCTTTTCCAATCCTTTGGAACGCTACGCTCTTCTAGAGACCTACGGTACACCGCTGCAAGAAGGGGGGCAAGTTCCTTCGCGTACTCTGTGTAAAACTGAACTGGTATCCCATCAGGTCCAGAGGCCTTTCCTCTTTTGAGCG
This sequence comes from Schistocerca cancellata, assembly GCF_023864275.1. Classification (NCBI taxonomy): domain Eukaryota; kingdom Metazoa; phylum Arthropoda; class Insecta; order Orthoptera; family Acrididae; genus Schistocerca; species Schistocerca cancellata. The sequence goes on along the minus strand of NC_064633.1, from coordinate 484,468,106 downwards.
ATTTTAATTGTTTCTCTATCCCTCTGTCGTCTATTTCGATATCTACCATTTTGTCATCTGTGCGACAATCTAGAGAAGGAACTACAGTGCAATCTTCCTCTGTGAAACAACTTTGGAAAAAGACATTTAGTATCTCGGCCTTTAGTCTGTCATCCTTTTGCGGAGATTTCGAGCTCCTCCCGCTATGACCCTGCCTCCCTCCATCGAAAACGGCGATTACCTTCTCGTGAGTGCTACAATGCCGCCTCTAGTATGAGGGTCTCACTTCATCCCGATACTCCGCCCTAGGGCCAGACGATGTTCACATTCAGATGTTGCAGCAATTTTCCTTGTGAATATGCACTTTCTGCTTCATATGTACCATACAACCGCATCTGGGCAGACGCCACGTTTCCCCTGGCGTGAAGCCGCTGTCATACGCATACCTAAGCCCAGTAAGGGCAAACATCTTCCATCTAGCCAAACACCTTAATTCTAGCTACCGCCCCATTTCTCTTACCAGCTGTGTTTGGAAGGCGATGGGACGTATGATTCGCGCCTGGCTGGTACGGTGGTTCGAATCTCGCAATTTACTAACCGCTGCACAGTGTGGATTTCGAACGCGCCTTTCTACAGTTGACTATCTCGTCACTTTATTCAGAAAAACGGTGTGCCTCAGGGTGCTATCCTGAGCGTCGTCTTCTTTACTATCGCGATTAACCCTATAACGCCCTGTCTCCTGCCAGGCATCTCTGGCTCCATTTTCGTTTATGGTTTCTATCTATTGTAGTTCTCCACGGACCTGTGACACTGAGCGGCGTCTTCAGCGATGTCTCGATTGTCTTTACCCATGGAGCATCGACAATGGCTTTCGTTTTTCCACTGACAAAACCGTTTGTATGAATTTCTCGCGGCGCAATAGGTTTCTTCCACTGTCTTTACATCTTGGGCCTAGTGCTCTTCCGTTCGTTGAAAGAACAAAATTCCTGGGGCTCATGCTCGATAGGAAACTTTCTTGGTCTTTCCACGTGTCTTACCTGGCAGCCCGCTGTATGCAGTCCCTCAATGTCGTACGTGTCCTCAGTTGTACTTCCTGGGGAGCAGATCATACCACCCTCCTTCATTTGTACCGGTCCCTTATCCATTCGAAACTAGACTATGGGTGTTTCGTTTACGCATCAGCACGTCCGTCTCTTTTACGCAATCTTAATACTATCGACGATCATGGCATTCGTTTGGCCACTGGCGCCTTTTGCACTAGCCCGGTTGAGAGTCTGCATGCAAAAGCCGCCGAATCATCTCTGTCCTACCCCCGTGACTTTCTCCTCAGCAGACATGCATGCCATTTGTCTGCCATGCGTGAACACTCATCCTACGCCTCCTTTTTCGATGACTCCTTTGATCGCCAGTATGGGGAGCGTCGCTCTTGTCTGTTACCTCTTGGAGTTCACTTTCAGCTCTGGCTCCGGCAGCTTAACTTCACGCTGTCTGCCACTTTTCCGGTGGGTGTGAACCCTTCACCACCTTGGCTTCGTGCGGCGGCCCGACTTCACCTTGGCCTTCATTCGCTTCCTAAGGACGCTACTCCAGCTTCGCTCTATCGCCTTCAGTTTCACGACCTTTCGCACGGAACTTTGCGGTAGTATCTTTGCGTACACTGATAACTCTCGAACTGACAGTGGTGTCGGGTGTGCCTTCGTCACTGGCACCGAATTTTTTCGGTATCGGCTTCCGGAACACTGCACAGTTGAAACTTCCTGGCAGATTAAAACTGTGTGCCCGACCGAGACTCGAACTCGGGACCTTTGCCTTTCGCGGGCAAGTGCTCTACCATCTGAGCTACCGAAGCACGACTCACGCCCGGTGCTCACAGCTTTACTTCTGCCAGTATCTCGTCTCCTACCTTCCAAACTTTACAGAAGCTCTCCTGCGAACCTTGCAGAACTAGCACTCCTGAAAGAAAGGATACTGCGGAGACATGGCAAGTTTGGTAGGTAGGAGACGAGATACTGGCAGAAGTAAAGCTGTGAGCACCGGGCGTGAGTCGTGCTTCGGTAGCTCAGATGGTAGAGCACTTGCCCGCGAAAGGCAAAGGTCCCGAGTTCGAGTCTCGGTCGGGCACACAGTTTTAATCTGCCAGGAAGTTTCATATCAGCGCACACTCCACTGCAGAGTGAAAATCTCATTCTGGACACTGCACAGTATTTACAGCAGAGCTCTTCGCCCTGTATCAGGCCACGCAGTACATCTGGCGACTTAGGCTTTCCAGTTGCGTCATCTGCTCCAACTCTCTCAGCACCCTTCAAAGCCTTTGTGTGCTGTACACCATCCATCCCTTATAACAACGGGTCCGGGAAAGCTGTCACATGCTCCCCCTTGATGGAGCCATTGAGATGTTTCTGTGGGTTCCTGGTCACGTCGGTCGGAAACGGGGCTGCTGACGCTGCTGCCAAGACTGCAGTCCTTCTACCTCAGCCCGCTAGTCCTTACATTCCGTCCGATGATACCTCTGTTGCCGTCTGTCAGCAGGTGGTGTCACTTTGGCATCACCAGTGGTCCTCGCATCACGGGAACAAGCTCCAGCTTATTAAGCCTCTCCCAGCAGCTTGGACGACCTCATCTGGCCCTCTCGCCGTGAAGAGATCATTTTAGCTAGGTTGCGCATCGGGCAATGTCTACGAATTGTTTTATGTGAAAACTCTTAAAGCTTTTTAAAAGAAAAGAGATATTATTAACAGTGTTCATCTTTACTCTTCACATCTATGTTTTTATTTCTCAATATAGTCATCCTGCCGACGAACACGTTAGTCCCGATGACAGACCAGTTTGGTGATACCGCCACTGTAGAATGTTTGACTTTTCTGACGGAGCCGCAACCTCACCTCTGCTTGCACTGCTTCACGACTGTCAAAATGAAATCCCAAAAGATGTTGCTGAAGGTTTGGAAAGAGAAGAAAATCAGAAGGGGACGAGTCGGGACTTTAATGGAGAATGATCGATGACCGTGAACCCAAAGTGTCTGAGTGTTGCAGATGTCGCAACGCTGGTGTGTCCGCTGAAGGAGCGGATGCTCCATGTATGATCGAACTCTTAGAATTATAAACTCAGTTACAGCACGCTGTTTCTCGCTGACCGACACAGTTACGTTTGTAAGTAGGCTGTTTATGTTTTATATTGGTAACGCCACGTAGCGCTCTGTATGAAAATTACTGGCTGTCCTGTGTGCAGTCTGTGGCTAGTTTGCATTGTTGTCTGCCATTGTAGTGTTGGGCAGCTGGATGTGAACAGCGCGTAGCGTTGCACAGTTGGAGGTGAGCCGCCAGCAGTGGTGGATGTGGGGAGAGAGATGGCGGAGTTTTGTAATTTGTCATGAACTGCTATATATATTATGACTATTAAGGTAAATACATTGTTTGTTCTCTATCAAAATCTTTTATTTGCTAACTATGCCTATCAGTAGTTAGTGCCTTCCGTAGTTTGAATCTTTTATTTAGCTGGCAGTAGTGGCGCTCGCTGTATTGCAGTAGTTCCAGTAACGAAGATTTTTGTGAGGTAAGTGATTTGTGAAAGGTATAGGTTAATGTTAGTCAGGGCCATTCTTTTGTAGGGATTATTGGAAGTCAGATTGCGTTGCGCTAAAAATATTGTGTGTCAGGTTAAGCACAGTCTGTCAGGTTAAGCACAGTCTGTCAGGTTAAGCACAGTCGTGTATAATTGTTCAAAGGGGACGTTTCACGTTGTACGTCGCCGTGTTACGAACTACAATTCGGAGCCCTCTTGCGGCAGAGGTCTGAAAATATGTGCACACGCAGATTTAAGATAGAGAACGTTAATAACGATTGTTTTATTGAAAGAGTTCTTAGAGTTTTCACATAAAAAATTCGGAGGTATTAGTTTTCAAAACGTTCTTGTAGTTAACAATAATTACTCACAAACGAAGAGGATTACACGAAATCGTGTGGAGAGCTATATCAAACTTGTCGTAAGAGCCGAAGAACACAAGAACAACATTCATGACAAAAATAGATTAATTTGTGCAAGTATGGCTCTCGCATAGATGTGTGTCCATGGTTACGTGTAGCTTGTAATGATGCAGAAGTTGCGCAGTCTCAGCGAGAACCCAGCTGCCTACATGATGCAAGTTACTGCACAATGTAATTTAGTGATAACAAAATTTCTGTTTAACGAAAACTACCATGGTTTTTTTCTGTTACACTTACGTCGCGGAGATCTGACAAGCACTGAAGGCTATACTCGACGACTCATGGGTTTGGCATGTGGCATGTCGCAGGATTCGATGCCCACCTCGCTGACGGCCGCCCATCGTAATAAGAAACGTAAAGCCATGCCACATATCTTTCGGCGATTACATTTGTATAATGAAATAGTTTAAGTTGTGCCTATTGGGGAAATTTTAATCAGCTAGTGACATATTTCAAGAAGTCTTAGGTTTTATGGTGCTACGCAGTGATGCACTTGCAAAACAGTCTTTTAGTGTTCTAAGGAACGGAATACGAATAATCTGCATGTAGATAAAAGAGACGTATTTGGATTATTTGAAAGTAACCATAACGTATACGACTTTTGGAATACTTTATTTTCAACTGCAACTGTTCGTGCACAAATCAGCGGTTCACTTATTTTGACTGGGTACCTAATTAACATCACCGTTGTTTGTCTGGAAAACAAAAAAAAATTAAGAACTGAACATTACGAAAACTTCTGGAAGTGACAAGAGAAAATAATTTTATTTTCACCAAAAGCTGCCTGCTGTAATTATACTTACAGATAACCTTAAGTACAATGTAAAATAGGTAATACGCAAGTGTGAGTGCTTTCAATGTATGGGGCGTGCGAAATCTCTTTTTAGCAGCTTCTCTGTAATGTCTGTTACCATAATCAATTTATAATGACGTATCCTGCAGCAAAAATCATCCGGGATATTTCTTTGGAAGGCAAGCATTTGCACACTGAATGTGTAGGACTAGTTGCAAGTCGTTGACAAATGTGTTGAACAGACAGTGCAGGCTACTTATTACGTTGTTTACCATTTAGAGATTCTGAAAAAAACTTTTGTCTCACTTTCAACAAAATCTGTACTAATGATACTTTGAGAACAAATCCACTGATTCAGCTTACGTTATTATCCTAAAAAATGTGCCTGTCCACTATTCAGGATTTACTTACATCTCATCAGATGGAGAAAGTGTTGTACCTGGAGAGTTTTCAATCTAGTGACCGATGGCAGAAGTACATGAAGGCCTGCACACTACCGACCGCCATAGGCATGTACTATGTACTGTTTTTGTTGTGAAACGGTATGTTTCTGTTTCGTGCAGATTTGTAAATTTTATGAGTTCTGTATATTTAAGTGCTGTATTAAAACTATTTTGAGGATACTGTCAATTCTCAGTTACAGAGTTATACGGTGAGTAAAATTCTATGCATTTTATAAATTAGTAACATATTGTGTGACGGTTAAGCCATACTTCCTCAGTCGTGCACCATCTTGTGTCTTGAAATTAATGTTCTGTTTGTCGTGGGACACTTGATAGATCCAAATGAACTGATTTTCTTTTTCCTGTTTCGAAAATGAAAATTTGTGTAATTTGCCAATAGTTTCTCTTTCAAAATGTTTTGAAGTTGTAACTGGTTTTGGACAACACTTCTTTTTGATTTGATTTCACTTTTTGATTATTGGTATGTTGTAGAGTAATGATGAAACACGTAGACTATGAACTGCTGTAGTCACAAGATTTTATGGAGTGCAACATTTTTAAAATTTGAATAGAATATTTATTCCTAGGTACACAACCATGTTTTACCTTGGAACAGTTTCCTGACTTGGTATAATCTCAATTTTCCAGGCTAACTTTTGTAATTTCAGAAAAAGAGTGCATCACAGGTGAGGCTAATGCCATCACATCAGAATGAAATAAGGAGATATATTAAACTTCTATTACAGGAATGGATAGAGGGCAAACTCTTAAAAGTGTCCAAGGCACAATACTCTGTCCTACAGCGAGAACTTCAGAGTTGAAAGATGAGCCAGCCAAGGAGATTTCAAGTCATTGAAACTATACGCAACAGTCCTAGCAATTTCTTTCAGATCGTAAAACTGAGAAAACGAGAAGGAATACTTGTTAGTGAAAATATTTAAAAATAGGTCGTTTTGCTGATGGCGTTGTCCAGTTTACCCCTACTACAGTTAAACCTCAAAACTGAATGGAAGCGATTAGTGAAGTAAGATTGACTATAGGCCTAGCAATTAATTATTTCAAAACAATATAATCAATAAATCTAAAAGAAAACAGTACCATTTAACAATGAAGTCATAAAAGTAGTTGACAAGTTTTTGTGTTATGGGCAGATGATGACGAGAATTGGACAGACAGCAAAGGAAACAAAACTGAAATGTAACGTGTCAATGGCAATGAGTGCTTCCGACATGTGGTGTTCAGCGGGTAGTGAAGACACGGATTTTGGGACTGTTTAAGAGAAGCAGGAACCTAATAAGGTGGCTCACGGAGCATTGCAGAATAGAAGATGCAAATTTTGGTAATAAATATGAAATGGGGGTGAACGGGACATGTAGGCACGCGAATGTATGGTATTTGAACCACAGAAGTTGTTTAATAGGTTCCAAGAGATGAGAAAAGATTTATTGTATTGAAAAGTCAAGTGGAGACCTTTATCCATTAGCTGATATCAAGTGGTTGATGATGATGTTGATCATGTTGCTGATGACTCAAGTTTCTGTTCGTTTTTAGTAAAAAAACGTGCGTCGACTGTTTCATTTAGATTAATTTTTCAGCTTCGTCTTTATTATTTTTACATTTTTATACAAAGTGCTTCAAATATACCTTTACAATCATTGGGGACAGGTTCCTTCCAACAAACCAAGGAAAAAAGTTCACGTAGGCAGAGAGCCGAAAATCCTTCGTTTTCGAGCTGTCAATGAAAGCTGATGTTTAACAGCTTTCCAGATACAATCCAACTTCCATTATCTACGCACCCGTTCGATTCATTATATCCTAAACGGCGTTGCGTTGCCAAGGACACTTCCATATATTTGTCATTCGTCTGTCTTCAACGCGTCCATTGTGCATATGTTCTACAGGTGGTGGGTTACCTGAAAGTGCTCCGTTCAAACATGACAGGACATTCATTTAGTAAGCAGACAGACATGATTTTTATGTACGGTCACACAAATGGTAATGAGCACTAGACTCTACGTCTGAGTCAGACGGCGTTTCCAGACCGAAGACAGCCGAGTCAGCATTGTACCTTCGTACTGCGAGACAGGATCTGTAGCATCACAGACTATTGGTCGAGGAAGTCCATGTGTTGATTGTGCACCTGAGCAGGAAGAGCACGTTTCACAGGCTGTCGAAGAAGAGCCAGGTATCAGCCCAAGACAAGTGGCACTGGCATGTGGTACTTCTCCAAGTTCAGTACGGAGGATACCTCACGAGACACTGATGTATCTGTATCATCTTCAACGAGCACAGGGCTTTACGCCTGCCAACCACCAACCACTGTTTCTTCACAAACTGCCGATCGGTTGTTTGTTTCTTCAGCCTCATTTGGGGCGACTTTGCAAGAGATGGAACAACAAATTTCCACATCCAACACATAGGCCTATGGGTCGATCGAAATCCTCATGCTACATTAGAAGCTAGACATCTCCATCGGTTTAAGATTAACTCGTGGGCTGGAGTTGTAGGTGGATATCCGGCATACGTTCCCCCAGCACGTCTTGCAGGTGCCTTCTACAGCGGCTTTATTCAGAACATCCTCCAAGACCTATTAGAAAATGTACACTTGGAAAAGAGAAGAAACACATTGTTGTTTATGCACAATAGAGATCCAGCATGTCTCAGGCTCAGTGTTCGAGATGCACCGGCTGGTATCTACCATGACAGATGGTTAGGTAGAGGACTGCCTGCACGTTCCTCCGATCTGTCATTTGGATTATCATCTCTGGGGCACCCTGAACAATTGGTCCATGAAGCAGACCGTCCGGATGCAGGAGCTCTTTGTCGAAATGGAAAACGTTGAACATTTCGAAACCATCAGTGAGTATTTGAAGGGAAGGGTGCACAGCCCATGATTCGACGAGTGCTAGTGTGTTTACAAGTAAGACGAGGACATTTCGAACATCTGTTATGAGTTGATGATCTCCGATCACCTAAATTGCAAAAATTCATTAATAACTTGAAAACAAGGGATTATCGGACCTATCTTGATTTGTACTTTCTTCTTGTTTTAGTTTAAGTAAAATGTCTCCAATGTCTGTAAAATTATTTTTGAAAAACCCTGTATATCTTAAAATTTGCGATATGTCCAGTGTATCTCATCAACAATTAGCTTATATCGACGTAATCGACTGACCAAAACTCTGTAGAATTGTGTGTAGACTGTGACATCTGCGAATTCTGTCATTTCTGTTTCCTTTGCCTTTTATTTCTGTTCTGATATATTACATCTACATCTACAACGACATGCATTGCATGCATACCATTGTGGAGATAATGACAGATAGTACTTGCAGCGATGCGACATGATACGATATCTTCACTTTCCATTCGTAAATGGAGCCTGGAACCAATGACAGCTGTAATTAGTCCAGTTTTGTCTTCACATTCTTCACAGGACGATACGTGGGGGATTGTAGAATATATCTTAGTTTATCACTTAATACTGGTTCTCGAAACTTTGGAAGTAGGTTTTAGCGGGATAATTGGTGTTCACTTGAATTGTCCGCCAATTCAGGCTTTTTAATACTTCCACGATACTCTCCAGTGAGTCAAACAAACCTGCACCCACTCGTGCTTTCTCTCTTAGTATACGCTCAATATCCTTCGTAGACTGAATTTATTTGCAGTATTCTAGCAGTTAACTGACACTTTCCGCTAGACTTTCCTGTAACTGAATCTATCTGATCTTTCCATATCATGCTCCTACAGTCTACAGTAGCCGGTTATCCGTATGCGTGGACTGATTCCAATTGTGACTAATGATGTTGCTTGTGTAAACTCTGCACACAGATTCTGAAGGGCCCCTCAGTACTGTCCAACCGCCGCGTCATTCTGAGCCAGTTGCATACTAGATGCGGTATGGAGGGCAGAGGGGTCAGCGCAATGCTCTCGCGGCCGTTATTAGTTTTCGTGACGTACGTTGTTACTACTCAGTCAAGTAGTTCCTCAATAGATGTCACGAATCTGAGCGCAACCGTTACAATTCTGTCACCGGGAATCAGTACCAGAGCCCCTGATCATGGCACTCTGCCGCGCTGACCACTCATCTACGGAAGCGAACACTTGATATTGTAGATACAGGATACCACTTTTCTGAGAGGTGCACTGTTTTAGGTATCTAAAGATTTAAAAGTAATTCTACATCTACATTTACATTCATACTCCGCAAGCCACCTGACGGTGTGTGGCGGAGGGTACTTCGAGTACCTCTTATCAGTTCTCCCTTCTATTCCAGTCTCATACGGTTCGTGGAAAGAAAGATTCTCGGCATGCCTCTGTGTGGGCTCTAATCTCTCTGATTTTATCCTCATGGTCTCTTCGCGAGATATACGTAGGAGAGAGCAATATAGTGCTTGACTTCTCGGTGAAGGTACGTTCTCGAAACTTCAACAAAAGCCCCTACCGAGCTACTGAGCGTCTCTTTTGCAGAGTCTTCCACTGGAGTTTATCTATCATCTCCGTAACGCTTTCGCGATTACTAAATGATCCTGTAACGAAGCGCGCTGCTCTCCGTTGGATCTTCTCTATCTCTTCTATCAACCCCATCTGGTACGGATCCCAAACCGGTGAGCAGTATTCAAGCAGTGGGCGGACAAGTGTACTGTATCCTACTTCCTTTGTTTTCGGATTGCATTTCCTTAGGATTCTTCCAATGAATCTCAGTCTGGCATCTGCTTTGCCGACTATTAATTTTATATGGTCATTCCATTTTAAATCACTCCTAATGCCTACTTCCAGATAATTTATGGAATTAACTGCTTCCAGTTGCTGACCTGCTATATTGTAGCTAAATGATAAAGATCTTTCTTTCTATGTGTTCGCAGGACATTAGACTTGTCTACAATGAGATTCAATTCCCACTCCCTGCACCATGCGTCAATTCGTTGCAGATCCTCCTGCATTTCAGTATAATTTTCCATTGTTACAACCTCTCGATATACTACAGCATCATCCGCAAAAAGCTTCAGTGAACTTCCGATGTTATCCACAAGGTCATTTATGTATATTGTGAATAGCAATGGTCCTACGACACTCCCCTGAAGCACACCGGAAATCACTCGTACTTCGGAAGACTTCTCTCCATCGAGAATGACATGCTGCGTTCTGTTATCTAGGAACTCTTCAATCCAATCACAATCCAATTTCCTCTCTTCTTAAATTCTAGCCGGATATTGTTGCAGATTTTCCAGCTAATACTTCCTCATAGATAACTACATCACTTATATATAACTACATTAGACAATTTCATAATCTGAGAGAAGTCTAACGTTACTAATACGAGGGAACTGTAACAAGTAAGTTACACATAATTATGGCAGGCTAATCAACTTCTTTTATCATTTGGATAAGCTGGCACACAGTAAATAAAAAGAACAGTACGCCCGAATGCAGTACGTCATTAAAGTACCAAGTTTCGCGCCATCGGTCGTAAGGAAGTACTGGTTCTCGCTGCTGGACCTTGGCGCTGCGGCAGGAGCCGGTCCGCCGACCCGCCTCCCTTCCCCGCTGCCCTCCCTATCCCCCCTCCCCGCGCTACCCGGCAGAACACGTCCGGACAACATTTCTGTATAAACAGCTCATCTGCCGCGGCCGCTTTTTGTGGCGGTGCCGGGCTAAGTGTCCACGACCTCTGGTCACAACGCGTTACACGTATCGCGTGTTGGGCGCGCCTGGTGGCATGCAACCCCGCACTACACGCGCTCCGTGGGAGGTGGCGGGCAGCCGGCCGCACTCCGCTACACCTGCCGACTCTCGCACGCATTGTTTCAGTCCACCACGTAACTACGAGGTGCATTCAAGTTCTAAGGCCTCCGATTTTTTTTCTAATTAACTACTCACCCGAAATCGATGAAACTGGCGTTACGTCTCGACGTAATCGCCCTGCAGACGTACACTTTTTTCACAACGCTGACGCCACGATTCCATGGCAGCGGCGAAGGCTTCTTTAGCAGTCTGTTTTGACCACTGGAAAATCGCTGAGGCAATAGCAGCACGGCTGGTGAATGTGCGGCCACGGAGAGTGTCTTTCATTGTTGGAGAAAGCCAAAAGTCACTAGGAGCCAGGTCAGGTGAGTAGGGAGCATGAGGAATCACTTCAAAGTTGTTATCACGAAGAAACTGTTGCGTAACGTTAGCTCGATGTGCGGGTGCGTTGTCTTGGTGAAACAGCACACGCGCAGCCCTTCCCGGACGTTTTCGTTGCAGTGCAGGAAGGAATTTGTTCTTCAAAACATTTTCGTAGGATGCACCTGTTACCGTAGTGCCCTTTGGAACGCAATGGGTAAGGATTACGCCCTCGCTGTCCCAGAACATGGACACCATCATTTTTTCAGCACTGGCGGTTACCCGAAATTTTTTTGGTGGCGGTGAATCTGTGTGCTTCCATTGACCTGACTGGCGCTTTGTTTCTGGATTGAAAAATGGCATCCACGTCTCATCCATTGTCACAACCGACGAAAAGAAAGTCCCATTCATGCTGTCGTTGCGCGTCAACATTGCTTGGCAACATGCCACACGGGCAGCCGTGTGGTCGTCCGTCAGCATTCGTGGCACCCACCTGGATGACACTTTTCGCATTTTCAGGTCGTCATGCAGGATTGTGTGCACAGAACCCACAGAAATGCCAACTCTAGAGGCGATCTGTTCAACAGTCATTCGGCGATCCCCCAAAACAATTCTCTCCACTTTCTCGATCGTGTCGTCAGACCGGCTTGTACGAGCCCGAGGTTGTTTCGGTTTGTTGTCACACGATGTTCTGTCTTCATTAAACTGTCGCACCCACGAACGCACTTTCGACACATCCATAACTCCATCACCACATGTCTCCTTCAACTGTCGATGAATATCAATTAGTTTGACACCACGCAAATTCAGAAAACGAATGATTGCACGCTGTTCAAGTAAGGAAAACGTCGCCATATTAAGTATTTAAAACAGTTCTCATTCTCGCCGCTGGCAGTAAAATTCCATCAGCCGTACGGTGCTGCCATCTCTGGGACGTATTGACAATGAACGCGGCCTCATTTTAAAACAATGCGTATGTTTCTATCTCTTTCCAGTCCGGAGAAAAAAAATCGGAGGCCTTAGAACTTGAATGCACCTCGTACAGCCAGCGCATAAGGCGAGCAAGCGACATGCTGTTTGATTTCCGTTAGCGTCGTCGTCGTTACAGGTATGGCTAAATCTCATGAAGATGAGGATGGGAGGCGGTAATGACCACGTCCTTCTTGAAGGACGTATACTTCAACAAATCATCGTCCAGTCTGTTAGTTGCCAGACTGCAGCACGTTATCTTTCAGAGAGAGTCATCAACAGATCTACTACCCTACTGGCCATTAAAACTGCTACACCACGAAGATGACGTGCTACAGACGCGAAATTTAACAGAAAGGAAGAAGATGCTGTGATATGCAAATGATTAGCTTCTCAGAGCATTCACACAAGGCTGGCGCCGGTGGCGACACCTACAACGTGCTGACATGAGGAAAGTTTCCAACCAAACACAGACAGCAGTTGACCGGCGTTGCCTGGTGAAACGTTGTTGTGATGCCTCGTATAAGGAGGAGAAATGCGTACCATCACGTTTCCGACTTTGATAAAGGTCGGATTTTAGCCTATCGCGATTGCGGTTTATCGTATCGCGACACTGCTGCCCCTCGCGTTGGTCGAGATCCAATGACTGTTAGTAGAACATGCAATCGGTGGGTTCAGGAGGGTAATACGGAACGCCGTGCTGGATCCCACCGGCTTCGTATCACTAGCAGTCAAGATGACAGGCATCCGCATGGCTGTAACGGATCGTGCAGCCACGTCTCCATCCCTGAGTCAACAGATGGGGACGTTTGCAAGACAACAACCATCTGCACGAACAGTTAGACGACGTTTGCAGCAGCATGCACTATCAGCTCGGAGACCGTGGCTGCTGTTACCCTTGTCGCTGCATCACAGACAGGAGCGCCAGCGATGGTGTACTCAACGACGATCCTGGGTGCACGAATGGCACAACGTCATTTTTTCGGATGAATCCAGGTTCTGTTTACAGCATCATGATGGTCGCATCCATGTGTGGCGACATCGCGGTGAACGCACATTGGAAACGTGTATTCGTCATCGCCATACTGGCGTATCATCCGGCGTGATGGTATGGGGTGCCATTCGTTACACGTCTCAGTCACCTCTTGTTAGCATTGACGGCACTTTGAACAGGGGACGTTACATTTCAGATGTGTTACGATCCGTGGCTCTACCCTTCATTCGATCCCTGCGAAACCCTACATTTCAGCAGGATAATGCACGATCGCGTCTTGCAGGTCCTGTATGGGCCTTTCTGGACACAGGAAACGTTCGATTGCTGCCCTGGCCAGCACATTCTCCAGATCTCTCACCAACTGAAAACGTATGGTCAATGGCGGCCGAGCAACTGGCTCGTCACAATACGCCAGTCACTACTCTTGATGAACTGTGGTATCGTGTTGAAAGTGCATGGGCAGCTGTAGCTGTACACGCCATCCAAACTCTGTTTGACTCAATGCCCAGGCGTATCAAGGCCGTTATTACGGCCAGAGGTGGTTGTTCTGGGTACTGATTTCTCAGGATCTATGCACGCAAATTGCGTGAAAATGTAATCACATGTCAGTTCTAGTATAATATATTTGTCAAATGAATACCCGTTTATCATCTGCATTTCTTCTTGTTGTAGCAATTTTAATGGCCAGTAGTGTACTTACTTCAGGTGTTCCCCAGAGAAGCGTATTTGGACTGTTGTAGTTCATGTTGTATAGTAATTATATGTTAATAATACTATTGGAATTGTGGCACTAGATTCCGCGTCTGGTGTTTTGCAAGTGGGGGAACTGCGAGAGGGTGGTACCGACATCGCCCGCACAATAGAGAAGTCTTAGAAGAACATTTATGAACATGCTAACACACTTAATGAAACACACATAAAGGTATGAAGTTGAATAGTACAGTTAAAGGTCTGCCAGTGAAAGTAATTTAACTTAAATGTTCACGCTAGTTCATTTTAAAAGAATCATTTCACCGATTATCGAAAAATGGAACTGGTCTGCCAAGATTAATAACATTTCAAAATATCAAGGCCTGAGATTCAATAACTTCGATAGAGAGAACAAGGAAACATTCACTAACATTAAGCCCTGGGAATTAATAGCACTAATACTAAAGTAGTAAATCAGAATACCAAAAGTCTCCAGAGCACAACTTCGCTAAGCTCGCCAACTGAATTTTACCAGCGCATGTTTAAAACACATGTTTGATCCACAGCACCTGCCGCCACTTGTTTGAACTCAGGACAGTTAACAAGTCGAGCGGCTCCAAATTCCTGGTTCGCTCCTTCTAGCACACACATAAGAGACACATGTGATTATGCAGGTAGATAATACATCGACGCTAAAAAAAATCGCAAAACCAAAAAACAATTAATGCAAAGTAATGGAATTTCGGGATTAACATTGAAAAATCTGAATTTAATGTAAGCGCGAGATAAGCCATCGCAAATGTGAAATTCCGTTACATTAATAACCGGTTACTGCTAAACTATCGAAAGCAAGCTTGCAAACGTGCATCCATTCAGTTGACAGGTTCCCCAAGTCAGTTTGCGGGGCAGAATTCCTTGTCTGTATCACTTCGTCGATCCACACAGGGAAGGTTAATGACGTCCCATATGCGGCCGTTTGGAGGCAGATCTGGTGATCGAATAAACCAAGACAACATATCGACACACTTCAGAGCATGTTACGCTATAACAGTGGTATGTGGGCGAACGTTATTCCGTTGGAAAACACTCCCTGGAATGCTGCTCAAAAATGGCTCTAAGTACGATGGGACTTAACATCTGAGGTCATCAGTCCCCTAGACTTAGAACTACTTAAACATAACTAACCTAAGGAGAGCACACACATCCATGCCTGAGGCAGGATTCAAACCTGCGACCGTAGCAGCTGCGCGGTTCCGGACTGAAGCCCCTAGAGCCCCTCGGTCATAGCGGCCGGCCTGAATGCTGTTCATGAATGCCATCACAACAGGTCGAATCATCAGACTGACGAACAAATGGTCAATCAGCGTGCATGGGACAACCACGAAAGTTCTCCAGCTGTCATACGAAGTCGGACTTCTCCGTGCCTCAACTGGCCTTCTTCTAACACACTGCCATCACTGGCATCAAGGCAGAACGAGCTTTCATCAGACAACACAACCGACCTCCAACCTGCCCTCCAACGAGCTCTCGCTTTGCAGCCCTGAAGTCGCAAATGGTGGTAGTTTGGGGTGAGAGGAATGCTTGTTAGAGGGCGTCTGGCTCTGAGCTGTCCTTACAGTAAGCAATTTGTAATAGTTCGTTGTGTCATTGTGGTGCCAACTGATGCTCAAATTGCTTCTGCAGACCCAGTAGGATGCGCCAGAGCCGAAGGCCGAACACGATGGCCTTCCCTCTCGGTAGTGCCACGTGACCGTTCGGAGCTCGGTCTTGTTGTGGTCACGTTGCCACCAGCAGTCACTTCAGTGGGCTACAATCCTGCCAAGTCTTTCTGCCGTGTCGCAGAAGGAACATCCAACTTACCATTTCCCTATTACACCACCTCGCTGAAACTCAGTGAGGTGTTGACAACGGCGTCTTTGTCGCTTTGAAGGCATTCTTGACTAACGTGGTAGGTCGTCATTACGTTCTAACCTCAAAGGTAATAAAAGCTCACGACGATTACAAAGTGTATGAAAAGCAAACCTATATGCATCCTTATAGCGACTGGCCCGAAATTTGAATAGAAATCATCTTTCAAATGTAGGAACACGCTTACCAATCTTCGTTTACGTCGCACACCTCTTTCCCGGTCTTGCGATTTTTTTCTTTCGTCAGTATATAATAACAATCAGACAACTTGAAATCAGAGGATGGAGATAGAGGATGCTGCGTCAGGCACCACTGCAAAGGCCAAGGCAATTACGTCGGAAGACGGACACGAAAAATCGCAAAATTTGCGTACCAAGTACAGAACCATTGGAAGACACTAAACAGACTGCTATGCACTCAGAGCAATTTCTAATAAGAAAACCTCTCAGACCGAGGTAACAAATTTATCAGGTTGAGAAGGACTCCGGTCACTAGGTCCCTGTAGATCGTAATAAGCTCAAACGCCAACCGTTAATCAAACCGAAATATTACGCCCTTAGCGTGGAAGCGAAAGAAATCCACGTGTCAGCACGTGGGCCAGAATTCAGCTCGCGTCGTTAAATACTACCAAAAGGATGGCTAGACAGCTTCCTCTGGGCTGTGCCAGAAAGCTTTCAGAATAAAATTTTCACTCTGCATCGGAGTGTGTTTCTGATATGAAACTTCCTGGCAGATTAAAACAGTGTGCCGGAACGAAACTCGAACTCGGGATCTTTGTCTTTCGCGGGAGTGCTAGCTCTGCAAGTTCCGCAGGAGAGCTTCTGTGAAGTGTGGAAGTTTGGAGACGAGGTACTGGCGGAAGTACAGCTATCAGCAGCTTTCGTGAGTCGTGCTTGGGTAGAGCAGTCGACAGTGCATTTGCCCGCAAAAGTCAAACGTTCCGAGTACGAGCCTCGCACCGCTGCAGTTTTAACTTCCCACGAAGTTTCAGAAAGCTTTTATTAGCGGGCGATAGTAATTAATGGTTCACGAAAATTACTATAGAGTGCCGTGAGACTTAAATTTCAAGACACATGTCAGCCCCCTCTGGAAATCAGCACAACAGTTCAATAGTAATAATACATGTAGTAGTAGTAGTAAGGTATTCTGCCTTACGGCAGGTCTTGTCATGGGTTAAGCCTCTTCCACTTTTGTCTGCCCATAGCCAGTCCTTTCACTTCTGAATATTTGCCTCCTTTGATATTGTCCAGCATTTGATATCTTCTTTTTCCTCTTCCCCTTCTTCCCTCCACCATTCCTTCTATTCCTTCCTTGAATAAACAGTCCCTCCTCAAACAATGTCCAATCCAGTTTCGTTTTCTCTTACTGATGACCTCCAGCATGTTTCTTTCTTCGCCAACTCTTCTTAATACTTCATCATTCCTTACTATGTCCTCCCATTTCACTTTTTCCATTCTTCTCCATATCCACATCTCTAGTGCCTCCAATCTTCTTTCATCTTCCTTCCTCAATGTCCAGGTCTCCGCACCATATATTCCAACGCTCCAGATGTAACATTTGGCAAGTATTTTCCTCAGATCTCTGTTTAGTGGTCCACAAAGTAATTTCTGTTTCCTCTTGAATCCTTCTTTTGCCATTGCAATTCTTTTCCCGATTTCTGTTGCTCAATACATATCATTCATTATTACATTTCCCAAGTAATTGAAGTTATTCGCTTGCTCTATTTCCTCTCCCCCTATTTTCATACGGCATTTTCTCCCCTTTCCTCCAATTAGGGTGCTTTTCGTTTTCTTCTTGTTAATCTTCATTCCAAATTCTTCTAATCTTGTGTTTAGGTCATCTAACATTTGTTCAATCTCTGTTACACTCTCTGCCATCACAAGACATAAGACATGAGTAAACAATAAATAATAAAGTTTAGGAAACTTCACCACAGGAACTTAACAAACTTAAAGACAAATGTAGCACTAGTGTGACCCACCGGTAAGCGGTTATAAGCAGTACTTGCGATAACGCAGGCCCTTATATTCAAATCTGGGGACAGTACGTGGGCAGTAGCCACGAAATCCTAAATCAGGAGGCTGAACCGAAACACGAACCGGGAGGCAACGCACCTTGCTAAGAGTCACAGAGTAATGTTCAAAACAGAGCTGCTACTGCAAAAGGGGGGACACTTAGGACGTCAGATACTGAGGCGCGGCCACCTCTCAAAAGTGACCCTTGCTCTGTTAAATTTAGCGCCGAGAAATCTCAGAGTTCCCAGGCATGCTCGCCGGGAAGTTCTTGTGAGTTCCAGCTGAAGAACCCCCCCCCCCCCCCCCCCAGTGTTGTCCGAACCTCTGGCGATGCGGCAAACGGCTTCCTCCCGATTGCTCCCCTCAGAGCTTGCCTACCGCTCGTCTTCCTCGGAAATACGCCCAGCGTGTTTGGTAGACAAATCGGCAACGAACCGCCAGAATCTCAAGACGGGGTCTGACTTCCAGCGCGCACGACGAACTCAAAACCGATACTTCCCGCGCGCCTCACGGCGACCACAGCCCTCGCCACAGGCCACGTCGGCAGCCCGGTACCAAGTTACCACGGCGTCACTTCTCAAGCCGTGCGGCCCGCGCTCCAAAGACAAGCATGTACAGGTCGTTGCGTGACATACCGATGTTCTAACTGAATGTTAATATAAGTTCATCCGAAACATCTATGGTAGCAGAAAACTGCATTTACTTGACAGTACGGTACTAGAACAGAAATGTGGTAACACGATAAGAAATAACCAATAACATTTGTCAACAGTTGCGATGCAAAATTTTACTTATCTTTGGTAACAATTTACTGCTTGACACTTAAAACCTAATGCACTGAAATTCCAGTAACTTTGCTCTCTCGTGCCAGTCTATAACATTGTCACTATGACTCAAAATATTGTGCAGACACTTGTTGTTGGCCTTGATTGTAGGTCCGTAAGTAATGACAGCTAAGTTCGAGATATAGTCTTCTAAAACGGAATTCTAGATCTTCACTCTATAGCGAAACTGCAGGATACGCTGGCACTGTAGGAACAGCTGAACTGCAGGTATTCAACAAGTGTCACTGGCGCTTCGACTTTTGTGCCTGTTGGCGGAAAAATCTGCATCGACGCCAATACTAGGTGGAAGCAAAGTAGTCCACTCTTCACAGCGCTCTCTCTGGTAGGTAGTAACATTATTTGCTGACGGATACGACATGCTCATCGGCGTGGCACGGAATCAGGCTGTGGTCCCGATTACCAAGCGCCATCTGGAGGTGACTAGTCGTGGCTGAGATGGCGCCACGCGACTGGTTGTGCCTATGTGCTGGCCACCTCTCAACATATTGCTATATACCTGTTCCCACGTACAAATAACTTTTTTAATTGGCTTTCGTGCCATGCCTATACAGCCATCTCAACAGTGGATGATACGACAGTGTGTTTCGACAATTCAGAACATTAACTGGCGCCAAGCCTTACCCTGATATGAAGCTACTTAGGCTTACACTTGTCATGTTATGCCATGAAGGCAATTCTCGTGTCAGTTACGACGATAAAGATATAAGAACAACACAAAACCCAGACCACGAGAGGAGAAAATCTACGACTAGGCAGGGAATTGAACGCGAGCCCCTTCTGCTGTAAATTATTTAATCGTAATGCCATACTTTTCGCAAAACTTTTTACAAATACCTGGGTTTAACAATTTACATAGATATGAAGAGATAGATTGACCACATATGCTCAGTCACAGGTAAGGATGGACTGACCACATACTCAGTCACAGGTAAGGTGAGCGGCACACTTTGGTTCATTGACAGAATACTGAGAAAATGCCGACAGTCTACCACCGAAACCGCTACTAATTCATATTTCTGTGGCCAGTCAATTAAAAGTGACACAAAAACACTTTACAAAAACAAAACAGGCCCACAATGCCGGCATATTCAGAGAGATGCATTTGTTATGAATTTTACAGATATCATTGCAGAGGATGTTTAGAAATTGCTCTTAAAATACCAACGACGTGTAATAAGAACCGAGGAGTCGGTAGTTTGAATAGGTGAGGCCCGTACGTCTTTGGAAACCAATTGCAAACCACCTGTTCTTTCCGCTCGTATTGTGTAGGAGGCCCGTCAGCTTTGCCTTCTATTCAAACTCTCCTAACACAGAGGATACCAAACCTCATGTCTTTCTTAGTTTCATGACCTGTGTCATGGTAGTACCTCTGCAGTCCATTCGTTGCATCTGCGAAGCAGTCAATGATTAATCGTTTTTATTTTTATGTTTCAAATGGTTCAAATGGCTCTGAGCACTATGCGACTTATCTTCTGATGTCATCAGTTGCCTAGAACTTAGAACTAATTAAACCTAACTAACCTAAGGACATCACACACATCCATGCCAGAGGCAGGACCGTAGTGGTCGCTCGGTTCCAGACTGCAGCGCCTAGAACCGCACGGCCACTCCGGCCGGCCTATTTTTATCTTTATTTTGCACCACAATCACATTAGCATTTCACAATGCTGTATTCGGTTTTCACCAGAAAGTGGTCAACTTCAGTAGATAAAAGCTGAAGAAATTCAGAATATAAAAGATTTTCTACTGACAGGAAGACAATTACCACTGGCACCTGCAAAATGATCTTACGATTGTTTCGTAAGGAAGTTACTTTGGCTTAAGCACTTTATCAGACCTAAAATGGAAATCTACATTGCGACGCAGAAGTTTGAAATTTGCTTCAGAGGTGCCTGAAAGCTTCCTCTGCAAAGGTGCGGCAATACCTTTCGGGTTATCAACGCTTCAGACAGCAAGGTATCGACATGTGCGAAAAAAAGGCCTCAACTCAGAATATCATGTGAGATGTAAGGCGTGTTAACAATGTCACATTGGCGCCAAATTTCACCGCAATTCTGCCCAACGCCTCCGTGGACGTGTCACACGATGGGAAGGTCGTCACAGCCCACCTCAGCCACATTTCGCCCCCTTTTTTTGACGCGCCTGTTATGGTCAGTACCACGATACCCATAGTTGAAATTACGCGTTTTTGTTGTGTGTGGCCGAGGAAAACATTTCAGACACATCGCTGCTCGGCATGGGCACGAAAGGCCTCGAGGGATAGCACAACGGGAAAAAATGGAAACACCCCTTCCCTTGTGATTTCCACACATTTCGCTGTCGAAAACGGCAGTCCGCAATGCTATGAGCAACGGGACAACATTCTCCACAACATTGCAAATATATTGAAGTTAACGATTACAATATTTGCTACTGAATCAGTAACAGCTCGTAACCATAGATTCGCAATATCTCACAAACGGCTCTCGTTGGCGGACAAGTGTTTACTGGAACGAGTTTACTTCTGTTATTGTATAAATTCACCTTTGTCAGTTTTCGCGACTAATTGTAATACACCCTGTATGCAAATTTTGCGCTTGGGCCCTCTGTCGACCCTCTCTGCTTGGAATCCCAATAGGCCGTTTGATTCACTTGGATCTTAAACCGGTCCTGCTACGGACAGTATGTAATTTTTTCCTTACTGGGATTTTTCAGCTTGACGAAATCGGCCACAACGAAAACACTGTAAGACACAGAAATAATGAAACCAGTATTCTGACTACTAGGAAGGACACCTATTCAGGTTCATTTCAGTGGTTTGTGTGTCAACTCAGTAAAATATGGTTAAACAAATTCCCGCTTTTCTTACAAGCACCACCTCAGAGCTGGAAACGTTTTTAACTGATAGTGCACCCTTCTCCAGTCTGCTACTGAAAACTAAGTAGGCTATTTTTACTGACGTCTGGTAATTAGTTCTTTAAGCCTACTACATCCACCCTTTGACAGAATGCCTCAGTAGTTCCACCCACCCTCATTGGTCTGATACAGAAAAAGTGGTCCAGTGGCTTACTCTTTCTCTAATCGGATCATTGCTCCGGAGTTGGAGTCTGTACTGGTCAATCGTTGCATCCGTGCCGCCTCTCTTCCTCCCGTCACCCAAGCACATTCTAGTCCACTGACACTTTCAGAGTCTCTCATCAAAGCCTCTCTCTGTCTCTCTCTCTCTCTCTCTCTCTCTCTCTCTCTGTCTCTCTCGCTTGTCCTTTCCCTTCCTTGAACAATTACATGTCTACCATTCCCAACTCGCGTCGGAATCATTAATAACAATTTTCTAGGTCTGGTGTAAAAGTCCTCTTTCTCTTCAGATTTTTTAAGGCACCAGCACTGAGCCTCGCCCTGTCCATCCACTTCTTTATTTCCTCTCGACTGTGTATTTTTCACAGTAGCAGAAAATTCACCTGCTGACGCTGTAATATTACCTGTCACATTGTTATTTTTCTAGGACTCTACAAGCCCTACAAAATACTCAGTCATTATCAAGCCCCTTATCCCAATTTGCACACAAATTCATCGGAAAGACCTCGCAACAGGAGCTATCTGTTGAAAAAATATATATACTTTTAATTTATTGGCTTTCGGGGTGCGCTTATTCAGCCGTCTCAGTAGTGGAGCGTCAATGATGAGAACACAAACATAAGGAGGATACAACACCCAGTCCCCGAGCGGAGAAAATCTTTGACCCGGTAGAGAATCGAACGTGGGGCTCTTTGCTTGGCAGTCAGCCGTGCGGACGGTGCAGCTATGAGGCGGACGAATACACCTCGTTTCAACATCTCGCCGATAGTTCCTTTACGAATTCCAAAGGCATTAACACAGTATTTGTCATGTAGTTAAGTTACGTATCACACAGTTTCTTAAAAAGTTAATCATTAACGGGGTCACATTTCTCTGCATGATTGTTCCGGCACCATGAAAACAGTACGACAGTGGCCCCTACTTAAACCTATGACTATTCACTGCCCTTAAGACACATTAGAAATTTTTAATGGAGTTTTAGAACCACTCTGTGCCGTTCTCTAGATTAAGCTCAGGAAAGCAGAAGGAATTCCAACATTGGGAGACGCTTTAACAACAGTCAGACGTAACGACACAATTTAACATCTGTCGCTGCCGAAATCATTGACCTTGCGGAGTAGCAAGAAATTCTCACACAGGAAAACGTTATAACGTTGCGAAAATATCTACGTATGATGTAGTTGGTAAAACTGGCACTTTGTGCACCACACTGCCGTAAACAGTCCTAATAGGCAGATGTGACGTCAAGTAGCACGTGCTCATGGTCTCATAGCACTGTGCTCTCAAAAATTTACCTACGAGAATGTGGAGTGCAAAGGTTGCGACAGATCATACGGGGATGCTAGGATTTTTTAATGGCTGTGTTTGGAAGCTACCGTTGTTGCTGGGAACTTGTGAAGCCTATTGCGTCAACCCCAGCAGTATCGTTCCTCTAATATACCGATGTCGTCTTCAGAGAGAGAGAGAGAGACTTCAATTTTACTATTTTTTTCAAGGTCCGACCGGTCGCAGAATGGAAACTACAGAGTAAATCAAAAATGTTTTATTTCCAACATTTAGCTAACTATCTAGATACTTCTCTGCATAAACACCTGCCGTAGCGCGGTTCAGCTTTCCAATAAGCTCGTAATAGAAAGCATCCACCTGTGCTTTCAGCTATTCTTCACACTGGTCTGACTTGTTGTCTGTGCCCAAATTTTTATCCTAATGCTCAGCGGCTCATGGATCATGTGAGCAAGAAATGAAAATCAGATGGAGCCAAGTCCGGGCTGTATGGTGGGTGATCAAACACTTCGTACTAAACGCTCCAGGAGAATCCTTGTTGCAGCTGCAGTATGAGGGCAAGCATTATCATGAAGAAGGACACAGTGCCTGGTAACAGCATTCCTCTTTACTAGTTCTGAACTGCCCTTCACAGACGATTTTCTCGAATCACCTGATGCACTCGCTGCAGAACATATGGGCAATTGCTGACGGTACGCCACATTTTAACGTCCTGTCCGAATTTTAATACACTGCGCATTGATCTTGGCCTGCCATCTACTCTGGATGACATTTTAGCGGATGACCCAGGAGCAGCTGCTCGCGTTCTTCGTTTTATCCACTTGATAAACCTGTCTAAGGACATTTGATTATGCTGTTTTATTTTAATACCTTGCCTGTTAATGTGCCTGTTATAGTGTTGTCCTTTTTAGTTGCTGTTTTAACCTTGTGCCTCGCAGTGCATTCATAACTTAGTCTGGGCGCTAATGACCACTGTAGTTGTGCGCCCTAAAACCACAAAAAAAACACTGTCTTCTCTGACAGCGTGTATCTTGACCGTCTGTACATCCTGTTTTAAAGATCCTGCATCATTGCCACACCATTGCTGTCACTCATGGTACTTATATTATTTGGGGTGCATAGAAATCAGGCGCATTCCATCAGCATGATGAAATCGAATAACAGCACACACGTCACAATTGGCGGAAGACTCTACTCATCTTGGCATCTTTACGTGCTCACTGTTCGCTCATATATGAAAAGCGCAACATGACGCGACCGAAGGACATACTACAGACACTGCACAATGCACTGGGCCAAATATTCATCGGATTTTCATTGTGAATGTGTAAGGTGGCAGAATGAATGGTCAGATTCGCACCTTACTTGAGACCTCTACAAATCTCAATGAGAAGGTGAAGATGACATCTAACGTATATCGACAGTTATGAGAACATTTGACAATCTATATATAACGCAAAAAGGGATGACAGTCAATTGATGGTAATTAACGCACCATTCCTAAGCAATGCATGTCTTTGAATGGAAGGTAGAACAGGGAACGCGAGTCGAGTCGCTTTTAGTTTTGAAAAGCCAGCTCCACAATGGCGTAGCGAAACCTCACTGCAGGAGTTACGCCGGCGACCACTTAAAGGGGTGGCAGGAAAGAGGACAGCGACCCCTGGTCAGGTGATTCAAGCTGGAGGGCCGCCTGTATCGCGGGCATCGGTACAAGTGCAGAGAAGAAGCTTTAGAAAACTGCGTTTCGAAATTCCAATGGGAGACAAACAAAAACAAGTGACGCATTTTCGTCCAGTGAGTGCGACAAATGGAAAGGTCAATGTACTTTAGGCGTCTAGAACGGGCACAAAACGTCCAATTGGTGGAAACTCACTCGGGAGGAGAAAAATACTGTAGTTTCGATGCAGTTTGATAGAACAGACATTGCGAGTGGTAGAGGGTGTTTCTATAAAATGAGAAGAACGCTCCTGTTGGTCGAAAAAAGCCGTGACGTGGAAAAGGAACCCAAGTGGAGGGAGACAGTTCTGCCATGAGAGGACAAGAAAGAAATTTTGTGGTGACTCTTCTCTGAACTGGTGTCAAGTGCAGAATGGAGTGCTTAACGCTCAGTACGATGCAGAGAAGAAATTGGTGTGGACACTGCGTTCACAGCGGCTGCACTCCAGCTAAAATTAGCTGTAGCAACGTTTAGCTCCAACTGTGGAGAAACGAACCAGCCAAATTAGTTAATTGTTCTTGCGAGAACTGAGAGGGCACCATAATATGCACGCTGCTCCAACGACAGGCGTGTATATCGCCACATAATAAGACTAGGGCTGATTTCTCGCATAACGAGAAACATAGGGAAAGTTTCTGCTGGAAAGTTCAGCAAAGGCCAGATTAGTATTGTAGGAATTTCAGTGGGAGAAAGCGGCCTTGCAGACAGCAGCACGTCGCAGCTTAAGGTAAATACCGCGTACAGAGGCGTAAACTTTGCTGGTTCACCAGCTTGCGTCCACTGTATTCTCGAGCGGCCTTGGGTAATCTTGCGCTCAAATTTGTCACTTGACTAACCATCCACCGTAGACTTGATTGTCATCCTAAATTGTACCGAACTTTGAACCGAAATTGGACGATTTTCGTAGTACTGACCAACATCATAACGTATGTGTAGGAGCAATTATGTAAAGAAACTTCCTATTAAACTTTCATAATAATGGGCTTAAGATTTATGTTCTTTCAGAGAGTTAATATTTAACATTGTTGTGTATAAACTTATTTCACTTTTTGATGTTGGCAAGAAGCATTATCCATTGCTCTGTTTTTATGTTGGCGAGTTGAAAACTGCGTGAAAAGCTGTAATTTGGCGAGAAATATTGCGTCATTTAAAAATGGTGGGTGGGTTTTGCCAGAAATTTGAAGGTTGTCAGGTTCCCTGCTGCAGCTGCATGAATTCGGAATAACAAGTCAGCTTTAGTGAAGTCAAGAGGCTCGCCTGCATCATGTTGTATGTGATACGAGGGTTTCAACTTGGGAGAGGAAGTTACATTCATCTAAGAAAGAGAGTTTTGGACGATTGTATTCTATTTACGGTTGTGGTTGTAAATTTCTAGATTCAAAACGAAGGACATGCGAGACTGCGGAGTTATTTTATAGTCGTGTCAGGATGTTCTTGGATGCAGATTTCATCTAACATCGTTACTCATCTGTGTCATAGAGCATTACACGTGACGTGTAGACCCTTATTCTGTATGACCCACAGACGATGTACATGTGTTGGATCTGCACATCTCCAGACTAGTACTACACACGTACCATCAGTGGCCTAATGACACACAAGTATGTGGACCTCAGCAGTCTCCTGTTTACTAGACTTCCGTTTTTAAGCATCTTGTAGAATTACATGAGCATGGCGTGTGCTCTGTTGGCGAGATGTGCTCACTTCAAGTCAGTTTCCAGTTCAACCAGTCGGAGATACGTAATTTTTCTCACTAAATCGTACTGGGCGTCCGTGTAGTATTAGTATGATTTGTCAAGAATGCTAATGTTTGCACCGGCCGCGGTGGCCGAACGGTTCTAAGCGCTTCAGTCTGGAACCGCGCGAATGCTACGGTTGCATGTTAGAATCCTGCCTCGGGCATGGATGTGTGGGATGTCCTTAGGTTAGTTAGGTTTAAGTAGTTCTAAGTTCTAGGGGACTGATGACCTCAGATGTTAAGCCCCATAGTGCTCAGAGCCATTTGAACCATTTTTGCTAATGTTTGCGTAGTTATGTCGGTGTAGCGTGAGCAGAACATTCTCACACTCGTCAATGATTAATCTAACACTCTGTTTCTACAGCCAGGGTTCTGAAGGCAGTGCGTAGTTGTGAGTTTTTACCATTCGTCCTAAGTCATATTTTATCACGAGCAGCAGATCACCAGCATAAGCGACTGATCCTATCACATTTCCGCTATCATTTACCTTTCTACACAGTTGAAACCACAATTTTTTGTGCCTTTCTCAAGTTTATGCTGTACGTAAATAACTGTTTAATACTGCTTTTATAACTGTACATGCTGTGTTTCAAATTTGTGAAATATGTATAAATATTCACTGCTAGTCGTATTAATCTGACCACCAGTCAGAAAGCCTGAATAGCCATCTTTTGTAGCCCAGTCCTCCACGAGATGTGCAGGAAGAGATTCTATAGGGTTCTGGAAGATACCGATAGTGATTTGGAGCCAAGTTGACTCCATTTCTGTGGTCAGCAGCGCTAGGTTTCTCGGTTGAGGATTCATGAAACGGTCACCCCAATCGACCTTGTTCCACACATTCTCGACTGGGTTTTAATCCGGGGAGTTTGATGACCAGGGGAGTACGGCAAACCCGTCCCGATGCTCTTCGAACGATGCACGTACGCCGCGGGCTGTGGGACATGTTGCCTTGTCCTGCTGGTAGGCGCCATCTTACCGAGGAAAAATAAACTGCATGTAGGGGTGGACATAGTCGCTCTGGAAGGCACAAGTATACGAGATCACCCACAGAATGCCATGAAAACATTTCCCGGACCGTAACACCCACCCCTCCACCCGGGACCCCTTCGACGAACCAACGGGTATCCGTCCGTTAGAGCATAAAACGTGAATCATCGCTACTCAGTGCACGTCCAGTTGCTTTATTGGCAAATCAGATAGCACCTGTGCATGAACCAGACGTCAGCAGTTGACGCCCATATGTAGCATAACGTTCGGTAAAAGGTTGTTGAGGAGACACATGTCGGTCGCCTCTTGGTTCCATCTGGGAAGGCCTTTTCTCAACAGTTGCACATGTGTTTGCTCACACACGTCTCCGCAATCATCGTTCGCACCTGTCATCTACGGCTCGCGGTGCACCACAGTAGACTCGGCGCTGGTTTTGGATAAGGCCATTTCTCCATGCACGGTGTATTTTAACCATGACGGCACTCCAACAGTGTACAAACTTAGCCGTTTTAGAAATATTTCCGCCATTGGCCCAAGAGTCAATGATCATGTCCTTTCCGACAGCAGACAAATCGCTCCGTTTCCGCAGTACGACAACAGCTTCATTGTTTTCCGCGTCCCCCGACGCTTTGTATGCCCTGCCCCGGCCTTCTTCGTTGTTGAGTTATAAGAAGTAGCTTGGAGCCCGTAGCGCGTACCACTGGGTGCGAAGCGCCATGCAATAATTGCTCATCGGACAGTACTTCCTTTAAAAGACATCTCAGTGTGCAGCAGTGACTCAGTCGCTGTCTTTTTGCCAGGTAGAATTATCGTACGCTGTGTGCGCAGACACTTTCATAGGATTTGTCGACCTGGAAAAAGCGTTCGACAATATAAAATGGTGCAAGCTGTTCGAGATTCTGAAAAAAGTAGGGGTAAGCTATAGGGAGAGACGGGTCGTATACAATATGTACAACAACTAAGAGGGAATAATAAGAGTGGACGATCAAGAACGAAGTGCTCGTATTAAGAAGGGTGGA
The DNA here is from genome assembly GCF_023864275.1 of Schistocerca cancellata. Classification (NCBI taxonomy): domain Eukaryota; kingdom Metazoa; phylum Arthropoda; class Insecta; order Orthoptera; family Acrididae; genus Schistocerca; species Schistocerca cancellata. Next base: position 484,439,583 of record NC_064633.1, on the reverse strand, counting down.
AGACAAGGCTGTAGGCTTTCGCCCCTACTCTTCAATCTGTACATCGAGGAAGCAATGATGGAAATAAAAGAAAGGTTCAGGAGTGGAATTAAAATACAAGGTGAAAGGATATCAATGATACGATTCGCTGATGACATTGCTATCCTGAGTGAAAGTGAAGAAGAATTAAATGGTCTGCTGGACAGAATGAACAGTCTAATGAGTACCCAGTATGGTTTGAGAGTAAATCGGAGAAAGACGAAGGTAATGGGAAGTAGTAGAAATGAGAACAGCGAGAAACTTAACATCAGGATTGATGGTCACGAAGTCAATGAAGTTAAGGAATTCTGCTACCTAGGCAGTAAAATAACCAATGACGGACGGAGCAAAGAGGACATCAAAAGCAGACTCGCCATGGCAAAAAATGCATTTCTGGCCAAGAGAAGTCTACTAATATCAAATACCGGCCTTAATTTGAGGAAGAAATTTCTGAGGATGTACGTCTGGAGTACAGCATTGTATGGTAGTGAAACATGGACTGTGGGAAAACCGGAACAGAAGAGAATCGAAGCATTTGAGATGTGGTGCTATAGACGAATGTTGAAAATTAGGTGGACTGGTAAGGTAAGGAATGAGGAGGTTCTAAGCAGAATCGGAGAGGAAAGGAATATGTGGAAAACACTGATAAGGAGAAGGGACAGGATGATAGGACATCTGCTAAGACATGAGGGAATGACTTCCATGGTACTAGAGGGAGCTGTAGAGGGCAAAAACTGTAGAGGAAGACAGAGATTGGAATACGTCACGCAAATAATTGAGGACGTAGGTTGCAAGTGCTACTCTGAGATGAAGAGGTTAGCACAGGAAAGGAATTCATGGCGGGCCGCATCAAACCAGTCAGTAGACTGATGACAAAAAAAAAAGTGTGCGCAGAGCCGGAGAGGAGTTACAGGTTCGCGGTTGACTGATGAAGACCCTAACCAACGTCGAAAATTTTTAATAAACGTAGTTAAGAATTTTTAGTAAGTAAAAGGCTGTCCCAGTGAATACTTTGATGGTCTTAATAACAATACAACTGCCATTATTATCTGATCTACGATCTTACAACTATCCCTAATTAAACAGTGTCGTTGTGTTAATGGAATAATTCGCATAATACGAGAGAGAGCCACTACTCCCCCGTAACCCCGATAGCCAAGCACGTTAGCGCGCCCCTTACGGTGTTCGGGGAGCTGCGGCGGTCCCCGATCGAGGCCATCCGTCGGATCAATGACGAGGGTCGGCGTGCCGGCCGACCTGGATGTGGTTTTAGGCGGTTTGCCATATCTGACTAGGTGAATACCAGGCCGGTACCGATGTCACGTCTCAGTTAAACGCTTCGCAGGCATTTCGACAACGTTCGCATGAGATAACACTAGATGCAGACGGGTGGATCACACAAATTCCATCGTGGGCGGAGAGAAGTGGCGGCAGGTGGTGCGTGTGGGCACTCTCTACCACTAACATTGCCAAATCAAATAGTCAACATGCAGACCTCATGAAAGTACGGGACAAACACCAGGAAAAACAACAATAAAGAACGAATGTATGAGCCACTAAGGTTGTCTGCAATGATAAATTAAAAGTATCTTTCTTGAGTTTTGAACAAATTAAAAAATTAAATTTTTTTATGAAGACCATAAGGCTTAAATTTGGAAAATAATCAGCCGGCCGGAGTGGCCGAGCGGTTCTAGGCGCTACAGTCGGGAACCACGCGACCGCTACGGTCGCAGGTTCGAATTCTGCCTCGGGCATGGATGTGTGTGATGTCCTTAGGTTAGTTAGGTTTAAGTAGTTCTAAGTTCTAGGGGACTGATGACCTCAGAAGTTAAGTCCCATAGTGCTCAGAGCCATTTGAACCATTTGGAAAATAATCAGATCAATGCAAGAAACTGATTTAATTTCTTTGCTAACAACTAATATAGTACGCATATTTTTCTTATTTTCTAATTTATGAATTCTCATTAGACTGAACTCACTATTTTGTGGCTTGGCATCCAGTATTTCGGCGTTGAATAACCATATTGAGTGCAATATTATTTCACTCGTTATTCAGAAGAATTATATGAATAGTTGTGAACAGATTACAGCATGAAAGTAGTGCTAGTAATCCTTGTTGTGTCGTAATGCGTTTTCCATTTCGCGTACATGTAATCTGAGTCCCCTTGTTGCCGTAAAAGTTTTATTACTAGCTTTCCTTGAAGATTTGGCAGGAAGTGATTCTTTAAGTCAGATTAATTAAATTTTTAATGACACAGGAAAATTTTCGCTTTGTGTTTGCAGGACATTTACTTTACGGTAAACGCTCGTGTACATTCAGATTAGGAGAATCATTCAGGAGTAACAAATTATTTACGCATTGGATTATCCATAGTGCATTGGTGGCCGTATTTTTTTAATAATTATTTATTCTGGTTAGTGAGTTCTGGTATTGATATGAAACTCATTATCACAATTACCGTATATTTTTATTAAAAATCGAGTCGGGGAGGCGTCTGTAATTTTCAGGAGAATATCTACATTTCCCCGTCTCGTTTCGGCTGTGCTTCGGAGCCGGCTGTCTTATCTGCGAATTCTTAGACTTGAGTGCACATATATATTGTGATTTAACCGGTCGAAGTGTTACAAACACTTTGGCGAATTCGTACCAGCAGTAATTAACATGGCGATAATCCTATCGTGGTAGAACACTATTTATTCAACACAACAAATAATAGTTAACTACAATTCGTTTTCCGCGCCGATAGCAGAGTGGTTAGCGTGACGGATTGCCGTCCTACGGGCCCGGGTTCGATTCCCGGCTGGGTCGGGGATTTTCTCCGCTCAGGGACTGGGTGTTGTGTTGTCTTCATCATCATTTCATCCCCATCCGGAGAGCAGATCGCCCAATGTGGCGTCGAATATAATAAGACCTGTACCAAGGCGGGCGGAACTGCCCTATAAGGGGCCTCTCGGCCAATGACGTCAAACGCTCATTTCCATTCCATTACAGTTCGTTATCGTAAACTGTAAGGAACATTCTTCGAAGTTTAGAGACAACACAAATAACAAGCATAGACATTACCCCCGTCTCGTAAGCTCCGAATTCTATGGCCCTGTACAATAACTGAGAAAGTTCCCTGTGCAAATAAAGAATGAAACAAATTTTCCCTAGCTCAAGAGTAGCAACGGACGTAATCTTGGTATTCTGTTCTCTCCACAGCAGGCATAGAAAATATTCAATCTTGCCATGGGGAAGTGCAATCCGACCGTAAAATAGCTTCATACAAATAATATCAGCAAATTGGCTAATAAATGAATAACGTTGCAAATGTTCAGTGAAAATACTCAGCATTGGCTCAGCGCTGTGCAGTGCTGCCTCCATTGAAACTGTTACAAACATTAATACTTTTTTGATTCTGTCACAACAATATTTTGGACGTCCTGTGACAGCACCACCGATATTACACGCAAATGTCGATAGATTGATTCAGGACGATCGTCGTATCACTCAGAGAGAAACTGCAAGCACAATCGGCATCTCACAAGTACGTGTGGCTAACATTATTGCTTGGCTATCGGAAGATCTGTGCACGAACTTCAGAGACTAAATCTCACCACCGTTCGGCATCCTCCACGCAGTCCAGATTTAGCACCGTCTGACTTCCATCTGTCTCCGATAGTGAAAGACGATCTGTGAGGACATCATAATGCTTGTGATGAAGACGTAGAGAGAACTGTGAGACTGTGGTTGAGGAATCAGAGCGTCGACTTCCTCCGTGACGGCTTCAGAAAACTTGTTCACCGTTGGCAGAAATGTATCCAATTGGCTGGTGATTATGTGGAAAAGTGAATATTAGTATTTAAAGATCACATTGCAATGATAATTTCTGCGTTTGATTTATTAAAATACTCCCATCCAATCCCATTTAACGAAGGTGTAGACTTTGTTTTTCATTCAACCCTCGTAATAATACATACTTTACACTTTTATAGAAATAACTACGACCTAACATTTACTGACTCTGTGTGAGCACATGAAATATCATCCATCACTTCATTTTATAAAAACTGTATTGTGCTGCACCCATAGACCACAACTAAATTCTCACAGCTAGCCACTAGCTTTAATTCTTACTTCCTGCCTATAACAGGGTGCAACGACAGCTGCCATTGCGCTCCTGCGTGCTCCTACTAAAATTGATTCTGTCGCTCAGGCAATATCTTTGGTTCAGTGGTGTCAAAGATGCAATCTATTCTACGTATGACAACCGTTTCAGTTAATTTTTCATTAATTATATTACAAAATAGGGCTCCACAACAAGTGGACCCCTCACAACAGTCAGCAATTGGACTTTCATTTCCTGGAAAAACCGTGAACAGTGAACGTTATTGTTTAATTATCCAGCTAAAGGAAGACGAAATCAAATATTCATGATTTCGACAAGATGGCGTTACTGCACAGCAAAGCTAACAACACCGAGCCATTTCTGGATGAGTTTTTTGGAACACGTGTGACTTAGGCTGACGCACAGCGGCCTGAACAATCCAGCCCTCTCGACGTTTGCGGGAAGACCCAGCAACACACGTGCCGGGGTGCCCCTTGCATTGGTATTCAGAGGTGAGTTCCGGAGACACCAAAATCCAGCAGCCGGATGGAGGTGGGTGCAGTAGAACAGGCGGCGGCGGCCAGCCCGGTCACATATATAATTCATGAGCGGTAATTAAGTTTTCAGGCGGCCGTGTTTCGCAGCGAGCTGTTGCCCACACGTACCGCCAGCGGCGGCTCCTGAATTCACTTAACAAGTGGCGCGCGCCGCGCCCGCCCTCCACCCCGCGGCATTCGGCATTCCCTCCCGTTTTTCTTGCGCAGCCGTCACCACCGAAGCGTTCGCACCTCTGTCCACTGTGCTAATAGCCCAATCTGGAATTTTACTCTTAATGAACAGCAACGGCGAACATGGTAGCGACAATACTGATCTACTGCGCTGCAACGTTCACGTCCAGACGCCCTGAGAGACAGCACGTAGTGACACTGTTGTAGGTTTTATAGATCGTTCCGCTAATTAACGTGGAAGATCTCCCCGTGGTACTAAACCTCCATAAATGCTTTTCAGTCCATCCACAAGTCCGTACAAAGATGTAGGCCTGGAGCGGAATTGTTATCGTCGCTCCACTTTGTTCACGATCCCAATTCGGTGTCGTTGGGTGGTATATGAATGACAGTCTTCTCTTTATATTGACATACTGTGCCTTTTGAACAAAGAAAAAATGGACCCATTTCTGTTTATTTTATATGTCACACTCCTTTCCCTTCGCACCATTTCCTTTCCTGTGTGCTTGAATCCATAACAGTGAAAATGAAGTGAAAATAAGTAAGTTTAGATCTAACCGTAGATAGTGGGAGTGAAATTAGCTTGCACCAGCTTAACCCATCTGGAAAAATTCAGCAAAGAGAAGCTAACATCAAAGATAAACGGCGTTACCAGGTTAAGAGATGTTAGGTTTATTACGCCCAAAGAGAAATCGACCCCTTCCATCGAATTTGAACGAGTAATGGCTCTGAGCACTATGGGACTTAACATCTTAGGTCATCAGTCCCCTAGAACTTAGAACTACTTAAACCTAACTAACCTAAAGACATCACACACATCCATGCCCGAGGCAGGATTCGAACCTGCGACCGTAGCAGTCCCGCCGTTCCGGACTGCAGCGCCTAGAACCGCAAGACCACCGCGGCCGGCTTTGAACGAGGAATCGTTGTCCCTTCGGTTCCGTCATATTGCATTTATTCGGCTGGCTGTACAGGTGTACGAACCTTCCAGTCAGGGCTTATAACGCAAATATACAAAAGAATAAACTGGTTTGTTGTAGAAAACGCTAAAAATCTGACTTCCGGCAACGACGTAGCCAAAGAAACCAAGAGAGATGTATTAATTATTATTATTTTGGTGGCTTAAATGGTACAAAGGAAAGTCAGTCGAGACCATCCATATCCAGTGTGAGAACCGCTCTGCCACAGCGGCCGGCTTAAGACCAACTGCTTAATAGCTTCTTCATCCGTCGTTGGTATGAAATACATAATTGATTCTCGATATCAGGGATCCGACAGTCTGTTGGTAGGTTTATGGAGGTATGTGGTATTAGATGTCTACCCACAGGTCATGTAATACTCATGAACAGGGGGCCGCTGATATGCGTACTCGGTGATGGCGCGCGATAACGACCCACATTCCATAGGATTCACATACGCCGAATGTAGTCGTCGTGACATCTACATGAGTTCATTACAAGGTGCTTCAAGTTCTAAGGCCTCCGATTTTTTTTCTCCGGACTGGAAAGAGATAGAAACATGCACATTGTTTTAAAATGAGGCCGCGTTCATTGTCAATACGTCCCAGAGATGGCAGCACTGTACGGCAGATGGAATTTTACCGCCAGCGGCGAGAATGAGAACTGTTTTAAATACTTAAATGGCGACGTTTTCCTTACTTGAACAGCGTGCAATCATTCGTTTTCTGAATTTGCGTGGTGTGAAACCAATTGAAATTCATCGACAGTTGAAGGAGACATGTGGTGATGGAGTTATGGATGTGTTGAAAGTGCATTCGTGGGTGCGACAGTTTAATGAAGGCAGAACATCGTGTGACAACAAACCGAAACAACCTCAGGCTCGCACAAGCCGGTCTGACGACATGATCGAGAAAATGGAGAGAATTGTTTTGAGGGATCGCCGAATGACTGTTGACCAGATCGCCTCCAGAGTTGGCATTTTTGTGGGTTCTGTGCACACAATCCTGCATGACGACCTGAAAATGCGAAAAGTGTCATCCAGGTGGGCGCCACGAATGCTGACGGACGACCACATGGCTGCCCGTGTGGCATGTTGCCAAGCAATGTTGAGGCGCTACGACAGCATGAATGTGACTTTCTTTTCGTCGGTTGTGACAATGGATGAGACTTGGATGCCATTTTTCAATCCAGAAACAAAACGCCAGTCAGCTCAATGGAAGCACACAGATTCACCGCCACCAAAAAAATTTCGGGTAACCGCCAGTGCTGAAAAAATGATGGTGTCCATGTTCTGGGACAGCGAGGGCGTAATCCTTACCCTTTGCGTTCCAAAGGGCACTACGGTAACAGGTGCATCCTACGAAAATGTCTTGAAGAACAAATTCCTTCCTGGACTGCAACAAAAACGTCCGGGAAGGGCTGCGCGTGTGCTGTTTCACCAAGACAACGCACCCGCACATCGAGCTAACGTTACGCAACAGTTTCTTCGTGATAACAACTTTGAAGTGATTCCTCATGCTCCCTACTCAGCTGACCTGGCTCCTAGTGACTTTTGGCTTTTTCCAACAATGAAAGACACTCTCCGTGGCCGCACATTCACCAGCCGTGCTGCTATTGCCTCAGAGATTTTCCAGTGGTCAAAACAGACTGCTAAAGAAGCCTTCGCCGCTGCCATGGAATCATGGCGTCAGCATTGTGAAAAATGTGTACGTCTGCAGGGCGATTACGTCGAGAAGTAACGCCAGTTTCATCGATTTCGGGTGAGTAGTTAATTAGAAAAAATATCGGAGGCCTTAGAACTTGAATGCACCTCGTATAACGCCCCCCAAAGCACTGTAGCAGGGTTCTGGCTCCGAGACACGGACAATCATACTGCTGAAAGATGACAACGCCGTCGGGGAAGACATCAGGCATGAAGGGATGCAGTTGACAGTTGGTTCGCAGCTGTCAGCCTGTCTTCGACCACAGGTCCGATCCAAGCGCACGAGAATGTCTCCTATAGCATAGTACTGCCCCCAGCGTCCATGGCGTCCTACACGCTTGGAGCCGACGTTTACCTCGATGACGACGCTTGTAGAGACGACCATCGACCTAGTGTAGCAAAAATGTGATACACCCGAAAAGTCGACACAGCTCTATTGATCGACGGTCGATTCCCGGTGGTCCCGTGCCACTGCAATCGTAATTGACGATGTCGTTGGGTCAAGATGTGAATACACACATGGGTGGTCTGCTGCAGAGCTCCATGTCCAGCAATGTACGATGAACGGTGTGCTCCGAAACACGTGTACGTGCATCAGTATTGTGCTTTACTGAGCCTAGAAGTCTCCGAACACAACGTGCTGTGAAGAGTGGTGGTCGTCCAACCATTTGGCGCCTAGTAATAGTTTCACTGTCTTTCGCCTCTTTCTGTACGTGCTCACTACAGTACCACTGAACATTCGATCAGCTTCGCCGCTATCGAGATACTCGTTGACAGGCTCTGGATAGTAATAATCTACGCTTTGTCAGAGTCGGTTATCTCAATAGATCTTCTTTAGGATGCTTCGCCTTCCCTGTCTGCTCCACTTACACACTATTGTTACCGCGTCAGGTGCCCTCAACGGTACCAGGTGGCATCCAACCTCGTGGTGGGCAGTGGTCATAATATTTTGACTGATCAGTGTAAATGCTACAAGACTTATACTTAGAAAAAAGTATCCACTTGTTCCATTATGATAACTTGAAATTATTTCCAGGCATGGTATTGAGACCATATGTTTTGTTAATCGTGAGCAGTCGCGTTAACGAAATAGACCATTCGAGATATAATTCGACGGAAATAACAGTGATACAGTGGATTTTACTTGTATAAATTCAGATATTTCTGTCGGTGTGTGAGGAAAGTGTACAGACCAACGGAAAATCAGTATTTACTTCGTTTGCGGACTTATCGCTATCAGGAGTAGTATTGTTGGACAGCAGAACAATTCAGTTTGGCAAGACTGAAAATTTCTATATTCACTGGACAAGTACTTCGTCCGCAGAGGTTCCAATATGTCAACAGCCGCGGCTTCGCAGTAAAGAGGTTGTAATAGGGAACTCGCTGGACAGAAAGAGAAATAATGAGCGTTGGACACGAAGTACTCACGTATTAACATCATAACAAGGCCAAAAATTAGAGCTACAGATTGGAAGAAGGGATAATTATGGCACAATACTAAAACCTAGGTAAGAGAGTAATTTGTGCTGAATGAGTTCGTAGGCATAAGGAGTCAGACAAGGTAAGATGGAAACATTGGTCACCACCGATCTGCGATTATTCATCGCAGGGAAGACGCAATTAGAACATGAACTTCGAGTTATAGCAAGAGGTTCAGTTATTTCTCATGACAGTTTAATTGGACGAGACTTTATGAAGAGGCAAATTACTATAATCAGTTATGGCGACAAAGTCTTCTGAATTCACAGTCGAAATATACCGCTGCTAACACTGCTACAAATAATGACACAAGAAGCCAAAGTAAAACATAAGTTTCCAAGAAACATATAGGCCAGATGAAATCAGTATTAAACACAAACGAAGTGATATTAGACAGCCCTCAAGTCAGATAGAAACAAAGAGTGATCTGGTAGTCGGCAGTTGAGAAAATGTGTAGAAAAAGAAAAAAAAAAGCATTCCCGCTGGTGGAAAGGAGGTTATTATTCCCAAGCAGGAAGTAATGAAAAATATATATCCACTATTCGATCAAACGTATCTGGTCATCCCTATGTAAATTAGAATTATTGACCACTGGATGTCACAACAGGTGGACCCAGCAGTGCAAAAGCAGGTGTGTTGTCTGTACTCTGTTGTCAGTAGAGAAGCACTAACAGCAGAATAGGAGGGTCAGGAGAACTGAATTACTCCGATTGCGCAGTAGACTTTGAATGTCACTTGTATAACGACCCAATCAGGGACATTTCAACCCTTCTAAATCTGCTGAAGCCAACGGCCTTGTCGCAGTCGTAGCACCAGTTCCCATCAGATCACCGAAGTTGAGCGGTGTCAGGCTGGGTTATCACTTGGATGGGTGACCATCCGGTCTGCAGAGGGCTGTTGGCAAGCGGGGTGCACTCAGCCTTTGTGAGGCAAACTGAGGGGCTAGTTGATTGTGAAGTAGCGACTATGTACCCTTGGCGAGCAGGCCGACGGAACAGCAAGCTCAGCAAGTCAGCGTGTGACCGCGAGAGACTCAGCAGGAAAGGGGCGACGGACACAGCTAGGCGAGCTCAAAGTGCCTTCCTAAAGTTATGTGAGACCCAATATGTGCTTCATATCTTCACTTGCTCTGAGTTTGTCAAGAGGGTTAACGTATGAAAACAAGTGTTAAACAGCCGGCCGGTGTGGGCGAGCGGTTCTAGGCGCTTCAGTCTGGAACCGCGCGACCGCTATGGTTGCAGGTTCAAAAATGGTTCAAATGGCTCTGAGCACTATGGGACTTAACATCTATGGTCATCAGTCCCCTAGAACTTAGAACTACTTAAACCTAACTAACCTAAGGACAGCACACAACACCCAGCCATCACGAAGCAGAGAAAATCCCTGCCCCGCCGGGAATCGAACCCGGGAACCCGGGCGTGGGAAGCGAGAACGCTACCGCACGACCACGAGATGCGGGCGGTTGCAGGTTCGAATCCTGCCTCGGGCATGGATGTGAGTGATGTCCTTGGGTTAGTTAGGTTTAAGTAGTTCTGTTCTAGGGGACTGATGACCCCAGATGTTAAGTCCCATAGTGCTCAGAGCCAGCCAAGTGTTAAACAAATGTAGTAGTGGGAGAGGCTGCTGATGTCTATGAATAAAGGAGGATGGTTCGGTCATTACATATAATGCCTAGTAGCAAAATCCGTTTCCCCGTCGTAATAAATATACCAATCGACGAACCAGTGGGACTCAATCAGAAACATCAATGGCGTTCACCTCGTTCACACTCGATTCTCTGATTGCTGTGCAAGATTACAGAAGTTCTCTGGTACATCTCCACCGCACTGTTACGCGAGAATGGCTGCTTCTTTGATAGCTGCCAAGAGGCATCTTTGGGACTTGAACGACAAATGCCGCTGCAGTTTTTCCTTCTCTTCTTCTGTTGATGGTTCAAAGCCGCATCTGGCCACCCTGATTTAGGTTTTCTGTGATTTCCCTAAATCGCTTCAGGCAAATGCCAGGATATGAGCCACTAGGGAGACTGTCACCACGACATCGAGCTGGGCGCGAGCTGCTACCATAGCAGCCTCCGATCTACCGCGGTGTTGCTGAAAGGGTGGTCAGTTTCCGCGAGCAGAACAACTCACTCACCTGACAGGCAGTAGCGGCGGTCATCACAACAACCGACAACACGGCAACATGCAGTGCCTGGTGGAGCAATAGCGTCGGGCATGACGGCGTCCGACAACACCACAAAGTGATGTGGGGGGAGGGACGACGGGAGGGACCGAGCACTCTCGCATCTACTCAGAGATCCAGCCAGAGGACCACAGCAGCAGCCGACGTGAGGGTCCACCCCCAGCACCTAGCAGAGAAAGAAAGACGCTCTTTGGCTTGTAACATTACTAAATACCCTTGTCTTACAATTGATTCTTCTGTCACTGTGTCCGCTGACACGTACAGGAACCTACCACGACCATACTGAACGCAGTAGGGCCTTCATCCGGGCGTGCTGGTCTCTACAGTATGTTTTCAGGTTGGTTAACACCTCCAAGTACACTCCAAGGCAGAAAAATACCGACCCACCACGAGGTAATTATCTAAATGAGACGAACATTGGTAGACGTGAGGTACATGCACAGACAAACAAATGATTACAATTTCTGAAAAACTGGATGATTTATTCGAAAGAAGGAGCTTTATGAGCAATTCAATAACGCGTTGGTCAACCTCTCGTGCTTACACAAGCAGTTATTCGGCGTAACATTGATTGGTAGAGTTGTTGGATGTCTTCCTGAGGGATATCTTGCCAAATTCTGTCCGACTGGCGCGCTACGTCGTCAAAATACCGAGCTGATTGGGGAGCTCTGACCATAACGCTCCAAATGTTCCCAATTGGGGAGAAATCCGGCGACCTTGCTGGCCAAGGTATGGTTTGGCAAGCACAAACACAAGCAGTAGAAACTCTCGCCGAGTGCTGGCTGGCATTCACTTGTTGAAATGTAAGCTCAGGATGTCTTGCCAAGATGGGCAACAAACCGGGGGATACGATATCGTCGACGAGCCGCAGTGCTATAAGGTTGCCGTGGACCACAACCTGATGGGTCCTGCTATTAAAAGGAGCGGCATCCCAGGCCATCATTCTTGGTTGTTGGGCCGTATGGCGGGCGACAGTCAGGTTCTCGCCACGTTTTGTTGCTCTTCAGCGCAGGCCATCCTGTGCTTACATTTCAGAAGGATGATGCCCGCTTGTACACGGCGAGAGCTTTTACTGCTTGTCTTCCTGCTTGTCAAACCCTACGTCGGCCAGCAAGGTCGCCGGATCTCTCCACAATTGAGTATGGTTGGAGCATTATGGGGAGGGTTTTCCACCATCTAGGGACTTTGAGGATGTAACTAGCCATTTGGATAGAATTTGCCACTATATGCCTTACGAGGAAGTCCTACAACTTTATCAGTCAATGCCAAGCCGAATAACTGCTTGCATAAGGGCGTGAGGTGGACCGACTTGCTGAATTTGTGAAGCTCTTTCTCTTGAATAAATCACCCAGTTTGTCTGAAATGTGGATACAAGGAAGACGCAAAACAGTTAGTCTATACTGACAAGCGTTGTCCACTTAGTGGTGCAGTTACAACCTGTGCAGAGAGCACCGGGTAGTAAATTATGTGTCATGTTTGTGGGAAGACTGTTAGGCGCAGAGAAGAAATGGTTCAAATGTCTCTGAGCACCATGGGACTTAACATCTGAGGTCATCAGTCCCCTAGAACTTAGAACTACTTGAACCTAACTAACCTAAGGAAATCACACACATCCATGCCCGAGGCACGATTCTAAGCTGTGACCGTAGCGGTTGCGCGGTTCCGGTCTGAAGCGCTTAGTACCGCTCGGCCACAGCGGCCGGCTGCAGAGAAGAAACAACTAACACACTACAGTGGGTACACATTAACGTACCGGTTATCACAATATATGCCCTTAAGCCGCTAATGCTCTGTATAAACACTCATTCACACACACATACACACACACACACACACACACTTAAAACTAACAAAGATAAAGGAAGCCACTATGCTCATTTCCTACGGCGAGACTGAATGCTGCCTGGTGGCATTACTAGCACCTGATGTAATAAGAAAAGTAGCTTAGCAGAACGCAGCGAATGGCGGCCACCATAGAGGCGTTTCCGAAATCAGCGAAATCAAAGAAGCAATTTCGCAGGAAGTAGTGGAATGCCAGAATGAGACTTTAGCTGGAAAAGGGCAACCATTTCCACAAGGAACGGAAAAAAAGATGCCGCCCTTAAAAACTGCACAACATAGGAGTTCCTAGATAGGAGACAGACCATCGAGACAAAAATTAAATTTGAGAATACGGTGAAGAAGAAACAGAACAAACGACTCAAATACAGGATAAGAAAAATTTTGCAAATTACAATATTACTCCACTAGTAGTACACTATGATGTACGCCGGACTCGCATTTGGGAGACTGATCGTTCAAATCCGCGTCGACCACCCTGATTTAGGTTTCCCCTTGATTTCCCCAATCACTCTAGGCAAATACCGGGATCGTTCCTTTGAAAGGGTACGGCTGATTTTCTTCCCCACCCTTGCAACATTGCGAGCATGTACTCCGCCTCTAATGATCTCGAAGTCGACGGGACGCTAAACTTTAACATTCCTTCGTTCCATTACAGATGACTAGGAACCCGAAAAATATGAATCGCAAAAAAAATGGTGCAAATGGCTCTGAGCACTATGGGACTTAACATCTGTGGTCATCAGTCCCCTAGACTTAGAACTACTTAAACCTAACTAATCTAAGGACATCACACACATCCATGCCCGAAGCAGGATTCGAACCTGCGACCGTAGCAGCAGCGCGGTTCCGGACTGAAGCGCCTATAACCTCTCCGCCACAACGGCCGGCTATGAATCGCAGTCTTGGGGTGATCTACTAAGGCGCCTGCTTTAAATATTACCCCGTCCAGTCAGTTTAATGTGACCACCTGCCAAAAGCGTGAATAACAACTTTTGCAGCACGAACCCTGCGAGCCGAAGAAAATAAACTGGCCCCCAAGGATTGATGCATACTGGTGTTGATCCATTGTGCCTCCCAAAATGGCGATTTCATCCAGGGAATATCGCGTAAACATTCCCCAGGCGTTAACGCATCCTGCTCTGAACTGAACACTTTCGACGATTGTTGCAGGATGTTTGCTTTCAGGTGTTTCACGCCGAAGGAGCATAAAACGTGGTTCATCTCAAAAGGCCATCTGTCGCTACTCTGTAGACGAACAGGTGCAGTATTGATGTACCTACGAACAGCAAGACAGTATGGGTGCAAGAACCAGGCGCCTCCTACGGAGGTCCATACTCAGCAACGTTATCTGGAAGTCGTTGAGGAAACAACGTCGCTGACAACAGCTACACATCTGTCCGTCCCTACACAGCTCAGCAGCCGTCGTTCACCCCCGCCATCTACGACCCATGGTGCTACACAGCTGCCTCAACGCCGCTTTTGGCTAGCGCCATTTCGCTATGCACGGTGTACTTCAACGGCAGCTTAGCCGTTTCGGAAATGTTTGCACGCGTGGCTCGAAAGCGAATGATTAGGCCCTTTTCGCCGTAAGATCAACCGCTTCGTTTCCGCATTACGACAACGGCTGCACTGTTTCCGTTCCCCCCCCCCCTCCCCCCCCCCCCAAGAACCTTTATATATGAGGGGGAGTCAAATGAAAACCTTAAATATTATTTATTGTGCAGAAGTGGTACAAAGCTGTATCACTTTTCAACGTAATCTCCCTCACGCTCAATGCAAGTCCTCCAGCGCTTACAAAGTGCATAAATTCCCTTAGAAAAAAATTATTTTGGTAGTCCGCGCAACCACTCATGCACCGCGTGGCGTACCTCTTCATCAGAACTGAACTTCTTTCCTCTCTTTGCTTCTTTGAGTGGTCCAGACATATGGAAATCACTTGGGGCAAGGTCTGGTGAGTATGGTGCATGAGGAAGACACTCAAATGCAGGTCTGTGATTGTTACAACTGTTGTACTGGCAGTGTGGGGCCTTGCATTGTCGAGTTGCAAAAGGACACCTGCTGACAGCAATCCACGTCGCATTGATTTGATTGCAGGCCGCAGACGATTTTTAGGAGATCTGTGTATGACGCACTGGTGACAGTGGTCGCTCTAGGCATGTAATGCTTCAAAATGACGCCTTTTTCGTCCCAAAAGAGTCAGCATAACCTTCCCTGCTGTGGTTCTGTTCGAAACTTCTTTGGTTTTGGTGACGAGGAATGGCGCCATTCCTTGCTCGCTCTCTTCGTTTCCGGTTGGTGGAAGTAAACCCAGGTATCGTCCCCAGTAACGATTCTTGCAAGGAAGCCATCACCTTCTCGTTCAAAGCGCCGAAGAAGTTCTTCACAAGCATCAACACGTCGTTCTCTCATTTCAGGAGTCAGTTGCCGTGGCACCCATCTGGCAGACACTTTGTGAAACTGGAGCACAATGTGGTGGGCTGACGCATGACTAATCTGTAAACATGCTGCAATTTCATTCAGTGTCACTCGGAGGTTTTCCTTCACTATGGCTTCAATTGCTGCAATGTTCTGTGGAGTCACAACTTGTTGTGCCTGACCTGGACGAGGAGCATCTTCCACTAAAGTCACACCATTTGCGAACTTTCTACTCCATTGGTAGACTTACTGCTGTGACAAACATGCATCACCGTACTGAACCTTCATTCGTCGATGAATCGCAGTAGGTTTCACACCTTCACTACGCAAAAACCGAAAAACAGAACGCTGTTCTTCCCTGGTACAAGTCGCAAGTGGGGCGGCCATCTTTATACTGATACTGCGACGGTATGTGTACATCTGCACCATGCTGCCACCTACAGGCCATTCTGCACGCTCTTTTTACCACGCTTACCAACTTACAGGATAACGGCGCGAAATTTCTATTTGTTGTTACAAATTTAAGGTTTTCATTTGACTCACCCTCGCACACTCCATTGCTAATGCTGCCATCTGCCGTCTGTGAGTGGTTATTATACCTGAAGTAGAGCATAGACAGTGCTCACATTAACGTGAGTGAGCTGTGTAGATATAGATGTAAACGTAGATCCAGAAATGCTCCATAATTTTTTAAGTCTCTTTTTTTGTTCAGTAATTCAGTTTTAATATTTTTCGTGGAGTTACAACGAAACAGTGTGTTCCAGTTCTTTTGTTGAAAAATTAAGCCTCCACATTTAAATGATAGTTCAGAGAAAGAAACAAAGTAATAGTTTAAATTTGTATCGATCATTAAAAATAGCAGCAAGCATGATCCAGCGAAAAAGGCCGTCAAAATGAAGAAAACAAGTAATCCTTCGCTTGTAGTAAATTTGTGAAAGTACAGCAAGTGTAAATCGGATACTCCTCCGATACTGCAACCAAGGACTCATCTCGAACTATTATTTCAGACGTTCCCGGAACGAAATTTTCACTCTACAGCGGAGTGTGCACTGTTATGAAACATCGCGGCATACTGAAACTGTGAGCCGGACCGACACTCGAAGTCGGGACTTTGCCTATAGCGGGCAATTACTCTACCGACTGTGCTACCCAATCACGACTTACGACCCCTCCTCACACCTCGCCTCCTACTTTCCAAACTTCATAGACGCTCTCCTGCGAAAGTTTCAAGATTAACACTGCTGGAAGAAAGGATATTGCGGAGACATGGCCTAGCCACAGCCTGGGGAATGTTTTGTGGATAATATTTTCACTCTGCAGACCCGTGTACGCGGATATGAAACTATCTGGCAGATTAAAAGGCCCCGAGTTCGATTCTCGGTCCGGCAAACACTTTTAATCACGAGTCGTGCTTGGCTAGCTCAATCGGTAGAGCACTTGGCCATGAAATACAAACGTCCCTAATTCTATTCTAGGTACGGCACACAGTTTTAATCTGCCAGGAAGTTTCATTACAGGAAGTTTCATTACCTCCTATAATACCGAATAACTCCGCCTGCTATTTACATTGTAATTATATGAAAACGGAATTCTTTAAGAAATTAAAAAAAAAAGTTGCTAGTGTATCTGTGTGTAGGCTAGGCCTGTGGGGAGTTTTCACCTGACATCTGAGAACTTCAACATTATCCCTGAGAATAATAATCTTGTTTTCGAGCTACAGCCTAATATTTCTTCACTTCCTTTGCACGGTGGAAGTGCATCTATTTCTTTCATACCTACTAAATAAGAGTTAATATAAATCTGTTTGACATGTAAACGTTTTGTTTAAGTCCTCAGCTGGGTTCATATTTCACCCTTGTGTATGGGTAGGGAATGTGGTACGTGAATGGCGGCGGACCGGCACATTTTATTCTGATGAAGGGCGGCATCTAACCCGCCAATATTGTCCGAGATGAACAGTTGGGAATAACCTGTAGCTTGACTTCTGAGCCGTGTATCGGCTCCTATCGATAGAGGTTTTCCCTCTATAGTATCTCTGACTTCGTCGCCTAGCAACGGATGCTATGATTAGCGGGTGGAACTTGTCCGGCCGGCCTGCTTTCAGTGCGCTGTACACGGGGGCTCTCTCTCAGTCTGTTTTGCAGTTTTCGTGTCGCAGTTGACGAGTGCAGGAGGCGCCTGGCGGCCCGCGGAGGTCCGCCTTACGTTCACACTGGCGCTGCTGGATGCGACATATTCGCCGGACTGGATTTGGAAGAGACGAGTTGTAGTCCGAAGCCCGGTCAACTAATAAACTAGCCGGCGGATCATCGAAGACAATTAATTTGGTGAGCAGACTCTCAGAATATCACCTCCAGTGTTTGATGTTCCCCCCCAGTGATTGATGTTTTTGTACATGACGAGAGATAACTAGTGTTGTTGGCAGAATTGGTATTTCCAAGAATGATTGCCTGTCGAAGTTGCGGGGTCCTAACGATACATATCGAATGCGCGATCGTAAATCGATCATGCGACTCTGGTGGCGGGCGTTATGATAAATTATTTATGATAGTCATTTGCATCTTTTTTCCACCGTTCCCTTAGTTGCTCTGAATTACATACCTCTGCGAAGTGTTTGTGAGTTGATAGGGAAACGCAGACGATTTATGTCGGTAGTGAGTGTGATGTCTAGTGTTCTTTACGTTTCTTTGGCGGATTCTCTCACATCGCAGAATATAATTCCATGCTTATCGAGCGTAGAAAACTGTTCGACTTTTTGTCGCAAATATGGAGTACTACTGGGTGGCCGCCCGAGGTGGCAGAGCGGTTAAGCGCTACAGTCTGGAACGGCGCGACCGCTATGGTCGCAGGTTCCAATCCTGACTCGGGCATGGACGTGTGTGATGTCCTTAGGTTAGTTAGGTTTAAGTAGTTCTAAGACTAGGGGACTGATGACCTCAAAATTTAAGTTCCATAGTGTTCAGAGCCATTTGAACCACTTGAACCGTACTACCGGACGAGGAAACGAGGGACTGTGTAGACTGTGGTGGTGCGAAGTGTGCAAAACTTCGTAAGAACAATTTCGATGCTGAAATACCGTTACAGTTTCACTGTGGACAGTGTGGAAAACGAACGTGTATCAGGAATAATACAAGGTTCGACTCTTCCAAATTATCCACCCACACCAGCGTAATGGACTTTCACATGACGACAACACCGACGACGAGTAAGGTAAGTCGTCTCCTTTGTAATTATAAGTGTTGTTGTAAACGCTCTTCTCTTGTCGTTGCTGTAGTGACCACCGTAAAAACATATTCATAACGCCCACCACCAGAGTCGCATCATCGATTTACGGTCGCGCGTTCGATATGTATCGTTGGACCCCGTGACTTTGATAGGCAATCATTCTTGGAAATTACCCCAGAATTCGTCGGCTTCTGCACTTTTAGGGCAGGGTGGTCTAGTTCTACTGGTGTTTAATGTTGTTTGTAAAATTCAAGACCACTGCCATTGGATTTGGTTTGTGTTTTGCAAGGAATCTTGGTTTTCATTATGACATGCTCCATGCTTTTAAAAAAAGGTTTAATAGTTCTTGTATTTAAAAGTTTACAAACGAATGGAGCGGTTTCTAAAATTAATAGTAATCTGACTTCTTACTTTATACGAGCACTAGCAGTGGCAACTAACAAAATTTTGATGCGCTCCCTGTTGCTCGCTTGTCCTGCTTACTGCGCAGATGTAGCATCTATTTCCAAGATGGCGTCGCAGTAGTAAAAGACTTTCTGTGTGCTACATTCCGAGGTGTCCAGATCTGTGGTTACAGTGCAGCGTAAGTTTCGTGCACGATTTAGGAAAGACCCACCACACAATAGTAACACATGTAGGTAGTACTGACAGTTCGTGGAAACCAGATACCTATGTTAGGGGAAGAGTCCTGGTCAATCTCACGCGTCTGATGTAAACATGGAAAGATTTCGCAAAGGGCTTCGCCGAAGTCCTCGCCAGTCTCTTAGTAAAGAAGGGAGGAAGTTATACATGCCAAAGATTACGGTGTGTAAGGTATTGCGTAAGCGGCAGTGTTTTAAACCGTACAAAGTGAAATTACTGCAGGACCTTATAACAGCAAGCAAAATGAGAAGGTTGACTTCTGTGAAGAGCTGCTGTTAAAAGTGGAGAAAGCTGGTTTTGTAGAAAGACTCATCTTCTGCGATGAAGCCTCTAAGCATGTAAGAGACAAAGTGAACATACACAATGTCCGTAAGTCAGGAAGCGAGAAACCACACACGCTGATAGAACATCAGCCTACAAAAGTTAACGTTTTCTGTGCGGCGTTGCGCAAGGAAGTGCACGGTCCATTTTTCTACGAACAACAAATGGTGTCGAGTAACTCATTTCTAGACGTGTCGGAAACCTGGTTGTTAGCGCAGCTGAACACCAATTATGATAATTACATATTTCAACTGGACGGAGCTCCGGCCCAGTTGCACAGGAATGTACGAGAGCTTCTGAGTCATGTTCTTCACCATCACAGGAGTGGACGTGCAGCAGCACAGACAACAACCTTCTCCACTGGCCATCTCGTTCGCCGGATTTAGCACGTTGCGATTTCTTTCTGTGAAAGACCAAGTTTATGTTCCGCCTATGCCTGTGTTTTAAATTGTAAGACATTTCCAGGGGCAGATGTGGACTCTGACCACAATCTATTGGTTATGACCTGTAGATTAAAACTGAAGAAACTGCAAAAAGGTGGGAATTTAAGGAGATGGGACCTGGATAAACTGAAAGAACCAGAGGTTGTAGAGAGTTTCAGGGAGAGCATAAGGGAACAATTGACAGGAATGGGGGAAAGAAATACAGTAGAAGGAGAATGGGTAGCTTTGAGGGATGAAGTAGTGAAGGCAGCAGAGGATCAAGTTGGTAAAAAGACGAGGGCTAGTAGAAATCCTTGGGTAACAGAAGAAATATTGAATTTAATTGATGAAAGGAGAAAATATAAAAATGCAGTAAATGAAGCAGGCAAAAAGGAATACAAACGTCTCAAAAATGAGATCGACAGGAAGTGCAAAATGGCTAAGCAGGGATGGCTAGAGGACAAATGTAGGGATGTAGAGGCTTATCTCACTAGGGGTAAGATAGATACTGCCTACAGGAAAATTAAAGAGACCTTTGGAGATAAGAGAACCACTTGTATGAACATCAAGAGCTCAGATGGAAACCCAGTTCTAAGCAAAGAAGGGAAAGCAGAAAGGTGGAAGGAGTATATAGAGGGTCTATACAAGGGTGATGCACTTGAGGACAATATTATGGAAATGGAAGAGGATGTAGATGAAGATGAAATGGGAGATACGATACTGCGTGAAGAGGTTGACAGAGCACTGAAAGACCTGAGTCGAAACAAGGCCCCCGGAGTAGACAACATTCCATTGGAACTACTGACGGCCTTGGGAGAGCCAGTCCTGACAAAACTCTACCATCTGGTGAGCAAGATGTATGAAACAGGCGAAATACCCTCAGACTTCAAGAAGAATATAATAATTCCAATCCCAAAGAAAGCAGGTGTTGACAGATGTGAAAATTATCGAACAATCAGTTTAATAAGCCACAGCTGCAAAATACTAACACGAATTCTTTACAGACGAATGGAAAAACTAGTAGAAACCGATCTCGGGGAAGATCAGTTTGGATTCCGTAGAAATACTGGAACACGTGAAGCAATACTGACCTTACGACTTATCTTAGAAGAAAGATTAAGGAATGGCAAACCTACGTTTCTAGCATTTGTAGACTTAGAGAAAGCTTTTGACAATGTTGACTGGAATACTCTCTTTCAAATTCTAAAGGTGGCAGGGTAAAATACAGGGAGCGAAAGGCTATTTACAATTTGTACAGAAACCAGATGGCAGTTATAAGAGTCGAGGGACATGAAAGGGAAGCAGTGGTAGGGAAGGGAGTGAGACAGGGTTGTAGCCTCTCCCCGATGTTATTCAATCTGTATATTGAGCAAGCAGTAAAGGAAACAAAAGAAAAATTCGGGGTAGGTATTAAAATCCATGGAGAAGAAATAAAAACGTTGAGGTTTGCCGATGACATTGTAATTCTGTCAGAGACAGCAAAGGACTTGGAAGAGCAGTTGAACGGAATGGATGGTGTCTTGAAGGGAGGATATACGATGAACATCAACAAAAGCAAAACGAGGATAATGGAATGTAGTCGAATTAAGTTGGGTGATGTTGAGGGTATTAGATTAGGAAATGAGACACTTAAAGTAGTAAAGGAGTTTTGCTATTTGGGGAGCAAAATAACTGATGATGGTCGAAGTAGAGAGGATATAAAATGTAGACTAGCAATGGCAAGGAAAGCGTTTCTGAAGAAGAGAAATTTGTTAACATCGAGTATAGATTTAAGTGTCAGGAAGTCATTTCTGAAGGTATTTGTATGGAGTGTAGGCATGTATGGAAGTGAAACATGGACGGTAAATAGTTTGGACAAGAAGAGAATAGAAGCTTTCGAAATGTGGTGCTACAGAAGAATGCTGAAGATTAGATGGGTAGATCACATAACTAATGAGGAAGTATTGAATAGGACTGGGGAGAAGAGAAGTTTGTGGCACAACTTGACCAGAAGAAGGGATCGGTTGGTAGGACATGTTCTGAGGCATCAAGGGATCACCAATTTAGTATTGGAGGGCAGCGTGGAGGGTAAAAATCGTAGGGGGAGACCAAGAGATGAATACACTAAGCAGATTCAGAAGGATGTATGTTGCAGTAGGTACTGGGAGATGAAGAAGCTTGCACAGGATAGAGTAGCATGGAGAGCTGCATCAAACCAGTCTCAGGACTGAAGACCACAACAACAACATGCCTGTGTACGTTGAGGAAATGTGTGATCGTATAAAGCATGCACTGCAGGCCATTACGGAGGACATGCTAGACCGAGGATGGGAAGAACTTGAGTATCTTGTAGCTGTGTGTTGTGTGACGAGGGGTGCACACACTGAAGAACTTTCGTTAATGCATCAAAAACTAGAGGAGCTGCTGTTGCTTATAGCGTAATGTTTACCCACATACAGTTCTAAATCGATTTATTGTTAATTTTTAAATCCGCAGAGCATTCATTTATATCGCATTGCATATACGTATGAGCTCTGAAATATTACAGGCTTAAATGTTTATGAAGTTGTGTGATACCTTTTTATTGCGGCATTTTGTTTATTTCAGTGCTTTACTAAGAGTATTTTTGAATGTTGTACTACAGCCACTTTACTGTGCCGTGTTCTCAATTTCCAGGCCAAGTGTGCGTACACTCTTACTCGTGGATGCCGGGTCCTGACAGTATTTTGCTTGCCTCAACTCACGTTGTATAAATTTTCTGGTGTCATTGTGACACGTGAGTCATTGATCGCATTATTGTTAAATATCACGGCCATAAAACGGTATAAATTTCTCTTTTTTTTGCTTTGTTTTTAAAAAATAACGAGTTCTTTTGCCACAAATTTTTCATGAGTAAGTTCTTTCACTCTCAGCTCCCCTGTTTCCCTACCTTTCGATTTCCAAAATCACCGATCCCAATCCTCTGAATTTTTCTGTCTGAAGTCATCTCAAAATTGAAGTGTACAGCACTCCCG
This sequence comes from Schistocerca cancellata, assembly GCF_023864275.1. Lineage (NCBI taxonomy): Eukaryota > Metazoa > Arthropoda > Insecta > Orthoptera > Acrididae > Schistocerca > Schistocerca cancellata. Next base: position 484,416,571 of record NC_064633.1, on the reverse strand, counting down.
CTCAAAGGATGAAGAATAGTCATCTCAAGATTTACCAGAGATTATGCAGAACCCGTAATTCATTGTAGAGGCGAATGCATTTTAGCGTGTGTCGGCCTTTAACAAGTACTAGTATTCGGTGTACTGAAATAAATAAAGTACAGAAGAATTGCTGTATGTCTTCTTAAAGTAGGTCACAGGTGAAATCTAAGTCTAATTAAATAGGGGATTCAATCGAGAAGTTTACATTTTAAATTTACGTGCTCTAAGTAGGACAATATTTCATATTGAAGTCGATGGCGGCTCGTAAACCGACATTCGCAACTATCTTATAAATTTTTCATTTGCAAGCCCATTTTTATTGGCCGTCTTTTTTTTATTTTCAGCCATGTCAGTTTTTGCTATTTCATATGATCCCTCTGCATATATTCCGTTTATCTCTCTTTCTACTTCATACAGGCTCTTTCAAAACACTTCTGATTTGCTGATCATGAATAATAATGATTTTGAGGGCTCGGCTACAACCCAGGTATTAGTTCTTGAATGTAAGTTTCAGCTAGTAACGTAATGTACACTAAGATATTCCATTCAATGTAGCTGACATGGAAAAGCAGACCACAAGGATCCGGATTCTAGTCGTAGATTGCTAAATTAAATATTTGTAATTTGTCATGAGGTACTGTCAGCCCAAGTTTCGCTTTCTCAGTCAGAAATAGTAATTCTATTGATTGGCGACGCCACAGAGTGCTGTGTGCACGACGACCTTCCGTCTAATAGTAATTCTGCTTTATGATGATCACCACCAGTTATCTACGACTAAAGGTATCAGCATTTCGTGGAACATACTGATGGGAGCGTCTGCGGGTAACGAGGTGTTGCATAAATTTCTTTTCCAGACAAATAAATCTTGAGGCGTAAACGTCGTAAAGGTGAAAAATGTGAAAGTGGATACCATCTTACGGGCGAGCGATTATAAACATCCTGGAAGTTCTGGTACAGTGCACAGAGGTCGTAAGAACAGCAAAGAACTGAAGAAGCTTCCACAACAGGCAAAGGTTTACAGGGATGCTACTGGCATGAGAATGAGCAGCGCTGACTGCTGGTGGAATTACACCCTCTGTAATTACATTGATAGGTGCCCTAGAAGGAAAGCGCGAAAATCCTCAGCTGTACGCTATGGTTAGGACGAAACTACAGCAACAGGAATAACATGAAATTAGCTGTGCCACATGTGTAGTAAAGCGGTCAATGACTCTCTCAAATAAGAAAGCCACAGCCAACAGACTTTATGAGCTGGTGTGAAAGCAACAATTGAAAGAAAAAAAAATCGACGCCCTATTCCACGAGCGGAATTGCTTAAACAATTTCCTTCCTTTGGAGAACAACAAGAAAAAAAAAATCCTTGATAGAACACAACACTTTACAAATTAGGTGGTATCTCTATGCCCAAATTAATGCGTAGATGTTACAGAAATGGAGAGTTTTGTATTTTTGAAAATCTTTTTATTTTATTTAGGATGCTTGCTTTCCTATCCACATCAACGTCATCGTTGCTTACAAGTATAACATATTCACATATGCCACAACCACAAGGCAAGAAAAATCCCGTTCTTTTAGTAGTTGTTAGTAGGCTACCTGTCTTACAAAATTTTTGCATCTGGTAATGAGTCTGAATTAATGTGACCATAAAATTATTGCCTATTTCTGAACTTAAAATTCGTGATAGTCTAAACGTCATGGCTCCTCTGTTTTTAAGGTGCAAAGCATGCACACCGGACAAAGAGTTAGTCACCTGCCGCATGACATCACACTAATATTTTGTAATTCCGCCTCTATCGTTGATAATTGTCTTAAGTCGACGAGGAAGATGGTTCACAAATTTCTTAAGGTTTGAAATATGTCACTGGAGCCACTCGTTGGCGGAACATCCGGTAGACATCTTGTCATCTTACAAGACAGGTGAATCCGCAGAATACTTGTCATGTATGGCGGAGGGCACATTCTTATAAGCAGACTATGCTCAAAACATCTAATCGAGCAAGGTATTTAACACACCATACTCGTATTCTGGAGGACAACGGTTCAAATACCTGTCCGGCACCCAGATTCAGGTTTTCCGTGATTTCACTAAAATCTCTCCAGGAAATGTCGGGATAGTCCTTTTGAAAGGGCACGGTTCTTTTCCCTCCCCGCCGTTGAAACAACCTTGCTCTCGTCAAAGAATGTATGGCGAGAGCAACGACGCACTCTCACATTGCCATATTAAGTGAGGTCTCAATTTACATTCTTTGCCATTGCTATTCTCGGCATGTTTGCATTCTTGCGTTTGTAGCGAAGGGAGAGGATAAAATGCTATTTCGCATTGGAAGCTGACAGTTAATAGCCAAAAAATAAAAAATAAATAAATAAATAAATAAATAAATCCGACACTTAGGCTACCACTAACAAAACACAACTATTGTAAACAACCTATTCCCACAAACGATTTCCACATAAGGTGTACTCGCTGTGGAGAGCTCTTTTGCAGCAATTAACACATTTAACAGCGGTCAGTTTATAGCAGAAAAAAGCATGTTCCGACTGCACCCACGTTGTCAGCGAAACAAAGTTACCAATCACAACTTATTAACTTGACGTCATAAGTGTCCCATAATACTGAGCAGACTTCGAAACAATGTGAGTAAGTTACACATTCCAGTAATGTAGATAGTAATAACCGAGTTATTCAACGAACACCTTGCCTGAAAGCCCCACGTGATCTGCAAACAGAAAATACACGAACTTACTTCAATATAGCCCACCCTCCACGTACGCATGCACCATAATTACTCTACCACGCAAACATTTACCGGGGAGGGGGAGAGGAGGGGGCGGGCCGGTTCACTGGGGGCTGGGGGCCGAACCGCACAATAACCCAGGGTGTACTGCTGAGGCCTGTTGTGGGGTTGTGAACCACTGAGGACTACGGCGGCACGAAGCCTCTCCGTCTTTTCTGGGTCCCCAGATCAATACACATACACAATATGTCAGTATTTATATAAGAGTGATATTAAATACAAATCTCACACCATTTCCCATCAATGTAACATTTTACAGTATCGTCAGAGGACATCAACGCTTTCTTCAAGATTCTTGCACAATGCATATACTCTATCTGATCAAAAATATCTGGACACCCCCCTTTTATGCGGATTTGACCACTAGATGTCACGAGAGGAGGATTCGCTAGTATAAATGGAGACGGGGTAGATTGTGTTGTCACAACGGGTCGGTGATGATACCTCACTGACCGTGGACAAGCAACTTGATGTCACCTAAACAACAGATCCATCAGGGACATTTCAACCCTTCTAAAGCAGTCCAATTCGATTGCTGGTAATGTGATCATGATGTGGAAAGGCGAAGAAATAATAACAACTAAACCAAAACGTGGCGGACCTAATTTACTAACAAACAGCAACCATCGAGCATCGCACAAGGTGGTTGTAAATAGTTGCACGAAATCAGAAGAAGGAATCACTTGTGAATGCGAGCGTGTTACCGGCAGTCCATCTAGGGCAAAGTTTGTGCGTATCGAGTTATGAAGAATGGGTTGCAATGGTGGAGCAGCTCCTCATAAGCCACACGTTTCTGCTCTCAACGCTAAGTGACACTTGAGACACCACTGAGAAGTGGATGACTGGAGTGATCTGGGCTGGTCAATCACGCTATATGATGTATCAGTCCGGTGGAAGGGTTTTTGGTTGGCGAATGCCTGGAGAACATTACCTGCCATCATGGTATAAAGATACGAGGATGTTTTTCGTGGTTAAGAAAACACTGGATACGGAAGGAAGGGAACACATTTTACAGCATTGTGTACTGTGTGCACTAGAGTAGCAATTCAGAGACGGCGATTGTATCAGCATGACAATGCACTCTGTAATAAAGCAGTATATGTGATGAAATGGTTTGTGGGCGAAAAATGTCGCGAAATTGACTGGCCTGCCCAGAATCCCAACTTCAACCGAATGTAACCCCTTGGACATGAATCAGTACGTCGACATCGCTCCAGACCCCAGCGTACATCGCTTCCTTTCCTGGTTTCGGCTCTTGAAGAAGAATGGGCTGCTATTCCTCCACAGGCATTCAGACACCACAGTGAAGGTGTCCCAGGCGGAGATCAAGCTGTCATGGAGGTAATAATGATAATGAGCGTATGGCATTGGTGGCCGGGAGACCCCTCGCGGGGCGGTTCGGCCGCCGCTCCACAAGGTCTTTAACGCCACTACGGCGACTTGCGAGTTAATAAGGATTAAATGATGATGAAAGACACACAACACCCAGTCATTTGGAGGCAGAGAAAATCCCTGACCTCGCCGGGAATCGAACCTGGGACCCCGTGAGCGGGAAGGGAGAACGCCACCGCAAGACCACGAGCCGCGGACTTTCATGGAGGTGAAGGATTGGCACCCCCACATTAATGTCCAACAATAGGTGCCCAGATACTTTTGGATTGTATGGCATACCTTCGCACGAGCAGAGGCCTTAGTTGTGTCCATTCATACCGGCCCCTCCTTCAACAGTGTGCTAGTTGCACCACAGATCTTATTGCTTATGATATACGGTTCTGGTCTCTTGTGCCATCTAAGTAACGGTTAATGCCAACTTTACCTCAAAGGTTCACCACGACTCCTCAGCCCAACAATTGTGTGCTGTAGTTAACTAGAGACGTACTACCAGATACTTTGGAGCTATTGATGGGATATGTCTAAAGGAATAGAGTACAACCTGTTCTGAGAAACATGTCATATTTCTGATCAAACTGATGCATTTCGTATTTGCTATATGAGAGAGCTTAATACAGACAAGGTTATGAATCGTGTCTGCACAGTTATAGCCAGTACAAGTCATCTCGCAGAACCTCCTTAAATATGAGCGTAGGTTGATTTCTGCTGCTCGTAGAGAGACAGTGAAAGGGTACAGTACCGAACGACATTGAAAATAGGTACAACATTCTTCGTTATTCTAGTCATAACAACATATTTTTGTAATAATAACTCAATTTCACTTAATACACCGAAGCGGGATACCAGTGTAGGAAAGAAGGATAATTTATTTATTCAATTGATCACATGTGCACTCCCACAAAATAAATCCCTTCATCCAATTTGGTGAGATCTGTGAAATGAATGAATGTATGGTCGTCTGCTAACCGCAGATAGTGAATGTGACTGTATGATCACCTTTGAGACGATCCTTTGGTCACCTTTGGTGGAACCAAAGAGATGAAATTTACCTGAGCTTTGAGCGCCTGAAATGTGGCTGACCAATACAGTAGCATGGTGCTCCCCCACCTTGGCGGAGGTGCTAGATAGTCCATGTTTCAGCACTCTGCCGCTGGATCTAGTGTTGGTAAGACCTGTCTTAGGTGTGCTCCGTAAAGACAAAAGAGTGGAGACATGGTATGCATGTGAAATACTTAAGAGTAGTTCGGAATAATAACTTCTCTATTTCAGGAACTTTTGTGGGGAGAATTAAATGTCAGGCAGGTAATATTAACGGGATCGTAGTAATCTTCGGAAGTGACCAACGGTCACAATGAAACCACGTGTAGCAATAAGTTGAAATACTTCCGAGCGCTTAAGTTATTGTTGTAGGTTATAGAATTTATGTGTTTAGGTTATAGAATTTATCGGAATAAATAAGATAGTGAAAAGCAAAAGATTGGTGGCCTTTTCCTTCCAATAGTATGTTGTCATGATACCCAGAATTTATAATGTGTGCGCCATTCATATTCAGTGAGATGCCCACGTGTTGATCAAAGCCGTTAAATAAGAAAGAAAATGTGGTATTGCCAGTGCGTAGTGAACAGTCAGTGTTGTGTAAATTACTAATAGTCAGATGTGCGTTTCCCTTGCGTAATATCCAAGCAGGAGAATAACTTTTAACTTAATTGTGAGTACTAGAGCTCATGTTACTTGATAAATAAGAATGAATCCACTCGCTTGGCAGACCACTCACCTTGCAGGCCTGACTGCTTGATGCCACAGAATGAGCAAGGCATGTGGGTGCCCCTCAACAGTTTTCAATTTTTTTTCTTTAAAATAAGTAAAGGGGATAACTGGGAGAATAGCAACAAGTCTGGAGGACAGAATGTATAACATTTTCAATTAGTCATCTTAGAATGAACTTTAATATTATTTCTAGCAAAAGGAAATACTGCAAAATCAGTGAGGTTAGGGCTTTAAGGAGTAAACGACCTAACATACGATATTTTTCTGGATTGTAAGAGCAGAATAAAGGTAAATGAAATATGCATAGAAAGGAATGAAGTAAATATTCTCATTCTGACTAGGCATATTTGGGGTAAGGGAAAAAGTCTGAGATACAATCTTCACATTTGCAATTAATCCTCTCATATTGAACATAAATATTATTTCTTACATCCGCATCTCAAAGAGAAAGGAAGCAAGTACTATAAATAAATGTTTTCGTTTTGACATGGCCTAAGTGGGAATGAGATATCAAGGGTGGAATATAACTAACCTACTTGACATCTACAATTAATCATCTTGTTGTTGTTGTTGTGGTCATCAGTCCTGAGACTGGTTTGATGCAGCTCTCCATGCTACTCTATCCTGTGCAAGCTTCTTCATCTCCCAGTACCTACTGCAACCTACATCCTTCTGAATCTGCTTAGTGTATTCATCTCTTGGTCTCCCCCTACGATTTTTACCCTCCACGCTGCCCTCCAATACTAAATTGGTGATCCCTTGATGCCTCAGAACATGTCCTACCAACCGATCCCTTCTTCTGGTCAAGTTGTGCCACAAACTTCTCTTCTCCCCAATCCTATTCAATACTTCCTCATTAGTTATGTGATCTACCCATCTAATCTTCAGCATTCTTCTGTAGCACCACATTTCGAAAGCTTCTATTCTCTTCTTGTCCAAATTATTTACCGTCCATGTTTCACTTCCATACATGGCTACACTCCATACAAATACTTTCAGAAATGACTTCCTGACACTTAAATCTATACTCGATGTTAACAAATTTCTCTTCTTCAGAAACACTTTCCTTGCCATTGCCAGTCTACATTTTATATCCTCTCTACTTCGACCATCATCAGTTATTTTGCTCCCCAAATAGCAAAACTCCTTTACTACTGTAACTGTCTCATTTCCTAATCTAATACCCTCAACATCACCCGACTTATTTCGACTACATTCCATTATCCTCGTTTTGTTTTTGTTGATGTTCATCGTATATCCTCCCTTAAAGACACCATCCATTCCGTTCAACTGCTATTCCAAGTCTTTTGCTGTCCCTGACAGAATTACAATGTCATCGGCGAACCTCAAAGTTTTTATTTCTTCTCCATGGATTTTAATACCTACTCCGAATTTTTCTTTTGTTTCCTTTACTGCTTGCTCAATATACAGATTGAATAACATCGGGGAGAGGCTACAACCCTGTCTTACTCCCATCCCAACCACTGCTTCCCTTTCATGCCCCTCCACTCTTATAACTGCCATCTGGTTTCTGTACAAATTGTAAATAGACTTTCGCTCCCTGTATTTTACCCCTGCCACCTTTAGAATTTGAAAGAGAGTATTCCAGTCAACATTGTCAAAAGCTTTCTCTAAGTCGACAAATGCTAGAAACGTAGGTTTGCCTTTCCTTAATCTTTCTTCTAAGATAAGTCGTAAGGTCAGTATTGCCTCACGTGTTCCAGTATTTCTACGGAATCCAAACTGATCTTCCCCGAGGTCGGCTTCTACTAGTTTTTCCATTCGTCTGTAAAGAATTCGTGTTAGTATTTTGCAGCTGTGGCTTATTAAACTGATTGTTCGGTAATTTTCACATCTGTCAACACCTGCTTTCTTTGGGATTGGAATTATTATATTCTTCTTGAAGTCTGAGGGTATTTCGCCCGTTTCATACATCTTGCTCACCAGATGGTAGAGTTTTGTCAGGACTGGCTCTCCCAAGGCCGTCAGTAGTTCCAATGGAATGTTGTCTACTCCAGGGGCTTTGTTTCGACTCAGGTCTTTCAGTGCTCTGTCAAACTCTTCACGCAGTATCGTATCTCCCATTTCATCTTCATCTACATCCTCTTCCATTTCCATAATATTGTCCTCAAGTGCATCGCCCTTGTATAGACCCTCTATATACTCCTTCCACCTTTCTGCTTTCCCTTCTTTGCTTAGAACTGGGTTTCCATCTGAGCTCTTGATGTTCATACAAGTGGTTCTCTTTTCTCCAAAGGTCTCTTTAATTTTCCTGTAGGCAGTATCTATCTTACCCCTAGTGAGATACGCCTCTACATCCTTACATTTGTCCTCTAGCCATCCTTGCTTAGCCATTTTGCACTTCCTGTCGACCTCATTTTTGAGACGTTTGTATTCCTTTTTGCCTGCTTCATTTACTGCATTTTTATATTTTCTCCTTTCATCAATTAAATTCAATATTTCTTCTGTTACCCAAGGATTTCTACTAGCCCTCGTCTTTTTACCAACTTGATCCTCTGCTGCCTTCACTACTTCATCCCTCAAAGCTACCCATTCTTCTTCTACTGTATTTCTTTCCCCCATTCCTGTCAATTGTTCCCTTATGCTCTCCCTGAAACTCTGTACAACCTCTGGTTCTTTCAGTTTATCCAGGTCCCATCTCCTTAAGTTCCCACCTTTTTGCAGTTTCTTCAGTTTTAATCTACAGGTCATAACCAATAGATTGTGGTCAGAGTCCACATCTGCCCCTGGAAATGTCTTACAATTTAGAACCTGGTTCCTAAATCTCTGTCTTACCATTATATAATCTATTTGATACCTTTTAGTGTCTCCAGGGTTCTTCCATGTATACAACCTTCTATCATGATTCTTAAACCAAGTGTTAGCTATGATTAAGTTGTGCTCTGTGCAAAATTCTACCAGGCGGCTTCCTCTTTCATTTCTTAGCCCCAATCCATATTCACCTACTACGTTTCCTTCTCTCCCTTTTCCTACACTTGAATTCCAGTCACCAATGACTATTAAATTTTCGTCTCCCTTCACTGTCTGAATAATTTCTTTTACTTCATCATACATTTCTTCAATTTCTTCGTCATCTGCAGAGCTAGTTGGCATATAAACTTGTACTACTGTAGTAGGTGTGGGCTTCGTATCTATCTTGGCCACAATAATGCGTTCACTATGCTGATTGTAGTAGCTTACCCGCATTCCTATTTTCCTATTCATTATTAAACCTACTCCTGCATTGCCCCTATTTGACTTTGTGTTTATAACCCTGTAGTCACCTGACCAGAAGTCTTGTTCCTCCTGCCAGCGAACTTCACTAATTCCCACTATATCTAACTTTAACCTATCCATTTCCCTTTTTAAATTTTCTAACCTACCTGCCCGATTAAGGGATCTGACATTCCACGCTCCGATCCGTATAACGCCAGTTTTCTTTCTGCTGATAACGACATCCTCTTGAGTAGTCCCCGCCCGGAGATCCGAATGGGGGACTATTTTACCTCCGGAATATTTTACCCAAGAGGACGCCATCATCATTTAATCATACAGTAAAGCTGCATGCCCTCGGGAAAAATTACGGCCGTAGTTTCCCCTTGCTTTCAGCCGTTCGCAGTACCAGCACAGCAAGGCCGTTTTGGTTATTGTTACAAGGCCAGATCATTCAATCATCCAGACTGTGGCCCCTGCAACTACTGAAAAGGCTGCTGCCCCTCTTCAGGAACCACACGTTTGTCTGGCCTCTCAACAGATACCCCTCCGTTGTGGTTGTACCTACGGTACGGCTATCTGTATCGCTGAGGCACGCAATCCTCCCCACCAACGGCAAGATCCATGGTTCATGGGGGGGATTAATCATCTTAGAATATTTATTCTTTTTAATTCCGAGCGCACAGTCATCGTGTTAGATGGACAGCTGGTGGCACTCTGGAACGCAAGAGTGGTCCCTTCCGCTGATTTCATGTAGTTTTATACAACCACCCCCCCGCCATGCTCGGCTTACCCTTTCCATTAGTATATATGGTCCATCTGATCTTTGTTTATCTGTGAGTGTCCCTTTGCATTCTCACTTCACAATCACATCATCGACAGTCGACTTCAGCAGATTTAGAAGGGTTGAAATGTCCCTGATCGATTCGTTATACAAGTGACATTCAATGACTGTTTCACAGTCGATGTAACTCTGTTCTTCTTACACTCCTATTCTGCTGCTATTACTTCTCTACTGACAATACAATACTGCTCGCCTCCTTTTACACAGCTGGGTCCACCTGTTGTCACATCTAGTGGTCAATAATTCTACTTTACATGGGTGTCACCAGATACGTTTTATCGAATTGTGCATATGTACTTTTCACTACTTCCTGCTTGGGAATAATCACCTCCTTTACGCCAGCGGGAGTGATTTTTTTTCTTTTTCTACACATATTCTCAACTGCTGACTACCACATCACTCCTTGTTTCTATCTGCCTTGAGGGTTGTCTAATATAGCTTCGTGACTCCTTTAAGCCGTATTTCTTGACTTCCGCAGGGCGTTTGATACAGTTCCCCACAGTCGTTTAATGAACAAAGTAAGAGCATATGGACTATCAGACCAATTGTGTGATTGGATTGAAGAGTTCCTAGATAACAGAACGCAGCATGTCATTTTCAATGGAGAGAAGTCTTCCGAAGTAAGAGTGATTTCAGGTGTGCCGCAAGGGAGTGTCATAGGACCGTTGCTATTCACAATATACATAAATGACCTTGTGGATGACATCGGAAGTTCACTGAGGCTTTTTGCAGATGATGCTGTGGTGTATCGAGAGGTTGTAACAATGGAAAATTGTACTGAAATGCAGGAGGATCTGCAGCGAATTGACGCATGGTGCAGGGAATGGCAATTGAATCTCAATGTACTGCGAATACATAGAAAGATAGATCCCTTATCATTTAGCTACAAAATAGCAGGTGAGCAACTGGAAGCAATTAATTCCATAAATTATCTGGGAGTAGGCATTAGGAGTGATTTAAAATGGAATGATCATATAAAGTTGATCGTCGGTAAAGCAGATGCCACACTGAGATTCATTGGAAGAATCCTAAGGAAATGCAATCCGAAAACAAAGGAAGTAGGTTACAGTACGCTTGTTCGCCCACTGCTTGAATACTGCTCAGCAGTGTGGGATCCGTACCAGATACGGTTGATAGAAGAGACAGAGAAGATCCAACGGAGAGCAGCGCGCTTCGTTACAGGATCATTTAGTAGTCGTGAAAGCTTTACAGAGATGATAGATAAACTCCAGTGGAAGACTCTGCAGGAGAGACGCTCAGTAGCTCGATACGGGCTTTTGTTAAAGTTTCGAGAACATACCTTCACCGAGGAGTCAAGAAGTATATTGCTCCCTCCTACGTATATCTCGCGAAGAGACCATGAGGATAAAATCAGAGAGGTTAGAGCCCACGCAGAAGCATACCGACAATCCTTCTTTCCACGAACAATATGAGACTGGAATAGAAGGGAGAACCGATAGAGGTACTCAAGGCACCCTCCGCCACACACCGTCAGGTGGCTTGCGGAGTATGGATGTAGATTTAGATGTAGAACTCATTCAGCACGAATTACTCTTTCACCTGGGCTATAGTATTGTGCCATAATTATCTCTTTTTTCCTTCCAATCTGTAGCTCTAATTTTGGCCTTGTTATGATGTTAATACGTGAGTACTTCGTGTGCAACGCTCTTTGTTTCTGTCCACCGAGTTCCCTGTTACATCCTCTTTACAGTGAAGCGTAATACGGCCATATTTGATACACCTGTAGCTTTTAGGTGTCTTATAATGTTTCATGTGTGGCCCATATCTGTGACATTGTTCGCAGGTAATTGTTTTTCTACACGTGACGTCCGTATGCACCAGATTTATCAAAATGATCACATTATTCTGAAACTTCCTAACCTCTTCTGCCGTCATTGGTGTCATTATCCCCGGTAATTTAGAAAATTCGTGCCCTCTAAAGCTTTGTGGGTGTCATTGTCTGCTGTACTTTCACATTTTGTTTTGATTTTCACAACAGGCAACTAGGCGATCTCTTTGACCACAATGAAACATTTTACCTTTGTGTTGTTTCTACTTTCAGCACCTCTATGGGCCATCCTTGGGAATTAATCCCTTCTTATAGCGACGTAACTGCACACTCTTCTTGTAATAATACTTCTATTCAATCACTTAAACTTATTTGTTCACTGTGACTACGTATGATTGTTTCAGTTCGATTATTCACTAAAGCCTTGATAAAACATGCTCATCCTAAAGCATACATCAAATATAAAGCACATTTTAATTTTGCCATGTCTGTCACCCCTTGTTACTGCCTCTCTGAATTATTTGGGAAGCTCTTTCATTCAATTTTCCAGTGACATGATTTCTTTGCCTGACCAAAAAAAAAAACATCCGAGCAGACCTTGAAATCCCAACGGTACCGACCAGTCGCCGTGTCATCCTCAGTCCTTAGGCGTCACCGGTTGCAGATATGGTGGGGCATGTGGTCAACACACAATCCTCCTGGGCCTTGTCAGTTTACGTGACCAGGCTTTAAACATCCAACCCGCATAAAAATCAATAGTTCTTTTATATGGGTAATTCTCTTCTCACATTTCACATATATGGTTCCATGTGTTAGTCTTTTCGTATAGTTAATTCCCCCTTGCATCCCTAATGATTTTAGAGTTCGCATATCGAAACATTAACATCTTATTTTCGTTCAGCACTACATCAAATACTGCATTTACATTCTCAATAAAGTACTTTAGTTCTGTGTTATTAAGATTAATTTATTGACACTACTGCAAGCACCTATGCTTCTAACTTCATTGTTATTGGAGGGGAACACATTACGAAATCATAAATGAACTTAAAAATAACGCTATTGTCTTTTACGCCTGTTGTCTTACTTCATCTTTTCTGGCTTCGATCAAGCTTCGCTGGGATTCAGAATGGGCTTAATGTTCTTCTTTCTTTGAGCAGTGAACCTTTTTATGTTCAGCTGGGTTTTGCTACTGTCTTCTTGCTGTGATCATTCAGAAGTCTGACTAGATATCCATCCTGCTTTCTCCTTCTACGTTCTCTCACCTGATATCTGATCTTAGTTATCAAAACCACATTCACTCAACACCTAGCACCAAAGATTTTTCTTGTTGTTCCCCGCATATTGGTAGACAGGCCTTTAGTGAGAGCGAATTGTGTGCTGGCTCTTTAGTAACATAGTAAGAACTGAGAGGAAGTAGAAATATTCTTCAATAACTTAGAACAGGTGAGCGAAAGAGAGCTGATTGTTATTATACTAAAAAGTGTTTTGGATTTCAGACCCGGTTCCTATCCACTATAGATGGATGCTGTTCAATGGCTTCTTTTGTGTACTTATAGAGAATACATACAAATCATTCTCTTCACTTAATTACTCAACTCTGACAGAGACAAGTTGAATGCCTTGACTCGTTCTGCTTAAAGATATACATATATCTGGATACTAACAGAGAAAAGTGCAGACTGCTTTTTTTCTTCTGTTGTCCGATACATAGCAAAAGACCCGAAATGTTACTGTTTCTCTTTACTTATCAAGGTTGGTTGCTCTCCAAAATGGAATACAGTCTACCTCGCCGATTGATTACTGGTGCATGACACGCAGTAGTGTAACGTCGAAGTTTCGCTGGTGAACGCTGAGGTGTTTAGGTATACCTTTTGGCTCTAACTACTTCTGTACTGACTCTTGCCAGACAACAGCTCATATACTTGTGACAGCCACTTATAGTACACCAATGGCTACTAATTTTGTGCATACAGGTCGTCTTGTCACTCAACATCTATATTTCCCTCACTGTTTGCTAATTCCTTGAACCTTCCAACCCTGCTTGGAGTGAATTTTAAATACGGGTGACCTTGCTAGCATGTCCATGTTCATCCACCGTCGTATCCGCTGTTACCTAGAGACATTTTATTACACTGCAATGACCTTCTTGCTGGGGCCATGGGTACGTCATTTTCCCCTTTACATGCAGGAACAGATACATTTGCTCACCTGAACTAATTTAGGCCGATCTTGTGTAATACGCATCGATGATGGAGCTTCCTAACATCAGTAAAATGCGTTGTTAAATATAACACTAGGTGGTACCCGCAGCTGTGCTTGCGTATCAGTGGTTTTGATATGATAAATGATGATGAGTAAGTAAGCTGTTGTCCACACAATAACATCAGCTGCCCTCATGTGTCTGCCTCTTTGGGTAAGCATAACTCTGATGTGTTCCCATTGTCCCCCACTCCCGAGATGTCGTAATACGTGATGCATCAGCATGCAAAGCATTGATGCTGAGCAATGAATACATCGGCGCATGGGCAGGAGCGAGCATCAATGTACAGTGCTGCTGCAGTAACTAACAATATACAACATGTACAGGGTGTTTCAAAAATGACCGGTATATTTGAAACGGTAATAGAAACTAAACGAGCAGCGATAGAAATACACCGTTTGTTGCAATATGCTTGGGACAACAGTACATTTTCAGGCAGACAAACTTTCGAAATTATAGTAGTTACAATTGTCAACAACAGATGGCGCTGCGGTCTGGGAAACTCTATAGTACGATATTTTCCACATATCCACCATGCGTAGCAATAATATGGCGTAGTCTCTGAATGAAATTACCCGAAACCTTTGACAACGTGTCTGGCGGAATGGCTTCACATGCAGATGAGATGTACTGCTTCAGCTGTTCAGTTGTTTCTGGATTCTGGCGGTACACCTGGTCTTTCAAGTGTCCCCACAGAAAGAAGTCACAGGGGTTCATGTCTGGCGAATAGGGAGGCCAATCCACGCCGCCTCCTGTATGTTTCGGATAGCCCAAAGCAATCACACGATCATCGAAATATTCATTCAGGAAATTAAAGACGTCGGCCGTGCGATGTGGCCGGGCACCATCTTGCATAAACCACGAGGTGTTCGCAGTGTCGTCTAAGGCAGTTTGTACCGCCACAAATTCACGAAGAACGTCCAGATAGCGTGATGCAGTAATCGTTTCGGATCTGAAAAATGGGCCAATGATTCCTTTGGAAGAAATGGCGGCCCAGACCAGTACTTTTTGAGGATGCAGGGACGATGGGACTGCAACATGGGGCTTTTCGGTTCCCCATATGCGCCAGTTCTGTTTATTGACGAAGCCGTCCAGGTAAAAATAAGCTTCGTCAGTAAACCAAATGCTGCCCACATGCATATCGCCGTCATCAATCCTGTGCACTATATCGTTAGCGAATGTCTCTCGTGCAGCAATGGTAGCGGCGCTGAGGGGTTGCCACGTTTGAATTTTGTATGGATAGAGGTGTAAACTCTGGCGCATGAGACGATACGTGGACGTTGGCGTCATTTGGTCCGCAGCTGCAACACGGCGAACGGAAACCCGAGGCCGCTGTTGGATCACCTGCTGCACTAGCTGCGCGTTGCCCTCTGTGGTTGCCATACGCGGTCGCCCTACCTATCCAGCACGTTCATCCGTCACGTTCCCAGTCCGTTGAAATTTTTCAAACAGATCCTTTATTGTATCGCTTTTCGGTCCTTTGGTTACATTAAACAAAACTTCGTCTTGTAGCAACAACACTGTGTTCTAGGCGATGGAATTCCAACACCAGAAAAATCCTCTGTTCTAAGGAATAAACCATGTTGTCCACAGCACACTTGCACGTTGTGAACAGCACACGCTTACAGCAGAAAGACGACGTACAGAATGGCGCACCCACAGACTGCGTTGTCTTCTATATCTTTCACATCACTTGCAGCGCCATCTGTTGTTGAAAATTGTAACTACTGTAATTTCGAAAGTTTGTCCGCCTGAAAATGTACTGTTGTCCCAAGCATATTGCAACAAACGGTGTATTTCTATCGCTGCTCGTTTAGTTTTTATTGCCGTTTCAAATATACCGGTCATTTTTGAAACACCCTGTATATTACGAAACTAAGAGTGTACAAGTATGGACTAAACACACGAAGATGGTATAACTATTGTATTCATTATTTTCAACCTTATCATGTAGCACATTTAAATCAATAAAAACATTTTAACAAATATGGTAAATATCAAAAGTCAGACACTTGTTTTTTCAAAGTGCTAAGATTGTTTCCTAATTTACGTAATATTCTTCAAGTTAATAAGTATGTTGTACTACAGAGTTTCTAAAGTAGCCTGTGTTCTTCCTCTGGGTTCAAGCTATCTCCGTAGTAAATTTCATGGAAATTCGTTCAGCGGGTTAGTAATAATAAATTTAAACGTCTTGAGTGATGCAGCAGCTTTCAGGTATCTCAGTGTTTATGACGTCATATGTCTGGAACTACGTTCATCCCCATTTTATTCCGATCATTTCCAAGACTTTAGTCCATGTTATGGCGTCGTAAGCATAGCATACACTACCAGGTAGCACCACAGGCATCGAGAGGTCGACAACCCACTCCAGAGACGGCGTGTAGCTCAGCGATTGCAGCACCAAGAAGTCTCGCAGCGATGACACGGCCAGAGAAGTGGCATGCGCCGGCGTCACAGCTGAGAAGGCAGTTCCAAGTCAGCTCGACTACCGGGAAGACCACCTTCTACTTGTCTACTTCGCTCCGCGTTGTCTGCCTCTAGTGAATCCACACCAGTCCGTGTTCAGTGAACATTATAGTGGGACAAGAACTGTTTACTATTCAGCCTTGGCTTCTGGTATAGTAGTTGAACTTCAGGATCTGCTGCCTGAGTCGATTTGTACAAAATTGAATATTCATCAATAAATGTGTGACTTCTTATCACTAACCATTATCAGTGTTTTAATGTCCTCCTCGTCCTCCTCTTAGCGTTTCTCTCTCAGCTTGTCAAGGATGGGGACGAGTAAAATCTCCATCGTGGTTGTATCAAAAGTACTATACAACAAGTCATGTTCAACTATCATTTAGTCTATGTACTTGCGATTTCTGGCTCTCAGTCATATCACGTGATTAAACTCATTTCAATGTTACCTAACCACCATTTGTAATAAATGAATTTGATTTGGAATGCTATTTCATTTCGAAATTAGATATCTTCCTTGGCACTAATTTAACATATCATAAGATTATCAACTCAAGTCTAATGTCTCTTTAGGGTCACTTTTATTAAACAAATTTATCTGTTGCACACAATTCATTTAATTCACATGAGCCTATGGAAGTTAGGTCTTACCTCAGAAAAGTACCCAGTGACGTATCACAGTTTGACATAATTAGGTTTTTGTTATCCACTTCTCTCTGGTAGCATGGCCTTTAATCCGAACAATGGTACAAATTGCGATTATTGATTTTCTCATGGTTTGTAGGCGATGCCTTATCTGTGAACAGAATTCTGCGTATAGCCCTTCATCACTTTCTAATTTTCGTAGATACTATGAGTGAATTTTATCCAATATTTAAGGTCGTTGTCATTAACCTTTTGATGGAACGAATTGTGGAGATTTTGAAATACATTGGTATGTTCAATTCGCAGAAAACTTTTTTTGGCTGATTCCACGCGCCCATTCAGGGAGCCTCACTGAGACATGTGAATGTATGTTTCCGTTGCTCAAGTTTTGTGAATGAAAATTTTAAATTGCTGTCCAATGTATTGTTCTGCGCCAGACTGAGCCTACAATGTAAAATTCATAATACTTTTGTGATTAACCAATATATTAGGCATGGATCATGTAGCCTATGCTACATCATAACCCAAATACTTTTTCTTATTCTACTAATGACATATTATCAGGAATATCTTTCATGAATTTTATTTACAAACTGACAACTTAAATACATAAACAATACACCTACACATACACTATTTCGTGGTTGCTTTATGGTAAAAAATTGATACAATCCAAAAGTGATGATGCAGGAAGGTCATCAATTTGTAACCATTCGCTTTTACCTTTGCACGCCAGTCTCCTTCACCTTCGCCATCTTTGCTGGAGACACTGAGACGGATTTCCGCCACAGCTCAACGTTTGAGATCTCCCACTCCCTCATCTTCATCAATTTTTTCAGTCTGTGATCCAAGTCTCCTTTTATTATTGAACATAATAGCAATAAAAAACCGAAAATCGGTTATTCCAGAAACCAGTTATGTTCAGCGGTTTTAATATTCACGTTAAACTGGACAAGAAAAAACCGTTATAACCGGAAACAGGTCGTTCCAGCGATAATCACTATCCCTACAGCAGAACTGTTTCTACTGGACGCATTCTTTTCTGGCAATGCGCTATTATTGTCGCTCAACGGTCTTAGCGTGGGATAACATATGTAATTTACTTTTCGAAGTCCCATCATACAAATATTCTCCGTGAGATTATTCCACGTTGAGTAATGCTCACGACTTTCTCAAGTTACGGGTGTAACTGACTGGTCCATTGTAGTGACGGCAGTTACCACTGAAACAACAGGTTTTCGATTGTATGGTTTTTTTCACGTCTTTTTAAAGTGAATATTAAAACTGCTCAAAATAACCAGTTTCTGAAATAGCCCATTTTAGGTTTTCATTCCTATTATTTCCTGTAATAAACGCAGAAATCTGTTAAAGATTGAAAAATTTTTCCTCTCTCGATTTCAAGATGCATATAATCAAAATATTAAATTAAAGAGGCAAAACAAAGAAAACTTAGTCCTTCCGCCATTCCCTGCTTTTCTTGAACACTTGTAAATGGCTGAATAATACAAAAAAAATCACCTGTGTTTTCCTTTGGATTCTAACTTCATCAAACTATGTTCAAAAATCGTTTTGTTATCAGGGACTATACTACTATTTGGGAATTACGAGAAGTCAGTGCTAAAGAGTCAAAACTGATGTTGGAGAACTCCACAATTCGTGTTAATTTGTACGTTTTCAAAGGTTATAAGCAGATAAAGACACATTATGTTGTCACGGGTAGCAGATTAGTTACTTTCTGTTTTCATTGCATAGTATAAATGAATTTTTTTAAAGTTTTTAGTTTATTACTGTTACCATAATTTCTTTCCTTTTTATTATGTCATAGAAGCGACAGGAAAATCTTTAAGCTTTAAAGCAAATGAAGCATTGCACTTCATTGCTACGTAACTTCATAAATGTGTTCCCATACTAGGGTTGGTGCCATTCTGCAATACATCAGATGTCCGGGGACGACACTGCCGCACAGACCACGTGGGGGCAGGTCTCGCACGCTGCACGCACACGCGTAGCTTAAGCCACAGCACACGGCGACAGGGACGTTATTGTCTCAGCAATGCTGCCCGTTTCTGTTGGCGGTCTTATTAAAATAGTATTGTTCGCTTTTCCCATTTCGGTACTTCAAACCAACGCAAATTTTACGAGGAAAAAGGTTTATTTAATAACAAAACATTTTAGCTCTGCTACTATGGCTCGGTTTATTCATTAGTAAAAAATAAAGAGCATCGTTTATAACAGAGACCAAACAAATACCGCAAAGTACCGGTTATTCAGAACTAAAATACCGCTATCGGTTTTAACCGGACGGTTTTCCCCATGGTTATCCTCATGAAATTTGCCAACGTTAGCTGCTGTTTCCACAGACGGAGCGTATGTGCCGGTCGCAGACCCTGCAGCCCCCCCCCCCCCTTCCCCCTTCCAGTCCAACCCCATCCACTCTGCCCCCCCCCCCCCCCCAGCCTCCCACACAGTTAATGCTGCCCGTTGCGTCTCTCCCGTTGCGAGACCAGGTGATCCATCTCGCGCAGCGAATCCAGCTAATGAGACCTGTTGTTGGTGCGCGCAGCACGATCCCGCTGGGCCATATACAAATTGCTGACACACGTGCTCACGTCCCTGCCCGCTTGTTTGGCACGCAACGCCAGTCCGCGGATGACCTCCGCAACTGACCTCTGGAAGAAGATGAAGCAATAAATGCAAGGAAAAGAAAAAAAATCTAACAAAATGACTCACGAAATTACGTTTCATTTGCACCAGAGGAAACATTACTATCGGAAAAGAAGTCATACATCTAAGACTTACCGAGGAACTTATGCAAGTCAGGTTTACTTTTTACTCTCCCGAATATCTCTTTCCTTCTCGCCCTGTCTCGTTCCATTTAACACACACACACACACACACACACACACACACACATACACATGCACACACGCGTCCGAAAGCTACCAACCTCTCACTTCTCCTGTAATTACTGTTACCTGCTGACTTACAGGCATAACAGATCGGTAGCGTGTAAACGGTCGTTAACTTGCTGACTCATGCAGATAGCAATGTCTCTGTATTATAAACTACACTCTATGATGTTTCAGTTCACTTCAGTTGCACACTACACGAAGTTCTGACAAATCCTTCATTTTGCTTTTAATTATCGGTTTTGTGTGATTCGTGACAAACGAAATACGTTTTCTCGAGTGGATATCTTCTAGTTAATCCAATATAAATGGTACGTTTTCGTTTTTTGGGTATACACGAAAAAAAAATTAACATTGAATGGAGTAAAAGTAGTTCACCTTGACGTAACAAGCTTTGTACGGCACTACTTCATGCTTGTAACTGATATATGGTGATTTCCATATTTCTTACGGTATCACTTTGATTACAAGCCATATGAAACTTATTGTGCTAGAGAAGAATACGCATTGTTGCAAGCTAACGCAGCACTATTCTCTGTCTGTAAGCAAATGGCTGTGTTTTAATACTAATGAATTGTTTAATACATCAAAATAAAATGAATTAATTTACTTAGGAATTTTCGGCGCAGGAAAATTGTTATGTTAAAAACTATTTCAGCTCACAAAATTCAAGTGAATGGAAATCCAGTTCAGTCAAATAGACTATGATTGGTGATTCCATACTCAAGACACTGACATTGTGCTAAGATGATATTTAAAATTATAATATGTCTTTGTATTTAAAAAATTGTCACCTATGCCTAGAGGTAGTATTGGTCAACCTTGCAAGAAGAGGTTCTATAATTACATATCCAGAAACCAATATTTCTTGAGAAATGTGCGTTTCGCTTGTGACGAGTAATGTGTAGCGCCGTCTTACTGCAGCAGTTCACTGCGCGTTCAATTACCAGCACTACTGGACAACATTACCCTCGCAGAAAGACAATGACTGTCGTTTACTAACGACAGCGCACC
The DNA here is from genome assembly GCF_023864275.1 of Schistocerca cancellata. Lineage (NCBI taxonomy): Eukaryota > Metazoa > Arthropoda > Insecta > Orthoptera > Acrididae > Schistocerca > Schistocerca cancellata. The sequence continues at coordinate 484,395,459 of NC_064633.1, read as the reverse complement.
ACCACATTTCCTTGGAATCATGCGACAGAACCTAAGTGCACCGTTTCAAGGCCGATAAATTGGTCGAGAAGATTTGGTAACGAGGCCTCCGCGTTCATCGGTCCTGAATCCGCTGGTTTTCCTTTTTTTTTTCCTTTATTGTCATTTTGAAACCTGTATTACAGGCAGGCCATGCAGCAGCAGACGACGCCGCTCTTTAGCTGCAGAGATCACAAATATACAAATGAAGACATTTAAAGAAAAAACATGGTGGACATATAAACGGAGACAAAACACTGTTTAAAATACAAGGTGCCGTTCACGGGCGTAGAGTCCAAGATAAAATTGGTCAGACACTTCGACACAGACAGAGACGAAAATTGTCACACGTGAACGTAGGGGCACAAAACGAATAACACTGAATCACTGAAGCACAAAACGATGGCACACACAGAACACGAGGCATTGATCTCCGGCGCGCGAATGGTCACTATCCGTGTACGAGTCTGGGGACCTGCCAAAAGAGGAGGAGGGGGGTGAGAGAAGGAGAGGGGAGAGCAGATGCCATGGGCAGGGGAGATAGGGGGGAGGGAGGAAGGTGGAGGGGAAGCCCGGGGGAAGAGGGAAGGAGGGAGGGGATGGGGAAAAAGGAAAGAGAAGGGAGGGAGGGTGCCTAATGGAAAGGACAAAGGATGTGGGGGGAGGATCAAAGTTGATAGGAGGGGTAGATGGAAGAGAGGAGGACATCATCAGGGAGAGGGAGCTGGCGGAAGCCACCTAGGGAGAGGGTGAGGAGGGTGGAGAGATGGAGACCAGGTGGGACGTGGGAATTCAGGCGCGGCAGCGGGCGGTGGTGGGAGAGGATGGGGGAGACAAGCGGATGAGGAGGATCGAGTTTGCGGGAGGTGTACAGGATCTGTATCCTTTCAAGGAAAAGGAGGAGGTGGGGGAAGGGGATGAGATCATACAGGATCCGCGTGGAGGAGGGGAGACGGATGCGATAGGCAAGGCGGAGAGCATGGCATTCAAGGATTTGGAGGGATTTATAAAAGGAAGGGGGGGCGGAGATCCAGGCCGGATGGGCGTAACAAAGGATAGGGCGGATGAGGGATTTATAGGTGTAAAGGACTGTGGAAGGGTCCAGACCCCACGTACGGCCGTAAAGGAGCTTGAGGAGACGGAGTCGGGAACGTGCCTTGGCTTAGATTGTCCAGAGATGGAGAGTCCAGGAGAGGCGACGGTCGAGGGTGACGCCAAGGTACTTAAGGGTGGGAGTGAGGGCGATAGGACGGCCATAGATGGTGAGATAGAAATCAAGGAGGCGGAAGGAAGGGGTAGTTTTGCCTACAATGATCGCCTGGGTTTTGGAGGGATTGACCTTGAGCAACCACTGGTTGCACCAAGCGGTGGGATTGGAGAAGGTGTTGGGAGCGCTGCAGGGTGGGGGCAAGGGCAAGGAAGGCGGTGTCATCGGCAAACTGGAGAAGGTGGAAGGGGGGGTGACGGCAGCGGCATGTCCGCCGTGTACAAAAGGTACAGAAGGGGGGAGACGACGGAGCCTTGGGGCACACTGGCGGAGGGGAAAAAGGTATAGGAATCTGTGTTATGGGTGGTGACATAGGAAGGACGGCGGGAGAGAAAGGAGCCGATCAGACGGACGTAGTTAATGGGAAGGGCGAAGGTTTGGAGCTTGAAGAGGAGATCGGAATGCTATACGCGGTCATAAGCGCGTTCGAGGTCCAGGGAGAGGAAGATTGCAGAGCAATGGGAATTAAGCTGGTCGAAAAAGGAGATGAGTGAGGTGAAGGAGAAGATCGTCGGAAGAGAAGGACAGCCGAAAGCCACACTGGGTAACAGGAAGGAGGCGGTGCTGGCAGAGATGCCGATGGATGCGGCGGGTGAGGATAGATTCCAGGACCTTGCTGAAGACTGAGGTAAGGCTGATGGGACGGTAGGAGGAGACGGCGGACGGCGGTTTGCCAGGTATAAGGAACATGAGGATACGGGAGATTTTCCACAGGTCAGGGTAGTAACTGGTGGACAGGACTACATTGTAGAGCCTGGCCAGGGTGGAGAGGAAAGAGACAGGAGCTTCACGAAGGTGACGGTAGGTGACACAATCGTGACCAGGAGCGGTGTTGTGTTTTGTGCGGAGTGTAGCAATGAGATCCTGTGTAGTGATAGGGGCATTGAGTTCTGTGTGTGCAATGTTGTCCAAGTACTGGAAACCAGGAGCGAGGGGAGGGACAGAGGTGTCAGTTCGATCGCGGATATCCGGGAAGAGGGAGTAATCGAACTGGGGATCATCGGGGATGGAAAATACATCGGAGAGGTAGGAGGCAAAGTGATTGGTCTTACTAAGGGTGTCAGGGAAGGGGTGATCATCATGGAAAAGAGGATAGTAGAGTGAGGGTTTAGTTCCGGTAAGGCGATGGAAGGCTGACCAGAACTTGGACGAGTTGATAGGTAGGGTAGTATTTAAACGGGTGCATGTCTGTCGCCAGTCCCGGCGTTTCTTAGCCGCAAGCAAATTACGAATGTATCGCTGGAGTTGCCGGTGGCCTCGTAGTGTGTCCGGGTCACGCGTGCGGAGGAAGGCATGGTAGAGACGGCAGGATTCACAGAGGAGGAGGACGGCCTGTGGGGGTAAGGTAGGACGGTGGGGGTGGATGGCGACAGTAGGGACGTGGGCCTCCACGGCCTCAGACAAGGTCTGCTGGAGAAAGGAGGCGGCATGGGTGACATCATCGGGGTGGTGGTAGGTGAAAGGGTGGCTATCGACCAGGGTGGAGTGGGTCTCCCGGTAGGCATTCCAGTTGGCACGGGAATAGTCATGGACGTACTTAAGGGGAGGGTCATTACGAGGGTCGGGGCGTGGGCGACGTCCGTCTGAAACAGAGAGGAGGACAGGGAGATGGTCACTACCAATAGGCTCCAGGACATCCACCGTTATGCGACCAAAGAGGTTGGGGGAGGAGAGAATAACATCGGATTCGGGATGGGTGTGCTGGGGGATGGGGATGAGGTCGCCTTGAAGGAAGGAGAGGAACCGATGCCACCGCCGTAACCGGGCAGCGGAACGACTATGGATGTTGAGGTCGGCGGCGATCATGTAGGAGGAGAAGGTACGGTCGATGTGGGAGAGGAAGTCGAAGGGAATAGGAGCATTGGGACATAGATGGTGGCGCAGGTAACGGTAAGGCCAGGGAAGAAGAGACTAAGGATCAGGTGTTCGGTGGGGTCGGGAAGGAGAGGTTGGAGCCGAACGGGGATCTGGCGGTGGTGCCCAATGGCAACTCCACCACGCACAATCAGGAGGGGATTATCGGAGCGGTGGAGCAAGTAGGGTAAAGTGTGGACAGTGTGGTGGGGTTGCAGGAAGGTTTCATTGAGGAGGAAGGCATCCACGTGGTGGGTGGCAAGGGTGTGCAGGAAGATGTTCTTGTTGGCAGGAAGGGAGCGTATGTTGTTGAAAAGGATACGGTGCTGTCGCACCATGAGAAGGATTTAAACGAGGTTGTCAAGATGGGAGAAGGTGAAATGGGCCTGGTTGTTGGAGTAGGTGGCGTACATTTTGAGTTGGAAAACGGAACGGGTGGCGAGGAAGATCTGTTGGAGGGTGTGCGGGCGCATAAAAGGATGGACATTCTGAAGGACGATGGTGAGGAATCTGACGATGTCCTCAGCGGTAGGGGGAGGGCGAAGGGAGTTGCTGGAAGGGGTGGGGGCGTCCAGAGGGCAGACGGGAAAGGTGAGTTTGGGAGTGGTAGGAGGGGGTCGGGCCTTACACTTCTGGGAGTAGGTGGGATGAGGGAGGTTACAGGAGGGGGGGGGGGGGACTGGAGATTGGGGCACTGCCGTAAAAAGTGCGCTTGCCTACAGTGCGGGCAGGTGGGGGCATCGCGGCACTCAGATGTGGGGTGCACATTATACCACAAGCACCTTTGGCAGCGGAGGGATTGTGGAGGGGAATGGGAGGGGTCGACTTTGTAATGTTGGTTAAAAAGGAGGGCACCCTCCTTCAGGAGATGGTCTATGGAGGGGGCTCAGAAAAAACCCGCATAAGGCGGGTGGGGCCGGCAGCGTTGTGGATGCGACGAACCGCACGCCCCTATAGATGGGGATGGGCCTGAAGCTCCGCCAACAGCTCCTCCTCCGTGATCGCCAGACTGAGCCGAGTGATCACGGCGGTGAGGGTCGGCGGGCGACGCGGGGGTTGGGGTTGGCGGGAGAGAGGTGGGGAAGCATGAGGGCCAAAGCGGGTGACAGGGATGCAGGAAAGGAGGTCTGCGTGGAAGGTAGGGCTGGGGGAGGAAATGAGCACCGAATCACAGCGAGGAGTGAGGAGGGAGATAGGGGCACCAGGACAATGCTGGAGAAGGAAGAGGGTGAGGTTCCGGGCTTCAAGGAGGGAGGGATCAGGACGGGAGAGGAGGTAGCGGTAGGAGGAGGGGGTAGAGGAGGAGGATGATGGGGTAGGGATGGGTGGGGAGACATCCATGGCATCATGGGTGGGGGAAGGGGGACGAGGCGGAGCCTTTTTGGGAGCAGAGGAGGCAGGGGCGCCACTGGGGCGCATGACGGAGGAGGAGGTGTGGGGGATGGGAACAACTGGAATGTGGCGGGGAGTGGCAGGTCCCGGGGCTGGAGTCGGCGCTGGAGATGGTGAGGCCGATGGCGAAGGTGACGGTGAAGACGATGACGAGGACGATGACGAGGAAGGTGAAGGGGAGAGTGGAGCGTGGGCCGTAGCCCGCTGGGCGACCACCCTGGTGGGGGCCGCAGAAACGGCAGGAGCAGAGGGAGGGAGTGGAGGGAAGGGATCAGAGGAAGCGCGGGAGGGATGAGCCAGGGACGGGGCAACAAATAGGGAGGGAGATGAGAGAGTGAGGAATGGTGGGATTGACTGAGGGGGAAGTGAAGCAGCACACCACGTGATAGTGGTGGCAGCAGTGGAGGGGGAGGTGTATATAATGGCAGTGGTGGTGGCTGTAAAGGAGGTGGTGGGGGTTGACATTATGATAAGGGGGAAAAACACAGTACTAGACAAAGGAGCAAACGAGAGACGAGCAGGGCGACGAGAGACACAGAGGAGTAAGGGACGGAGAAGGACGAAGGAGACTGGGGCCTCAGCCCCACTCTGCTGCCACTGGCTGGCTGGCTGGCTGGCTGGCGGGGACGCCTCTGCTGCTGCTGCTGCTGCTGCTGCTGGCGGATGGTGGGGGCAGCTAGGACCACTGCTGGCCGCTGGCGGCGGGGACCGCTGGCGGCGGGGACCGCTGGTAGCCACTGGATGCTGGCTGGGGCCGGCGCAGGTGAAGACCGCTGCGTGTCGCTGGCGGGGACGCCGCTGGCTGCTGGCGTAGACCTCTGCTGGCTGCTGGCGGTGACTGCTGCTGGCGAGGACCGACGCTGGCTGGACCACTGCACGTTGGCTGGCTGGCTGGCTGGCTGGCTGGCACCTGTAACACCTATCACTTCGATTGGTACCGTGAAAGCACAAATCGAAGGGCGGTATTCTAACGAATTACCGCCGGAGATGCTGGTTTTCTGCCTACGGGGATATTTGAAGGCATTGGTGTATGTATTAGGTTGGTGCGTAAGTTTCTATATATAAACGCTATATGTTACTGATGAATATATATGGAAGTCTATATATGACTATACAGGGTGCTCCATTGATAGTGACCGGGCCAAATATCTCACGAAATAAGCGTCAAACGAAAAAACTACAAAGAACGAACCTTGTCTAGCTTGAAGGGGCAAACCAGATGGCGCTATGGTTGGCCCGCTAGATGGCGCTGCCGTAGGTCAAACGGATATCAACTGCGTTTTTCTAAATAGAAACCCCACTTTTTATTACATATTCGTGTACTACGTAAAGAGATATGAATGGTGTAGTGCGACCACTTATTTCACTTTGTGATAGATGGCGATGTAATAGTCACAAACGTATAAGTACGTGGTATCACGTAACATTCCGCCAGTGCGGGCGGAATTTGCTTCGTGATACATTACCCGTGTTAAAATGGACCGTTTACCAATTGCGGAAAAGGTCGATATCGTGTTGATGTACGGCTATTGTGATCAAAATGCCCAACGGGCGTGTGCTATATATGCTGCTTGGTATCCTGGACGACATCATCCAAGTGTCCGGAACGTTCGCCGGATAGTTACGCTATTTAAGGAAACAGGAAGTGTGCAGGCACATGTGAAACGTCAACCACGACCTGCAACAAATGATGATGCCCAAGTAGATGTTTTAGCTGCTGTCACGGCTAATCCGCACATCAGTAGCAGACAAATTGGGCGAGAATCGAGAATCTCAAAAACGTCGGTATTGAGAATGCTACATCAACATCGATTGCACCCGTACCAAATTTCTATGCGCCAGGAATTGCATGGCGACGTCTTTGAACATACTGAACAGTTCTGCCACTGGGCACAAGAGAAATTACGGGACGCTGGCTGGCTCTGACCACTATGGGACTTTACTTCTAAGGTCATCAGTCCTCTAGAACTTAGAATTACTTAAACCTAACTAACCTAAGGACACCATATACATCCATGCCCGAGGCAGGATTCGAACCTGCGACCGTAGTGGTCGTGTGGTTCCAGACTATAGCGCCTAGACCCGCTCGACCACTCCAGCCAGCATTACGGGACGATGATACATTTTTTGCACATGTTCTATTTAGCGACAAAGTGTCATTCACCAACAGCGGTAACATAAACTGGCATAATGTGCACTACTGGGTAACGGAAAATCCACGATGGCTGCGACAAATGGAACATCAGCGACCTTGGCGAGTTAATCTATGGTGCGGCATTATGGGAGGAAGGATAATTGGCCCCCATTTTATCGATGGCAATCCAAATGGTGCAGTGTATGCTGATTTCCTACGTAATGTTCTACCGATGTTACTACAAGATGTTTCACTGCATGACAGAATGGCGAGGTACTCAAACATCATGGATGTCCAGCACATAGGTCGCGTGCGGTTGAAGCGGTATCGAATAGCATATTTCATGACAGGTGGATTGCTCGTCGAAGCACCATACCATGGCCCGCAGATTCATCGGAACTGATGTTCCCGGATTTCCTTCTGTGGGGAAGTTGAAGGATATTTGCTATCGTGATCCACCAACAACGCCTGACAACATGCGTCATCGCATTGTCAGAGAATGTGCAAACATTACGGAAGGCGAACTCCTCGCTGTTGAGAGGAATGTCGTTACACATATTGCCAAATGCACTGAGGTTGACGGACATCATTTTGAGCGTTTATTGCATTAATGTGGTATTTACAGGTAATCACGCTGTAACAGCATGCGTTCTCAGAAATGATAAGTTCAGAAAGGTACAAGTATCACACTGGAACAACCGAAATAAAATGTTCAAACGTACCTACGTTCTGTATTTTAATTTTAAAAAACCTACCTGTTACCAACTGTTCGTCTAAAATTGTGAGCCATAAGTCTGTGACTATTACAGCGCCATCTACCACAAAGCGAAAAAAGTGGTCCCACCAAAACATTCATTTTTTTGGGTACTACACGAATATGTAATAAAAATGGGGGTTCCTATTTTAAAAAACGCAGTTGATATCCGTTTGACCTATGCTAGCGCTATCTAGCGGGCCAACCATAGCGCCATCTGGTCTCCCCCTTCAAACTTGACAAGTTTCGTTCTTTGTAGTTTTTTCGTTTGACGCTTATTTCGTGAGATATTTGGCCCAGTCACGATCAATGGACCACCCTGTGTATGACAGACTATATATTGAAATACTATTGTAAACAGTGAAGGAGAATATGTTACTGATGACTATATATATTACAGAGACTTCAGTCATCAGTAACATATTCTCTTTCACTGTTTGCAATAGTCTTTCAACGTATGGTCTTTCATATTCAGTCATCATAAGCAATCATCAGCACCGCCAGATCCCAGTTCGGTTCCAACCTCTCCTTCCCGACCCCACCGAACACCTGATCCTTAGTCTCTTCTTCCCCGGCCTTACCGTCACCTGCGCCATCATCTATGTCCGCCCTAACGCCCCTCTTCCTTTCGACTTCCTCTCCCACATTGACCGTACCTTCTCCTCCTACGTGATCGCCGCCGACCTCAACATCCACAGTCTTTCCGCCACCCAGTTACGGCGGTGGCATCGGTTCCTCTCCACACTCCAAGGCGACCTCGTCCCCATTCCCCAGCACACCCACCCCAACTCCAACTCCATTCCCGATGTCATCCTCTCCTCCCCCAACCTCCTTGGCCGCATAGCGGTGGATGTCCTGGACCCCACTGGTAGCGACCATCTCCCTGTCCTCCTCACCGTTTCAGACGGTCGTCGCCCCCGCCCCAACCCTCGTAAGGACCCTCCCCCGAAGTACGTCCATGACTATTCCCGTGCCAACTGGAATGCCTACCGGGAATGCCTCTCCACCCGGGTCAAAGGCCACCCCTTCACCTACCACCACCCTGATGATGTTTCCCATGCTGCCTCCTTTCTCCAGCAGACCTTGTCTGAGGCCGTGGAGGCCCACGTCCCTATTGTCGCCATCCACCCCCATTGTCCTACCTTACCCCCACAGGCCGTCCTCCTCCTCCGTGAATCCCGCCGTCTCTACCGTGCCTTCCTCCACATGCGTGACCTGGACACGCTACGACGCCACCGACAACTCCAGCGACACATCCGAAACTTGCTCGCGGCTAAGAAATGCCGGGACTGGCGACAGACATCCACCCATTTAAATGCTACCCTTCCTATAAACTCATCCAAGTACTGGTCCGCCCTCCGTCACCTTACTGGAACTAAACCCTCCCCCTACTATCCTCTTCTCCATGATGATCACCCCTTCCCTGACACCCTTAGTAAGACCAATCACTTTGCCTCCTACCTTTCCGATGTCTTTTCCCCAGTTCGATTACTCCCTCTTCCCAGATGTCCGTGATTGAACTGACACCTCTGTCCCTCCCCTTGCACCTGGTTTCCAGTACTTGGACAACATTTCACACACAGAACTCAATGCTCCTATCACTACACAGGATCTCATTGCTACAGTCTGCACAAAACGCAACACCACTCTTGTTGACGATCGTGTCACCTAGCGCCACCTTCGTGAAGCTCCTGTCTCTTTCCTCTCCACCCTGGCCAGGCTCTACAATGTAGTCCTGTCCACCAGCTACTACCCCGACCTGTGGAAAACCGCCCGTATCCTGATGTTCCTTGAACCCAGTAAACCGCCATTCGCCGTCTCCTCCTACCATCCCATCAGCCTTACCTCGGTCTTCAGCAAGGTCCTGGAATCCATCCTCACCCGACGCATCCACCAGCATCCACGCCAGCACCGCCTCCTTCCCGTTACCCAGTGTGGCTTTCGACCATCCTGCTCTTCCGATGATCTTCTCCTCCACCTCACTCATCTCTTTTCCGAACAGCTAAATTCCCGTCGCTCCGCAATCTTCCTCTCCCTGGACCTCGAACGTGCCTATGACCGCATATGGCATTCCGGTCTCCTCTTCAAGCTCCAAACCTTCGCCCTTCCCATTAACTACGTCTGTCTGATCGGCTCCTTTCTCTTCCACCATCCTTCCTACGTCACCATCCATAACACTGATTCCTACACCATTTTTCCCTCCGCTGGTGTGCCCCAAGGCTCTGTCCTCTCCCCCCTTCTGTACCTTTTGTATACGGCGGACATGCCGCCGCCGTCACCCCCCGTCCACTTTCTCCAGTTTGCCGATGACACCGCCTTCCTTGCCCTCGCCCCCACCCTGCAGCGTTCCCAACACCATCTCCAATCCCATCTGGACTGGTTCACCACTTAGTGCAACCAGTGGTTGCTCAAGGTCAATCCCTCCAAAACCCAGGCGATCATTGTAGACAAAACCACCCCTTCCTTCCACCTCCTTGTTTTCTATCTCACCATCTATGGCCGTCCTATCGCCTACCCTTAAGTACCTTGGCACCATCCTCGACCGTCGCCTTTCCTGGACCCCCCATCTCCGGACAATCCAAGCCAAGGCACACTCCCGACTCCGTCTCCTCAAGCTCCTTTCCGGCTGTACGTGGGGTCTGGACCCCTCCACCATACTACACACCTATAAATCCCTCATCCACCCTATCCTCTTTTAAGCCCATCCTGCCTGGGCCTCCGTCCCACCTACCTTTTACAAATCCCTTCAGATCCTTGAATGCTATGCTCTCCGCCTCACCTATCGCATTCGTCTCCCCTCCCCCACGCGGATCCCGTATGACCTCATTCCGTTCCCCCACCTCCTCCTTTTCCTTGAACGGATGCGGATCCTGTACACCTCCCGAAAACTTGATCCTCCTCACCTGCTTGTCTCCCACACCCTCTCCCACCCCCGCCCACTGCCACGCCTGTATTCCCATGTCCCACCCGGTCTCCACCTCTCCACCCTCCTTACCCTCTCCCAAGGTGGCTTCCGCCAGCTCCCTCTCCCTGATGATGCCCTCCCCCCCTCCATCTACCCCTCCTACCAACTTTGATCCTCCTCCCTCTTCCTGTGTTTGCTCCTTTGGGCACCCTCCCTCCCTTCTCTCCCCCTTCCCTCCCTCCTCCATTTCTCCCCACTCCTCCCCCGGGCTTCCCCTCCCCTGTCCTCTACTCCTCCTCCCATCACTTCAGCCATTGGCATCTTTGTGTTCCCCTCTCCCCTCCTCGCCCTTCTTCCCCTCTTGGCAGGTCCCCAGACTCGCACACGCTACGTGGACATTCGCTCGCCGGAGATCATCGCCATCAGTGTCTAGTGTGTGCCGTCGTGTTTAATGTTCAGTGTTCCCCGTCGCACTCCATCGTTCACCTGTGCCATCGACATCTTCAGTGTTTGTGCGTCGTGTCAACAGTTTGTAGTGTGGATTATCGTCGAGTGTGAACGGCTCCGTGTTTGTCTTTATGTGTCTACTGTTTTATTACCCACCGTTATGTAACTTATGTGTATTCTTTCTGTTGTTTCTTTTCTATGACTGAAGAGCAGCGTAACATGCTGCTGACAGCCTGCCTGTTTGTACAGGTTTAAAAATACCAATAAAGAAAAAAAAAATAGCAGTCATCAGTAACATATTCTCCTTCACTGTTTACAATAGTCTTTCAACGCTGGGGTAACATTTGATTGTGCTGTTCGACGGAGAGGGGAAAAGGCGGAAATCTGAGGGCGCAAGAACAGGTGAATACAGCAGGTGCAGAAAGATTTTCAAACCCAACTCTGGTATAGTGTCTTTTGTCAGTCTAACAGAATGCGGCCGAGCATTACCGTGGAGTAGCATCGCATCGCTCGATCTTCCTGGTCGTTGCCCTGAGACTGGGTTTGCAAGACGTCTCAGTTGTTAGCACTTAATGTCAACAGTAATGATAACACCTCGGGCAAGCAAATCTCAGTACACTACATAGTCGGTTTTCCACCAGATGCACAATATTATTTTTTGTGGATGCGCTGAGGTCTTTGTGCGGGAGGTTGCTGCTTTGTTTGGGTTCAGTGATTCTTTTCCTTATGTTAGCATAAAGACACCATTTCTGGACACCAGTAACGATGCAGGGTAGTAGTGGTCGGTGTTGTTCATTGGCGAGCAAGCAGAGATGTACCTATGGCTACATGCTCATTTTTGTGGTTTTGGCTTCGAGCATGCGGTACCCACACACCAGGCCTGTGAACCTTCCCCGCTGCAAGCAAATGTTGTGCGATGGTGGGATGATCATAGTTCATCACATCTGCCAGCTCTCGAGTACAATAGCGAAGATCACTGTTGATTAATGCGTTTAAACGATCTGCACCAAACCCCAAACAGTCTTCCTGAACTTGGAGAGTCTCTAAAATCAAAAAGATCCTGCTTAAAATTAGAAAACTATTTTCTTGCTTCGCCCTGTCCAAAGGCATTATCCCCATACATGGTCCAAATATTTCTAGGTGTCTTCGCTGCTCTATTAAGCTCAAACAGAAGAATATGTATGAAATGTTCCGATTTCTCCAAATTGCACTCCATTTTCTAGCGCACACAGCTCCGCTCACTATCACCAAACGACAGAATGGCGACACGTGAACTCAAATAGCAACAGTCAACTACATAAAAAAAAGTCAATCAATAAATAAACACACAGCAACAAGAATCCCAACAGGCAAAACAGAAACTTTACAAACGTATGCACCAAACCTGTATTGCCCATCGATAATATGCAGACGTTACCAATGCCTGTGACGCACTCCGAATGGAGCCAGATAGATTTGACCAAGTCCATGACTCACTGCGAAGAATGACTGAAGGTTGTGTCAGTATAGATGGCAACCACATGACACGACAGACAGATGAAAATGAGAGAACAGATTAGCCCATATCTCAGCATGTGTTGGTTTCTGAACGAATCACTATGAGAATTTTTCTTCTAGTTTTGAACATTAATTCATCCTCTCGGAATATATGAAACACTTTTTAACAACATGCATTTATTTATGTTTGAATTTTGTCTTTATTTACAAAATAAACACGCAGTAAGACGACAGTGTCTCCATTATTCCTTCCGCGTCCATTTCTGCAGTCGGCCAATGATTTTATTTATTTATTTATTTATTTATTTTGTAGCTCATTAAGGTATGGAAAAAGAAGATTTAACTGACAATACAAAACGTATTGTTTATTATTGAAATTGTTTCTTCTCCAAAAACAATTTAAACCTGTACTTTGATTTCGCGAAGTCCTATATACCTCAACAAATAACGATTTTCTACACACTGAAACGTCAGGTATAATTCACCCGCGCCGCAAATAATTAAATGAATATAATCTCGAGATAGCTGCAGTTTCGTCCCGGTGTTATCGAAACCCACATGCCTAAGCAAGCGACCAACTGGGGAACATTTAAACACTATGCCCAGCGCGTGCGCAGCATAGCAACGATAATTCGTAAACCATTATTTTTATTGCTGCATACCGAATATAAAGCTTAAAAATTCAAAGAAATGATAAATATTATTACGTGTGGAGATACAGGAGCCTAATACATAATTTTTTATATTAATGAGTTGACATCATCCAACACCGCAGGAAAGGGGTCATTGGTCACGTGGGCATTTCCACACCCATAGACGAGGGAATCCATAGAGAAGAAATGAAAACTGTAAGGTTCACCGATGACGTTGTAATTCTGTCAGAGACAGCAAAGGACTTGGAGGAGCAGTTGAGTGGAATGGAAAGTGTCTTGAAAGGAGGATATAAGATGAACATCAACAAAAGCTAAACGAGGATAATGGAATGTAATCGAGTTAACTCAGGTGATGCTGAGGGAATTAGATTAAGGAATGAGACAATTAAAGTAGTAAAGGAGTTCTCTTATTTGGGGAGAAAAATAACTGATGATGGTCGAAGTAGAAAGGATATAAAATGTAGACTGGCAATGGCAAGGAAAGCATTTCTGAAGAAGAGAAATTTGTTAACATCGAGTATAGATTTAAGTGTCAGGAAGTCGTTTCTGAGCGTATTTGTATGGAGTGCAGCCATGAATGGAAGTGAAACATGGACGATAAATAGTTTGGACAAGAAGAGAATATTTGTGGTGCTACAGAATAATGCTGAAGATTAGATGGGTGGATCACATAACTAATGATGAGGTATTCAATAGAATTGGGGAGAAGAGAAGTTTGTGGCACAACTTGACTAGAAAAAGGGATCGGTTGGTAGGACATGTTCTGAGGCATCAAGGGATCACCAATTTAGTATTGGAGGGCAGCGGGGAGGGTAAGAATCGTAGAGGGAGACCAAGAGATGAATATACTAAGCAGATTCAGAAGGATGTAGGTTGCAGTAGGTACTGGGAGATGAAGAAGCTTGCACAGGATAGAGTAGCATGGAGAGCTGCGTCAATCCAGTCTCAGGCCTGAAGACCACAACAACAACAAAGACGAGGTTCTGGACGTCCACGTAGCACAGACGCCCGCCAGGGTCGTCGTATTTTGAGGGCAGCAGTGGCAGATCTTACAGCTTATGAACTCAGACTTGACGATGTGAACTGTTGCAAACCCGTTGTTAGTAATGGCACTAAAGGTACGTACAACTGTAGCCCGTCTTCCACTCACGCCACAGCGTCGACGTGAATGGCTCGACTGGTGCCCTCAGAGGATCACTTTGAAGATGGAATGGCGCGCCGTGATCTTTAGCGATGACAGCAGATACTGCTTGCAAGCAAGTAATGGCGCGTATGGTGTAGATCTGGTGAGCGGCGTCTCGTAGAGTGCATTCGTCCAAGACATACTGGCCACATCCCAGGGGTGCTATGAGCTACAACTCTCGTTCACCTTTGGTGTTTCTGGAGCGGACGCTAACCAACGCTCGGTACGTGCATAATGTTGTTATTCCCGTTCTTTTGCCGTTCTTGTAACAGGAAGGTGATGTGCTGTTCCAATAGGGTAATGCTTACACACACACACACACACACACACACACACACTCACACTGCCCCTGAAACTCAACGTGCTCTGCAATACGTGCAGTAATTTCCTTGGCCATCACGATCCCAATGTTCGAGTATAATGCCTTTACTGGAGACTAGAAATCTACTCTGTAGGAATCAGCATGGGTTTCGAAAAAGACGATCGTGAGAAACCCAGCCTGCGCTATTCGTCCACGAGACTCAGAGGGCCATAGACACGGGTTTCCAGGTAGATGCCGTGTTTCTTGACTTCCGCAAGTCGTTTGATACAGTTCCCCACAGTCGTTTAATGAACAAAGTAAGAGTATATGGACTATCAGACCAATTGTGTGATTGGATTGAAGAGTTCCTAGATAACAGAACGCAGCATGTTATTCTCAATGGAGAGAATTCTTCCGAAGTAAGAGTGATTTCAGGTGTGCCGCTGGAGAGTGTCGTACGACCGTTGCTATTCACAATATACATAAATGGCATTTGGACAACATCGGAAGTTCACTGGGGCTTTCTGCTGATGATGCTGTAATATATCGAGTAGTTGTAACAATGGAAAACTCTACTGACATGCAGGAGGATCTGCAACAAATTGACGCATAGTGCGGGGAATGGCAATTGAATATCAATGTAGACAAGTGTAATGTGCTGCCAATACATAGAAAGATAGATCCTTTACCATTTAGCTGCAAAACAGCAGGTCAGCAACTGGAAGCAGTTAATTCCATAAATTATCTGGGAGTATGCATTAGGAGTGATTTAAAATGGAATGATCACATAAAATTAATCGTCGTTAAGCAGATGCCAGACTGAGATTCATTGGAAGAATCCTAAGGAAATGCAGTCCGAAAACAAAGGAAGTAGGTTACACTACACTTGTTCGCCCACTGCTTGAATACTGCTCACCGGTGTGGGATCCGGACCAGATAGAGTTGATAGAAGATACAGTGAAGATGCAACGGAGAGCAGCGCGCTTCGTTACAGGATCATTTAGTAATCGAGAAGCGTTACGAAGATGATAGATAAACTCCAGTGGAAGACTGCAAGAGAGATGCTCAGTAGCTCGTTACTGGCTTTTGTTAAAGTTTCGATAACATACCTTCACCGAGGAGTCAAGCAGTATATTGCTCCCTCCTACGTATATCTCGCGAAGAGACCATGAGGATAAAATCAGAGAGATTAGAGTGCACACAGAGGCATACCGACAATCTTTCTTTCCACGAACAATACGAAACTGGAACATAAGGGAGAACCGATAGAGGTACTCAAGGTACCCTCCGCCACACACCGTCAGGTGGCTTGCGGAGTATGGATGTAGATGTAGAATGGCAGATGCAGATACATAGCACAGCTGTTGCTGATGGACTAAGTGACGTATTTTCGTTCACTGCTTTTTTACTTGCTGTTCATAATTATAATTGTCATTACTTTAATTGTTAACGTGGATAGAGCTTTCTAAAAATTACCTTCTTTTGCGTTCAGTTCAGTATTTTTTATCCTTTCTGACTTGTTATCTTTTCTTCATGTGACTATGTAATTCCTCTCTTTCTTCCTGTTCATTCAATTTTGAAGCGCCTTGATTTCATCAATGTTCTTTCACCAGTGTGGTATGTCCTTGATCGGTGGTCGAATATTCCATCGCTTTTCGGGCGTGCATCCGAAATATTTTTAATTTATGTTCCGATATTTTTAGAGACAACCTTTCAGCCATTGTCAGGGTGAGTTGCTTGCAAGTTTTTAAATCACTTTACGCACTATGGAATAACTCGCATGTGTCGCAGCTAATATTATTGCTAAGAAGAGCGTCACTCATAGATTTAGTTTGATGCATCTAGGAAAGATACATAGGACAAACAATACGCACTGTGAAAGAACGCTGTATTCAACATCAGCGATACACCCGTCTTCTACAGCCTAATAAATCAACAGTGCAAGACTATATTTCCACTGACCGTTCCATGAATTACGGCAAAGTTAAGACACAGATCCATGTTAGTGGCGTTCAAAGGTCAAGGAAGCTGTGGAAATACATACAGCAGAACACCTGCTCAACCGACACGAAGGTTTCCAGATCGACAGATTTTGGAAAACATCGTTTCACGTCTGCACTCTCAAAAGAAAGATTCTTAGTCTTCATGCCACCCATAATTAATAACAACAAACTTCATAAGTATTGTGAATTTGATGATCCTGTGATTGGTCTTACTCTTAAACGAATCAGATTTTGTCTTCGACGGATAACGATCGTTTTACGTGACGTCATTTTGACGTCTCACATACACAATATCGACGACCCCATGATAGGCTATCGATTTTCGTTAGCATCCGATACGGGCCTCTTACAAGATTTCATGCACGCGTACCAGAGATTTACAAAAACGCGTCATTCTTGGAACGATTTATAATACACTCCTGGAAATTGAAATAAGAACACCGTGAATTCATTGTCCCAGGAAGGGGAAACTTTATTGACACATTCCTGGGGTCAGATACATCACATGATCACACTGACAGAACCACAGGCACATAGACACAGGCAACAGAGCATGCACAATGTCGGCACTAGTACAGTGTATATCCACCTTCCGCAGCAATGCAGGCTGCTATTCTCCCATGGAGACGATCGTAGAGATGCTGGATGTAGTCCTGTGGAACGGCTTGCCATGCCATTTCCACCTGGCGCCTCAGTTGGACCAGCGTTCGTGCTGGACGTGCAGACCGCGTGAGACGACGCTTCATCCAGTCCCAAACATGCTCAATGGGGGACAGATCCGGAGATCTTGCTGGCCAGGGTAGTTGACTTACACCTTCTAGAGCACGTTGGGTGGCACGGGATACATGCGGACGTGCATTGTCCTGTTGGAACAGCAAGTTCCCTTGCCGGTCTAGGAGTGGTAGAACGATTTTGTCTTCGACGGATAACGATCGTTTTACGTGACGTCATTTTGACGTCTCACATACACAATATCGACGACCCCATGATAGGCTATCGATTTTCGTTAGCATCCGATACGGGCCTCTTACAAGATTTCATGCACGCGTACCAGAGATTTACAAAAACGCGTCATTCTTGGAACGATTTATAATACACTCCTGGAAATTGAAATAAGAACACCGTGAATTCATTGTCCCAGGAAGGGGAAACTTTATTGACACATTCCTGGGGTCAGATACATCACATGATCACACTGACAGAACCACAGGCACATAGACACAGGCAACAGAGCATGCACAATGTCGGCACTAGTACAGTGTATATCCACCTTTCGCAGTAATGCAGGCTGCTATTCTCCCATGGAGACGATCGTAGAGATGCTGGATGTAGTCCTGTGGAACGGCTTGCCATGCCATTTCCACCTGGCGCCTCAGTTGGACCAGCGTTCGTGCTGGGCGTGCAGACCGCGTGAGACAACGCTTCATCCAGTCCCAAACATGCTCAATGGGGGACAGATCCGGAGATCTTGCTGGCCAGGGTAGTTGACTTACACCTTCTAGAGCACGTTGGGTGGCACGGGATACATGCGGACGTGCATTGTCCTGTTGACACAGCAAGTTCCCTTGCCGGTCTAGGAATGGTAGAACGATGGGTTCGATGACGGTTTGGATGTACCGTGCACTATTCAGTGTCCCCTCGACGATCACCAGTGGTGTACGGCCAGTGTAGGAGATCGCTCCCCACACCATGATGCCGGGTGTTGGCCCTGTGTGCCTCGGTCGTATGCAGTCCTGATTGTGGCGCTCACCTGCACGGCGCCAAACGCGCATACGACCATCATTGGCACCAAGGCAGAAGCGACTCTCATCGCTGAAGACGACACGTCTCCATTCGTCCCTCCATTCACGCCTGTCGCGACACCACTGGAGGCGGGCTGCACAATGTTGTGGCGTGAGCGGAAGACGGCCTAACGGTGTGCGGGACCGTAGCCCAGCTTCATGGAGACGGTTGCGAATGGTCCTCGCCGATACCCCAGGAGCAACAGTGTCCCTAATTTGCTGGGAAGTGGCGGTGCGGTCCCCTACGGCACTGCGTAGGATCCTACGGTCTTGGCGTGCATCCGTGCGTCGCTGCGGTCCGGTCCCAGGTCGACGGGCACGTGCACCTTCCGCCGACCACTGGCGACAACATCGATGTACTGTGGAGACCTCACGCCCCACGTGTTGAGCAATTCGGCGGTACGTCCACCCGGCCTCCCGCATGCCCACTATACGCCCTCGCTCAAAGTCCGTCAACTGCACATACGGTTCACGTCCACGCTGTCGCGGCATGCTACCAGTGTTAAAGACTGCGATGGAGCTCCGTATGCCACGGCAAACTGGCTGACACTGACGGCGGCGGTGCACAAATGCTGCGCAGCTAGCGCCATTCGACGGCCAACACCGCGGTTCCTGGTGTGTCCGCTGTGCCGTGCGTGTGATCATTGCTTGTACAGCCCTCTCGCAGTGTCCGGAGCAAGTATGGTCTGACACACCGGTGTCAATGTGTTCTTTTTTCCATTTCCAGGAGTGTAATTACTGCTGTAGTAAAATATCACGCAATGATTGATCGACAGTTAATGCCTTTATATAAGATGGCTCTCGTAGGAGTGAGTTATTATCGTCAATAATTTAGAAATTAAGAATGAAACACACTAGTTGTATAATTTGCAGTATGCCGTTTCATTGTAACGGCGCACTGAAAATTTATATGAAACACATCTCCATTATCATTAAATTTCACTTAATAACGCGTCAACGATACTAGCGTTCACGATTGAATATGATAACCAAGACCGGAGTTACACATCACATGTTAAGTACTACCGTAATGAATAACGTTATGGTTTCTGGAGTCGAAAGTTGGTGGCTCGCATCCGGTTACATGCAATTTGTTTTCGTGTTAGCGTTTTTAACAAGTTCTGTTGCTTTCTTAAGAATGTAATACAAGTATGTTTTGCAATATTGTACGTTATTTGCATTCAGTCTGATCTGAGAACGAAGGATGAAATAAATATTTAGCGATTTCCGAATAGAGGTTAGGTAGAAACCTATGAGGACAGCTTAAATTGCTACGACTGAAATGAGCAACAATAAAATTCATATTCTTCTTTGTTACAAATATTTGGCTCTTTATTTCCGAATATGTGCCGCCTTTCGTGTGTGTGATAAGGCTAGAACCTAAAAGGAAAGTTTAAAATTGCTGCGAATGAAACGATGAGCATTGACATTCATATTCTTCCTTGTCACAAATATGTCGCTATTTATTTACGAATGTGAGGCGTTTCCCGACGATGTGATTAGGCAGAAGCCCAAGAACACAGCTTTAATTGTTGCGTCTGAAAGGAGCAGCAATAAAATTCATATTCTGCATTTTCACTAACATTTGGCTCTTTGTTTCCGAATATGTTGCTATTTCCGAGTGTGTCGTTGGGCTGGAACCTAAGAGGACAGCATTAAACGCTGTGACTAAAAGAGGTGCAATAAAATTTGCATTTTTCCTTTTCACATATATTTGTCTCTTAATTTCGGAGTATTTTGCGACATCCGAGCGTGTGGTTAGGCAGGAACCAAAGAGGATATCTTAAATTACTGTGAGTGAATCGAGAGCAATAATTCATATTCTTGCTTGTCACGAAGTCGATAGCTGACCATGCGGTCGTCGATATTGCGCGTGAAGTAAAAGTGACGTTACGTTTGCAGGAATTGTTGTGAAACAATCATTACCCATCTTCGACTTGACGCTCTTTTTCCAACCGTGTTATCTCTGACATGTGTGCGATTTGCTCCACTGTGTGTAAAGCGATATAAAAACTTACAAGCGACTCACTTCGAGAATTGCTGAATGGTTGTCAGCCGAAATATCTGAACATGAGTTAAAAATATCCCTAATGCACTCTCGAAAAATGATGGAATAGTGGACGTCTTGTTTACTACTTCCTTCCTCTTCTGTCATTTTCTCTGGAATTTTCTTAGATTCTCTTATATGTACTGTTGTACTTAGATGTACGGTTTGGTACCATTCTTTTAACGTGGCCCTAGAACCACAATCCACTTACGTAAAACATGTGACCTTTTTTAAGTTTGCTAGTATAGTCAATTTACTTTCTTGTGTCTCGTTTTCAGATCGTGAGATGTGTTTATGAGCAGAGAGTTCTAATGAACATTAGAAAACGGTGAGAAAACATGCGAATCTAAATAAGCAAATACTTCTATATTTACCCGTACTCTTACAGCACGTAAGTCATTGCACCCTGCTGTTCGTGAAACATTGGGTGTTGATTGCCTACCATGACGAAGAAATAAATTATATGATTCGAAAACTAATAGATGAATGTACAAAATAGAGCTACTAGTGAATGTCGTAAAGAACTAATATTTAAAGTTCGTGGAAACACTAAAGCGGACAGGAAATTTTATTGTCTGGTCCAGTAAAAGAAAACAAAGTACTAAGTTATCTACGGGGAAGTTTTAGAGGCGATTACAAATTAAGTAGCAGGCCGTAGCAACAGAACAACAATAACAAAACATGTAAAATACGAGCAGTATTAGGCGGTGTAAGTAGGCTGTTTAGGTTTTTATGTTGGTAACGCCATGTAGCGCTCTATATGAAAATCACTGACTGTGCTGTGTGAAGGCTGTGGCTGGTTGACATTGTTGTAATATTCGCTATTGTAGTGTTGGGCAGCTATATGTGAACAGCGCGTAGCGTTGCGCAGTTGGAGGCGAGCCG
Source organism: Schistocerca cancellata (assembly GCF_023864275.1). Lineage (NCBI taxonomy): Eukaryota > Metazoa > Arthropoda > Insecta > Orthoptera > Acrididae > Schistocerca > Schistocerca cancellata. Next base: position 484,374,338 of record NC_064633.1, on the reverse strand, counting down.
CCAGCAGTGGTGGATGTGAGGAGAGAGATGGCGGAATTTTGAGAGCGGACGATCTGGACGTGTGTCCATCAGAAAGAGTAAATTAGTAATAATGGATATCATGGTCTGATACATATATATACAGGGTGAGTCACCTAACGTTACCGCTGGATATATTTCCTAAACCACATCAAATACTGACGAATCGATTCCACAGACCGAACGTGAGGAGAGGGGCTAGTGTAATTCGTTAATACAAACCATAAAAAAATGCACGGAAGTACGTTTTCTAACACAAACCTACGTTTTTTTGAATGGAACGAACCCCGTTAGTTTTGTTAGCACATCTGAACATATAAACAAATACGTAATCAGTGCCGCTTGTTGCAGTGTAAAATGGTACTTACATCCGGAGATATTGTAACCTAACGTTGACGCTTGAGTACCACTCCTCCGCTGTTCGATCGTGTGTATCGGAGAGCACCGAATTACGTAGGGATCCAAAGGGAACGGTGATGGACCTTAGGTACAGAAGAGACTGGAACAGCACATTACGTCCACATGCTAACACCTTTCTATCGGTCTTTTTCACATACGCACATGTACATTACCATGAGGGGTGAGGTACACGTACACACGTGGTTTCCGTTTACAATTACGGAGTGGAATAGAGTGTGTCCCGACATGTCAGGCCAATAGATGTTCAATGTGGTGGCCATCATTTGCTGCACACAATTGCAATCTCTGGCGTAATGTATGTCGTACACGCCGCAGTACATCTGGTGTAATGTCGCCGCAGGCTGCCACAATACGTTGTTTCATATCCTCTGGGGTTGTAGGCACATCACGGTACACATTCTCCTTTAACGTACCCCACAGAAAGAAGTCCAGAGGTGTAAGATCAGGAGAACGGGCTGGTCAATTTATGCGTTCTCCACGTCCTATGAAACGCCCGTCAAACATCCTGTCAAGGGTCAGCCTAGTGTTAATTGCGGAATGTGCAGGTGCACCATCATGCTGATACCACATACGTCGACGCGTTTCCAGTGGGACATTTTCGAGCAACGTTGGCACATCATTCTGTAGAAACGCGACGTATGTTGCAGCTGTTTGGGCCCCTGCAATGAAGTGTTTGTTACAACACGCAACTGATCGTCGGAGGTTTCAAGCGTCAACTTTAGGTTACAACATCTCCGGATGTAATTAACATTTTACAATGCAACAAACGGCACTGATTACGTATTTGTTTATACTTGTGAAACGTATAGGTTAATTTAGTCAGGGCCATTGGAGGGATTATTGAAAGTCAGATTGCATTGCGCTAAAAAATATTGTGTGTCAGTTTAAGCACAGTCATGTATAATTTTTCTAAGGGGACGTTTCAACGGGTGTGTGAGGTGTTTAGATTGCAAAGAATGAGTTTTACACATATAGGTGGTCGTAGAATCACGAAATAAACTGTAACAGAAAGATTACGAAAAAGGAAATTTAATAAGAATCGGAGAAGATTGTTGGCTAAAGTTAACTCTGACGCATGTTCCAACATTTATTCTTTAAGCGTCAGTAGGTTCATGACTACCACTTCCCCTTCTACGCGAACCCTTTTGTATGGGAGCACCACCTATAAAGTCCTCGATTAATTGTTTATTCCGTTCCAATAACTGACTTCCCCTACGATTTTTACCCTCTACGCCTCCCTTAGTATCTTACTTCACTGACGGCAGACTTGTTCAGTCCAAAATGTATATTTTAAGCTTATCTGGTACTACTCGTTACTTTCGTCTTTCTTCGATTTGCTCTCAGCTCATATGCTGTCCTCATTATGCTGTTCGTTCCATACAGAGCCTCTGTAATTCTTCCTCAAGATCGCTGAGGATAGCAATACCATCACAGATTTTACTGACATCTTTTCATCCTGAGTTTTAATCCCTCTCGTGAACCTTTCTTTTGTTTCCTTCATTGCTTCTTCATTGCACAGGTTGAACAGTAGGGGAGAGTGTCTACATTTTTGCCTTGCGCCCTTGTTGATCCGAGAAATTCTCTTCTGGCCTTCCATTATTATCAGTCCATCCATTCCTACTGCAGGTCTGTTCAGAGATAGAAAATAAAAGAGAGCATTCTTGACGCCTTGGAATAAAGAAGGATCTTTCCTTGAGGAAAGGTCTAAACTATCGTGATCATAGATCATAAGGATAAAAAGTGATGGAGTCTGTTACTTGTGGCTGAGTTTTGCGTTGACCGAGAACGGTCTCTTGTTATAAATACTTCAGAGCAGTTCGTAGACTGTTTACCTGCTTCTTGTAGTTTCCTGTAATGCTGCTACCAGGTGTCGTGTTCATCCGTTCTCATAGGTATTAATATTGACACAGCAGTGTAATTATAGCCAGTTATAGCCTGAGTTAGTAGTGATGTTTTCTACTTTTTCCTTAAATGTAGTGCTCGAAACCACTAGTTGCCAGGTAAAGCGTTCTGATGTGTAGTCGGAACTATATTGTTGGTGGTATTGCCTTGTAGAAATATGGCAGTAGTAATTTTCTCAGAATAAAATAGACAGGATGGGGAATTAATCTGCCCACCAGCAATGAGTAATTGGTAATGGTCTGATGGGTTGCTGATATAATAAACAAAGACTTTCACAAAATGTAAATACTTCTACCAACACAATCATTCCTTTTTTTTTATTCCGAACGCCTGTTGACTAGATACTTTTCAGATTGTATCGGTATCACCCATAAATCAGACTTCCAGCAGTGTGTTACAACGTGCCCATCCACAACCAATTTTTGCTCGTCTAAACTCCTTTAATATATTTCTTTAGTATTGACTGATTTACTTAACCTCATCAGAACAGAGTCTATCAATTCTGACTCATATCGAACCGGAGAAACAAAAAATTTACCAACTAGTAGTCACCTAACTACCTTTTACTTTAGTTACGTAGAAAAGTATCTGTGTACTTTTCTGGTTTCGGAATAAATGTTGGAAGTACGCTAGATAAAACATCTGCCTGCATCCACTTCACAAACGTTTGTCTGACATATTTGTTGTCCAGATTAAGTGATAATCGTGAATTTTTGGCTCAGGTCACACAAATGATATCAAAATCGGTTTCGACTTCTTAGCACGTCACCATCAGATGAATGGATACGTTACATAGTAACTCGTTAAAATGGATAATTACTCTGAAGTAAAACAAATTTCAGTTCATAAATTTATATCTTCAGTGAATGCTTGTAAATTGCAATTAGATTGTCTATTTTGCACTTTACTGGAAACAGGGCTGGCTCAGAACTACGTGATCAACCAGACCGTTATCTATACACTTACAAACTACTGTATTACTAAATCTGCTTGTACACACGCATCCTGGACCTGTTAATAAGTGCATTATCAAACACCTTCGTACATGCTGAGTCTTTATTCAGCACTTGGGCGTATGTTAATTACCTACAGTGCAGACCTTCTAGGGTCCCAGTCAGTCATACAGTGTGTTCCTACAATAATAAAACTTGTGCGAATAAAGAAAAGGTAGAAAATAAGATAGAGAACCCCTTTCCAGATGTCCAAGATGAGTTGATAAGACGAAGAACAATAAGAGATGGAATAATCTGGGAGGATGTTGATGCAAGGAGTGATTAAATGTAAAAGAGATTGTGTGTGTGTGTGTGTGTGTGTGTGTGTGTGTGTGTGTTTCTGAAAGAGAAAAGTGAACTCTTCTGGAAAAACTCTAAGGAGAAACTCCTTGTAACAACATTGTAATAACTGCAAGAAGAATAGAAAGGAAAAGAAAAAAAAAATTCAAATGTGTGTGAAATCTTACGGGACTTAACTGCTAAGGTCATCAGTCCCTAAGCTTACACACTACTTAACCTAAATTATTCTAAGGACAAACACACACATCCATGCCCGAGGGAGGACTCGAACCTCCGCCGGGACCAGCCGCACAGTCCATGACTGCAGCGCCTCAGACCGCTCGGCTAATCCCGCGCGGCAGGAAAAGAAAAGGATGTAAATGGAGATATGAGATACCAGCTGATATGGTGGATGAATATTGTACTACGTACTAAAGGAAACATCAACGAATTGGGCATCACGAAAGTCAAAATAAAGCTGATGCAAGTCTTTTGACAGGTTGATTTATAACAGAGAGACGGAGCGAAAAATGTAGTTAGTTAATTAGTTACACGTTTCAGAATGATCTGCAGCATTTTTATCGGAATGATGCGGACCGAATCACTTCGTTACTTACGTAGATATTATGTGTTTATGAGTACTGTTAAACCAACCTCGTCATTTGCAGATAACCAGCAAGCATATGATATAAATTTAATAAGAGTGAACATTTTATTCTTTATACAATAGTGATAAATTTAGTTTATTTTCGATACACAAGTTACCGGTTCATAACAAATATTCAACTATGTAATAGAAGTCGTTCAAAAGAAAATTTAGATTAGATTTAAAAGATACTTTTCTACCTGTCACACATATTGCGTTATTTGTCAAATGATTATGGATTTTTGCGGTTGCTTATGTAGCTCCTCTCTGGCTCACTGACCACTATACTAACGACTAAAACCGGACTTTTTTCTTTTATTCTTAATATTCTTCTTAAATTGTGATGAATTACTTATGATGAAATTCACTTTCAAATATATATTGGGTGAAGCAACAGTTAAAGCTTCCCCCTTGCATGGATGACAAAATAATGTATGTTATTAATTTGTTTGTTTCCAAAACGGGCAATAATGTGACTAGCGAAATCTGTTGAACTTAGCTGTTTGAGCAGCTCAGTAATATATTTCTTCTAGTCAAGTTTACATCAACACATACACTAAAAACGTGAAAAGCGTTATATAATGCCGCGCGGGGTAGCCGTGTGGTCTGAGGCGCCTTCCCACGGTTCTCACGGCTCCTCCCGTCGAAGTTTCGAATCCTCCCTCGGGCACAGGTGTGTGTGTCGCCCTTAGCGTAAGTTACTTTAAGATAGATTAAGTAGTGCGTAAGCCTAGGGACCGATGACCTCATTAGTTTGGTACCATAGTCCTCAGCACAAATTTCGAGTTTCTTGTATATAATCTCCTTACTTTTCAAAATTACGGAGAGAACCATTTTAGCTGTAGCGCCATATCTCCCCTGCCTTTGAACAAAATCGTTCCTTCTAACCATGTGATATTTATTACCTATATTTTTGCTGGTGTATTTCTTCATTTATTCAGCCGATTAAGAAGCTAACTGGAGCAGTACCCCCCGTCGCCAAACTCACTTTAAAACGTCATACTAACAGGCAGGTGAGGACAGTGGAATGACTTTAATACGGCTTTGTTTCCAGGGGGACCTCGTTAACCGAGCTAACCGAGCTAACCGAGCACGCTTAGACACTGTTGCACACTACTTGAGTAGCGCCCGCTGTCCTCATTTCATCACGTGTATGTATGGCTTGGGAACAAGATGGGAATCTATTTTTCCAAACATGTCTGAAAGAACAGGCGCCACACATATACAGATATTTATGGCTCGATGGCCATTGAGGTCATTTCAGTGTGGATGCATTCTCTCTCCTGAACTCTCGCAAGAATCCAGCATGATGATGGGAGCAGTGAGTATGATGGACAGGGGCACTACATAAGCAGTGCGCGACAAGATGGGAATGTGGGTCCGATGGAATGCGTGCTCGGGCAGTGGATGCGGTGAAGGTGACTGCTATCGTAAGGCACGAAATCCAGGTTAAATTCCCAGTCCGGCACAAATTTTCACTTGCCGTCATTGAAATCATTTCACTGTCCAATGGCGGCCGATGTCAGAAGTTATTTTATTTCGTCGCGTGTATGTACGGCTTTGGGATGAAGATTAAATAAATATGGTCAGTGGAGAGTATTCATTTTGTTGTGGGTTACTACATTTATGTCAGATACGAGGGTCGTTCAATAAGTAAAGCCCCACATTTTTTATAAAAGCCATTTACATATATAGACAAACATCCTTGGTTGATGCTTCACATTTGATGTATGTTCTGTGTGCCGGTGAAGTTTCGAACCGTTCTGGCAGAAGTCAGAGCCGTAGTACAGCGTCAAAATGGCGTCTACATACGACATTTACAAGCAGTGTGCTGTTATTGAATTCTTGTTTGTAGAAAAATAAATCGTGGTGAGCATCCATAAACGTTTTTGTGCAGTGTACGGCGATGCTGCAGTTGATAGGAGAACAGTTGGGCAATGGTTAAGAAAGTTACACCCTCAGGAAATGCAGAAACAGAGCCGCGCAGGATTAGCCGAGCGGTCTCAGGCGCTGCAGTCACGGGCTGTGGGACTGGTCCCGGCGGAGGTTCGAGTCCTCCCTCGGGCATGGGTGTGTGTGTTTGTCCTTAGGATAATTTAGATTAAGTAGTGTGTAAGCTTAGGGACTGATGACCTTAGCAGTTAAGTCCCAAAAGAACTCACACACATTTGAACATTTTTTTCGCAGAAACAGAGCTCCATGACCAGCAACGCTCGGGACGTCCTGTCACAGCCACTGCTCCAGACATGTTGAATCGTGCGGCTGGCATTATTCGTGCCGAACGGCACATCACAACTTGACAACTGGCTCCACAGTTGTCGGTCAGCATTGGAAGTACGTCTGCAATGATCGAGACTCTCGGATGTTCAGAGAGGTGCTCACGGTGGGTTCCACGAATGCTCACATCAGACCACAAGATTCAAAGAAAGGCCATGTCATCTGAATTAGTGCAGCGTTTTGAGACCGACACAGAGCTCTTTCTGTCACGGATCGTTACGGAGGGCGAAATCTGGGAGCACCACTTTGCGCCGGAAAGAAAAAGGCAGTCTTTGGAGTGGCATCATCCTCATTCAAACCAAAGGAAGAAATTCAAGACAACCTCTCTGCCGGAAAATGCATGGCGTCAATCTTCTGGGATTGTGATTCCGTCATTCTCGTGGATGTGATGCCAAGAGGGCCAATCATCAATTCAGAGGCATAGATGAAGACTTAATAAACTGAAGAACCGATTCCGACGTGTTCAATCGGACAAGAGTCCAGTCGAAATCTTGCTCCAACACAATAACCCGGGAACACATCGCCAAATTGGGTTGGACTTCATTGCCTCATCCACCCTACAGTCCAGATCTGGCACCCTCGGACTTCTGTCTCTTTGGGCTGCTTAAAGATTCTCTACGGGGAACACACTTTGATGATGACAAGAGTATCAGTCATGCAGTGAAAACATGGCTACGCCTACAGGACAAGAGATTTTACCAGCAGGGAATATATGCTCTTCCACACCGTTGGCGTTCGGCAGTAGAACGTGATGGATACTATGTAGACAAATAGGACGTGGACAAGGCATGTTGATGTATACAGTCACCAAATTCTGGCTCTTAACAATAAATATGTTCTGAGAAAAAATGTAGGGCATTACTTATTGAACGACCCTCGTATAAAATCTTACAGTGTTACAGAAAACAGAGAGGTCAAATAAAAGCAAATCATTAATTTACAGCTTTTTGGGCTGATAAATTGGTTTGTATTTGAGTTGGTGAGTGAAAGGTACAATGAAAGGATCGTAACAAATCACAGAAAAACTTCGACAATATTTCAAGTTAGTGCACCTCTTTATAGATATTGATTCACGTAAGACAATGCCTATGAGAAAGAAAGAACAGCTGGATCATCCACAACACAGCTGTACTAATTTCTATTTTTGCAATCTGTTTCTCTCACTCTTAGAACATACTCGGGTCTTTTGTAAAAAATGAGAACAATTATGAGGCCTTTAGTGACTCATAAGCCACATCGAATAAACGTGCACTATCCACCGTTTTATTTAATTGTACAAAGAATATATTAGCGAAAGACGTGTGTAACTGTGCCTTCCACTATTGCATTAACTAATCAAAAATTTGAAATGTTCCAATTAGGTAAAACTTGTGATGTTATCATATATTTCTGTCTTCCAATATAATCTATCAACACGCTTGGAACAATCTTAGTGCCTTGAATGTTGCTACAATTGATCCAGGAATTTTGTTACTCACAACATTTTTGCTTTCAATGTACAGGTCGACTGACCAACAACAACTCCAGGACGTCACGGTGCTCTAAAATTTCGATAAAGCATCAGAGCTGGACATTACGTCATTTATTCCCTCGTTAAATAGTGATAATTGTCTAAATTAGATTGTTATAACCCTTATAAAAGCTGCTCAACGTCACCTGTACAAAATATAATAGACCTGTATAGCACCCGACTACGGGATTACTGATGAACATCTTGAACAAGAACACCATATAAGTATTTAGCGGTAGTACTAAGAAGTGGTATGAAATGGGACGATCACCTAGAATCAGTACTAGGATAGGCGAGTGGAAGGCTCAGATTTGTTGGTAGGTTCTGGGGAAGTACAAATGCAACTGTAGAGCAAATCGCATGCAAGATACTAGTGCGACCAATTCTAACGTATCATTCCCATTCTTGGAGCTTATCACACAGACATGACAACGGAGGCACAAATACAAGCATCGTAAGAGGTCGGAAAGCCCACATAAAAGTGTAATTGGAGTGTTCGGTGAACTTAAAAAGGAATCCTTGAGATTTATCACTCAAGTCTGGTTCTTGAAATTTTTAAGCAGGTTTTCTCGAGACAGTTTGCGTCTATCTCCAAAAGTCTGCCAGTTCGGTTTCTTTAGCATCTCTGTGACACTCTCTCATGGGTCAAGCAAATCTGTGACCATTCATACGTCGTACTTCTCCCGTTACCTCCAAGATACATCAAGTGTATCCATCGTTAATACTAGTTGAAATGGTTCAAAAGTCTCTGAGCACTATGGGACTTAACTTCTGAGGTCATCAGTCCCCTAGAACTTAGAACTACTTAAACCTAACTAACCTAAGGACAGCACACATATCCATACCCGAGGCAGGATTCGAACCTGCGAGTGTTGCGGTCGCGCGGTTCCAGACTGTATCGCCTAGAACCGGTCGGCCACTCCGGCCGGCTAAGGCTAGTACAGAGGCATACAAACACTTATCCCTCATTCGGTGGCGGCCGGGGTGACCGAGCGGTTCTAGGTGCTACAGTCTGGAACCGCGTGACTGCTACGGTCGCAGGTTCGAAACCTGCCTCGGGCATGGGTGTGTGTGACGTCCTTAGGTTAGTTAGGTTTAAGTAGTTCTAAGTTCTAGGGGACTGATGACCTCAGAAGTTAAGTCCCATAGTCCTCAGAGCCATTTGAACCTCATTCGGTATGCGAATGGAATAGGAACTAAAATGCAGAAATCTAGTTCAATGTACCCTGAGGCTTGTGGGGAACTTATACAGATGTAGACGTAGAAATAGATAAATATTTAAAAAGTGCTTCAAGTGTGCGCAAGGGTTGTGTTGGAATCCTTGGTGTCCTCGTTATAGAGGGTGTGACAGGTATAAGTACTGACATTTTTGTATGTGACGGCTTAACATGCACATGCATCAGTGTGTAGGTTGTTTTTCCTCTGTGACGAACAGTCTTCCCACAAATACGCCACGTAAGTTACTAACTGATTTTTTTCTGCATGGTCCTAACTGCACCATTAAGCAGACTACACTGTCAGTATAGGCTAAGCGTTTTGCATCCATGCACCCACGCTTCAACACCTGACCTTCTACCCATGGAGAAAATAAACAATAATGGCTTGCTCTTTCGACGTGTACTTGGAGGCACTAACCAACCTAAAAACATACTACTCCTAACAGCTATAATTCTTAGTCTGCAAATGAAGCAGATACTGATGTAACGACGTTCAGTACAATTTTCTCAGTCACCGACAAAAATGTCTACACTTATACCCCGTATATTAATGACCCTGGCGTCAGATCAATAGTAACCCCAGGCTTTTCGCAGATGATCGAGTTATCTATGGGTGTAATGAAGCAGCTTCTCAGTTGGATCTGATAAGATTTCAGAGTGCTGCAAAGACTCACAACTTGCTTTAAATGTTCAGAAATGTAAAACTGTACACTTTGCAAAACGAAAACTTGTAGTATTGTATGACTGCAGTATCACAATAGGAATCACTCAACTCACGTAAATACCTGCGGGTAATTATTTGTAGGGATATGAAATGGAACGATCAGTAAGGCTCGGTCGTAGGTGAAGCAGGAAGCAGGCTTCGTTCATTTGCTGAATATTATCGCACTGTAATCAGTCTGCAAAGGAAATTCGATTCAAAACACTCGTGTGACCCATCCTAGAATACTTCTCAAGTCTGTTGGACATGTACCAAAAAGGGACTAACAGGGGATATCGGACGTATACAGAGATGAGCAGCACAACTGGTCACAGATTTGTTTGACACATGAGAGAGTGTCGCGGAGATGCCGAAGAAACCAAACTGGCATATGTTTGAAGAAAGACAAAAACTGTCTCGAAAAAACTTATTTACAACGTTTCAAGAACCAGCCTTAAGTGATAAATCTCCAATTGCAGATGCTACAAGAGAGGTGTTGTACATTTCGAGAGAAATTGAAATTTCGAGAGAGTACTTTCAGAGAAGAGTCGGGCAACGTATTACTTCCTCCAGCTTACGTCTCACGAAATAATCTTGAACAGAAAATTCGAGAAATTGGCGCTAATTCAGAGGTTTACCGACAATCATTCTTCCTGCGCGCCATTCGCGAGTGGAACAGCAAACGAAGCGTCAGTTAGTGTAGCAGAAATACCCTACACCACACGTAGTCAGGTGGCTTGTGGAATATTGATGCAGATGTTGGTGTAGGAATGCATTATCCGTGCAAAAAGTTCCGAGACTGACTTTATTCTTGGCGTACAAGCGACATCAGGGCAGCGGCTGCGGTGGCAGCTTGAACCAACAACTGCAAACAACAGATGTGCATTCGACAAGCCAGCTGCGAGCAGCTAATGTTAGGTATTAATCGACCACGATTTTATGGCACCTGGAGGTTAGGTCTCTTTGTTCGGCTTTTCGTGAGTCAGTACTTAATCGGGGTTGATGGTATATTCGCATCTGACCTGAAAGCACTGGCTGTGCTATGTGTTTTCTTCAGTCACTACTGTACTTGCTTACTGTAACGTCACGGAGTGCATCTGACAACGTCAAGTGCAATAACATTGTGCTTGATAGTAGCGGCTGTGCGGCCGCAACGTGACAACGTTGTCGTGTCACAAATTACGGTGGAGCAACGTTTCTAAATCAAGTGTTCAAGACGTTCTCCAGAATATTTTTAAGAAGAGAAAAGTGCATGCAAAGTTTGTCCAGCACACCTTCGCTCAGGGGCAGAAAGCCCCAGACGCGTGAACGCCTACGGTACCCTGTTTGAAACGTAAAACGCGGATCCTTCTTTTCTGGAAAAAAGCATCACGGATAACGATACTTGGCATTATCAATACGTACATACGAAAAACGGCAAAGTGTGGATAATTCACAAGGAAGTCATTGACTACATTTAAAACAGTGTGACGCATGAGTTGAACAAAATTCCAAAGACTTTTCTGGCGGTTCCACATGGTTGTACGAACGTTGAGCGCGTGGGAAGGAAGGGGAGGGGGGAGAGAAAGGGAAGGGGAGAACAAGTAACGCATCTGAAGCATTAAAACCACCATCTCAATTTTTATCTTTTTGTGTATAACGTCTCGAAACTTTTTGGGCTGACGGAGTAGATACGTAAACCCACACATCGCTCCCTTTTGGATCTTGAGGACGATATCATATTAATTACAGATCCACACGTGAATGGAAGGGGAGTAGCCCTAATAAATGGTACAATGGTAAGTGCACTCTTCCATGCATCTCACAGTGGTTAACAATTCAGCTGCGTTCTCTGTATTGAGATGAGCTACGTAAGTCTTGGGACGTCTGCAAGGATTACAAGAGAAGTAAAGAAAGAAGTTAATAATAGTTACTGCTACATCTACATCTACATTTATACTCCGCATGACACCCAACGGTGTGTGGCGGAGGGCACTTTACGTGCCACTGTCATTACCTTTGCTGTTCCAGTCGCGTATGGTTCGCGGGAAGAACGACTGCCGGAAAGCCTCCGTGCGCGCTCGAATCTCTCTAATTTTACATTCGTGATCTCCTCTGGAGGTATAAGTAGGGGGAAGCAATATATTCGATACCCCATCCAGAAACGCACCCTCTCGAAACCTGGACAGCAAGCTACACCGCGATGCAGAGCGCCTCTCTTGCAGAGTCTGCCACTTGAGATTGCTAAACATCTCCGTAACGCTATCACGCTTACCAAATAACCCTGTGACGAAATGCGCCGCTCTTCTTTGGATCTTCTCTATCTCCTCTGTCAATCTGACCTGGTACGGATCCCACACTGATGAGCAATACTCAAGTATAGGTCGAACGATTGTTTTGTAAGCCACCTCCTTTGTTGATGGAGTACATTTTCTAAGGACTCTCCCAATGAATCTCAACCTGTCACCCGCTTTACCAACAATTAATTTTATACGATCATTCAACTTCAAATCGTTCCGTACGTATACTTGCAGATATTTTACAGGTAACTGCTTCCAGTGTTTGCTCCGCTATCATATAATCATACAATAAAGGATCCTTCTTTCTATGTATTCGCAATACGTAACATTTGTCTATGTTAAGGGTCAGTTGCCACTCCCTGCACCAAGTGCGTATCCGCTGCAGATCTTCCTGCATTTCGCTGCAATTTTCTAATGCTGCTGTCGGAATGTATATTATCGACAGAGAAGCTGTCGATACGGGTACCGCCAGAATTTGTCGGACATCCAAAGTGGTGTCGGCGGCTGTTACAGCACGAGCTGACGGCCTCCTGCTGCTATCGGACAGGACGGCGAGCAGGGTACGCCCACGCGCAGGTTGCAGCCGCTTCCGACAGGTCCCCGGCTCCGGGCTGCGCGCCGGCCACGAAGACTCGTTTTCTTCCTTTTCTTCTTTATCTTCCCGCTGGCGACGCGACAGGGCCCACTGGCGCTGTTACAATCGATGCGCGCTCCATCTTGCGTGACACCTCGATACGTTACAAAAGCTGGCCACGCCCCCGCCGCCACCGCTGCCGCCGCGACAACAACAGGTTGCTACACGGCCGCCTGCTCGCGGCTAATTAGCGATTTATTACAGTCGCGGGCGATTCCCACGGCCGGGCGCCATTAGCGCGGCGTGGCCAGGGCGCCGCCGGATTAATTCGAGACGCGCGCGCGACGAGAAACAAAACCCGGCGAGGTGTCTGCCGCGGGGCTTGTCGCACCCGCGCTGGCAGCTTCTCAGAAACACACTCGCGCCGATAAAAAGGCCCGTAATGACGCACCCGGGACTTGACAAGCGCTCTTTGAGAGCGCGGCGTTACGAATTCGAGCGCTGCTGGCTGGGGTTTTCAGGGGCCTCTCTCTCGGTCGTTAACCGAAAACGCGAAACAGGTCTGCAGGTTCGCTCCTCGCAACTTCGGACTGGCGACCTGCGAAACAAATCATGTGCGCGAAATTATAAATAGAGCTGCGAAACTTTCCGCGGACTGCTGGTGAATGACTTCAGTAGCGGTGAAACCACCTGTTATTTACAACACTGCGGCGACAGAACGTCGACCCGAAAACGTCCGTCGAGCTGCAGCTCACTCGTCCCAGGGAACATGTTCGCCACCACTTCGACCTGCGTCAGTCTACGGTCTTTGTCAACCTCGAAAAGCGTATATCAAGGTCTGGCGGGATATTTTGATCGCCAAACTTTGTCACCAAACGTCTCTGTGATACTGTCACATTAAGATGGTGGACAGCTTTCTACGAGGAAGACCTTCCTATGTCACTGTTTATGGCAAGAGATCTCCAATTAAAACCGCGGCTGAACGCATTCCACAAGGTTCTATTGTCCCTGCTATTCAATGTCTACATCGATGATCTCTCGACGAATTCTCATATAGTCTGCAGATTATATGCAGATGAGACTGTGTCTTTTACGTCGGGATGCAACACACAAGGGCGCAAAGAGATTTTGATGTCATGACGGCATGGGCACTTGCTAATAAAATTACCATCAACCGCACCAAGTCGGCAGTGGTGTTCTTTACACGGAAGAGACGACTACTTCTGCGCTTCTCACTGTATGTGTTCGGACAACCCATTCCTTTATCCCCGTCAACGAAAAACTTAGGAGTTGTCTTGGACAAGTCGCTAAAGCTTAAGCTTCACATAAGCGAACGGAAGACAACAACGAATAAAATATTTCACGCCTAAATCGCCTTTTAGTCAGTAACGACCTTAACGCCAAGACGAAATTACAACTCTACATCTACATCTACATCTACATTTATACTCCGCAAGCCACCCAACGGTGCGTGGTGGAGGACACTTTACGTGCCACTGTCATTACCTCCCTTTTCTGTTCCAGTCGCGTATGGTTCGCGGGAAGAACGACTGTCTGAAAGCCTCTGTGCGCGCTCGAATCTCTCTAATTTTACATTCGTGATCTCCTCGGGCGGTATAAGTAGGGGAAAGCAATATATTCGATACCTCATCCAGAAACGCACCCTCTCGAAACCTGGCGAGCAACCTACACCGCGATGCCGAACGCCTCTCTTGCAGAGTCTGCCACTTGAGTTTGCTAAACATCTCCGTAACGCTATCACGGTTACCAAATAACCCTGTGACGAAACGCGCCGCTCTTCTTTGGATCTTCTCTATCTCCTCCGTCAACCCGATCTGGTACGGATCCCACACTGATGAGCAATACTCAAGTATAGGTCGAACGAGTGTTTTGTAAGCCACCTCCTTTGTTGATGGACTACATTTTCTAAGGACTCTCCCAATGAATCTCAACCTGGTACCCGCCTTACCAACAATTAATTTTATATGATCATTCCACTTCTAATCGTTCCGCACGCATACTCCCAGATATTTTACAGAAGTAACTGCTACCAGTGTTCGTTCCGCTATCATATAACCATACAATAAAGGATCCTTCTTTCTATGTTTTCGCAATACATTACATTTGTCTGTGTTAAGGGTCAGTTGGCACTCCCTGCACCAAGTGCGTATCCGCTGCAGATCTTCCTGCATTTCGCTACAATTTTCTAATGCTGCAACTTCTCTGTATACTACAGCATCATCCACGAAAAGCCGCATGGAACTTCCGACAATATCTACTAGGTCATTTATATATATTGTGAAAAGCAATGGTCCCATAACACTCCCCTGTGGCACGCCAGAGGTTACTTTAACGTCTGTAGGCGTCCCTCCATTGATAACAACATGCTGTGGTCTGTTTGCTAAAAATTCTTCAATCCAGTCACACAGCTGGTCTGATATTCCGTAGGCTCTTACTTTGTTTATCAGGCGACAGTGCGGAACTGTATCGAACGCCTTCCGGAAGTCAAGGACAATAGCATCCTCCTGGGAGCCTGTATCTAATATTTTCTGGATCTCATGAACAAATAAAGCGAGTTGGGTCTCACACGATCGCTGTTTCCGGAATCCATGTTGATTCCTACAGAGTAGATTCTGGTTTTCCAAAAACGACATGATGCTCGAGCAAAAAACATGTTCTAAAATTCTGCAACAGATCGACGTCAGAGATATAGGTCTATAGTTTTGCGCATCTGTTCGACGACCCTTCTTGAAGACTGGGACTACCTGTGCTCTTTTCCAATCATTTGGAACCTTCCGTTCCTATAGAGACTTGCGGTACACGGCGTACTCTGTGTAGAATCGAATTGGTATCCCGTCAGGTCCAGTGGACTTTCCTCTGTTGAGTGATTCCAGTTGCTTTTCTATTCCTTGGACACTTATTTCGATGTCAGCCATTTTTTTCCGTTTGTGGGAGGATTTAGAGAAGGAACTGCAGTGCGGTCCTCCTCTGTGAAACAGCTTTGGAAAAAGGTGTTTAGTATTTCAGCTTTACGCGTGTCATCCTCTGTTTCAATGCCACCATCATCCCGGAGTGTCTGGATATGCTGTTTCGAGCCACTTACTGATTTAACTCTTACAAGTCCACGGTGCAGCCAAAACGTCTGTACAAATGCGTACTTGTGGTTGCAACATTTTATCCTTACAGACAATACAAAACCGGTGCCTGAAGTGGAGGCTCAGCGTGCAACCAGCGTTGGACCAGGAAACGAGAAATTCACGAAGCACTTCTCGGATGATAGCTAAAGGACAACGTAACAGACTACCTCAACAAGTTATTCAGCAATGTCGACATGTCACGAGACGCAGTACTCCAACTATCTCTCGTCGGAACGATACACCTAGGACGCTGGCCTAACTACAAAGTGCCATGCGCCTTGCTGCGCTGGCACCCACCTTGACTCGGCTAACATACTGGAAGAAATACGACGAGAGTGTGGTCTACCCTTGAGTCAACATCCCACTGATTAATCGCCCGATGTTTCACACCTTCATGGAAATAATGATAACATCCCATAAGTACGAAGAACCAATTTTGTGTGTCCTAGTTTCACCTCAAAATGAATAAATTAAAAGAACAAGTTATATATGTACCCTTCACACGAAACAAGAAAAAACCCTCAAAGATAGTGCACGCCAACCACAAGAAAAAGTGCGACGTGTTTTCTTCAGTCACTACTGTACTAGTTTACTGTAACGTCATGGAGTGCGTATGAGAACGTCAGGTGCAATAACATTGTGGTTGAATAGTAGCAGCTGTGCGGCCGCAGCGTGACAACGTTGTCGTGTCCCAAATTACGGTGGAGCAACGTTTCTAAATCAAGTGTTCAAGACGTTCTCCAGAATATTTCTAAGAAGAGAAAAGTGCATTCAAAATTTGTGCAGCACACCTCGACCCAACGTGAATAGCGCCATTTCCCACTGTAAGTTACTCATGATTCCCTGCTCATTCATCGCTTTTCTATCGCTTTTCCTTCCTTCTCTTGACCTTGAACTGCCCCTAGCCTAGCTATCTGCATCCCCAGTCGCATGTTTTCCTATCGACCGTCCTCCTACATTCTACTTGCCAACCCTAACCACTCCGCCACCCCACATCACCTGAACCAACTATTCCACAACGATTTTAACTATCTCAAAGGATCAATCTTTCCTCTTTCCATTAGTCTTCCTAAATGCAACTCTCTCCCATCAACTGATAGTGAAGTTTAGTACAGTGTAGTGTTTGCTGAAACTTGCCTACAAATCATGGTTTTTTATTTGTCAGACAATGTTTTCCATTGTGTTATTTTAAATATCATCAACTAAAACAGTTTCTTTAGTGTTCTAAAACATCGGTATATATTTCAGCCTTTTTAAAATTTTTATTTCATCTACCGATCTTTTAAACTCTTTTGGCTGAATAGGGGAGTACCAATCCACTGTTACACTACCCTCGCCCCTCTTAGAAGAGGGACTGAAATAACAATAAAGGAAAGAAAACCCTCTAGATTTTCTGGAGAAAAAGGTGCTTAGAGTTTCTTGTTGCAATATTCGGGACAACTATAATATAGACACGTTGGCCAACATTGGTTGGTGTTTGAGAGAAAATTAGGAGCAATAATGTTCAATCAAAAACAGTACCTATTATTTTATTGACATTGCAGTTACAAATTATTGAAATATGAGACCGTGAAATAAACACGTTAAAAAGAGATCCGTAACCAGTTAATACGAGGGTAGCAGACAAGCCTGTTTGCTAGAGAACAGTAGGACCAACGTCGGAACAAGCAGATACGCTTTCTAAAAGCAAAGAGGTTTCTGTTCTTAGTCTGAAGTGGTAAGATCTCCGGCTAAGCGCGTCTCTGCTAAGTCCGTAGGACAATGGATATCTTAATTTCAGCCTAACTGAAAATTTAATCACCTTTGTTTCAGGTCTAGATCTAAAATATCTTATGTTATCTTAAATTGAAACACAGTTTAAGTCGAGTGTGAAGTTCAGAGTATCTTCCAGTAGTTGCTTTGTCACTACTTTGTGAGCAAAGTGGAACCATGTGTTGATGATCCATAACTCTAACTAAGATCATCAGTCTTAAATGCAAATGTGCATGAGATTATAACGTCTCGTCTTGACAAGACTTTTCAATATAGCAACTTTTCTTTATGTTCCATCCACGTGGGGTGTTCTTTGTGAGACCAGTACCACGTGCTTATATAATTGTTTGACCCATCAGGTTATTAGTATAACGATAGTAACCAGTTCGAGGTTTTTCTTTTGTATATTGCGTTTCTATGTAATTTATTTTAATTATCAAAATTATTGTGGGGTTCCACTCTTTGTGTAAACCAAGTTGACCACGTAAAGCATGTGGAATAACCATCAAAGTAGCCCTGAGCTATTCTTTTCGAGAAGATTTCACAGACAATTAGTATGAATTTAGTATATCAGTGTGTGGTAATTTCATGACCGACAGGACTGCGCTATGACCGTAACTTCTTTTTGGGTGAAAATTGAATTGGTTGGTTGTGGTTAATTTCCTCTTGCATATGTTTCAACGTTCTTCGTGTGTTATTTTATGAATGCAGTGTTGTATGCAGTCTCCCAATCTTGGCTTCATATTTGATGTGTTGTGTAAGATTACAAACTCACATTTTCACAGTCCTAAATAAGGCACCAGTTTAGTTATGAATCAAGTTTAATATGCTGAAATTGTCGTAAGATGACTATTAAAAGATTATAATTAATATTAGTCCGGTCGGCAATTTGGTAAACTAGACTGGATACCTGGTGAATGAGTTGCTCAGTAATGCAAGGATAACTTCCCCAGATAGCTCACAGCTTTTAACCCACTTTTATTATCTTTAATATCAGCACCGCTTTCAGAACAACTTAATGTATCGACTTCACAAGGTCTCTTACCTGGCATATTTTACAAATGACGTTCGTTTCGCAGCAGTTGATAGCATCTGGTCGTGGACTCGTTGAGTTGTCGAGATCTTGCAGTACTGTTAAGATCGTTGGATGCAGTAATCAACACTTCAAATATTTTTAGGGATGCCAGTTTCAACTAACGTCTGCGGGTCCTGCTGCAGAACAGTATTAAATCACTTTGTTCTCACTGATAATACGCAGCACATTAATGCAAGGACCCCAGATATGACTGTCACAATTTATGTTGCCGATTTATGTTGCCGATTAACAATGATTTTAACTCTGGTTGACCACAATTATACTGTTAGGCAACATTTTGTGCAACCCATGATCGATACGTCACAGTGTGTTTCGGCCGACGCTGCGGAAACTCCCCCAGCCGTGACAGTGTCGTTCCTAGCCTCAACGCTGTCCTGTCAGTCAAGGGCCTGGATTTTTCTTACGGCCGTATGTGCTTCAGTGTTGTCAGCCAACAGCTAGCCATTGCGTCATTCCCAGTTGAGTGACGCTGTGCTACGTCAGCAACTGCTACGCTGGACCTTTCCGTAATGCCACGCTGGTGGCTCCACGTCACCAAAACAATACGTTGTGCTTCTGCCCAGAAGGAAGGTCTGTGACAGGAATGTGTCATCTTACGATCCGTTTACCATAAATTTTACAGTGTCTTTATGGGTATTTAACACTCATTTTAAACAGGAAAGGAAACGTGAGCAGAAATCAAAGGAGAGAAGGAAAACTAATAGGAAACTTTTAGGTCCTAATTATACTGCCGAGCAAACGTGCAGACTAAGAGAAAGTAAGGTAATTGAGAAGCATATGAACATTTATGCAAATATGAAAAACTCAGGCTAAAATTCTATGGGCATACATTTTCCAGTCAAATTAATGTGACCACCTGTCAAAAACTCGAATAACCACCTTTTGCAGAGCGGACCTCTGCGATACGTGCAGGAAGAGTTCAAGAGTCAGTGAGGTTCCGGAAGGTACCGACAGGGATGTGGAGTCGTGCCAACTCAACTGTGGTGGCCAGCTGTGCTAGGTTTCTCAATTTAGAATCCATGGCGGGTACAGCCCAGTGGAAGTGGTACCACAGATTCTCGACTGCGTTTAAATTCTGAGAGTATTGTGGCCAGGGGGCTACAATAAACTCATCGTGCTGCTGTTCGAACCACACGCGTACACTGCGAGCTCTGTGGCACGTTGTATTGTCCTGCTGGTTGATCCCACAGTGCCGAGGAAGAACAGACTACATGTAGCGCTGGTCACGATCCCGAAGGATAGGTGCATACGTGTGTAGGTCCATTGTGCCCGCCAGAGTGATGAAATCACCCAGGAACGACACGAAATATTCCCCAGATCATAATGCTCCCTCTTCTAAGCTGGACCCTTCCGACAATATTTACTTTCAGACGTTTCATGCTGTACCTGCCAATGGCTATCCGATGGAGCATAAAATACAACCTACGTAAGAAGGCCACCTGCTGCCACTCAGTTGTTGGCCAGTTGCCGTATTGGCGTGCTAATTCCAGCCTTCGTCGCCGATGAACAGTAGTCAACATGGTTGCATGAACCAAGAGCCTGATGCAGAGGCCCACACACAACAACGTTCGGCGGTCGCTTTTTGAGGAAACCCCTCTGTTCACTTGGGTCGTCAGTTGCTCAACAGCTGCACTTCTGTTCACCCTTACACATCTCCACAGCAATCGTTCACCCCTATCATCTTTGGCCCGTGGTGAACCACTGTTGTCTCCGCATCAGTTTTGGATACCGCCTTTTTGCCATGCATGATATACTTCATTCATAACGGCACGCGAAAAGTTTATAAACTTAGCCGTTTCGGTTCAAATGGCTCTGAGCACTATGGGACTTAACATCTATGGTCATCAGTCCCCTAAAACTTAGAACTACTTAAACCGAACTAACCTAAGGACATCACACAACACCCAGCCATCACGAGGCAGAGAAAATCCCTGACCCCGCCGGGAATCGAACCCGGGAACCCGGGCGTGGGATGCGAGAACGCTACCGCACGACCACGAGATGCGGGCAGCCGTTTCGGAAATGCTTCTACCCTTGGCAGAAAGCCGATGGTCATGCCCTTTTTGGGTCAGATAAATCGCATTGTTTCCGCATTACGGAAACGACTGTAGTGTCTTTCGCGTTCCCCCGACACATTTTATACAGCCTCCAACACAAGTGCTGGCACGTACCGTCTGTGAGTGATTATACACGTTGACATCGAACATAGGCGGTGGTCATATTAATGTTACTGGACTGTGCGTTACAAGAACGAGATCAGCCACATTAACTAGACTCTTTTGTAGAATTCTAAAAAAGTTCCAGCGAAGCTAAAACTGAAACAATGAAGTATAGCGGTGCAGTAAAAAAAGATATGAGGGATGAAGGAATAATACCGCTTGATATCTAGTCAGAAAATTCACGTCTGGACAGTTGCCCTGGCAGAGAAATTCAACAAGACGGGAAGAACTCGGGCTGGCAACAGGAAAAAAGAGTTCGTCCTGAGAGAACGAAGGTAAAATGGCCACAAAGAAAAACTGAAACAAAACTCTGAAAATGCCCCTAGTCGTATATTACATGGTACAGCAGGGCCAAAACGTGAATAATAGTAATAGTGATAATAATTGCTAGGAAATTTGGAAATAAGCTCAGAATAATTTCAGATATCTATAGTGTAATTAAAGCTGTTATGTATCTTTGTGAAACGTTACAACTTGATGCCGCAGTAGAACTCGAATTCTGAGCCGCGCCTTCCGTACTCAATACTTGCAAAAGCCATCAATCCAGATTCAAGCCCTGGTCTGTCACACTGTTCTAACGTATCGTTACATTTCAATAAAATACAAGGGTAATTCACTAAAAAAAACAGAAATCTGTTTACGTGAACGGAATGCAACACTTACTTATTTTTCAACGTAATCCCCGTCAAGTCTTATCCATTTGATACCAGCGCTGGACAAGAGTCTCAATTCCACGTGCAAAGAATTCTCAGGCGCGTGTATGTAACCAGTTATGCACTGCTGCTTGAGTTTCCTCATTATCAGCGACCCATGAGCAACTAAGAGCATCTTTCAGTGGGCTAAAGATGTGGTCACCTGAAGGTGACAGATCAGGCAAATACTGGGAGTGGGGCAAGCAGACGACCTTCAGGTCTTCCTGCACACATCGATGTGCCTTGATTCATTTCCGATGTCAACTGTTTTCTTGAACATCAGTATGTCAAGAAGAGTATGATGGGCTGATCTGACACTAATGTTCATCGCTGCTGCAATATCATTCACAGTAATACACCTGTCTTCCAGCAGCAACTCATCAACTCTAGCACTGTTGTTGGCCGTGACTGCACAGTCAGAGAGCCATGGGCGTGGTGAATATTCGACACTTGTTACACACCGTTATAACTTACCTGCCTACTAATGCAACTGTTACTTATTTAGTTGGTTAGTTAACTTGTTACTTTCATGTTCCGCTGATCATTTTGCACGATAAATCGTAATGATATTAATGAGTCATTTCACGTTCACTTCGCAAATTAGTTTGTGATTATGGATATATGCTGACGTGTATAATGGTTCGACTCAAACAACGTTCACCATATTGCAATGCTATCCGACCGTGAATTTCGTTTGGTTTCAACCCCTTCAGCTAACAGAAATCTAATGACATTGCGCTGCTGCAAGCCTACAAGGGTACCGCAATCCTGTTCCGTTGACTCCCAGCATCCCGCTCGCGAGGGAGGCGTCTCAGTCCCATCTGACAATAGTTCTACGACAATAGAAAAAAATAACAAAGAAGCACAAACTTTGTCGAAGTTACACTTTTTATATAACTTTTCCGGTTATTTATTGGATGGACCTTGTACATTGATTTTAAGAACTGCAACACCAGAAACAAAGCGTAAGAAATTAACCGACACTCAAATGCGACATAAATGATATGAAAGAGCAATAACCTGAGTGGACGCTGAGAAATGCCATGTGACTAGCAATGTAAGCAATGTACACAGTGTGTTCCTAAGCTTTGGAGTAAATGTAGTAGAGATGGGTTGATCACCCAGATTGAGCGTTCTGGAACAAGCAACTAATGAGCAATACAAAGTCTTCAATGTAAATGTGTATGAAACACTTGTTTCTAAATTGATTTATGTTTCAGAACAAAGAACTGCTACCCATATCGGTGTTCGTACCTCTGCCTTGGACAACTATAACACAAACGTCTGCCCCGTGCCGAAAGTGAAAGTTACTTCCGGTTAAAAACCAAGACTGGTAGTCGAAGATGAAGCATAAGCCGTGACAGACGGATGCAGACAGGCGTTTAACGGATTTTGCAGCAGGATGTAATTCCCTCAAAGAAGAACGAATGTATAGAAACAGTTTTGCAGTAGGAATACTCTTAACTGGATGAAATATTATCCCCATGGTCAGAAACTTCCGTATAGGTTCGTTCAAGCCACAGCCAATTTGCCATTGTTAACGACAACGAATTACTAGCGTGGCAGAATTTTAAAAGTTGATATTGGACATGTGGGAAATGATACAGCATTAAACATCCACCATGTTCCCCGCGGAATGCGCACTACGAAGAACACAGTGTCCCTAAGCTCGTAAGTAAGTTAAATACTTAATCACTTCTAACAGAGGTCGTTACGACACTCACTGAAACAAGTGGACAAGTGAACCCATCTGACGTGGTGACCCTTGCCGTAGTCGTAACACCAGTTTTCGGCAGATCACCGAAGTTAAGTGCCGTCGGGCTTGGCTAGCATTTGGATAGGTGACAGTCCGGGTCTAACTGAGTGCTGTTGGCAAGCGGGCTGCACTCAGCCCTTGTGAGGCCAACTGTGGAGCTATTTGACTGAGAAGCAGCGGCTCCGGCCCGTGACTCTCATTGGCTGAGCATGACACGACGGTCGGTGAGTACCACTGGCCTGCGGAGGCCTCTTCGGACTACGGCAAGAAAGGAAGAATGAATTGATTGTAGGTGTTAATAACGATCATCTTCCTTTTCCTCCTCTGCCTTACTGCAGATGACGTGTCACTGAGCACATTTGTTCTGTGCACGCTGTACACGTGAGGCGCCTAGTTGTTTCCACTGCACTGTGTGGAATACGAAGGTTCTGTTATAAGGTTCTGTTATACACTCCTGGAAATGGAAAAAGAACACATTGACACCGGTGTGTCAGATCCACCATACCTGCTCCGGACACTGCGAGTGGGCTGTACAAGCAATGGTCACACGCACGGCACAGCGGACACACCAGGAACCGCGGTGTTGGCCGTCGAATGGCGCTAGCTGCGCAGCATTTGTGCACCGCCGCCGTCAGTGTCAGCCAGTTTGCCGTGCCATACGGAGCTCCATCGCAGCCTTTAACACTGGTAGCATGCCGCGACAGCGTGGACGTGAACCGTATGTGCAGTTGACGGACTTTGAGCGAGGGCGTATAGTGGGCATGCGGGAGGCCGGGTGGACGTACCGCCGAATTGCTCAACACGTGGGGCGTGAGGTCTCCACAGTACATCGATGTTGTCGCCAGTGGTCGGCGGAAGGTGCACGTGCCCGTCGACCTGGGACCGGACCGCAGCGACGCACGGATGCACGCCAAGACCGTAGGATCCTACGCAGTCCCGTAGGGGACCGCACCGCCACTTCCCAGCAAATTAGGGACACTGTTCCTCCTGGGGTATCGGCGAGGACCATTCGCAACCGTCTCCATGAAGCTGGGCTACGGTCCCGCACACCGTTAGGCCGTCTTCCGCTCACGCCCCAACATCGTGCAGCCCGCCTCCAGTGGTGTCGCGACAGGCGTGAATGGAGGGACGAATGGAGACGTGTCGTCTTCAGCGATGAGAGTCGCTTCTGCCTTGGTGCCAATGATGGTCGTATGCGTGTTTGGCGCCGTGCAGGTGAGCGCCACAATCAGGACTGCATACGACCGAGGCACCCAGGGCCAACACCCGGCATCATGGTGTGGGGAGCGATCTCCTACACTGGCCGTACACCACTGGTGATCGTCGAGGGGTCACTGAATAGTGCACGGTACATCCAAACCGTCATCGAACCCATCGTTCTACCATTCCTAGACCGGCAAGGGAACTTGCTGTTCCAAAAGGACAATGCACGTCCGCATGTATCCCGTGCCACCCAACGTGCTCTAGAAGGTGTAAGTCAACTACCCTGGCCAGCAAGATCTCCGGATTTGTTCCCTATTGAGCATGTTTGGGACTGGATGAAGCGTCGTCTCACGCGGTCTGCACGTCCAGCACGAACGCTGGTCCAACTGAGGCGCCAGGTGGAAATGGCATGGCAAGCCGTTCCACAGGACTACATCCATCATGTCTACGATCGTCTCCATGGGAGAATAGCAGCCTGCATTGCTGCGAAAGGTGGATATACACTGTACTAGTGCCGACATTGTGCATGCTCTGTTGCCTGTGTCTATGTGCCTGTGGTTCTGTCAGTGTGATCATGTGATGTATCTAACCCCAGGAATGTGTCAATATAGTTTCCCCTTCCTGGGACAATGAATTCACGGTGTTCTTATTTCAATTTCCAGGAGTGTAGTTTACTAACCTGCTGTCTTCAAGTTGATGTCCCCAGCGCAGAAAACAACGCGCAGGTCGTAGGTTCTGTTATTTCAGGCTCAAACTGACTTTTAGCGCCGGCCGCGGTGGCCGTGCGGTTCTAGGCGCTTCAGTCCGGAACCGCGTGACTGCTACGGTCGCAGGTTCGAATACTGCCTCGGGCATGGATGTGTGTGATGTCCTTAGGTTGGTTAGGTTTAAGTAGTTCTAAGTTCTAGGGGACTGATGACCTAAGATGTTAAGTCCCATAGTGCTCAGAGCCACTTGAACCAATCATTTTCTGACTTTTAGCGAGGTTCTGTTCTGAAATAGTGTATCACTTCTTTGGGATACCACTCGAGTATTTTAATATAGCCATACGAGAAGACTACATGATCTTAATACAATACCTTCTGATACAGCAAAGTACATGATAAAACACAATGTTTACGAAAATGTATCTCTACACTATTTGTGGCACGTGTCTGTGTCTCATGACTACCGGAGTGAATCTTTTAATACTGAATAATGGCAAACACATCCTGCCCTAGACAACATGACTGTACATCTCGACTGCCTAATCCAGAGTGACGAACAGGAACTTAAATAAAAACTGGAAACACATCCTACGACAGACAACATGTCTGTTCTTCTCGAGTGCCTAATCCAGAGTGACGAACAGCCCGAAACACTTCGCGCGTCATACCAGAAAAGGCTTGACCCGAACGCTTCCGAAGTGCTTCGTCTGCAATTTCGTCAG
This sequence comes from Schistocerca cancellata, assembly GCF_023864275.1. Taxonomy (NCBI): domain Eukaryota; kingdom Metazoa; phylum Arthropoda; class Insecta; order Orthoptera; family Acrididae; genus Schistocerca; species Schistocerca cancellata. The sequence continues at coordinate 484,348,240 of NC_064633.1, read as the reverse complement.
TCTTTTGTTTTTGATTTAAATTGTTTTTAATAATTCTAAAACGATAGTCAGCTGTTGAGAGATATTTATATTAAAAAGTGAAGTCATTCCAATGAGTAGTTTAATAATAATAACTATACTTTAACGTTTTGGCGCCCTTGCTCCGAACACAGCAGCCAATCACAGAGCAGTAGCATTATGCAGGCGGTGTTTCTCACGGGAATGGTACCGAATCTGACATCTGTCACAGGTACCTCACACCACATTTCGTCATCTATATACTTCTTGCATCTCCACTGCTCTGGGAACAGCTTCTTGGAGCCTAATATGATGGCTGACTAGGCCAGAAATATTACAGAACGTAGTCTGGAGTGAAAACTGGGTGATACTGAAGAACACTAAGATATTACAAGCTAAAGCGATAAATTGATCGGGGATGCTGTGAGGGTAGCAACGCTACGTGGTCACCTGTTAGTTTGGATGCAGCGCACTGCACTGGGATGCAAGTGGATATCTAGATGTGTCACGACTGCCAGCAGCAATCACAGCTGACGCATTCGTTCGTGAGAAAACTCGCCCCCACTAATAGCATGATTTGCGGTTTGAAATCAACTACGTTTTACTGGCTGCAAGGTGGTGTATAAAGCAGCTGATTAACTTTCAAGAAGTGTAAGTAAGCTCGCAGAAAAATTTATGATTCAGAGAGAAGCACAGAAGCCTGTCCTTTACAAAGATTGGATTTCTCCACGGATTGGAGTAAACACCAAGTTTTCGTTGCCAACCTACGGTATAGCTCTCCCTACAATACGTGCTTATTAGTGCCTTGTTAAAATAGATGAAAACAAATGGTTTTACAACGACGACAATCAAAAACACGTAACATTACAATCACTCTCTGCAGTTTCTACTCACATTCGCCTACCCAGGCATATCCAATGGCGAAGGATGTAAAATTGTCATCTTGGCAAATGTTAAAATGTGCAATTAAAACCGTAACTGAGTCGTAGAAAAAAGGCTAATCAGCGAAAATGAAGAAGGCTACGATTTGAACGAAATACTCATTACAGCCGCCGCAGTCATTCCAATTAAGCAGTGATACAATGAACTCTGATAGCTGGCTGAATACTTCAGTACCTTGTGATCACGCTGGCAAAACTCTTACCAATATCAGTATGTGGAGGCATATATCAATACACAAACAGAAATCAAAGTGTCTTACATTAACAAATCAATCACTATAACACGGAAATACGAGTAGCAGTTTGAATATAAATCAGTGTCACAGGCCTCTGGTAATTTTAGTAACATAATTACTCCATTGTCTTAGCCGCCAAGTCAACTTGCGAGATGGATGCTTCTGCATCACGTATGTCAAACGCTGATTACTTTTGACATGGAGAACTTGTGTACATCTAAATTTCCGTAACCACTCTACAATTCGTGTGTAAGTGTTTCACAGAGGATTAATAAAACCACTTTCTAAATCGAGCTAATGAAAGCTATAGAAAGTATTAAATTCAACAATGTGTAACAAAGAACGTGACACATAAATACGCAATCATGTAAATCCTAAAGCCATTACATAGATAGAAAAATACATTTAAAACAGTCAACAGTGGTGGATGAGAGAAAAAATTCGTGGAAATACAAATATAAAGACTTCTTCAACAAACACCTTTACTTAGCACATATGAAATTACAAAAAATATTACATCACACTCACTTAAGTTTAACAACGAAAACAGTGTGCACAGAGAAACTGAAGTGATCGGGAAAAGACACGTCAAGAACTTTACCACTCTTACCGAAAAAACTATTCAGAATCACGAGAAAGCTGCTTTCCGGGCGGGAAGGCGTGCTGGCCCCCGGCACGAATCCGCCCGGCAGATGAGTGTCGAGGTCCGGTGTGCCGGCCAGCCTGTCGATGGTGTTTAAAGCGGTTTTCCATTTGCCTCGGCGAATGCGGCTGGTTCGCTTTATTCCGCCTCAGTTACACTATGTCGGCGATTGATGCGGTAAACAATGTCTCCACGTACGCGCACACCATAATTACTCTACCACGCTAACAATGGGGTTACACTCGTCTGGGGGGGGGAGGGGGGGGGGTCCACTGGGTGCCCAACATCACAATAACCCTGGGTTCGGTGTGGGGCGGCCGTGGGGTCAGTGGACTGCTGTAGCCTGTTGTGGGGTTGTGAACCACTGAGGGCTCCGGCGGGAACGAAGCCTCTCCGTCGTTTCCACGTCCCCAGTTCCTTACAATACAATACAAACCTGCAACATGGTTCCACATTTTATGATCCAATCTAAATGCATAATTGCCCATTTGTTAAGAAGTAATACATGTAGTAACAATGGAACCCAACCACCTAAGAAGCAAGGTTTCAGTTTTTAATCAACTGCAGGAGACTAAAATAGTAAGAAATAGTAATAATGAATTTACTAATTTAGAAAACATCACTAACAAACAAAGATCACTTAATTTTAAAAAATCAATAATATACTAAGATCACTTAATGATATAGCGATAAAAGCAGACAAAAGCTATACAATTGTAGGTGGACATTAGGACGACTATATTACAAAAACCAAAGGCTTCTTCAGAGAAAATAACATTATGAGATTAGAAACAGACGCAACCAACAAATTTTGAACATGGATAAAACAATCAGTTAAGAAATGTTCTTCTCTTCTTTCTGGAAATGAATAGTCGGATAGTTCTCTTCTTTCTGGAAATGACTAGTCGGATAGTCATGAATCCACAAGTACCTAAACTGAGAGCATACCCTTAGTACACAAACAAGACATTCCTATTAGACATGTTGTAAATTACATAAATAGCCTAGCATACTTACTTACTTGAACTAAATAAGATGTTTAGCCATTACTATACATCTACCAAGAATTAAAAATACTGTGAATCTAATTAATGAAATTAAAGACACAAAAATACACATAAATGGAAAATTAATCTAATTAGAAGTCACGTCATAAGAAATAGCCTACTAAAATTTGGCAACATTAGCCAACCGTGAGTACATGAACTGAACAGTGTCCTAGAATAGTACTATCACACAATTATTTCTGTTTTAAGGGAGAAATACACATGAAGAATAATGAGTTGGCTGTGAGATGCTGCCTTGCAGATTTAACAGTGGAAAAATATTTTCTTAGTTGACTTAGAAATGTTTTATTTTTATTTTTTCGGATCGAAGATTTCTACGTGAAAAGAGCGGAGCCTATGGGGGAGTCAAATGAATGATGACTCATACTACATATGGGGAGGAACTTAGTGAAAGTAAGCTGTTGCTATTGATTCTACTAATTAGACTCATGTTCAGAGAAAAATAAAAAAATAAAAAACAGAAAACATGAACGAAAAGAGACAGTACGCTCATACTGACAGATCATGTACATTAGTATGTTCTGCAGAAATGATTAGTATTTCAATCACATCGGTCCTGTATCCTAATAGGCATAGAGTCGGGCAAGGGCCCTCATAACTTCTTCCATGCGTGATGAAACCGGCGCATATAAGGCGCGAATGGCATCCCGTGGTACAGCCATCCATGCTGCGTTCAACTGGTTTCAAAATTCATCTGTGGTGGTTGACATTGGGTCACAGAGCTACACCCGTCGTCTCACCATATCTCACATATTTTCGACTGGCGATCTGGTGGGTCAGGACAAAAGACTGACGCCCTGTTACACCAACATGCAGCAACAAGTGGCCATGCATTGTCTTGCTGAAAAACGGCATCTGGGGTGTCGTACAGAAATGGTATGGCTACGGGTCGCAGGATGACATTCACGTACGAACCAACTGTGGTTTGCGGTTGAACCCAGTAGCACCCCACAACCTAGGGCCATGAATTAGCGCCGTATGTCTTATGCGAATACAGGCCCTGTATGGGGCTCCACCCGTCAGCGGCGAACCAAAATGCTGCCATCATTTTCAAACAAACAGAACCTGGATTCGTTCACAAACATTATCTGTTGCCATTCCCGTCCATATTGAAGTCGTTCCGGACACCATTGCCGTCCAGTATGTTTCTGCACATTCGTCAAAGCTACGTGGACAAGCGGACGAAGCGCTCGTAACCCATGCCGTAATAAACGGCGACGGACTGTCACGACTGATAGTGTACGATGAGTTACACTGTTCCATTGTTGCGCCGGAGCCGAGAAGGACGCAGATCTATTCAGCAATGCCATTAGGATGAGGTATTGATCTTCTCGGGAAGGAGAGGGGGATGATCTGGGTTGAGCGACCTGACCCATCTCGACGTGTTGTATAGTCTTCCGTGAACCATAATTTCCCATATGGATGCATCACACTCTCATGCCAATAATGCGCCCTCTTTCAAACTCACTGATTTGATGATACGGTTCGCGCATATATCTGCGAGGCATCCGGCACGTCTGCTCATGTCACTAATCTATTACACTACTGGCCATTAAAATTGCTACCCCAACAAGAAATGCAGATGATAATGGGTATTCATTGGACAAATATATTATACTGGAACTGACATGTAATTACATTTTCACGCAATTTGGGTGCATAGGTCCTGAGAAATCAGTACCCAGAGCAACCACCTCTGGCCGTAATAACGGCCTTGATACGCCTGGGCATTGAGTCAAACACAGCTTGGATGGCGTGTACAGGTACAGCTGCCCATGCAGCTTCAACACTATACCACAGTTCATCAAGAGTAGTGACTGGCGTATTGTGACGAGCCAGTTTCTCGGCCACCACTGACCAGACGTTTTCAGTTGGTGAGAGATCTGGAGAATGTGCTGGCCAGGGCAGCAGTCGAACATTTTCCGTATCCAGAAAGGCCCGTAAACGACCTGCGACATGCGGTCGTGCATTATCCTGTTGAAATGTAGGGCTTGCAGGGGTCGTAACACATTTGAAATGTAACGTCCACTGTTCAAAGTGTCGTCAATGCTAACAAGAGGTGACCGAGACGTGAAACCAATGGCACCCCATACCATCACGCCGGGTGATACGCCAGTATGACGATGACGAATACACGCTTCCAATGTGCGTTCACCGCGATGTCGCTAAACACTGATGCGATCATCATGCTGCTGTAAAGAGAACCTGGATTCATCCGAAAAAATGACGTTTTGCCATTCGAACACCCACGTTCCTCGTTGAATACACCATCGCAGGTGCTCCTGTCTGTGATGCAGCGTCAGCGGTAACCGCAGCATAGTCTCCGAGCTGATAGTCCACGCTGCTGCAAACGTCGTCGAATTGTTCGTGTAGACGGTTATTGTCTTGCAAACGTCCCCATCTGTTGACTCAGGGATCGAGACGTGGCTGCACGATCCGTTACAGCCATGCTGATAAGATGCCTGTCATCTCGACTGCTAGTGATACGAGGCCGTTGGGATCCAGCACTGCGTTCCGTATTACCCTCCTGAACCCACCGATTCCATATTCTGCTAACAGTCATTGGATCTCGACCAACTCGAGCAGCAATGTCGCTATACGATAAACCGCAATCGCGATAGGCTACAATCAGACCTTTATCAAAGTTGGAAACGTGATGGTACGCATTTCTCCTCCTTACACGAGGCATCACAACGACGTTTCACCAGGTAACGCCGGTCAACTGCTGTTTGTGAATGAGAAATCAGTTGGAATCTTTCCTCATGTCATCATGTTGTAGGTGTCGCCACCGGCGCCAACCTTGTTTGAATGCTCTGAAAAGCTAATCATTTGCTTATCACAGCATCTTCTTCCTGTCGGTTAAATTTCACGTCTGTACCACGTTATCTTCGTGGTGTAGCAATTTTAATGGCCAGTAGTGTACCTTTGGTATAGTGGCAGGCACATTCTAATGGTACGTCGTGTTGTGCCGTGATATAAATGTTGAAACTGAACATATCGATGTTGAACCTGGAGATATCAGTTTTGTACATGAACCGTCGGACCGACACGTTCAGACGGTAATTATTTCTGCAGAACATATTAATGTACATGTTCTCTGAATATGAACGTCCTGTCTCTAGCCGTTTAAGGTGTTCTGTTTTTTGTGAACATGATAGTATTTAATACAAGTATCGTCAGATGCCTGAGCATCAATGATAAATACAAAAAATAAAGGAATATATTTTATGGCCCGTAGACTGATTGCAAGCTACCTCATTTAAAAGAAGATTGCACAACAGAATTTTTGTGAGAAACAGTGTCCTTCATATATTAGCATTTCAGATAGCCTTGCTTAATGAATATTTAAGTGAAAAGCGATTAACTAGTTATGGACATGATATCCAGAGGAATTCGATTACTGCACTTGTTTTTACCAAAATCTACACACATAAAAAAATTAAACATGATGAACATCTTCGTTGAGAAATAACAATAAATACATGAAGTATTAAACCGTCTCTGTTACAAGTAATGCACGTATGGTGGGTCTAAAAGGTGCTTTGAAAAACAGTGTGGAAGAGGAGTTAGTTCCAAAGATCGCGACTGACTCGACTTTAAATTATGTGGCGGAAATAATTGAGTTATCCATTGTGTTAAGGAGAGGTTGGACACGTACCTGAATTAATACGAGCACCAGATGACTTAACAAGCAAGTCAATGATAAATCAAGATTATCTATAATAAATGTTGAGTCCTGAATAGTGAAATAATTGAAATGAAAAATTAAGACTCATGCCTTCAGCTGCAAAACGGTTCTAACTTGATCGCATTGTTCCTAGACACCACACAATGCAAACCTCAATAGCAGCGAGAACATTCACCATTCTGGCTGCCGCCTCGGATCTCGAACGAAGACCAACTGCTCTCCATCCATACCAGAAACAGGAAGCTACTGATAGAATGTTCTCTGTGCTGCTCTCTGAAGCGCAGTGTCTTCTGAATTCTTCCGTTTCTCTGACTTTTGCACCTTGACAACAATAACTCCGCTAAAAGTCCGTTTAGGCCAGCCAGGGCTCGTGTTTATTTGTTTTACCTGTTGTAAGAGAGAAAATTTTCCGCACGACTCCCGACTCCCCTCCTCCCTTATAATACGAGTCTCAGAAAGATCCACGCCACATACCAGCGGCCAGGAAAGGCTCCAGTCTTGGCGTTAGCCTATGAGATATGAGCATATACTCGTTTCGCCCCCTACCGCGCTGAACGTTTTTCTTAAGCTTCTTAACTCTACCCACAGTTTTGGTAAACACCTTTGGCCTCGGCTCATCCCTCGGGGATGTAACGTCCTACTTAAGGGCCAGGCTGTCAGCCTTTGACTGGCGCCAGTATGTCGCCTGGGATCATAAACGGGTATCGGTCTTTGAGTTGCCATTTCTGGTGTGAGCCATCGAGTCTGTAGGAGTCGTGCTCCACTGTTAATCAGTGAAATGTCTACCTTGTGCTTACCAGCGAGAACGTACCATGACAGAATCTTATCCGACCTGTAAAGCAACCGTCCTGGGCAGCATCTCTTCCGAAAGCGTTACAGGATGGTGCTGCGTTGTCTGAGAAACACCACTCACCACAGTACAACTTAAAGTTTTTGTTATGAGCCCTGCAGTGTTCCATTCTCTTTCCTGATGAGATGAAGACCATGCCTAATATAACCCTATCTACTGACAAAATCAACAAGAACCACGCCAATATCTGACCTTGCACCTGGTATAAACAGGTATTCCAACTCCAAATTAACTCTCCCGACAGAAGAGTTCAAATGTCGTCAGTCATGATGGCTCAGAACAAAATTAAGCTCAACACTGGTATGTGTCGATGCTGATGCAATCTTTACAAGGTCACACTCTATACTGTACCCAGGATCTCTGTCCAACTCATTACATCAGCAGTGTCTTCCCTGGTGAAGCCTTCTCAGAGTTTCTAAATCCTCTGTCACCTGCTTCAGACCGCTACTAGGTTTTAAAAAATCTGTTCAGTGATATTCTAATCGTAGTAATTCAGCAAAAAGTAGTCAGGACCTTCAGCATGATATTTACCTAACAAAAATAGTTTCTTTCTCTTTACTGTCTTTCCTATATTCTCACTTTTAAATTCATGTCTGAAATTTTGTTGTGTCCCGTCTACACCTACACCTACCTGAGGTCATCAGTTTCTAACTGAAGCAACAAGTAAAACTTATTTTTCACAATCAGCACAAAGCTGTCAGATGAAGTTATAAGCCTGTTACTTCTGTCTACTAATATTTAGGTCAATCTGATTGATACTTTTGTCTTGTTCATGTTCCACCGTAAATATGATTTTCGAATACAGGTTATTGAAGCAATTTAGAATGTCCAACGTGCCTTTAGCACCCCATTTTACAAGCAGTGGTAAGTAATTTAGTTATGTCCTACTAAATGCAGTTTTCCTATGGCAGCGCTCTTGTCAATTACACAGTTTCAATTCTGAGTCAAAACAGTTTTAGTTCCGAGTCATCAGATATTGTATTTGTACAAGATTCCATTGCTAGGCCATCTGGCTGCTTCTATGGTAAAATAGTTGTGTCTTAGGATTTGTTGGAGGACTTCTATGAATTCAGCAATCTCTGTGTATGCACGTTCCTTACGTTTCTTTAGGTTCTTTTGGATTACTGGTGCAGTTTCTTGTATAAGCCTTACACATTTATCTTATGAGCAAGGTTTCGATGGGTACGAAATACCCACCGCAGTTTGATAACAGTGTGAGAACGTTGCTAAGGAACTAGATAAAGATGCGTCACAAATTTAAACAGAGTCAAATCCTTCCTCATAAACAAAAACTGGTCGAAGAGAAAACGAGCGTAAGGAGGGCCATGAGAGAAACACTCAACCAAATTCAAAGTAAAGTTTTGACAATCTAACTGACTAGAAAATCTAAGAAGTTTTGGTTGTATGTAAAGTCAATAAGGAGATCGAAATCACCTTTTCAGTCACTCATTGACCAAACTGTCACAGAAACAGAAGGTGACAGAGGAGAGGCCGAATTGACTTAATTTGGTCTTCCGGAACTATTTCACCCCAGGAGATTGTGATAGGATCCCTCCTTTCAATCATCACAGGGACGCCGAAACGACAGATATTGAGATAAGTGATCACGGAATAGAAAAGCAACTACAGTCCGGTACTAGTGGAAAGGCATCTGGACCAGATGAGAAATCTAAAAAAAAAAAAAGGAAGATTATTATTTAACATGCCGTCGATAGCGAGGTTATTAGAGACGGAGCACAGGTTCGGAATGGTTCAAGGATGGGAAAGGAAATCGGCCGCTCCCTTTCAAACGCATCATCCACGCATTTGCCTGAAGCGATTTAGGGAAATCACGGAAAGCCTAAATCTGTATGACTGAAACCGGATTTGAGCCGTCGTCCTTCCAAATGCGACTCCAATGTGCCAACGACTTCGCCATCTCGTATGCGAAACAATTTGCTCCCTTTCTAGGGTAGCAACGAAGGCCACCAAGGGTTTGGAAGAAAGGGCATATCATTTTCTTTTTAAGGAAGGATCATAGGACAGATCCAGGTAATTGTAGGCCTATATCGTTGAAGTCAGTTTGTTGTAGAATTATGGAATACGTTTTATGCTCACTTGTGTGTTTTAAGGTGCCTATAATTTCGCACCTTACAGGGACTCATCTACATACTTTTCAGTGATTTACAATCGGAGTTACGTATCATTTGATAGGTTGTACATCGTATATATGAATATTTAAAGAAGATTGACATTGTCACGTACGCCTTGTAAATAATTGTTAATGCTTATTGCATGAAAAGTGATGGACTGTCTTTATTATAAAAACGGCGTAGTGAATGATTGCTTATACTAGCAGAGGTTGGAACGCCAGTGGAAACGAGACGGCAGGCGTAGCTCAAGCCCCGGGTGGAAAAGCCCGCACACGTGTGCTGGTCCAGCCTGACACAGGCTGAGTGACAGGAAGTGGCCTGTGTGAGATCCTGGCTGCTTAACACAGGAAGTAAGCCAAGACGGATGGTCGCGGCACCTGAGCGCTGAAGCACAACAGAACGGCAGCTTTCCGCGCTGGACGACAAAAGACTAAAATATAGTTGGTCGGCCATTGAGAAGAATCTGTAGAGAGAGAGAGAATATACAGCGGTTTCATGAATATGATTCGCCTTCTGCAATTGCGAGGCAGGGGAGACGAGCTTTGCTGGGAACCCAGCAGTGGAGAGAAAGAGGTCTTACATTTTGAGCGCCCTGTTTGACAGCCGCTCAGTAACAGTTTTTGTTGATACAGATGGACTTTCTGTCTTTGCTCTCAGGAGATTTATAGTTAGTGAACGGTTAGGCATTGTGCTGTTGCGAACTGATACGATTCAGGACTTCGTGTCCGGGTAGGGAGTCGTCGTTGAGTACACAGCGTTCAGTGATTGAGACATTATCTGAATTCCGTCCTCGTGGCTGGGAGTTTGCGTTTCTCGTCTGCAGAACACAGAGAGGAGAAGACAGTATTAGAGTATACTAGTCAGAGGACCGTCTTTTACCGTCCTAGTGTTTGAATGAGTTTTTTTTTTTAATATTTTGTGGCTGGAGTTATTCCATCTTCGTTGACGTGTACGAGAACCATCGCTATCATGCACCGGATGCAATACGTACGGTGATATGGCTAATAGCTTCAGCTTATTAGGGCAATAAAGCTAAATTGCTGTGATCACGTAACTTTATTTCCACTGAGATTACACACCACTTTGAAAGTAGTGTGATCTAGTATTTGGTACCTAGATGATGACAGTCATCTCGCGTATCTATAAAAAGGGCAGATTTGGGCAACTGATCAGTAATATTAGTTAACAAATTCATTTGTATCTCTTTATGTCCATTCAACATTGATATATAAACATTAGTGATATATAAAGGGTTATTAGTCTACAAAAAATTTATATGCAGAAACAACATTTATCATTTTGTAGTTACTAGTTCCCTTAATCATACATTTATGTTTTGCGTTGTAATTTATACGTTAAAGAGTTGTTGTTGTTGTGGTCTTCAGTCCGGAGACTGGTTTGATGCAGCTCTCCATGCTACTCTATCCTGTGCAAGCTTCTTCATCTCCCAGTACCTACTGCAGCCTACATCCTTCTGAATCTGCTTAGTGTATTCATCTCTTGGTCTCCCCCTACGATTTTTACCCTCCACGCTGCCCTCCAATACTAAATTGGTGATCCCTTGATGCCTCAGAACATGTCCTACAAACCGATCCCTTCTTCTGGTCAAGTTGTGGCACAAACTTCTCTTCTCCCCAATCCTATTCAATACTTCCACATTAGTTATGTGATCTACCAATCTAATCTTCAGCATTCTTCTGTAGCACCACATTTCGAAAGCTTCTATTCTCTTCTTGTCCAAACTATTTACCGTCCATGTTTCACTTCCATACATGGCTACACTCCATACAAATACTTTCAGAAATGACTTCCTTACACTTAAATCTATACTTGATGTTAACAAATTTTTCTTCTTCAGAAACGCTTTCCTTGCCATTGCCAGTCTACGTTTTATATCCTCTCTACTTCGACAATCATCAGTTATTTTGCTCCCCAAATAGCAAAAAGAGTAAGAAGGTGGAAATTATACCACTCTTAAGAGATTCTAAGATCTGCTTCAGGGGGTAGTCAGACAGGGCCAAATCTTCATTTTCGCGTTCAGTATTTTCCATTGCGCACATTCATTTTTACACCCACATGGAGTAACGTCTTGGAATGTGTCTCTAGTAACATATGTAGTTACATCGTCATCACTAATTTAAAAATCGCGTGCCACGCATAACTATGCAAAGCACAGACATCAAACGTCTTCATCTTGTAATATTTCTTACGAAAAAGACTTATAACTGACTCAACGAGCTGTCACGTGTGCAATATTCGTGGGTTCCACTTGTTCAGTGGAAGACCTGTCTTTTACGATAGCGAATATGAACAAGTTCCCATAGCTCTTATGGTATGCATCTTAGACCTCTTGTTTATTTGACATTTTTTCCTTCGTATGGTCCATACTACCACGTCTCAAAATACAATAAGCAAAGAGCTTGCAGTAGAAGAGAATTGTTTCACAATATCGGAAATGAAGAAGTGCTCATAGCTCTTAAGTATGCATTTTAGAGCCCAGGTTTACTAGACGTTTATACTTCGAATGATGGTTCCTGTCGCATCTCTAAATATTGACCTTCTCTCCTGGGTCACCCTGTGTATGAATCACCTACTGGATAGCGTCGGAACCTATATGAAGCTACTCACAATTGTCTATAAGAAGGTATCTACGTAAGAACAGTGTGCCAGTCTGCAGGAAAGCATGCAGAGGATTGATGACTGGTGCCGGATTGTTTCCACTTTCAGCATTGTGTCATGGCAGAGCTGCTTGAAAGTCAAGGAACTATTAAGTATCACACGTAAGCATTTTGGATAACATCCAATGGGTTAGCATCCAGTTGTGGTCTTCGCCATGAGGGATGGATAATGCACAGTTAAATAATACAGTGCACTCAAAACACAGTGTATTCATGTTTAATGGGAGAACATGAACTCAGAAACGATCTCTTCACGTACATTAATGCGGCGATAGTTATCGGCTGCGAAAATAACACAGAGACTGCCCGCTTGCTGACGGGGGTGTGTCCCAATTGCAGGCTGCGGGCGGCAGCTAGCTGCACGTGGCAAGCAGCGGAGCTCCCTGCCTGCGAAGGCTCCTTAAGAATGCAAACGATGTCCGAGCAACGCAAGTAAAAGCTTCCGTGGACAAAAGGGCCACTGTTGTGCGGCGGGCGCGCAACAAAAGCGAGGGTGAAGGCCAGCAAGCCGCGGCGCCCAGCTGAAAGAACGGCCCAAGAGGCTCCCTCCGAGGCGAGGCGAGGGCGAGGGCGAACACCGCATTCTGAGGGCACAGCCGCCCTCACAATGAGGGCAGCATTCTGCCCCGGGGACGACCTCATCTGACAACACGTCGATACGCAGATGAACTTCCGTCCTACTGGGGCACTGTAACTCGCCGAGTTCCTCAGGGCTCCGTGCACAGACTATTTATTTCCACAATATCCCTCAGTGGTGATGTAACACACAATCTCTGGACGCGTCTTTGAGCTCGGCTGCTGTGGAATCCAGAGCCGGTTTCCGGTATCTGAAGGATGGGGACGTGTGTCCGGTTTGCCGATGAAAGGCCTATCTTTCTGTAATCTTTTATATGAGCGCGTCTTGTCTGCTGTTTCTGACATGTCCGAAAGAACAAACACTGATTCGCCTCGATGGGAAATGGATCCAACCTTTAGTGCGGATGCACAGTTATGTTCGACCTCCAGCAGGAGTCTAAAACCAGCGAACATGGAGGACATGGAAAGTAACTGCAGATATATGGCGCTAGTTCGGAGTGTTAGTTGGCAAAGGAGCCTGCCGAGATAGTCGCGCATTTGCGATAAACACTGTGTCCGGAGAGAACACGGCGGTTAACGCAACTACCTAGTAAGCAGGAGCTCACAGATTCGAATCCCGGTCTGGCATAAATTTTCACTCGTCACGCTGATTCCTCATGAAGTACCGATTCAGCTAATATCATTAGTTCTGAAACGTCCCCTTTCACCAATTATACATGACTGTGCTTAAACTGACACACAATATTTTTAGCACAACGCAATCTGACTTTCAATAATCTCTACAAAAGAATGGCCAAAAGAATACCTTTCACAAATCACTTACCTCACAAAAATCTTCGTTACTCGAACTACTGCAATACAGCGCGCGCCACTACTGCCAGCTAAATAAAAGATTCAAACTACTGAAGGCACTAACTACTGATAGGCATAGTTAGCAAATGAAAGAGTTTGATAGAGAACAAACAATGTATTTACCTTAATAGCGTTCAAAAGTCATAATGTATATATATCAATTCATGATATCCAGTAATACAACTCTACTGTCTCTGTCCAGATCATCCGCTATCAAAACTCCGCCATCTCACTCCCCACATCCACCACTGCTGGTGGCTCACCTCCAACTGCGCAACGCTACGCGCTGTTAACAGCCAACTGCCCAACACTATAATGGTGAATATCACTCCAACAATGCAAACCAACCACAGCCTTCATGCAGCACAGTCAGTGATTTTCATATAGAGCGCTACATGTCGTTACCAACATAAAAACCTAAACAGCCTACTTACATAGCCCCCATGCTCCCCACAAAAAATTTTACAAATTGTTTTGGGCACTGGCCAATACAAATTTGTCAAATTTTTTTTTACAATTACAATAACAAAGAAATCAAATGCACACACTTATTGATACAATGTTGGTCAAAAGATAAAATTTTCTCACAGTCCATAAAGACAGTACTGATCGTTCATCACAGTAAAATAGCAGTGTTTTTCTAAAAGTCTGAGCAGTAAAATAAAATGCACACAGAAGTAGTGGATTTCCATGCAGTCTTGAAGAAGTAGTGTTGTCCTTCCAACGGAAAGACAGTGCTGACTCTTGACATGCAGACAGGTAATGGGCCACAACAGAGCAAACCCACAGCAGAGTCAGTCGAAGTTTTGAAGAATACTGGTAGGTAGGTCATCACAGAGCAGACCCACTGCAGTTCTGGTAGAGAGTATGGTATTGGTGGGCCACCAGATGTGCAGACCCATTTCAGTCCTTGTAGAGACGGCCAGCAGCCATCTGTTGCGACTGTGCAGGTGCCCAATCACCATCGAAGTGTCTTGCAGATAATATCGCAACTCCATAAACCACCACTTGTGCACTCACAAAGTTTTTGGAATTGTCCTTAGAACCAGCAATGCTGTTAACCAGTCCCTTGCTGGATTATTAATACACGTGCAAACACTAACAGTCCCTACTTCTCACATATTATCCATATACTATGACCAACAGAAACGTGTGCAGTGAAATGTAACTTACAAGTTACTTAATTTGATGAACTGGTGTCAATTACAATTTTATAACATAAGAATACAATAACTAAGGTACAAAATACAACATTAAAGAACATAACAGTACAGATAACATTTGTAGTAACACAGACTTTACAAAAGAATAGAATAAACATATACATCAGTGTTACAGGAATTATGAAATAAGTAAATATATAAAATAATGAGAATAGTTTACGAAACATTAATTTCACACATGAGCATTGAAATAGAACAGAATTAATAATGTCTAAACATCTTTACAAAGCAAATAACATAGTATTTGAAAAATTCTACAACATAAATCTTATTAGCTAAACACTTAAAGAAAGGAAAAAGACAAATACACAAGGGTACATAAACACATAGCGGAATAATACAAAAGGAAAGACAGGGTTCGTTTTCAGTGTGACATTTGGTACTGCAGTCCAACCCAAAACTTAGTTCTGTAGATCTTTCCTCTTATTTCAACATTTGTTTCCACCAAAAAAATCCTATCCAAGCATGCTTTCTATATTCTGTTCACATCCTCTTTCAAAATTCTTTTTTGGCCAAACCATTTTCTTATAGCTTCTCAATGCATTTCTTCCAATTCATCACAACTCGTTCTCAGATATAGCCTACCCCATCTTAAGCTAACTTAAATCTAATGAGCTCAGATGCTAAACTAAGGGATGAGGCAATACAGCAATGATAAAAAAAATGCAAATTGTCAAAGCAAGCAGCATAAATTAGCAAAGCAAATGCAATATTACAACTAATATAAGGCAATGTGCAGCAAACAAGAAAAATAAATCAGTAGTAAAACTGGCTTAACAGAGTAATACAAAGTGAAATTCAGTAGCACTATGCCTGGCAAACAGCAGCAGCAAATGCAATAACTTATACCTAAATATGACATAGCTCAAGCAGAAAAAATATTACACTAAAGACAACAGTGCAGATAAGGGAAATGTCTATTCACATCTTAATGTCTATGTAATTAAAGTGGTGCACCACAACTTATTCTACGAAAAATATTACCAAGTAGTTGAAAAGAAAATTATGTATGCAAGTCCTGTGAAGGGAAATGTCTTTTTGTGTTCCTTCGTTTTTTTGAAGTAGATCATAAAGTTATTATTTACTGAATCTGTAGGCATAAAATATCTATATTAGTACATCTATAAAATTTTATTTTCACCAATGCTGCAGTGCAGTGCAAATTGAGCAATCTCTCAACTAGAAAGACAATAGATGTAAAAATGTTTCTCATCATTTAATTATGCATTTTAGTAAATATCATAAGTTAAGAGCTCCACGGTGTAATAATATGTTTCCAAGTTTGAGCGTGTCGTATTTGTGATGCTTTCTACAAAGAAATGTCAATAGCGAATATAATGGCCTCTTTTTTTTCCACCTAATGGCTTTCTTTTGTCAGACGACTGTCTCTCAGCTGGGCGCCCAAAACGCATTACGTCAAGGTAACCTACCTTCCTTCCGAAATATTTACAACATCAGTTTCTGCTACAGTGACAGTCTCATATAAAAATTTCGCAGGTCGAGAATTTGTGTTACAAATGTGTAGAAACAAAATCCTGTAAATATAACAGTGTCCAAAAAATTTTCGCTGGCATTGTGGTACATTCACGCATTTACACTCATTTCATAACTCTTAAAGTACGATTCTTGGTTTCCAACATTCTTTTTCACAAGTCAGAGTCCCTAACAACTACTCATTATTCCTTACCTTGTTACACATATAAATATTCGTCGACACTTCTTCAATATTTCATCATAATAAATTCATAGCATAATCAAATTCATTATTCATATACATATAAACACGTAATCACATTCCTCATATATGGTAGCATCAACTTATTGATCATAAACATACCTCAACAGCATAATATACATTGTCATCGTAATAATAACATCATAAAAACTCAGCCAAATCTCAAAAACGTCGTAGCTTTCTGCAATAATTTCAAAACCTAAAAAACTTATCTACTCATTTCAATAGTGTCATCTACCTCAATCGTAATTTAAAAATCGTGATCCCATACCAAATATATCATTCAAAGCTCTCATAATATCACAATGGTTTCCAAAAAATATGAACAGTTCACAAAGTATAGACAAAATACAATTTCGTAAGTCTGAAGTTATCCAACGGTGTAATTACATAAACATCTGTCACTGATGTAGTAAAATAAATGTTTGTCTCTCTCAGTTAAATGATCAGATAGCTGTGTAATTATGTGTTAGAGAAATATGGTACCGATGTGTAAAGTTGTATAAGCAAATACCATATTAGCGAGGGCTCCTTGTGCTTGCCAAACACATGGTACACAAAGTAAGCGTGTACCCCCTGAGGATTAATGTAATTATACCCTCAGGTGTTACAGATTACAGCAATGGAATGAAATGTATCACGGAAAACCTTTGTATCATTGTAATTCAAAAATCTTTAAAAATAAATGTTTTAAGTACAAAATTAATCACTCAAATACGTGTACTGTAGCGCTAAACTGTGCGTCTTGTTGTAAGATAATCTCTGCGGAAGTGTCGTAGTTATCGTCCTCTGAAAGCTAAGTCGTGCAGAAGTCAATGTACTTACCTCATGATAAACAAAAGTGAAATGCTTTGCGTATAGATATCTTACTTATTACGCTTATTGCCGTGATGAAGAAACTACTGTGCTGTAACGTATTGTTGTGCTACAGAAAAGGCTGTCTCATTGTAGCTATACCACAAAAGTTACTACTAAAACATGTTTTCCTTTCCAGAAGAATTCAGAAAAACTGTGCAGATATAAAACAGAAACACCGCAAAAGCAACATTGTAAATTGTCACTCATTAGTAGCGTCGTGATAAAATCGTGTAGCTGTCACATAAACTAACCACTGTGTCATCTGGTATCTCGCAGAAAGTACTTAAAATCCGGAATGCATTTTCAAGTAAACCAAAATGTTTGCATTAAAATCTCATCAGCAGTACCAGTATATGTTCTAAGTATGTAAGCCTGATAGTCGTTACGTAATTGAGCAACTAACAAGCAAGAATGTACAAATAACAACACTGTGTCGTCTGTTCACTATAACAATACATTCGTAATTTCTGTTTAAAAAACAGGTTCTAGGTTCTAGACTGGATAGTTAACTTCAAAACATTGTTGCATATTAACAGTTTCTCAGTGTGACAAATTGTACTAGTAGCGTGAAGTGAAAAGTTTTATGGCAAAGACTAAGTTAAAAAGCAGATTATCTATCAATAAACGGTTTTACATGTGAAATGTGGTGTAAACCTTTACTCTTCCTAGTACGCAGAGTTTCAACTTCAACGCAAGTATCATGTGGTATATGTCGGTAAGGAATGCTAAAATTTGCTCAAGGTCAGCGTCTATGTTATTTTTGTTTGCGCCAGCCGACGCACGTGGCTGCCTGCGGTGCGAGTCATTGTCTGCTATCTCTTTGTTGGCGTGCGTCGTTATTGGGATTAGGAGACCTAACTTCTACAAATTCACCTTCCTGAGAGGGCCCAGCCCTGTTTGATTCCCGCCAGTTCTGATGAAATTCAGGTCAGGTCTGTCGTTATGATTATATCGTCTGTCATCATGTCGGTAGTTCCTGTAGTTTCTTTCATGTCAATTAAGTGGTGGAGAATTTCTCCCTGAATCGTAACTGCACGGTGGACTGTTGCGTCTGAAGTTATTCTGTCTCCCTTGATAATAATTGTTTTGGTTCCCATTTTGTCTGTTTCTATGGTTGTCTCTGTCACATTCATTACTACAGAAATGCGATCTTTCTCTGTAACTATTATTACTCTGCAAACGGTTGTCATACGGGTGGTGTCTGTTTTGGTCACGATTTACGTTGTAAGAATAGCCTTGTCGTGTCCAGTTATTATTTCTGTCATCGCGGAATTGTGACAGATGTGACCTGTAATTGTTGTGCTCCTGTTTTCGCGTTCCGCGATTGTCAGTGTCAATTTCTAGTTCTTGTAAGAGTCCCTGAAAAGCTTCTATGTCGTCTTTGCAACGTGCTGCCAAAATAATAAGTTGTAAATGTTCAGGTAATTCGATTAAGCAAATGCGGATGAGTTCTGAGGGGCTGTATGGTTTTCACAGGTACTGATTCTTGTGCAACATGTCTTCAAAATATTTCACAACACTGGAAAATTCAGATTGTTCGAAATGTTTCATCATTATGATGCTATGTTTTACTCGGTCTTGTGTGACTTGAGACCAATATGTTGAAAGGAAGGCATGATAAAATTCTCCTTCAATGTGACAATCGTGAATGACCGATCGCATTCTTACAGCTGGTTCATTCTCTAAATAGTCACACATAAATTCTAATCTGTGCTCCAATGACCAGTTGGGAGGAAAACAATGAGAGAATTGATGAAGCCATGCTTGTGGATGAATTTCGTTGCCAGAATTCTCAAATGTTTTGAATTTATGTGTAGTAATGAACAGCTTATAGTCAAAATCATCGTGTCGGCGAATAGCATATTGGTCATTGTTACGTCGTGTCGGCGGTTCCATCTCAAAATTCTATGCACCTTGCCAATTTCTTTCATAATTTCCGAAATGCCCTATGTTATTATTTTGTGGCTTTTCTGTATTTCTAAGTCCCTCTTCCAGTACTGGAGCGCGAGTGTCCTCTGAAATATGTAATTCTTGTATTACTTGTGCCAACTGATCTTGTACTTCCCGGATTTATCTTTTGTACTGTGTATTGATTTGATTTTGATTTTGTTTGAATTTTCTAATTTGTTCATACTCTTCTGTGTCAGTGAAGGCTACAGGTCTTGTGTCATTCGGATCATCATCTACCTTTGTAGATAAGTTAGTGAACTGATCTGAAAGTTCGGCTACTTTCTCCGATAGTGTACATATTTCCTCAGTGTGTTTTTCTGAACCAAGTTTCAGAATGTCCATTTGTGTTGAAATCGTATCTACTGTGTCCTTTAAGTTTTCCTGAGTTTTTGCAAGTTGCGTAACCGAATCGGTAGATGCAACTGAGTCCATTTTAGCTTGCAAGGTCTCATGATTTTCATGAACAATAGTTTGCAGTTCTTTTATGTCTGCTTCGTGATTCTGTAATGTATTTTCATGCCGCGAAAAAATAGGTTGGAAATGCTCACAAATTTGTGTTTTTACGTCATTACAGACTTTTTGACATTTCGATTCGGTTTTATGTAAATCAGTAGTTAAATCTTCACGTGTTTGTTCAAGCTTATGTTCCACTGAGTCTAACTTTTGAAGATTTTGTTCCATTGTGTCTACCTTTTGAAGATTTTGTCCCATTTGCTTCAGATTTTGTTCAAGCGTTGTGTCTAACTTTTGTAGCCTTTGTCCCATTTGTTGCTTTAACTGTAATAACAATGCACTGGTGTCTGAAACATGTTCCTCAGTGCTATTCGGCGGTGCATTTGAACCGGCAATATTCGCATTTTGAAAAGCAGAAAATGTGTCTTGACTTATTTGAGAAAACGGTGAGGACCCAAAACCTGAATCTGCAGTATTTGCAAGATTGTGTCCTGTCATTCCTGATTCCAGAGGCGGGCTGTTGCCGACCGATCGATCGATAATGCTTCCCAGTTCACTAATGCTACACCATTGTTTGCTGCCCGCTCCATTTCCCTATACGCAGCACAGTCAGTGATTTTCATATAGAGCGCTACATGGCGTTACCAATATAAAAACCTAAACAGCCTACTTACAGTTCCTGCAATTTCCTTTACTCCTCCCCCCCCCCCCCCGTCCACCTTCAATTTACATTTCTGTAATCTTTCTAAATGGGTTTTGGTCTGAACTTATTAGAACGGCGCATAGACTTGTGACTTTCCCCGGTGGTAACTGTTTACAAGAAAGTTTTGAAAAAAATTTGGGAAATTACTTCAAAATAAATACACTGAATGCCAATAACTTGAATTCATCCCTGCTTATAGATGTACTACCTATTGGTGACACATAAAAATTTGTGCCAGATCGGGAATGGAACCTTGTTTTCTAGCTTATCGCGATAGGTCGCCTTAACCAGTGCACGGCTCCTGGATAGACCCTAATTTCCATATGGACACTGTCTACAACCCAACGCCACAGTCTCCTATATCCATCACTCAATGCTACTCTGTATTCCTGCACTCGTGAGACTAAGACTATGACGAATCGAGACTTATGAAGTTATCTTTTGCTCGCCTCGGTATGTAATATTTACTTGCATATCTGGATGAACGGACACTGTGGATGACAAACAGCCATCTGGGACAAATTTTCATGAGTCACCAGTAGGTATTAGATCTATACCCAACGCAGCTGAAGCCAAATTATTCACATTCAGTGAATTTATGTCGACGTAATTGCAGACGCCTATCTGTCTTGAACAATGCCTGTTCATGCAGACATGTGCGTTAAAATTTTGGTAAGTGTATCCAGGAAGCAGTACTTTCCGGAAGAAGGTTATTAATGTGAGCAGGAAGTGACCAATGAAAGTGCCACTCTTCTGCTCTTGAAGTTGTGAATGAAGAAACCGTTTCATGCAGCAGTTTTGTAGATTGAGGAAATCTGTAGTTTTCGGGAAACTCTGGGTCTTGTAAGTAGAAAGCTGAGAGGCTGTTGGATCAGAAGTGGTTGGTTGATTTTGGGGAGGGGGCCAAATAGAGAGTTCGTCGGTCCCATCATCAGAAGTGGCGTTTTAAATGGTGGGTATAAGAGTTCCGACATTAGTAATCCTTAGTGATCAATAAAGTTCTCTTGTCAGGAGCGGCAAGTCTTGAAACACGTAAAAAATGCGTTCACAGGTGCGGCTGTTGATTTTTGACTGAGTTATTTCTAGTCGTCTAGGTGAGTGTTGCTGATTTATGAGCATTCACCTGTTTGGTTGGCAGATGCCTTATAAACATATAGGCCAAGATATTATGATCACCTGCCTAACACCTTGTTGATTAACCTCTGGAACGCAATACAACAGCGATTTCGCTTGGAGTGAGTTCGACTAGTTTCTGCAGGTATGTTTTACCAGATGTCTAGGTCACTCAACTCCCATAAATTATGGGCCAGTGGGTTGTGCACAAGTAATTCATACCCCATAGCGTTTCATATGTGCTCCATGGGGTTCAGGTCACGTGGATTTAGTTCCCAAGACAACAATTTGCTACTCAAACAACTGTAACACCACTCTGGTCAGTTAGTTATCCAACTGGAAGATACCACCGCAACCAGGGAAGACATCATGCATTGATGGACTCTGGTGGTCCTCAATTACGTTCACATAGTCCACTGTAGTCATTGTATGTTCGATTACTATCATAGGTCGCATGGAAGCCGAGGTGAAAATTAACCCTAGCATAATACTGAGTTCCCCCAAATCAGCATGCATCCGAAAGGCGGTGCTTGTTTAAGCAGCTGTTCGCCTGGACGATGTTACATTTGAACACGATCATCGACCTGGTGTAATAACAGAAATATTATTCACTAGGCCAGGCAACATGTTTCCATTGATCCAAGATGCAAACTCAATGATCCTGTGCCAACTGCAGTCGTAATTGACAACCACGTTTAGTCCATGTGGGGACACATAGGGGTCTGTAGGCTTTGGCGTATGCACCACATTTTGCATTTAAATCCATACTGAACCTTGCGATAAGACAGACCCATGGTTGTCACAATCCAGGGCGTCAACCACTTGCCACTTAAACATGGTCTTGAACTGTTCAGTAACACTGTTGTCACTACCCCTTATCAATGAAGTCGTAATTATGATGTCATCACACATGTCCATCTTTCTATGCTGCTACAATGGCGAGAAATCAAGAAAAAACCGGCTGTCATTATGTATATATCACGTTCAGTCCGAACGACTAGTATAACTTAAAGAAGTAAATACGTAAGGTTAAGCTAAAGTGCGCAAAATGGCATCTTGCTAAAAAAAATATTGCCAATAGTACAGGTGTTCCTTGTCGAATAAATACATATATAGGACAGTCTGGCAGGGCAGTATGCACCCGCTTGAAGAAGCACCTGTGAAGTTGGAAACTTAGAAAAGGACTCTACTTTTGCAGACCACCTGCTTAAAGAAGGCCACGCTACAAAGTGAAATATGAAGTATTACCTCATATCCATACAGGAAGAAAACATCAACTATCTTGAAATAACGGAAATTAATAAACATATGTTCATGAGCCCAAGGTTAGTACTGAATGACCAGACGCAATTCCCTTACTCCAGATACTATTCATAATCCCATCTAGACCATGTCGTAAATCACCCCTCTTACTAACAATCCCAGCTTTCCTTTATCTCAGTCGTAATTTTTCTTGTTGTGTTAAAAAATTACTTTGTATAATCACAGTTGCTTCACTTATTTGTTTAATCTCATTAGTATACCTTACATGCTTGTAATTTAGGACCTATTAAAGGTATTAGTTGATATATATTTTACCTCAGTTAAATAATCTTACATGGCATTTACACTGAAATAATCCTACTTGTGTTATTTCTAAACCTAACATTAACATTTTTCATCTCTGAAAACGGAGATACTTTGTAGATGAACTATATAAAAACCTGTGATTAAACAAAATTTCACTGCACCACATACTTATCTTTACACCTGGTGATACCGTAACAGCCGAAAACCGGTCTGTTAAATAAATAATAAATATTATAGAATATTACACCAGTACTGAGTGTGTTTTCATTCAAAATGTATAAAATATTCTACCAAGAACCAACGATACAGTGAAACAGTGCACATACATTAGCTTCACCTTACCTGTATAGAAATGGCGCTGTCTTTACGAATATTACAGTATTTTAATGCTAAAAAAATTTGTAATCTTCACTTGAATTGGCATCTTGTTCCAAAGAAATTACGTAGGTTTCTTCACTTGCGTAGTGTAAAGTTCTTGGAGTTGTGCCCAGATTATTTACGAATGTATAGATATTTTGTCTGGCCATATTAACTCAGCCACTATGTCATCATAGAGCGCCTCATGATGGCATAATGGGATTCCGAAACAGGTTGCACCTGTGATAAACTGGAGTTGAAAAGTCAGCTGTTTGGTTTATTTATTGCTGGTCGTCCTATCGTCTCTCGTACCTCCAAACAAGGATGGATGAAGTGGAACTTTACCTCTGGTGGACAATGATATTCGTGTTAACATACGACCATCATCACCAGGTGGGCACAGTGTTGGTTTATAAGGTGACCACGACTAGCCCTCTCAATGAGAGTCAGTCTGATGGCTGACTGGCCTTTCTCTGGGGCAACGATGGTCAGTATACAAGATGAATATCATCACTACCATTTAGAATAATGGTGGTTACTTTATAGGTGACTACTAGAACACCTGAGGCCCATGAATGTCAATTTACAGGGTAATGTCCAGTACCCTTCTCACAATGATGGTCAGTTTGAAGTATGGCCAGCATTTCCCTCCTGGGGATGGAAATAACGTCAGTTTACCATCTGAAAAGTTCATCCACTTGGGTAATGATGGTCAGTTCACAGGGTGACCACCACTGACTCTTTCGGTCAATGATTCTCTTTTTGCAAGATGACCACAATTTTCGCACTGGGTGGCAGCCATTCCCTTGACTCAGTGTTGGACAGTTTACAGGGTGGCTACCAATATGCCGTGGCGCAATGGTGGTCAGGTAACTGCCATCATCCATGGGAGCAATGATGGTCACTTTATAGGGCGAGCACCATTAAGCCAACGAGTGACCACTATTATCCTTGCGGAATGATACTGAAATTATGGGCCTACTGCCCCACCTCTGGCGGCAATGGAAATGGAAATGAGCTTTTGTCGTCATTGGCCGGGGGGCCCCTCGCGAGGCAGGTCCGGCCGCCTTGGTGCAGGTCTTATTACATTCGACGCCACATTGGGCGCCCTGCGCGCCGGATGGGGATGAAATGATGATGAAGACAACACAACACCCAGTCCCTGAGCGGAGAAAATCTCCGACCCAGACCTCTGGTGGCAATGATGGGCAATATATAGGATGGCCACTATTACCCATGGTGCAATGATGATCATTTTACAGGGTTGCTAACATTATCCCTGAGGGTAATTAAGGTCTGTCTAGAGGGTGACCACATTTATCTCTGGTGCAATGACGAAAACAAAACACTGAATGGAGTGGAACAGATCGTAATTTCATTTGCACAGGCCGTCAAAAAACGACATGGAACGGATCGGAATTTTATTGAGAGAGACCTTTAATAAGAACGGAACACAACAAATAGCAATTTATTTCACACAAAAGGTAAAAAAAACAATAGAACGGATCACAATGCCATTCGCATAGACCATCAAAAAATTGTATGCATCGTAATGGCAAAACTTTCCACAATGCATGCTTTTCCACGTACCTTCAAGAAATTGAACGGATTGTAATGCCAAAATGTTCCAAAACGCATTTCATTCAAACAAACTAACGAAGGAACATCATAGTTCCTCTACAAGAAATTTTATGCTGAAGTTGACGTATTATTGCTGCATTCACTCAAGTTATAGTAAAGGATTTTGCGTTTTTGTGACGTATTTGCGATTTGCCTGTTTTGTATCTAATTCACTTCCTCTATAAAATACACACATCAAAAAAAGTTTTAAATCACCCCAGTTTCCAGAACACCTGAAGATAGACGTTGACCGTGGATGTTGTATCACAGACACAGTCCCTTTGAGTGTTCAGAGAGGTCACTAAACCCGCCCAAAGAAGAAAACGACCATGCATGAGCAGCGCCTATTAGACGGAGGGGGTCCGACAGCCGATCAGTTCCAGACATTCCACCAGGAAGGAAGTTCACGGCTCGTGTTGTCCGTAGTTCAACCATGCCTAGACGGTCAATACCGCTGTTCGATCGCGCCCACATTGTTACTTTGTGCCAGGAACGGCTCTCAACAAGGAAAGTGCCCAAGAGTCTCGGAGTGAACCAAAGCGATGTTGTTCGGACATGGAGGAGATACAGAGAGACAGGAACTGTAGATGACCTGCCTCGCTCAGGCCGCCCAAGGGCTACTACTGCAGTGGATGACTGCTAACTACTGATTATGACTCGGAGGAACCCTGACAGCAACGCCACCGTGTTGCATAATGCTTTCCGTGCAGCCACAGGACGTCGTGATGCGACTCAAACAGTGCGCAATAGGCTGCATGATGTGCAACTTCACTCCCGGCAACCCCTTTGCAACCACGTCACCATACAGTGCGGTACAGATGGGCCCAACAACATGCCAAATGGACCTCTCAGGACTCGCATCACGTTCTCTTCACCGATGAATGTCGCTTATGCCCTCAACCAGACAATTGTCGGAGACGTGTTTTGAGGCAACCCTGCTAGGCTGAACGCCTTAGGCACACACTCCAGCGAGTGCAGTAAGATGGATGTCCCATGCTGTTTTGCGGTGGCATTATGTGGGGCCGACGTACTGTAATGTCCCCACAGCAAATACCCTCTACCACGCACCAATTAATCATTTTCAATCAAACCATCCACATTCATTCACTTTGGAAACGTTATCGGATCTGATTTTCTCGTAATATATGCGGCGATAGCTCGTCGACGCCAAAGTATTTTCTAGTGCGTTTTTTCTTTGAAATAACAGAGATGCATATATGCATTCTCCATGTACGGATGTAGAGGCTTATCTGACTAGGGGTAAGATAGGTACAGCCTACAGGAAAATTAAAGAGACCTTTCGAGAAAAGAGAACCACTTGTATGAATATCAAGAGCTCAGATGGAAACTCAGTTCTAAACAAAGAGGGGAAAGCAGAAAGGTGGAAGGAGTATATAGAGGGTCTACACAAGGGCGATGTACTTGATGACAATATTATGGAAATGGAAGAGGATGTAGATGAAGATGAAATGGGAGATACGATACTGCGTGAAGAGTTTGACAGAGCACTGAAAGACCTGAGTCGAAACAAGGCCCCGGAAGTAGAAAAAATTCCATTAGAACTACTGACGGCCTTGGGAGAACCAGTCCTGACAAAACTCTACCATCTGGTGAGCAAGATGTACGAGACAGGCGAAATACCCTCAGACTTCAAGAAGAATATAATAATCCCAATCCCAAAGAAAGCAGCTGTTGACAGATGTGAAAATTACCGAACTATCAGTTTAATAAGTCACAGCTGCAAAATACTAACGCGAATTCTTTACAGACGAATGGAAAAACTGGTAGAAGCCGACCTCGGGGAAGATCAGTTTGGATTCCGTAGAAATTTTTGAACACGTGAGGCAATACTGACCTTACCACTTATCCTAGAAGAAAGATTATGAAAAGGCAAACCTACATTTCTAGCATTTGTAGACTTTGAGAAAGCTTTTGACAATGTTGACTGGAATACTCTCTTTCAAATTCTAAAGGTGGGAGGGGTAAAATACAGGTAGCGAAAGGCTATTTACAATTTGTACTGAAACCAGATGGCAATTATAAGAGTCGAGGGACATGAAAGGGAAGCAGTGGTTGGGAAGGGAGTGAGACAGGGTTTTAGCCTCTCCCCGATGTTATTCAATCTGTATATTGACCAAGCAGTAAAGGAAACAAAAGAAAAATTCGGAGAAGGTATTAAAATCCATGGAGAAGAAATAAAAACTTTGAGGTTCGCCGATGACAGTGTAATTCTGTCAGAGACAGCAAAGGATTTGGAAGAACAGTTGAACGGAATGGACAGTGTCTTGAAAGGAGGAGATAAGATGAACATCAACAGAAGCAAAACGAGGATAATGGAATGTAGTCGAGTTAAGTCGGGTGATGCTGAGGGAATTAGATTAGGAAATGAGACACTTACAGTAGTAAAGGAGTTTTGCTGTTTGGGGAGCAAAATAACTGATGATGGTCGAAGTAGAGAGGATATAAAATGTAGTCTAGCAATGGCAAGGAAAGCGTTTCTGAAGAAGATAAATTTGTTAACATCGAGTATAGATTTAAGTGTCAGGAAGTCGTTTCTGGAGGTATTTGTATGGAGTGTAGCCATGTATGGATTGGGGAGAAGAGAAGTTTGTGGCACAACTTGACTAGAAGATGGGTTCGGTTGGTAGGACATGTCCTGAGGCATCAAGGGTTCACAAATTTAGCATTGGAGGGCAGCGGGGAGGCTAAAAATCGTAGAGGGAGACCAAGAGATGAATACACTAAGCAGATTCAGAAGGATGTAGGTGGCAGTAGGTACTGGGAGATGAAGGAGCTTGCACAGGATAGATTAGCATGGAGAGCTGCATCAAACCAGTCTCAGGACTGAAGACCAGAACAACAACAACAACAACAACATGGTTGTTAGAGTGGTAACTAGGACAGCTTCTGGAGTATCTATTGAGGGATTGACGTGTTTCTGAGAGACACATATTCTGCTTTTCTTCTCGCTAAAGCGAGCCAATTAACATTTGTGCCGTTGGCGGTTTGTTTGGAAGAGAAAGAGATTGTAAAAGGAAAATAATTGAGGCGTGGAATCACCGGAGATCTGGACATGTAATGGAGATGGATTTAATACACGATTTCCTCCATAAATAAGGTTTGTGACTTATTTGTTCTGGAGTGAATGAACGAATGAGTTTTTTTCTGAATCATTTGTTGATCACGTTGGCCCTGTAATTAGTGGGGGAAGTTTCAGCTGTGTCGAAGAGAGCCTGCAATCACTGGGTCTGTGTTAAATCGTCCAAAAAGGCTTCGTACACATCTGGAATTCGCAATCTTTCGTAAAAGGAACAAATTGTCCAAACGATTGATTCTCCCGATTGAATGCAGTGTTTAACAGTAATAATAAATGTAAAGATCTCTTACAGCAAGCCAGCCGCTGATAACCAAGAGGAAGGACTCCACCAAAGATTCTATTTGGCTGATTCTTTTTATCACGTAATGAAATCTTATATTAAAAACTATACATAGATAAAGGAGAGAAAGAGAAAGAGCGAATGAAAATAGAGATAATACTAATAATCCTCCATTAGTCTAATTTTTCGCCTGTCTTATCACGGATCAGCCAAGAACTGGGAGGGCGTTACTTTACTGTATAAACTTACGTGTGAAGGTGAAGGGATCTTAAAGACAACAGATACACGTCTATACAGACAAGACATTAGACAGAGATAGCGGCTAGCTGCATTGATCATCTATTCTTAGATTAAAGAGACGGCAACTTATTATCCGAACATTTAAAATGTTAAAGTACGCCTCTGTTGGTCATGGAAGGCACGTAACGGCTGTACGATACGTGAATGCCATCCTACGATCAATAGCGCAACCATATCGTCAGCATATTGGCGAGGCATTAGTCTTCATGGATGACAATTAGCTCCCACATCGTGCACGTCTTGTGAATGACTCCCTTCAGGATAACGACATCGCTCGACTAGAGTGGCCAGCATGTTCTCCAGACATGAACCCTATCGAACATACCTGGGATGGATAGAAAAAGGGCTGTTTATGGACGACGTGACCCACCAACCACTCTGAGGGACCTACGCCGAATCGCCGTTGAGTAGTGGGACAATCTGGACTAACAGTGCCTTAATGAACTTGTGGATAGTATGCTACGACAGATACAGGCATGCATCAATGCGAGAGGACGTGCTACTGGGTATTAGAGGTACCGGTGTGTACAGCAAACTGGACCACCACCTCTGAAGGTCTCGCTTTATGGTGGTACAACATGCAATGTGTGGTTTTCATGAGCAACAAAGAGGGCGAAAATGATGTTTATGTTGATCTCTATTCCAATTTTCTGTACAGGTTCCCGAACTCTCGGAAGCGATGCGACGCAAATTTTTTTTGATGTGTGTAACTGTAATTGTTTAGTTATGTTTTGACGTATGTTTTTGTTCATCCTTAATTGTTCTAACTAGTGTGATCCAGTTCTAAGTAATTTCCCATTCCCTTCGTCTAAAGCCGGAAAACAATGCATTTCATTCTTTCTGAAAATACCCTCCTTTAAATGTTTGAGAGGTTTACGTGCATTAGCTTTAAAAATCTGCAAACGGCTTTAACGTTTTAATTTGAAGTTACAAGCATCTTTTAACACGAAATGTGGTGCATATCGTGCCAAGGCTCCTTGACAACAACAAAAAAATGCTTCTTCTGTTGACAGCAGGTAGCTGGGTCCAGTGACCGGTGAACAGCCTGCGATGTGAGCTCGTTATCTGAGCTCACGAGACACGCTGATTATGACGCATTCACGTGTTAGACTGTGACAGTTAACTTCACTGCGAAATTATAGTTAACGCTACAGGATCAACGAATGAAACCATGCAACGCAGAGGTAAAGAGATAACATCCGCATTTGAGACTGCGTTAGCAGTTCCTTGAAAATGCTGATCTTAAGAACACGCCTGCCTTCGAGATTGTATCTCCTGCTCTTTGAAATGTGGAGGTTATGTTTCCCGGTGAAGTCGACACGGCAAGACCTTTCATTACTTGCTGACTAAATGCTTTTACCTGTTCGAATCCTTTTGAACATGTCAGAAGAAACTGAAACTGGTTGGAACTCTTTGGAAGTACCCAGAACTATTTTGAATCACTCATCTGATTCAGAAGAGATGCGGGCTATAGAAGGGGAGTTGCTACTTAAAATAGGTACTGATGGCATACCATCATAGGTGTCACTGTTGTTCAACAATTTTCTTTTAGGACATATGAGGAACTCTACAAAAAAAAGTATGTCTGACGTATTTTACTATTAACAGTCTTATTTATGTCCCCTATTTTTTACTTCTTATAACTTAACCAAGAGGGTATTTCTTGCGTTCAGTGCAGCAGAGTCTACGAAAAGATAGATAGATAGATAGAGAGTGTGAGAGAGAGAGCAATGACTCTCATCTCATGGTAAAGTACACATTGTTGTTGTTGTTGTGGTCTTCAGTCCAGAGACTGGTTTGATGCAGCTCTCCATGCTAATCTATCCTGTGCAAGTTTCTTCATCTCCCAGCACCTACTGCAGCCTACATCCTTCTGAATCTACTTAGTGTATTCATCTCTTGGTCTCCCTCTACGATTTTTACCCTCCACGCTGCCCTCAAATACTAAATGGGTGATCCCTTGATGCCTCAGAAAATGTCCTACTAACCGATCCCTTCTTCTAGTCAAGTTGTGCCACAAACTCTTCTTCTCCCCAAATCTATTCAATACCTCCCCATTAGTTATGTGATCTACCCATCTAATCTTCAGCATTCTCCTGTACCACCACATTTCGAAAGCTTCTATTCTCTTCTTGTCCAAACTATTTATCGTCCATGTTTCACTTCCATACAAGACTACGCTCCATACAACTACTTTCAGAAACGACTTCCTGACACTTAAATATGTCCTCAATTTAACAAATTTTTCTTCTTCACAAACGCTTTCCTTGCCATTGCCAGTCTACATTTTATATCCTCTATACTTCGACCATCATCAGTTATTTTGCTCCCCAAATAGCAAAACTCCTTTACTACTTTAAGTGTCTCATTTCCTAATCTAATTCCCTCAGTATCACCCGACTTA
Source organism: Schistocerca cancellata (assembly GCF_023864275.1). Taxonomy (NCBI): domain Eukaryota; kingdom Metazoa; phylum Arthropoda; class Insecta; order Orthoptera; family Acrididae; genus Schistocerca; species Schistocerca cancellata. The sequence goes on along the minus strand of NC_064633.1, from coordinate 484,316,918 downwards.
ATTTGACTACATTCCATTATCCTTGTTTTGCTTTTGTTGCTGTTCATCTTATACCCTCCTTTCAAGACACTGTCCATTCCGTTCAACTGTTCTTCCAAATCCTTTGCTGTCTCTGACAGAATTACACTGTCATCGGCGAACCTCAAAGTTTTTATTTCTTCTCCATGGATTTTAATACCTTCTCCGAATTTTTCTTTTGTTTCCTTTACTGCTTGGTCAATATACAGATTGAATAACATCGGGGAGAGGCTAAAACCCTGTCTCACTCCCTTCCCAACCACTGCTTCCCTTTCATGTCCCTCGACTCTTATAATTGCCATCTGGTTTCAGTACAAATTGTAAATAGCCTTTCGCTACCTGTATTTTACCCCTCCCACCTTTAGAATTTGAAAGAGAGTATTCCAGTCAACATTGTCAAAAGCTTTCTCTAAGTCTACAAATGCTAGAAATGTAGGTTTGCCTTTTCATAATCTTTCTTCTAAGATAAGTCGTAAGGTCAGTATTGCCTCACGTGTTCAAAAATTTCTACGGAATCCAAACTGATCTTCCCCGAGGTCGGCTTCTACCAGTTTTTCCATTCGTCTGTAAAGAATTCGCTTTAGTATTTTGCAGCTGTGACTTATTAAACTGATATTTCGGTAATTTTCTCATCTGTCAACAGCTGCTTTCTTTGGGATTGGAATTATTATATTCTTCCTGAAGTCTGAGGGAATTTCGCCTGTCTCATACATCTTGCTCACCAGATGGTAGAGTTTTGTCAGTACTGGCTCTCCCAAGGCTGTCAGTAGTTCTAATAGAATGTTGTCTACTCCCTGGGCCTTGTTTCGACTTAGGTCTTTCAGTGCTCTGTCAAACACTTCACGCAGTATCATATCTCCCATTTCGTCCTCATCTACATCCTCTTCCATTTCCATAATATGGTCATCAAGTACATCGCCTTTGTATAGACCCTCCATATACTCCTTCCACCTTAATGGTTTCCCGTCTTTGCTTAGAACTGGGTTTCCATCTGAGCTCTTGATATTCATACAAGTGGTTCTCCTTTCTCCAAAGGTCTCTTTAATTTTCCTGTGGGCTGTATCTGTCTTACCCCTAGTGAGATAAGCCTCTTCATTCTTACACTTGTTCTCTAGCCATCCCTGCTTAGCTATTTTGCACTTCCTGTCGATCTCATTTTTGAGACGTGTGTATTCCTTTTTGCCTGCTTGATTTACTGCATTTTTTTATTTTCTCCTTTCATTAATTAAATTCATTATCTCTTCTGTTACCCAAGGATTTCTACCAGCCCTCGTCTTTTTACCCACTTGATCCTCTGCTGCCTTCACTATTTCATCCTTCAAAGCTACCCATTTTTCTTCTACTGTATTTCTTTCCCCCATTCCTGTCAATTGTTCCCTTATGCTCTCCCTGAAACTCTGTACAACCTCTGGTTTAGTCAGTTTATCCAGGTCCTATCTCCTTAAATTCCCACTTTTTTGCAGTTTCTTCAGTTTTAATCTACAGTTCATAACCAATAGATTGTGGTCAGAGTCCACACCTGCCCCTGGAAATGTCTTACAATTTAAAACCTGGTTCCTCAATCTCTGTCTTACCATTATATAATCTATCTGAAACCTTCTAGTATCTCCAGGGTTCTACCATGTATACAACATTCTTTTATGATTATTGAACCAAGTGTTAGCTATGATTAAGCTATGCTCTGTGCAAAATTCTACCAGGCGGCTTCCTCTTTCATTTCTTAGCCCCAATCCACATTCACCTACTTTGTTTCCTTCTCTCCCTTTTCTTACTATCGAATACCAGTCACCAATGACTATTAAATTTTCGTCTCCCTTCACTACCTGAATAATTTCTTTTATGTCATCATACATTTCATCAATTTCTTCGTCATCTGCAGAGCTAGTTGGCATATAAACTTGTACTACTGTAGTAGGCGTGGGCTTCGTGTTTATCGTGGCCACAATAATGCGTTCACTATGCTGTTTGTAGTAGCTTACCCGCGTTCCTATTTTTTTTATTCGTTATTAAACCTACTCCTGCATTACCCCTGTTTGATTTTGTCTTTATAACCCTGTAATCACCTGACCAAAAGTCTTGTTCCTCCTGCCACCGAATTTCACTAATTCCCACTATATCTAACTTTAACCTATCCATTTCCCTTTTCAAATTTTCTAACCTACCTTCCGATTAAGGGATCTGACATTCCACGCTCCGATTCGTAGAACGCCAGTTTTCTTTCTCCTGATAACGACGTCCTCTTGAGTATTCCCCGCCTGGAGATCCGAATGGGGGACTATTTTACCTCCGGAATATTTTACCCAAGAGGACGCCATCATCATTTAATCATACAGTAAAGCTGCATGCCCATGGGAAAAATTACGGCTGTCGTTTCCCCTTGCTTTCGGCCGTTCGCAGTAGCAGAACAGCAAGGCCGTTTTGGTTAGTGTTACAAGGCCAGATCAGTCAATCATCCAGACTGTTGCCCCTGCAGCTACTGAAAATTCTGCTGCCCCTCTTCAGGAACCACACGTTTGTCTGTCCTCTGAACAGGTACCCCTCCGTTGTTGTTGTCCCTGCGGTACGGCTATCTGTATCGTTGAGGCAGGCAAACCTCCCCACCAACGGCAAGGTCCATGGTTCATGCGGGAGAAACACACATTATCGTTATGTAATTCAAAGCCTTCGGATGCGTTTGCAGCTCTCGACAAAAATTTAAATCTGATATCTTTCGCCTACTGATTCTTCTTCTTCTTTTTCCTGAAACGTCCAGATATTTGTTATACATCTTTCTGCACTCCTTTTGACACTTCCAGCTCAATCATATTTCTTCGTTCGTAGCATCGATGTAAGCTTTTTGAATATCTATGTTGGGAACTACGACATATTTTCCCAAATGAACCTACTGATCACTTTCAGTAACTCAGAAATTATTTTCATTCAGTGTTGCAGAAAGTGCAGGCAGCGGGTGTTATCTAGGACCTGATAGAGCAAAGATGGAAGACTGCTGCAGCTGTTGTCTAATAGTCCTACTGGAGCAGCAACCGAAGACCGACAGAGACAATCAAAAGACAGGTCTCCCAGAAGGAAGTTGACTTAGAGTGAAACCTAGTAATATTATTGTGATAGTGAAACGTCGAGTTCACAAAAATATGTGACCTGTCTCTAAGTTTCATGGAGTTAAATCCAACCAATGATCTCAATAGGTTGCTTCTGAAAGTGCATTTAGAGCTGAAGTATGTAAAAGGCACGATAGACAATGTGGTTCTTTCAGAGAGCCTTGATAGTTCTTGGATCCCTGTTTTTATGTTTCTGAGAACAGTGTGTCAAATTACTTAACCTCTTGAAATCTATTTTTCACTAGTTTGCAACTTTTTGTTGCCCAAATCCGGCAAATTAAAACACATATACTTTAATAAACAGAATGAAAGTTTAATACCAATTGTAATTAATGAAGAGTGATACTCAACTGTAGTTACTGATCAGCGGTTAAAGAAACTTAAAACTTTCCAAGAGAAAGATTCTCGATGGATGTTGAAAGAAATAGTTCAGCTGTGTGTTAATAAAAAGAAAATGTTTTGTGCAGGAATATGTATGAAACGGCTCAAAGTAGGCAGCAGGTGAAACTGCAGTAATAAATGTTCAGTGAAAGGACATTACCTGTTTCAAACAGTCGAATCTATCTTGATTGTATCACGTAAATAAGGATGCATAATCTGTGCCTTTCTGTGTTACACAATTTTTTTTTGGGGGGGGGGGGGTAACGTACTGTTTCCCACATACATAAAGCATGTTCACATTTTTGAAAAAAATAATGAAGGCATTTCTGTTAATGTCTATGGAATCCAACGTGATACGTGGTACCTACTGGAAAACGTGGAAGGCAGGACCAACCAATATAACTTTGTTTATACACTGCCTGTTTCTTTAGCAATATATATAAACTGTGTTTTACAGATATTCGAAGCATTTAACCATAAAATTTGCTTTAACAAAATGAATAAATTTGCAACATTCTTTGACCTTAAACCCTAAGTTGAATAAATTTTCAATCTTTTAAAAAGAAATATGAAGTGCTGTATTACAAAACAGGAAACAATATGACAATGATCACAAGACGGCCGGACGTGCAGCTCGCCCGTTATCAGGTGAAACAGCGGTGTTTACTACCATGCTGGACACAGTCTGTCTCATTAAATGCTCTTCCGCAACACATGAAAACTATATAAGCAGCATTGATGACAAGAGTGATTCAGTTACCCAAAACAGATGACTTAACTTTAAATCTGAAAGTTGTATGTCGAAAGGTTCGGGGCTAAGAGGCGTTGTTATTGTTGTTGTGGTCTTCAGTCCTGAGACTGGTTTGATGCAGCTCCACATGCCTAAGAGGCGTACCTGTGCATAAAGGTTAAACAGATTACCAAACAAAATGACAATGATAAGGCTTACTTCAAAGCAACCAATCTCTTAACTTCAATAGGCAACCAAGGTGCGACAAACTGATTGTCAATTATTAAGACCGCTCTGAAGGAACGTCTTAAAACGATACTTCTGAACACTTATTACAAGAGAACTCACTCGGTGGAACCACAAGATCCAGCTAAAATACAGGAATAATGACCCGGTCTTTCAAACATAGCAACGCACAGCTTAGTACAACAGGTTGTTCAGATTATAACTAATGGCTGAGAAATGCAATTACAATCAAAGAATTGAACCGGTTAACAGCTAAATCTAACCACAAGGTCTCTCTTTTGTTTAACGACAACTTGTGCCTTAGCACAATTGTTCCGGCTAGTTATGACCAAGAGCTGATTAATTAGAACAGTAATGATCGGGTACAAGCCAGAAACGAAAGGCAATATAATAGCGGGACAAATTTTCGAACGACAACTAGTGTCTTAGTACAATACTACTGCCTATATTTACGACCAAAGAGCCCACCAAGTAAAAGTCTGAGGGTCGGGTACAAACCAAAAACAATAAGGAGGGCAGGTAGATAATGAAACAAATTACCGCGAGGATTACAGAATGTTACTCCCCTTTATCAGCAAGCAATTTCAAGCATCAACGGCGCATCGCAGCGGTTACTAACAAGGGAACCTCCCCATCGCACCCCCCTCAGATTTAGTTATAAGTTGGCACACTGGATAGGCCTTGAAAAACTGAACACAGATCAATCGAGAAAACAGGAAGAAGTTGTGTGGAACTATGAAAAAAATCAGCAAAATATACAAACTGAGTAGTCCATGCCCAAGATAAGCAACATTAAGCAATACCTGAGCGCAGAAGCGCCGTGGTCCCGTGGTTAGCGTGAGTGGCTGCGAAACGAGAGGTCCTTCGTTCAACTCTTCCCTCAAGTGGAAATTTTAATTCTTTGTTTTCAGACAATTATTATCTGTCCGTCCGTCCGTCCGTCCGATGCGACTGTGAAACTGTTGCATTCATTTGTTGCAGTTTATGTGACAAACTCTTATGTTTTCATCACTTTTTTGGGAGTGATTATCACATCCACAAGAAAACCTAAATCGGGCAAGGTAGAAGAATCGTTTTACCCATTCGCCAAGTGTACAAGTTAGGTGGGTCGACAACATATTCCTGTCATGTGACGCACATGCCGTCACCAGTGTCGTATAGAATATATCAGACGTGTTTTCCTGTGGAGGAATCGGTTGACCTATGACCTTACGATCAAATGTTTTCGGTTTCCATTGGAGAGGCACGTCCTTTCGTCTACTAATCGCACGGTTTTGCGGTGCGGTCGCAAAACACAGACACTAAACTTATTACACTGAACAGAGACGTCAATGAACGAACGGACAGATCATAACTTTGCGAAAATAAAGAAAGTAAACTTTTTACACGAGGGAAGACTAGAACCAAGGTCCTCTCCTTCCGCAGCTGCCCACGCTAACCACGGGACCACGGCGCCCCTGAGCTCACACCCTCCTCGATGTTGCCTATCTTGCGCATGGACTACTCAGTTTGTATATTTTGCTTATTTTTATCATGGTTCCACACAACTTCTTCCTGTTTTCTCGATTGATCTGTGTTCAGTTTTTCAAGGCCTATCCGCTGTCCCAACTTATAACTAAATCTGAGGGGGGTGCGATGGGGAGGTTCCCTTGTAAGTGATGCCGATGAAAGCCAGGGAGAAGAGGGCAGCCAGGCCACGATCGGTCGTCCGACACGAATGTTGCCAACCAACTGACGTTATGTCGGTCTGCTGCTTGTAGTCGACGCTGACCCCGGTGAAGTGCTCCGGTATCTTAGCTCTGTGCAGGCCCTCCTCGCGCAGCTCGTGGCTTCGGCCGCTCGGACCTCGTGACCACTTCTTGTCGCGACGCTATCGCCAATGCACACACTTCGTGCCCTCTCTCTCGGATTTTTTTTCCTTTATTGTTATTTTAATACCTAAACAAGCAGGTAGGCTGTCAGCGGCATGCTACGCCGCTCTTCAGCCATAGTGTTGACAATAACAGAACACAGAATGGAGAATCAGAATGAACATAGTGACGTGCAAAAAAGAGTGGTCACAGATACACAAAAAACACGGAGCCGTTCACACTCGACGATAACGACACTGAAAACACGTTGACACGGCGCACAGAACACTGGTGAATCCGACGGCACAAGTGAACGTAGAAGCGCGACGGCGGACACTAAAAAACACAAAACGACGTCACACACAAGAGACACAGATGGCGATGATCTCCGGAGCGCGAATGTTCACTGAGCGTGTGCGAGCCCGGGGACCTGCCATGAGAGGAGGAGGAAGAAGGGGAATGGGAGAGGGAGAGGGGAGAGCAGAGATGCCACGGGCAGGGGTGATAGGGGGAGGGAGGAAGGGGGAGGGGAAGCCCAGGGGCAGAGGGGAGGAGGGAGGGGATGGGGGAAAAGGAAAGAGAAGGGAAGGGAAGAGAAGGGAGGGAGGGTGCCTAAAGGAAAGGACACAGGAAGTGGGGGAGTGAGGATCAAAGTTGATAGGAGGGGTAGATGGAGGGGAGGAGGACATCATCAGGGAGGGGGAGCTGGCGAAAGCCACCTTGGGAGAGGGTGAGTCTCTCTCGGACCAGCGAACCCGTATATATATATTCGCAAGCAAAGATCTAAGGACACAACCCACTGATACCAACTTCTCCTCATAGATATTGGTAATGGGGCCGCAAGAGGGATAGTCGATACTGCAACCGAGTCGTGGCGCCAGACAGACCAGTCTACGAACTCAATGGCGCCACGGCTCAAACATTCTGAATACGAACGGATGTTCATAAAGATAAATGTCTTTGTCTTAAAACATATGAACTCGATCCTGATCATTACATTACTTGACGTGGCTTGATATGGAGCCCTCTGTTGAAAATTGCAGCTTATTATTGATGCATAACAACTTCACTTTATTGAAACAGGAATTAGAAGTATTATTAATAGTTCATGTAAACATACTGCTACAAACAACAGATCCATAGAAAGTCATGATGTTAAATCTGACGAACCTTGCATTATGTATCTTGATGTGTATTCATATCACACTGTAAAATTACCATTATCTTTATAGCTGGGTCATGTTTCAGTACCCTCTAATGTCCAGTTTTCTATTGCTTTCTACAGAGAATGTTGAAATTTTTGATGTGGAAAACATACCAGACAGTTCCAACACAGGGTATGTTTTGGAAGTGGACCTCAAATCTCCTGAGACTAGTCACTATTTTCATTCAGATTTGCCGTTACGTCGTGAAAATATGCCATCCGTATCTGATAGTAAGAAACCCAAAAAGTAATAATGACCTCTTATGATAAAATCTTGGGATAAGACACCCTTGGCTGCAAATTGTTTTATATATTTATTGGCAATGACGCGTTTCTCCTTCGTGGTACCTTCAGATTAACGTAAGGGTATAAAATAACATTGTGAGGCAAAGATACGTTAAAACCGGAGGGATGGGGGTCGTATGAGGCGAAGTTTCAGGCTGTGTCTCTACAACTAACAATAACTGTGAACTTATCGTAGAAGTAATGTGGTGAGCTAACATCCGCCCTTTAATGCCAGTATACGACATTAAGATAAAAATTATAAGGAAACATCGTGCAGTCGTCATTAAGAAAATTAAAGCATAAGGACCTGAAACCGGGAACAAAAGTCGAAGTATAACTACAGTAGCCACTGGAAAGAAGAGCATTGGCAAACCAAGAAAAGTAGTTAAAAGGGCTTATGTAATATAGAGCCAACCGCGTTCCTACACAAACTGCGTGGAGCGTTGCGTGAAGCCAATGAAATGTAAATATAATGCATTCGAGAAGACAAGATACGTCAGACCTCACTGCTGGCCACACAAAAATAGAGCCGTAAAGACAAGATTATACAACCGTATTAACAGACATCAAGGACAGATGGCGTTCATTAACCAGCGTACTTAAGAAAAGAGGTTGTACAGCTAAATAGACATACGGAAAACAATAAATTAGGTAAACAGTAAAATTATTAAAATTAAATTACTCCAAGAATAGTGATAAAATAAGTGCAAACACACAAGCCGTTTAGTGGTAAAATGGAGTCTGTGAACCATGAAATTGTTAAACTTGCCTAAAAGCAAAACTTAAAATGGGACTAAAACATAAAATGTCAGAATATAGAAAAACAATCGCAAAATAAACGACTGAATATGGTAGCGTTACAGTCATGGTAAAGAGCTATGGATGGATTACTGTAGTGGGTATCGTGATATCACAAAAAAAACTGGTTTCTGCTAACCCACTATCTACGTTTCTCTGCACGGAGTGCTTAAAAATTTCCTTTTAATATCAAAGATTTAGCTTTTACCCTTTGCAGGTGATACGGAGTACTACGTCGAGTTTGGTGGGCACTATACTTTAGGTGTTCAGCAAATGTAAATTCTTCTAGGTCGGAGTTGATGGCCACTAGATTTTAGGTGCTTAGTAAAAGTCGAATGATGTTTAACCTGTCCTTTCTTGTTAAGTAAATGTTCACTAAATCTTGTTCGAAATTTGCTACCAGTCTGGACAACGCGTGAAGCTTCACGGTCGGCGCCCTCAATTCTATAAACGCCGGAGACAGCATATTGGTCTTTTGCAGACAGTTCATTATGGATGTACCGAAGCTAGACTTATTTGTCGACGAAAAGGCGATGTCCACGCCTTATTTCCTAACTAGACTAGCGAGGTCATGCGACAGAGTGTCTTACAAGAGAGATTTTGATAAATCTACTATTAGCGAAAAAACGACCTAATGGAAATTTAGATTCATCAGAATTGGTTTTCTGTTGATAAAGATCATCTTTAATACTAGGGGTGTTTTCGTTACTGATTGCAATATAGGCCTGTCTAAGGTTTGCTGGTTCTTTATCGATGGAAGACTGACTTAGAGAAACTTCCGTAATATGGAAAATTTTGATTTGAAAAAGCTCACAGTGTGAAGATATGGATGACAAGAAGAGAAATGAATGATCGACTCGCTCGTTGTTGGTTTGCGAAATATGTCAGATTTTACACTAACTCCCTTTAGTCGTAGCTGCAGATCCAAGCAATTCAGTCTGTTATTGCCAATCATTAGCTCGCAAGTGAAGGCCATCTGAGTGTTGCGAATTAAAATCTTCAACTAGCCCTAAGACTTGCTCAGTAGAAAAATCTGAAAGAATGTTCGCAATATAAAATGCTATTAAAAAACTTTCATAGAATTTTTTCATTTGGACTAGCTTCCCGAATGAAGCAATACTTCAAGATCAATGCACAAAAATCTGTGAGTGCAAGCAGTGCATCTGAGAGAAATCTATGAATAAAATTGTGTTTGGTAAAACAATGCAAAGTGAGCAAAGATATAGGCTATGACATTAACAACATCCTGGAAAGGTCGGTATAGAGCAACTGAATTGATTGCCAAACCAAATTTTCGGAGGTGTGTTACTTTTAACGAAAATTTGTTTGGCACTGAACTAAACAGGCTTAGAGTAGTATTTGATAAACACAGTGCAGTGGTAATGGCGATTTTGGATATTTCTAAGATACTTCTTATAGACTTTCATATTGGGTACATACTAAACAAATTTCTGGCGAAGCATGTAAAAATGTTTTACATGGACATCAACAGCGTAATCTGCCATGTTAAAATTACAGTTATTTATAACGATATTAGTGGTGCAGTCCCTATATATGTTTCATATGATAGCTTTCCCTGTAAGTAACAATGTTGTTTGTGAGTAAAACCGAGGTTGGATTAAATTATGTGGTGAGGCTACGAGTAAAATTTCATTTGACCCTACCGGAACTCCGAGAACGGACAAAAGGAATATTTCAACACGTTACTGAGTTCACGAAATAACTAAAATGCTGTTTTGGTTGCAAATTTACGAGGGCGTAACTGTCACAGACTCAGACTGAGAACTGAATACTAAAGTATGTAACGTACTGGAACGAATCAGGTGCTCATTCACAACTAATGACTTTCAGTCAACCGTAATATGTTTAATGCTGTTTATCTTGTAGATAAGTATAACGGTTGCGCTTCTTCGACAGTTGAATTTTTATTTAGCCTATGAAAAAACCGTGTTTCTCCTGAAATTATTAGGTAACTACAGTGGTTTTTATGCCTTCTATGCTTTTTGTGTCTATAACGTAGCAGAAAATCAAATGCAGTTAACATAAATGAGTGTCATGCCGTTTATTGAAAACGTATCACCGGAATTTCTTCCCAGAAATGGTTACACAAGAACAAATGGACACACATATGGTTTAAGAGACAAAAAAGCCACTGAAGATGCGTAGTACACATAGGCGAAACATTTAGGTTAAAACAATAAAAATCCACTTGCAAAAAATTAATGATAATTAACGTACAACATAAAAAGCACTAAAATAACAACACAGGAAGATTGGTTCTAAATATTAACGATAAGTTTACTGATAAAATATTGGTCACTCCATAAAATGGCACACTGGTCACTTTTTAACGCTGCAAATGACGTAGAATTGACACCAAGCGGTCACGAGAGCATCCACAGCTGACTATGTCAGGGCAGTGAAATGTTGTGTATGTGCCAGCGGCTATATGAAATCAGCACTATAAAATGGATCGACCAGGAGATAAGACAGCAAGATACCCTGCAAAAAAATTATTTCCAATCTTGGCTACCAGGTGCAAATCTGGCGCTGTACAGTATCTCCTCGAAGTCTCTGGAACTCACATTGAACAAACTGTGTAGGTGGAGGTTAATAATACAATCGACATTATGCCTCTCTCACTTGTTTGACCTTTTCTGCCCCCATCCTGTGCTTAATTCATTACATATGGGAATATTTCTAAACGTCTTTCTTTCATCAATATAAACAGATTTGCACCTGGTGCTCAAAATAGGAACCACATTTTTCCCCTGTAAAAGGGTTCCGCATTAACGCACTAGAATGGTTCAAATGGCTCTGAGCACTGTGGGACTTAACATCTGAGGTCATCAGTCCCCTAGAACTTAGAACTACTTAAACCTAACTAACCTAAGGACATCACACACATCCACGCCCGAAGCAGGATTCGAACCTGCGACAGTAGGCTAGCGGTCGCGCGGTTCCAGACTGAAGCACCTAGAACCACTCGGCCACAAGGGCCAGCTAACGCACTAGAATATTTACCACGTTTTGCTGTCATACAGTATTTACCCCCCACACTGAAACTCCTGAGTAGCTTCATTTTAATTATTTTAATTATACCCACCTCTTATCAACGCGGACAGTCCATCATGTCTGCATGCCTACAACGAATATCGCCCTGGCCAGAGCGTTCTTCACATCTCCCTCATACATTGGTAACATCTCGTCATGAGGTTCCATGAGATGGGAATGTCACCATTCTCCAATCAACACAATTAGTGAACTTTTTCACACAGTAGCAACAGCGTCTAATGACATTACTGTTTGACATCCTAGCTCAGTTGGACTAGGTACCCAGCCAAATTAGAGCCGTTGTTGATGCCAGATGTGACAGCTGTATCATCAAAATTTCACAACCTATATACCTCCAAATGACCTAGAGACACGCACATTTAATATAATTTCGTAATTTGCTATCCTTCCTGGAGTTCCACACTTAATAGCGAGCAGTGGCTTTTCTACCATGTAATCGCGATTAAACTCTGTTCCAGCTGCGATATTCTATCAAGATAAGATATGACAACCATAACTGAACGCTTGAGCAACGGGATTCATTACGTAGAACAATGCATTACGTAGGTACCTGTCCTGAACAATAATCGAAATAGGCGACTCCCCATTCGACTAATATCTTCTCGCAACAGCCAGCGGAGGCTGCGGCGTTATTTGCCGTCGGGGGCAGTCGTCGTAAATAGCGGCTGTGGTAACGAATAGGGTGACGTGGAGAAGGGTGTCGGGGAGGGGGGGGGGAGGGAGAGAAGGAGGTGGGGAGACCTCGCGTGCCGACCGCATCGTCACGCCTGCTGCCGCCGCAGCGATCTGGATCATAACCATAGATCACGCCGGCCTTTCTCACCTACTGTGCATTATCCTACACCTTCTCGTGCACCACGAACTTCGCGGCAAATGTATCACTGTCGCCGAGTATCGCTCCTACATATAGCAGTTGTTGTTGTTCATGTTGTTCTTGTAGTCTTCAGTCCAAAGAATGGTTTCATGCAGCCGGAGCAGGTTCGAGAACATTTTTCCACACGGCCGACTTACCATTTAGCGCCCCCGCCCCCCCTTTCCCAATCCCAGTTTTCTCTCGTAAACTTTTCTATTAGTTTTCGCTATTAATTGAGGGGTTGACATATAAGTAATACAAGTGCTAGCTGAAGAAAACTCAGGAAATGATTATTAATTGAGGGGCTGACATACAAGTAATACAAGTGCTAGCTGAAGAAAACTGAGGAAATGATTATGGAGGTTAAATGGCTGTTTATACATTATGTGAGCTACTTTAAAAACATCAAATGTTTTTTCTTAATAGTCAGTCAGTGTATTTGTAGTTGTGGGTACGGTTATGGATTGTAGTACTCCTGCATTATTGTATATAATATACCGCATTATGACCATTTATGCTTCTTGCGTCTTAAAACTTTTTAGAGTTAAATAGATACAAGAGCAAAAATATTTTATTTACTGTGCTATATTTTGAAGATATTTTGACAGAACACTCGTAATTTACATGCTACAATACATTTTCATTACAAAACAAGGATATGTGAATAATTAAAGCGAAATTAATGTGCCAAAATATGCACAGATAACAAATAAAATATCAAGACGAAAATATATTAGTGTAGTTCCAACACATACGAGAGATTAATCATAGTCACTTTCTATAATCTCTCTACAATCACAATCATTTCCTTCTGTAGTGTCTCTTGAGGAATATCTTTTCTGGGCAACACAGGTGTTACATTTCAGTCTTCCTCCTCCCCTTCTTTGAACACATCCTCTTCCATCTCCACTCCCTCTTCTGACACCCCTGATAACTACTACTTGTGAATGGTATATATTATTACACTACTTATGATAAAGTGGGGGATGTAGGTTTTTACCTCCTGGAGGCTTTTCCATTTCTCAGATTTTTCCAGCTCCTCTAGGAACAAAGCCTTCAGAAGAGGTGTGGATGGGGAGACCAGTTTTGGGCCTCCTAAAACTCAAAATCACTTTTTACTGAATCATTGAATTGTATTGTTAGATGATTTTATTTACTGATTCCGGTCCAGCTGATATACTTCCATTGTATGTTGTTTTTTTTTTCTTTTGTGTCTTTAACAGCTTTATCCTTTGCTACGGAATCCATGCCTTTAACTGAAAGAAAGTTTCCTGGTTTCATTTCCACTACTGAAAACTTGCTGTTGGCCCGCTTCACTGCTTCTATCTTGTCTTGGTGACGAAACACACGTTTGGAGTGTTTCTTTGCCTCTTCACAGAAGCAAAAATCCTTAACACATGGCATATATGTACTGCCAGTTCAAGGAACTTACGCTCTATTGTGTCAAAATCTTGATTTTGTCTCAAGATGAACTACCGGTATTTCAAAATATTGCCTATTTAAACAGGCATTAAATATTACTGTAAGTACTCTGAGAGAAAAGCATTCACATTTGGCACCCTTGGCTTCCCTCTCAGCCTAGCGTCCCAAGTGGCGGCTTATCTAACGTGGGTCAAAAACCGGCGCTGGATGCAGCTCTTCACAGTAGCTGATCCTGTGTATGTCTTTTCATCTCTGCATAACTGCTGAAAACTGCATCCACTTGAATATAACCTCACTAGCGAAAGTAGCAGTGACCCCATTAAAAATAGCTCACTCGTCCCTTACAATGCTAGTAATGATTATGCCGATGAAAGTCATGGCAGTGAAGCAGTGTGTATGTCCCAGTCGGTTGTTTGGAATCGGCGCAGTAAGCTGCTTCGAAGTGACAATCAGAAAGGAGCTATCGCGTTTGGAAGTGCCCAAGACCGCACCGTCAATGAGCTTTCCCGATTTGTTGTTGGATCAATGCGGCCTGTTGAATATTTTTACAGGATATTTAAGAAGAGCGTACAAAAATTTAACAGGACGTAGAGGATGCTCCTCTGAACAATTTGGAGTAGGGAACCTGTGGTCGAAGAAGACAGCTTAAGGAGACAATAGAAATCAAATCACATTACTGTGCACTTTTTTATTTACATTAATTAACTATAAATACCATCACTGATACAATGAACGTACCATTTGCAGTGTATCTTACAAAATGTGCTGAAATTGACGGCCATCAACCCCAATGCAAGCACGACATTGGCGAACGAGATTCTGACGCACTCTGACAAATATCCCAAGGGTGCTTCGAATCACATCACAGGCAGCTACAGTTTTGGCGACTAATTCCATCTCCATATCCACGGGAATCTAGTACAGAAGTGTCTTTAGATATCCTTATAGGAAATAATCAAGACGTTTCAGGTCAGGAGACCCTCCACTTCCAATCCAGCGCCCAGGAAATATAATACCAGTACTGCTCCATCGTATTGTAGCATACGTCTCTGAATAACATCTACATCTACATGGGTACTCAGTAAATCACATTTAAGTGCCTGGCAGAGGGTTCATCGAACCACCTTCACAATTCTCTATTATTCCAATCTCGTATAGCGCGCGGAAAGAATGAACACCTATATCTTTCCATACGAGCACTGATTTCCCTAATTTTAGCTTGATGATCGTTCCTCCCTAAGTAGGTCAGCGTCAACAAAATATTTTCGCATTCGGAGGAGAAAGTTGGTGATTGAAATTTCGTGAGAAGATTCCGTCGCAACGAAAAACGCCTTTCTTTTAGTGAAGTCCAGCCCAAATCCTGCATCATCTCTGTGACACTCTCTCCCATATTTCGCAATAATACAAAACGTGCTGCCTTTCTTTGAACTTTTTCAATGTACTCCGTCAGTCCTAACTGGTAAGGATCCCACACCGCGCAACAGTATTCTAAAAGAGGACGGACAAGCGTAGTGTAGGCAGTCTCCTTAGTAGCCCTGTTACATTTTCTAAGTGTCTTGCCAATAAAACGCAGTCTTTGGTTAGCCTTCCCCACAGCATTTTCAATGTGTCCCTTCCAACTTAAGTTGTTCGTAATTGTAATACCTAGGTATTTAGTTGAACTTACAGCTTTTAGATTAGACTGATTCATCGTGTAACCGAAATTTAACGGGTACCTTTTAGCACTCACATGGATGACCTAAAACTTTTCGTTATTTAGGGTCAACTGCCACTTTTCCCACCATTCAGATATCTTTTCTAAATCGTTTAGCAGTTTGTTTTTGTCTCCTGATGACTGTATTAGTCGATCAACGAGAGCGTCATGAGCAAACAACCGAAGACGGCTGCTCAGATTGTCTCACAAAGCGTTTATATAGATAAGGAACAGCAAAGGGCCTATAACACTACCTTGGGGAACGCCTGAAATCACTTCAGTTTTACTCGATGACTTTCCGTCAATTACTACGAACTGTGACCTTTCAGACAGGAAATCACAAATCCAGTCACATAACTTAGACGATATTCCACAAGCACGCAATTTCACTACGAGCCGCTTGTGTGGTACAGTGACAAAAGCCTTCCGGAACTCCAGAAATACGGAATTGATCTGAAATCCCTTGTCATTAGCACTCCTGTGAATAAAGAGATAGTTGTGTTTCACAGGAACGATGTTTTCTAAACTCATGTTGACTGTGTGTCAATAGACCGTTTTCTTCGAGGTAATTCATAATGTTCAAATACAATATATGATCTAAAATTCTGCTGCATATCGACGTTAACGATATGGGCCTGTAATTTAGTGGATTATTCCTACTACCTTTCTTGAATATTGGTGTGACCTGTGCAACTTTCCAGTCTTTGGGTACGGATCTTTCGTCGAGCGAACGGTTGTATATGATTGTTAAGTATGGAGCTAATGCATCAGCATATTCCGAAAGGAACCTAATTGGTATGCATTCTGGACCAGAAGACTTATTTTTATTAAGTGATTTAAGTTGCTTCACTACTCCGAGGATATTACTTCTACGTTACTCATGTTGGCAGCTGTTCTTGATTCGAATTCTGGAATATTTACTACGTCTTCTTTTGGGAAGGCATTTCGGAAGGCTGTGTTTAGTAGCTCTGCTTTGGCAGCACTGTCTTCGATAGTATCTCCACTGCTATCGTGCAGAGAAGGCATTGATTGTTTCTTGCCGCTAACATACTTCACATACGACCAGAATCTCTTTGGATTTTCTGCCACGTTTCGAGACAAAGTTTCGTTGTGGAAACTGTTATAGGCATCTTGCATTGAAGTCCGCGCTTAATTTCGAGCTTCTGTAAAAGATAGACAGTGTTGGGGATTTTGCGTCTGTTTAAATTTGGCATGTTTGTTTCGTTGTTTCTGGAACAGCGTTCTAACCCGTTTTGTGTACCAAGGAGGATCAGCTCCGTCGTTTGTTAATTTATTTGGTATAAATCTCTAATTTGCTGCCGATACTATTTCTCTGAATTCAAGCCACATGTGGTGTACATTTATATTATTAATTAGGAATGAGTGGAGATTGTCTCTGAGGAAGGCGTCAAATGAATTTTTATCTGGGTTTTTGAGTAGGTACGTTTTTTGCTTATTACACTGAGTAATGAATCGGTCTGTCGTTGATTCACAGTGTTCCAGCGTAAAAGTCAAGCGCCGGCACACCGGTCGGGAACGTTACAGCAGAGAGGTCTTTGACGAAGACGTCAGCCAATTGCACGCGGACCGACCCCCCTCTACGACAACAACCCGACAGCAGCGCCCTCGACACGAAGAGAACACAAGCGCCGCGTCGCCTGGCTGCGAGGCGGGTCGAGCGTAGCCGTTATACGAGCTCTACAGCAGCGACTTAGCAACTGTATTCCAATCACTTTTATTGGAGTTGTATATACTGAAGAGATTCCTTATTTGTCTGTCGCCATTTGCTTGCGACGCATCGTTGTAAATTCTCAAAGTTAAGTATTATAATCATTTCCTTTTGTAATAAACCTCATTAATACCATTTGCATGAATTATTGTCTAGGGATCCGAGAAAGCAGGTTTCCTAGGCACCCCATATTTGACGAGTTGGCAGGTACAACACATACCACGTTCTGTCATGGGTCAATGTAAATACGATACAGCAGAGCCACCTTCTAAACAAGTAAAGTAAACAAAACCTGCATCATGACTTCCTGGTAATCATGCTCGTCCTCCTTGTTTCCTTGCACTAAGTAAGGAATGTACGTGTAAATAAACTGCACGGTGCGTGTAAACCTGTCCGCATGTTAATTGTAAATAAACTGAAACACAGTAATGCTGCCGGCCGGAGTGGCCGAGCGGTTCTAGGCGCTTCAGTCTGGAACCGCGCGACCGCTACGGTAGCAGGTTCGAATCCTGCCTCGGGCATGGATGTGTGCGGTGTCCTTAGGTTAGTTAGGTTTAAGTAGTTCTGAGTTCTAGGGGACTGATGACCTCAGAAGTTAAGTCCCATAGTGCTCAGAGCCATTTGAACCACAGTAATGCTAGACAAAGCTGTAGACAAGAATGAGATACTCACTCTGCAGCGGAGTGTACGCTGATATGAAACTTCCTGGCAGATTAAAACTGTATGCCAGACCGAGACTCGAACTCGAGACCTTTGCCTTTTTCGGGCAAGTGCTCTACCAACTGAGCTACCCAAGCACGACTCAGGTCCCGTCCTCACAGCTTTTTTTCTGGCAGTATCTCGTCTCCTACCTTCCAAACTTTACAGAAGCTCTCCTGCGAACCTTGAAGAACTAGCACTCCTGAAAGAAAGGCTATTGCGGAGACATGGCTTAGCCACAGCCCGGGGGATCTTTCCAGAATGAGATTTTCACTCTGCAGCGGAGTGTGCGCTGATATGAAACTTCCTGGCAGATTAAAACTGTGTGCCGGATCGAGACTCGAACTCGCGACCTTTGCCTTTCGCGGGCAAGTGTTCACACGGTGTAAAGAGACGAGATACTGGCAGAAGTAAAGCTGTGAGGACGGGGTGTCAGTAGTGCTTGGGTAGCTCAGATGGTACAGCACTTGCCCGCGAAAGGCAAAGGTCCCTAGTTCGAGTCTCGGTCCGGCACACAGTTTTAATCTGCCAGGAAGTTTCAAAGCGGTAGACAAGATTATGTCCGTATCTCCTTAAGCTGGCTTCGCCAACCCCAGGTTCCCTATCTCCAATTGTTCAGTGGAGGATTCTCTATGTACTGTTATATTTTTGCACGCTGTTATGGAAACAACCGTATGTAGAACTGAGTACCACTTGCAGCATTTTTTCACCGTATGAGAACAGTGGTCGTAATAAGAAATACCCTTCTCATAACGACCCTAAAGCACACACGCTTAGCCCACTTTCATGCCCTATTCGAGTTTGAACTCAACAACAAGACGCAGCAAACAGCCTCGCTACATACAGCCCTTACCAACATAGTCGTTAAGCATTTTACAGAAGAAATGCCTGAAGTGCCTATGTTGACATAATTTATAGATTTTCATGTCCGAAAGAACAGACATCTCGCAAAATCCGCAACTGTTATACAGTATGTGTAAATTGACGGTGGAGAGGGGAAGAAAGGAAAGGAAAGGAAAGGAAAGGAAAGGAAAGGAAAGGAAAGGAAAGGAAAGGAAACGGAGGTACCACTGCTATCAGCTTCATCGGGACATTAGCCGGAATCAGCGGCGAGGACTCACAGTGTGCACCGGATCGGGATTCGAAACCGGAATCTCCTGCTTACGAGGCAGGTGCCTTAATTACTGCACCATCCGGGACACAACATTGCCGCAATTGCGCGGACCGTCTCGGCACGTCTCACATCCGATTCACATTTCCGCAGTCCCTGTCCACTTACTCCATATTCGCTCTATGATATCCCCATAGGAGGTCGGATGTGTTTTTGCATCCACACTGAAGAAGTTGGATCCATTTGCCAGCTAGGCCAATCAAATTATATGCGAATATGGAGGAAATGGACAGGGACTGCGGACAGGTTGCTCTCGATGGGAATGCGGTTCGGCCGTGAAGCATGACGAGACAGTTCGCGCAGTTGCGATAACGCTGTGTCCTGGATGGTGCAGCGGTTAACGCACGTGCCTAGAAAGTAGGAGATCCCAGGTTCGAATCCCGTTCGAGTACACATTTTCACTCGTCGCCGCTGATTCCGCGTTTTGCCCCGATCCAGCTGACAGCAGTGATCCCCTCCCATCTCTTTCCTTTCTTTCTTCTCCTCTTCACCTTCAATTCACACAGAAGGATGAATTCATGCGAGATGTAAGAGAGTAAATTAGGTTTCTGTGTGGACCTTTTGCAGGAAACTGCCCCGGAAAAAATTACACCACAATCCTTCAATACAACTGATCTGGGAACAGTTGCCAGGTTTGACGATAACTAAATTAAAAATATGATCTCTCTCCTTCAGAACTGACCTTCTAAACTGACTTATTATGTATAGAGCGAGCAGCACACAAGAGAACTGACGATGGTACGAAATCTCTGAGAGCCACTGTTAACGATTTAACTATGTTGTATTGCATTGAGTCTCTGTGATAGCAACTACGAACAGTAAGACGTTCGAAAATTCCGCTTTCGCAAAGAGAAATGAGTACAGCAGTTTTCAAAAACAGATTCTAGCGCAAATAGCAATGAATTCTATCAGCCAACAAATGTTTACTAGGCGCTCCTAGAGTAGGCAATAAATATTTAATTTTCCTCGCGATGGCTCATTGTGGACAATAAATACGTGTTTAAACGGACCTGAGTAGAGAGTAGGCGGCTAAAAAAGAAATTTACTTCGCTTCGTGTCCTGAGTTCTACAGTTTTATAGGTCTGTGCCAGCTGAGACAACGTCCTTGAGCATCCCACAGAAATTACATTTATGCTACTACAAGAATAAAGAACAGTATTCACTGAAAGAACAACGACGTGCAGCAGTGTTTCACATTATGTCCGACTGCTAATCCAAATGGATTCTGTTAGTGATAGTTCAATCCCTTCACGAATTGTGAAATTGGTTTTTGTATCTTTTCATGTCCTATCATTTCAGTCTCGTAATATGAGACACACTATGACGGTATTAGAAAATAGGTCTTATCGCACTACCTTTGGCCTGCAAAGCCACATATGAAGGAATAAATTCCGTGACCTAGCGATGCTGGTCAGACCGTGATGTGTTTTACGTTGTCCTAGCACAATTTTTCCCAACACAAGCTGTCATCTCTGTACTGTTCACAACGGACACGCACAACATTCTGCATATACTGTAGTAGATGCCTAACTTCAGCAGGGGTTGCTAAACCGCCACGGTCGCCTCCACATAATGGGTTGGAAATGAATACATGGAAGTCATGTTAAGGAGATATTTGTTGCTATAAACTTGCCCCACTTACAACTGCTTTACGTAATCAAACGTACAATCCTATTATAATCATATAAGATGCATATTTTACTTACTAAGCCTAATCTCTCAACACATCTACGAGTAAACCATAGAATGGTTACAAACGGTCGTAAACTCCATCCTATTCTAATCCCTTTCTTTATAATTAAATGGTTCAAATGGCTCTGAGCTCTATGGGACTTAACATCTAAGATCATCAGTCCCCTAGAACTCAGAACTACTTAAACCTAACTAACCTAAGGACATCACACACATCCATGCCCGAGGCAGGATTCGAACCTGCGCGGTTCCAGACTGAAGCGCCTAGAACCGCCCGGTCACACCGGCCAGCTCTTTATACACTCCTGGAAATGGAAAAAAGAACACATTGACACCGGTGTGTCAGACCCACCATACTTGCTCCGGACACTGCGAGAGGGCTGTACAAGCAATGATCACACGCACGGCACAGCGGACACACCAGGAACCGCGGTGTTGGCCGTCGAATGGCGCTAGCTGCGCAGCATTTGTGCACCGCCGCCGTCAGTGTCAGCCAGTTTGCCGTGGCATACGGAGCTCCATCGCAGTCTTTAACACTGGTAGCATGCCGCGACAGCGTGGACGTGAACCGTATGTGCAGTTGACGGACTTTGAGCGAGGGTGTATAGTGGGCATGCGGGAGGCCGGGTGGACGTACCGCCGAATTGCTCAACACGTGGGGCGTGAGGTCTCCACAGTACATCGATGTTGTCGCCAGTGGTCGGCGGAAGGTGCACGTGCCCGTCGACCTGGGACCGGACCGCAGCGACGCACGGATGCACGCCAAGACCGTAGGATCCTACGCAGTGCCGTAGGGGACCGCACCGCCACTTCCCAGCAAATTAGGGACACTGTTGCTCCTGGGGTATCGGCGAGGACCATTCGCAACCGTCTCCATGAAGCTGGGCTTCGGTCCCGCACACCGTTAGGCCGTCTTCCGCTCACGCCCCAACATCGTGCAGCCCGCCTCCAAAGGTGTCGCGACAGGTGTGAATGGAGGGACGAATGGAGACGTGTCGTCTTCAGCGATGAGAGTCGCTTCTGCCTTGGTGCCAATGATGGTCGTATGCGTGTTTGGCGCCGTGCAGGTGAGCGCCACAATCAGGACTGCATACGACCGAGGCACACAGGGCCAACACCCGGCATCATGGTGTGGGGAGCGATCTCCTACACTGGCCGTACACCACTGGTGATCGTCGAGGGGACACTGAATAGTGCACGGTACATCCAAACCGTCATCGAACCCATCGTTCTACCATTCCTAGACCGGCAAGGGAACTTGCTGTTCCAACAGGACAATGCACGTCCGCATGTATCCCGTGCCACCCAACGTGCTCTAGAAGATGTAAGTCAACTACCCTGGCCAGCAAGATCTCCGGATCTGTCCCCCATTGAGCATGTTTGGGACTGGATGAAGCGTCGTCTCACGTGGTCTGCACGTCCAGCACGAACGCTGGTCCAACTGAGGCGCCAGGTGGAAATGGCATGGCAAGCCGTTCCACAGGACTACATCCAGCATCTCTACGATCGTCTCCATGGGAGAATAGCAGCCTGCATTGCTGCGAAAGGTGGATATACACTGTACTAGTGCAGACATTGTGCATGCTTTGTTGCCTGTGTCTATGTGCCTGTGGTTCTGTCAGTGTGATCATGTGATGCATCTGACCCTAGGAATGTGTCAATAAAGTTTCCCCTTCCTGGGACAATGAATTCACGGTGTTCTTATTTCAATTTCCAGGAGTGTAATTAATTGAAGTTGATGCGGACATTCAACGTCAAAGTGTCACACCTCATGAGTGAAGCTCATCACTCAAACCTGACGGCACCTTTCTGTATGCCTGCTCCCGTTGAGGTCCAAGCAATTAGTAGTTTTCGAACCTTCGTCTCCGGATATGCTCACCCAACCAGTGATTTCTCTTAGCCAGCCGGCAGCTAGCACATCCCACACCTTTCTCTAGTATTTGTTATTAATTTTTATATGAAATAGCAGCTGAATATGGAAAAACTTCTCCACAAATGGCATGTTGGAATAAAGCCACTCGTTGCCTGTTTCCAGTGAAGTTAACTGCTTCTTTTACAGTAAAGAAAACATCCACGCTTTAAGTGCCGCCCTGTGATTTGTCCATTTGTATTTAGGCGGCTAGCAGCGAATTTTCCCACCCGTAACATGAATTGGATATGTCTATTCACCAAAAGTGCTCTTAACATTGCAACACAGACAAATGAAAAAGCATAATCCGAATGTGTTAGGTTGGTACCTAACTTCGTAGCGCTTTTGTTTTGCAAGTTGGCATTCCTACCTACAGGATTTGATGAAGATCTTTTAAATGCATTAATCCATAATGATTCAAGTCAGTGTGCTAGAGAACTGGCAAATGTGATGAACTGCGATGATTTCATGGCAACATAAGGAAAAGAAAGGAATGGTTGAATCTAAACAGAGCAGCAACTCCCCGTGCAAAGAGCCGCGCTCATCCACAAAAGATAAAGTTATGCGTCGTGTGATGTGCTGCGAATTGCTTTCCCGAAGTGTAACCATCACTGCTGACATTTATTGCCAACAAATGAGACGCCTTGCAGATGCTGTCGAAGAACAACGACCAGGTGGACTGCGTGAAGTGGTGCTACTCCACGATAAGGCTCGCCCACATTCTGATAGACTGACAAAAAACACTGTACACGAGTTGGGTTAGGAAGTCATTTGGCACCTGCCTTTCTCATCTGATCTTATGTTCTCAGATTTTTAGCTTGTTCTCTCACTCTCGAATAAACTTTAAAGAACTTCCTTTCCGAATGAAAATTGGCTCCGAACATGGCTCGACGAGTTCTTCGCCTAAAACCGTGTGATTTCTGCAGTAGCGGACTCGAAAAGTAATCTCGCCGTTGGCAGACTGTTGTCAACACTAAAGGAGAACATGTTATTGGTGACTGACGTCTCTGTCGTGTGTATCTGTTGTGTTTATTGAACTTAGGAAAAACGCTACGAACTTATGCACCAACCCAATATATTTCGTAAATATAATTTCGTACGAAAATAAGTTCTTCGGAAGCATTCCTCTGAATCATTGAAAGCCATCTCAACAAACGTACCTGAAAAGTTCATTTTGACACTTCGAAATGCGACCCTAGGAATTTGGCTTGTTTAATTCATTTCTGTGTTTGCAAGTGATGCAGAGAAACGATTTTACGTTTGACGCCTGATTCTTATAATTTATTATCAATTACAGACGAAACACCATATTAATTCTGTTTTGTATAGTTTTTCAAAATCAGAATTTTTATTTTTTTCCTCCCTGGCGTCAGCGATTGAGGAAGAACTGTATCTTTAATTAGAAATGATTAAGTGTCGAGAGATCAAAATGCTCTGAAATTTCCTGACAGATTAAAACACTGTACAGGACCCTTTGCCTTTCGCAGGAAAGTGCTCTGCCACTTGAACTACCTGAGCACCCGAGCACGGCTTGCAACCCGTCTTCACAACCTTACGTCCGCCAGTATCTCATCTCCTACCTTCCATATTTGTGTGGATGGGTCGCCAGTCGTCATCGTGTAGCTCAGTTGGTGGAGCACTTGCCCTCGAAACATAAAGGACCCTTATTTAGCCCCATTCCGGCACACAGTTTTAATCTTCCAGGAAGCAGGGAAAGGGCAGAGGAATAGAGAGAGAGAGAGAGAGAGAGAGAGAGAGAGTAGTGTGTGTGTATGTGTGTGTGAGAGAGAGAGAGAGAGAGAAGTAGGAGGGGGCATAAATTGGGTACCAAAGAGTGCAGCGAGGAAGGAAGGAAGATTGGGTTTAACGTCTCGTTGACATCGACGTATTGGAGGTGGAGCACAAGCTCGAATTGTCTCATGGGTGGGGAACGAAATCGGCTGCCCCATTTCAAAGGAACAATACCAGGATTTGCCTGGAGCGATTCAGGGAAATCACGGAAAATCTAAATCTGGGTGGCCGGAGGCGGGTTTGAACAGTCTTCCTCCCGAATG
Organism: Schistocerca cancellata; assembly: GCF_023864275.1. NCBI lineage: Eukaryota > Metazoa > Arthropoda > Insecta > Orthoptera > Acrididae > Schistocerca > Schistocerca cancellata. The sequence goes on along the minus strand of NC_064633.1, from coordinate 484,292,011 downwards.
CGAGTCCAATGTGCTAACCACTGCGCCATCTCGCTCGGTATAACGAGAAGTAGATGAGGACAGAGAGAAAGAAGGCCGTAATAGAGAAGGTGAAATTTCATGCGCAGATAATTTGTTCTCTAAGTCCGAAGATTTAGTAAGTAGCTGTTTTTTTTTAATGTTTCTAATGAAAAGGAAGATGCAACCAAACCAGGAAGGTAAAAGGATGTGTGAATCGAGACGAACTATTTTGTGTAGCTATACATTGGAATAGATCTAACAGAAAAAGAACCAGGAATTACAGAAATTCTGAAAGATATATGTGGTAGTGACATGACTATGACTTGATCTGAAATTTAAAATGCCCTGAAGAGCACAAACAAAAGCAAGTCATCAAGGACAGGTGAAATAAGAGGAAACATGGTCAAATTCGCTGCAAATCGTGGGCTACATTAGTTTTAGAGTGTACTAAATACCGTTCGGAATGAATGGAAAGTCCCATAGACTGGACGAAACATATCGTAATATCCACTTTTTTAAAAAATGAAAAAAAATTAAAAAGTCAGGTACAAATGTGGCAAGTATAGAGGAATCACTCTCCTATTCCTCGGGCTCAGGTTTATGTAGAAATTCAAACTCCGTCTACGAACCATCATTGAATAACAGCTATAGGAAAGACAACATGGGTTTAGAAGAATCAGAACAGAGAAGACCTCATTTTCGCTGTGTTTTCACTGTTAAACTCATTAAAGAAATGTAGTGAGAGAAAGGAAGATATTGCACTTTGTTCTTCCTATATTTAGAAACGATCTATGGCAGCATGCCTAGAGACAACTTATGAGAATGTGTGGTAAGTGGTCCAGGGTCTCTTGTCAGCAAAGCAAGAATATTGTATAACCACTGCCAGAGCTGCGCCCAGATATAAGATGGTAATTCTGACTGGTTTACCACAAGCAAAGCAGTGCAACAGGACAGCGCATTGTCACCGCACTTCTCACCACTGCGATGGATGAATTAATGAAGAAATTGAAACAAAAAGCTGGTAAGGAATTCAATACCTTTGCCTCTGCAGATGATGTTGTGATGTAGGGAACTGCAGAAGAAGTGCAACACAAACTAAACATGTAGAACATACAATTCAAGTACTTTGGTTTGAAATTCAGCTGCACAAAAACAGTTATGATGTCAGTCAGCGGACAAAGATTGCACGTGTACATCGACCTAGATGGAGGAAAAGCTAGAAGTTCGTTCACAGCTTTCAGCACTTTGGTAGTACCGGAAGTCGAGACATCCCATCTTCCACTGACATTACTAATGTAATTCATATAAGACGTCACTTTTAACAGCAAGTTAGGTGTAGGAGAATGCTCGTATCCACAAAGTACGTGTCTCTATGAACAATCTGTGTAACGGTGATGTATGCCCGTGGCCAGCAAAATCCCCAGACCAGTCCTCTATAGAACATGCTCAGATGTCAACACTGTCCGAGAGCCAGTATCCAGAAGGTCAAGGACCATTTACAGACTGTTGTAGACCATCTAGTCTCGGGAGAGGATACAACTGGTTTGCTACACCCTTCCCAACAAAACATTGGATGCTTCAAGGCCAGACGGGATGCAGCACATACTAACAAGTGAGCTCACACTGCAAAGTTGTTTGCAAATTTGACTCGATGCTGTAGTCGCCGAAATGACATCAGGTACCCTGTGAACCAGTGAAATTTTGTTTCGTTTCTTCGTCCCCTTCTGGGAGCTTCACTCTTTCTTTGTCAGACATTGTAACAAAGGATACATTCTTTTGCTGAACGTGGGCCTTGCAAACATTCCAAGAATTGCCGCAAAGTACAAATCTTCAGCACTTTTAGAACGGATGGGCGTGTTCTTTATTTGCAGTATCACAATTTGATGCAAATCGTATAACAATACGGATACTGTTCTTTAACGTTTAGCCACAACGCTACGACTACTGCGGATATCCGACCGCCGAGAGGACGCCTGTCTATGACAACGTAAGTTCGCTCAGTACTTAGGTCATATGGATACGGTGAGAGGTCTACGTGGATAAGAAAAATGTTATCCGCATCCGCATCGATTCCGCAAGTTCCTTATCCGAATCCGTAATTCTGTAATCCTGTAGTAAACGACTTGCACCCGTGCAATCTGATGGAATTCTTACTGTAGGCTTCCATCCAGCCTTAATTTTCGTCTGCGAAACTCAGACCTCGTAATTCACATTCCACAGACAGTAGAGGTACATCAATAAAACTTTTTAATGGAACATAGTCTGTCATACTCATTAGTTTACAAATTTCTGTCGTAACTACTGAAACAAATTTGGTGAAATTCTCTGGAGAATACAAGGCTTGTCCAGAAAGTAAGTTCCTATCAGTCGCGAAATGGAAACTTCGCGAAAATCATTTTTTTTTTTTTTTTTTTTTTTGTGACAGTTGCCTCCACCTTCCAGCTACTTCCATACATAGTCGCCGCTCCAGCTAGGACATCTGTCGCTCCTTTATAACAACTTTCCAATACCCTAGTCATAGAAGGCAGCCGTCTGTTCTTCCTGCCAATTCTCTACCCTCGTCTATAGCTCGTTGTTTGTGCAAAAATGTTGTCTTCATAGCCAGTAGTTAATGTGAGCAGAGATGAAAAACAGAGGGAGCCAATTACCGGCTGTACTGCGGGTCACCAAACACTTTCCATCAAAAACGCTACAGGAGCATTTTCATTGCCCCTGCAGATTGCGACCGAGAACTGTCACGAAATAGGAACAGTATGACAGTTGTGTAATGTTGGCTGCAAAATATCAGGAGAAAACTCTTACCAGGACCTCATACTTGGCAGGAGACACTACAGGGCTATTACAAATGATTGAAGCGATTTCATAAATTCACTGTAGCTCCATTCATTGACATATGGTCACGACACACTACAGATACGTAGTTTTGTTCGACTGAAGCCGAACTTCAGGTTTCTGCCGCCAGAGCGCTCGAGAGCGCAGTGAGACAAAATGGCGACAGGAGCCGAGAAAGCGTATGTCGTGCTTGAAATGCACTCACATCAGTCAGTCATAACAGTGCAACGACACTTCAGGACGAAGTTCAACAAAGATCCACCAACTGCTAACTCCATTCGGCGATGGTATGCGCAGTTTAAAGCTTCTGGATGCCTCTGTAAGGGGAAATCAACGGGTCGGCCTGCAGTGAGCGAAGAAACGGTTGAACGCGTGTGGGCAAGTTTCACGCATAGTGATGTGAAAGATTCAGTGTTTAAACCTCCTCTACCAGGAAACGTGCCAGAACTGCGAGCTCGCATTAACAATGCTTTCGAACTCATTGATGGGGACATGCTGCGCCGAATGTGAGAGGAACTTGATTATCGGCTTGATGTCTGCCGAATCACTAAAGGGGCACATATCGAAAATTTGTGAATGCCTAAAAAAACTTTTTGAGTTTTTGTATGTGTGTGCAAAGCATTGTGAAAGTATCTCAAATAATAAAGTTATTGTAGAGCTGTGAAATCGCTTCAATCATTTGTAATAACCCTGTATTTTCTACGCATCTTTATGTGCTCACCATGCACTCAGAACTGAAAAGAGCGAAGTGAGGCAACCGACGTGGATACTAGAGACACTGTCGAACACACATGTGCAAAGCTTCATTAAATTTTCACAATGGTTTCGATTCCTTGACCGATCGGAACTTACTTTCCGTATATCTCTCGTATTTCCTCGACGTTGGTACAAACGAAAGTGACCCGGAGAACTGAGTTCCACTGTACAAAGTAACACAACGCAGGAAAGGAAAAACAGTGCTAACCTGTCTATAACAGATGTTGAAAGTGAGCACCATTGATCTCTCGGCGCTTTTGGGCGCTGGTCAGCAAGTTGCTGAAGGTGGATCGAAGCTGGACTGCTGGAATTGGTGCTGTGTCATCCGAAATATTCTGCTACAGTTTCTGAAGACTGTGAGGGTTGCGCGAAACACCTTAGACTTGAGGGTTCCCCACACAAAGTAATCGCACACCGACAGATCAAATAACCTGGGTGGCCATCTAAAGCTGCGACCAGACTGACCTCTGCTAACAACGCCGTCAGGCGTGAAGATTGTGTGAATGTGCTCCATCGTTCAGCAGGCTGTATGGGCAGTTGCTTCATCTTGTTGGAAGCAACTGCAGGTCTTTTCCTCCTCCGTTAATGTTAATGCTGCCACAAATGGCTTCAACATGTTGGCGATATAACGCGCTGAAGACAGCGTCTGATGAAAGATGATCAACATGATACGCCGGTCTCTTGTGGCAGGTGTCGGGTTGATTTGCTAGGACTCTGAAGCATTTTCTGGTGTATGGGCATGTTTGGGTTCAAATGGCTCTAAGCACTATGGGACTTAACATCTGAGGTCATCAGTCCCCTAGATTTACAACTACTTAAACCTGACTAACCTAAGGACACTACACACATCCATGCCCGAGACAGGATTCGAACCTGCGACCATAGCAGCAGCGTCGTTCCAGACTGAAGCGCCTAGAACCGCTCGGCCACAGCGGCCGGCTGTTTAGGAATGTTTCTTGATTTGTTCAAAACGGATCCTGTCTAACTCCATTTTCGTACTAAGCGTTACGTGGCATTCTGAGCTGGCACTTTGACACCATTAAACTTCTCATCAAACAACTGACCACACTGTTTCCACGATTTTGTTGTCACGTAACTTTCTAAAAAGTACACCTGCTGCTCCACTGTGAGTACCATCGTCCCTTTCCACTGCTCCATTCACACTGACACAGGCCGCAGTACTCTCTGAACAGGCGTCCTCGTGGAGTGTGTACTGCTGACTTGCGAGTCACAAGGTGTGGTTACATGCATACATACAACCACGTCCAGTCGTTTCCAGTCATCCGGGCCCTTTTTATTTGCCCCACCCTGTCGTTCGCTTATCAAATCTACTATCGAGTACCCTGCATACGTTGCAATCCCACTCAAAGAAAGAAAGTGTTTGTGTTTGAATTCTGTTTATTGATTGGTGTTTGAAGTGCTTTGCACGTCACATCGGAAACTCCATACTTTTGCGAACTCGAACGGTTCCCAGTCATGCTTGCCGTTCGTCATCTGTTTCTGCAGCTCGTGATGCCTTTTTCTTTCGTGCATGAAGAGTAGATCGAGCAGTTGCTTGTCGTTTTGTGGGATAACTGACTTTACAGCGAAAGCAATACTTTGTGACGACTACTACAAATTCACTTCCAAAAAAAGAACAGAAAATACATGTGAAATCTCTTATTATGTCACACATTAACTGGAATGTCACTGTTCGTATTTGATGTAGTTCAGTTGTTTTCTGCGTGCGTTCTCATTCAGAGAAAACACACTAACTGCAGCTAAACTAGGGAAATACGCATATGTGCTGAAACGACCACCCATTGTAAAATGGTTGTAGTGATTCAGACATCTTCGCGGGCGTACGCACAGCTCACAAGTTTCTTTGTTGAAACGTCTCGCGCGCAACCTATTGTAAAACAGCTGCACTAATTCAGAAATCTTCACAGGCGTGTGCACAGAAACACACCAAAGTTGCATTGCAGCTTGATGAATGGGGTAGGAACATTTAAGGATCAAACAAATAAACGTTCATTTATATACGTACATTTTTTTCCGATAGGTGACGGCGCTCTACGTAGCCTTCAAAATGGCTTCTGTAACAGAGGTGCGTTCCAAGCAAAGAGCATCTCAGGTATACGTAGGTGCTTGTAGAACGTCTACGGACACCCGCCAGCGAACAAAAGCACGGTGAGTCGTTGGACGGTGCGCCTGTAATCATCGCAACAAGGTCGCGCAAACCTATTCGATATCCGGCGTGCCGGCCGGTCACACATAGCTGTGACTAGTGCAATGTGTTCGTCACCACCAAAATGCAAACGAACTTCTTCTCCGTGACAATTCGAGGCCTCACACAAGTCTGCGCATTCGAGAGGAGCTCACAAAACTTCGTTGGATTTTTTTTTCCTCATGCACCCTAAAGCCCGGATCTCGCACCATCCGACTTCCACCTGTTTGTCCCAATGAAGGATGCACTGCGTGGGAAGCAGTATATCGGTAGTGGGTAGGTTATTGATACAGGAAGAACATGGCTTGGACGTCGATCAGTGGAGTGGTACCATGCTGACACACAGGCTATGGTAGTAAGCTGGCGTAAGTCTGTCGAATTGAACGGAGATTATGTTGGAGAAGACGGATTTGTTGTCAGAAGAAGGGGGAGTAGCATGGCGTATTGGTACCGTGAATAACATCAACCTGCCTTCAGAAGAAAACGTGTTGCATTACTTACTGAACGCACCTCAATTGATGTATATGACACTCAAACAGCAGTCAGAACTTGTGAAACGTCCCCTTAGAAAAATTAATGAATTACTATGCTGATAAACCTATTACGTTATTTTATTTTCAAACAGCTGAGCAGAACTGAACGTACTCAGACATTTCTCTCTTTACTTATTCTGATCAACGCTAAACTGACACACAATATTTTTAGCACAACGCAGTCTGACTTTCAATAATCCCTACAAAAGAATGGCCCTGACTGACAATAACCTATACCTTTCATGAATCACTTACCTCACAAAAATCTTCGTTACTCGAACTACTGCAATACAGCGAGCGCCAATACTGCCAGCTAAATAAAAGATTCTAACTACTGAAGGCACTAACTACTGATAGGCATAGTTAGCAAATGGAAGATTTTGATAGAGAACAAACAATGTATTTACCTTAATAGTGTTCAAAAGTCATTATATATATATATATATATATATATATATATATATATATATATATATATATATATATATCAGTTCATAACATCCAGTCTTACAAATTTACTCTCTCTGATGGACTCACTTCCAGATCGTCCGCTCTCAAAACTCCGCCATCTCACTCCCCACATCCAGCACTGCTGACGGCTCACCTCCAACTGCGCAACGCTACGCGCTGTTAACATCCAACTGCCAAACACTACAATACCGATTATTCCAACAATGCCAACCAGCCACAGACTTCACACAGCACAGTCAGTGATTTTCATATAGAGCGCCACGTGGCGTTACCAACATGAAAACCTAAACAGCCTACTAACACTTGAAGAGCAGTTGCCAACGGATAGAATATCCTAGTATTGCCTCCCAGTCGCTTTGTGACAACATTTGGTAATTACGTAAGCGACATCTGTTACTATGAAGGAAACGGGAAAGACGCACACGAAAGGCAACTGCCGGTACAGCGCGGGATACGTATAATTGGGCAGAAAATCTGTGAGACCGCTAGTTCGCCAACGCATCTACCATCTCCAGGATATTCCGCATTCAAGCCTATATAGCGTCACTCCTCCCCAAGTTAATAATGATTAAAATAACAATTATTATTATTATCTGTCCCGTGTTATGCAAATAGCCGAGAATCCTAATACTGACGCTATTATTCACCGTTTAAGCATCAAGTAATTTTATGTGGATATCCGCAGGTACCCGTAATCTACACTACTGGCCATTAAAATTGATACACCACGAAGATGACGTGCTACAGACGCGAAATTTAACCGACAGGAAGAAGATGCTGTGAAGTGCAAATGATTAGCTTTTCAGAGCATTGACACAAGGTTGGCGCCGGTGGCGACACCTGTAACGTGCTGACATGAGTAAAGTTTCCGACCGATTTCTCATACACCAACAGTAGTTGACCGGCGTTGCCTGGTGAAACGTTGTTGTGATGCCTCGTGTAAGGAGGAGAAATCCGGACCATCACGTTTCCGACTTTGATAAAGGTCTGATTGTAGCCTATCGGGATTGCGGTTTATCTTATCGCGACATTGATATTCGCGTTGGTCGAGATCCAATGACTGTTAGCAGAATATGGAATCGGTGCGTTCAGGAGGGTAATACGGAACGCCGTGCTGGATCATAACTGCCTCGTATCACTAGCAGTCGAGATGACAGGCAGCTTATCCGCATTGCTGTAACGGATCGTGCAGCCACGTATCGATCCCTGAGTCAACAGATGGGGACGTTTGCAAGCCAACAACCATCTGCACGAACAGTTATACGACGTTTGCAGCAGCATGGACTATCAGCTCGGAGACCATGGCTGCCGTTACCCTTGACGCTGCATCACAGACAGGAGCGCCTGCGATGGTGTACTCAACGACGAACCTGGGTGCACGAATTGCAAAACATCATTTTTTCGGATGAATCCGGGTACTGTTTACAGCATCATGATGGTCGCATCCACGTTTGGCGACATCGCGGTGAACGCACATTGGAAGCGTGTATTCGTCATCGCCATACTGGCGTACCACCTGGCGTGAAGGTATGGGGTGCCATTGGTTACAAATCTCGGTTACCTCTTGTTCGCATTGACGACACTTTGAACAGTGGACGTTACATTTCAGATGTGTTACGACCCGTGGCTCTACCCCTCATTCGATCCCTGCGAAACCCTACGTTTCAGCAGGATAATGCACGACCGCATGTTGCAGATCCTGTACGGGGCTTTCTTGATACAGAAAATGTTCGACTGCTTCCCTGGCCAGCACACTCTCTAGATGTCTCACCAATTGAAAACGTCTGGTCAATGGTGGCCGATCAACTGGCTCGTCACAATACGCCAGTCACTACTCTTGATGAACTGTGGTAGCGTGTTGAAGCTGCATGGGCAGCTGTACCTTACACGCCATCCAAGCTCTGTTTGACTCAATGCCAAGGAGTATCAAGGCCCTTATTAGGACCAGAGGTGGTTGTTCTGGGTACTGATTTCTCAGGATCTATGCACACAAATTGCGTGAAAATGTAATCAAATGTCTGTTCTAGTATAATATATTTGTCCAATGCATACCCGTTTATCATCTGCATTTCTTGTTGGTGTAGCAATTTTAATGGCGAGTAGTGTATATAGGTTTTTATCTGCAAAGTCAGTAGTACTTCAGATCTTTGCAGATATTACTGCGAATATCAGCATCCGTCCAGACAAAATCTGCGGGTTGAGATAGGCGACCGGTCTTCTGCCGGAGATAAGAGGCATTTGTCGACCCTCACAATAGCCGCGGGTGCGGAGGACGTGTCTGGAATCAGCGACGGGGCAGACGGCGGAGCACCTGCAGCCATTGCGCATGCGCGGCGCAGTGCCTCGCCGGACCGCCACCGCCCCGCAGTAAGAGCTCCGGAGGACGCGCCGCAAGAACGCCGGGGTGAAAAAGATTCGGACTAATACAATAAATGGTCGCCACAATAGGCGGCCTCGGGCGCAGACAATGGCTTCTTTTCAGGATCCCGGCCCACAATGCACATACAAATGTGCGAGAACGCGGCCTACAAAGGAACCCAATCCCGGGCGCTGAGAGTGTTTTCATTTGTAGGCCGTCGGCGGAGGAGCGGGCGTGACCCCAGGCTGCGACCCCAAGGTGGACACCGCGTCCCGCTCTACACCCTGCCCCGCAGCTGACAATGGCGTGGCGCCATTTACTGTGGAAGTGGGTTTCCCTTGCGCTCTCCACTGCCAAGCTGTCTTCGCGCTCTCTCGAGCAACCCTACTTCTTTCACAGAAATGAAAAAACGCTTGGGCGTACGGAAAGAGAATGCCCGTTGTCTCCTCTCGCTCTTCTTATTAGCTCCCTCTCTCCTTCTTGGCCTAACACCTACAATGATTTTATTGAAATTGATAGACCTTGGAAGCCTGCGAACTTGTACCCGCAGAAAATACCTGGGACTATTTGGAACAGCGAATCAAAAGCAGCAACCAACATCCCTGCAATTTTGTAGCTCTACTGGGTCTGCTCATCAACAAGTGGCTTCGGATGGATAAGGCATACGTGAAGACACTTGTGAACTACCTTCTCGGCGTCCACCTCCATAGCTCACTGCCGTTCGGGGGAAACGGGTTTGATTCCTGGTACTACCAGGGAGTTTTCCTTGTTGGTGGGAGTGGAATGGTGTACGCTCAGTCTCGTGATACCAAATGAGGAGCTATCTGAATTACAAGTAACGCATCCAAGGCTTAGGAAATCAACGACGGCAGGGAGAACGGAATGCTGATCCCATGCCCCTCCATATCGCTCCGAATGACGTCGTTCACAATTGGCCCGTCTGGACCAGAACGCAGAGCTTTGGCTTGACGTCTCGTGGGGTGTCACTCATTTTCTTTCTCCATTCTGCTTATTTAGATGTTGCCAACGAGATTGCCGCAGTGGTAGCACCGGTTCCCGTCGTATCACCGAAATTAAGCGCTGTCGGGCTTGGTTAGCACTAGGATGGGTGACCGTCTGGGTCTGCCGAGACTGTCGGCGAGCGGGCTGCACTCACCCCTTGTGAGGCCAAATGAGGAGCTACTTGGCTGAGAAGTGGCGCCTCCGGCCACGCAAATTGATAACGGCTGCGAGAGCAGTGTTTTGATCACATATCCCTCCATATCCGTATCCAGTAGCGCCAACCGATCGAGAATGACGTGGTGGTTGGTCGGTACTGTTACGTCTTCCGAGACCTGTTCTGACTGAGTTATGTAGATGTTGAGCACTCCGAAGAGCAGCTCGCACCAACAGCACACATCCTGTATGTAATCCGAATATGGTCTGCAGTGAAACAACATGGTGCTCCATTTTCCGTAGAAAACGGTAGTACGAAAGTGGCCGATGGTTAACGACCTATGGCTGGCATGTGATGCAGAAACTTATCTTCTGCTTCAGGATTGCATTGATAGTGTTGTGCCCCAATTAGTTGATACGTGTAGACCTAAGCTGATTCAACTTATGTATAACTACAAAGAAAGGCAGTTTGATGAATCTGACGTGCATTGCCCGCATCTCGTGGTCGTGCGGTAGCGTTCTCGCTTCCCACGCCCGGGTTCCTGGGTTCGATTCCCGGCGGGGTCAGGGATTTTCTCTGCCTCGTGATGGCTGGGTGTTGTGTGCTGTCCTTAGGTTAGTTAGGTTTAAGTAGTTCTAAGTTCTAGGGGACTGATGACCATAGATGTTAAGTCCCATAGTGCTCAGAGCCATTTGAACCATTTTTTTCTGACGTGCATTAATTATTTAAAGGGCATTTTACATCTGTGACTAGGCATGGTATGATACAAAGGCCACTGATACAATCTGACAGATGCACCTCGCAGGTTGAATCCCAAGTGACCCACTATTTTACCCGAAACTCGTACGATTCTTCCTGGCACCACCGCGAAAACAATGACCTAGTGAGCGTACTCATATGCGTTTGCCAGCGTCACTTGCAGAGAATGAACGAAAAGTGGGACCACTTTTGGTGAAGAAACAGCCCGAGTAAAGCCTAGTAAAATGTATCATCTTAACCAACAAGATAGAAATGTTTTAAAAACATGGCGTGAAAACCCGCGTGGCTCAAATATTTTAATTGCAATGGTCAAAACCCACACAATATCGTCAACTTCTTGACTCTACAACATACAGAATTTAAAAATTATCGTTTCTAATCAAAAGTAAACAGATTATATTAAACTCTCCGTATCACTAGTTTTTACTGAACTGACTCGTTTCAAATCGTAGTCAGAGAATAAAACTACTAAAGGGATTTCTCACGTCAGATTGCATGTCTTTATCAACTTTGAATTTTCCAGCTTCAGTTCCCTGCTCGTCATAAAAAGAGCCGGAAAGCATAACAATCTCTAAAATTCTTATTTCACCTTCTTGGACTTTAGGCGTACATTCTTTCTGTTCATCTACCACAAGTTAATCATAGAAGAGTTATAATGAAAATTTAATGGCAAATTATCGCACAAGAATCGTGACGTCATCATGCTGCTCTAGGCGCGGACTGCAGTAGGGAACACCTGCTCCCGTAATAAAAACTCTTCTGCAGCTCAGACCAAATACACAGCGCCGAATAAATGTCAGAGAGTAACATAGGCAAGTTAAACTTACATCCCTGCGTCTGGGTTAAAGCTCACTGCGGTGTTATCGGCAGTAAAAAAGTGGCTGTCCGATGTAAAGAAGCTGTCCGGACCGGCAACCAAAATATACGATAAAATTCCAGGATAATACACATTGTACGAGACAATGGAACCATCTTTTAAAATTGTATTGCCGTATTAAAGGCGGACATTGCACTTATATTGTACGCATTTTACACAGCCGTCTGTATTTAGAGGGCAAGAAATTCAGTTGAAATTTCAGAGTGATAGTTTTGCGGCTTCGGTTTAATCTTTGCAACTTATGTCAGCAACTGTAATGCCTTCATTGGGGCCCTGCCCCTAGCTGCAACTTTGGTATGATTCGAAGAACATACTTTTTTTTTTTCGATTCCCACTGCGTACCAGAGAAGTACATATCTGATAGTGGAGGTTCTGTACCTACTGCTATTATTTAACAGAAAGACACTTATCTAATGTACTGGAGACTTTTAGCCTACGGATTGAAATTAGAGCAATGTTATTGTGTTATAAACTGTTTGCTGACTGTGTTGTAATGTGAGATTGATAGGTGTTTATGTCTGTATACAAGTATGCGTGTGAGATGACTGAATGGATTATATTTCTGAAGACCAAATCAAAGTAAGAGAAAAAACTGCGGATAGATGGCGCTCGATGGGAGTGTGGATTAGAGAGCCTGTATAGGGAGAGAGTGGACAACCGGCGGCCATTTTTCTGCTAAACTGCGGGCGGAACTTTTGAATGGCCAATAGAGGAGTAGTGGAGTACACACTCACCGAATCAAAATCACAAGACAATACAACGAAATCTTTCGTTAAATGCCTTTGTTTATAAGAATTATGTGTTATAATAATTTTCACAAAGCCAGTTTACATTTATGTCAGCCCTGTTGACTGCGACTGCCCACTGCTTTCGTCTTTCTTCATTGCGTGGAAATGCTAACATGCGAAATCCACCTTCGCCTCTATTGGAACAACTAAATGCAGCCCAAACTGGCATCGTTTACGAACGTCTGCAGAACGAATTACAGATGTCAAAAACAATACTGTACAATTACTGACGTGTTTACTTCAAACATGTAGGCCTACCGACTTCATCACAAAACGCTTCATTATTTCAACTCGTATTTAAGATCGCAAACGCTAATTACGTACTAAAAACGATATACAACTAAATCGAACATGCATGCATAACGCATAACAGGTTTCTCAATAGTTCAAATACCTTTTAATCCTTTCCAAAATTCCTCTGAACTTCAATTCAACTCAAAAACACGGCGAACATAGGAAGCGCGAGAGACGTTTGGCGCCATTTTTCTGCCAAAGCTAATCAACCAATCACGGACAACTTCACCTATGGCCACTCTCTCTGTATACAGGCTCTCTAGTGTGGATCGCCTGTGATGCGTACCGATATAGACTGTGCAAGTGTGATAACGCTGTGTCCCGGATGGTGCAGTGATTACCGCATCAGCCTAGTAAGCAGGAAATCCTGGGTTCGAATCCCGATCCGATATACATTTTCCTTCGTCACCGCTGTTCCGCTTAATGTCTCGCAGCAGCTGATAGCACTGATCCCCCTTCAATTTACATGAGAAAGAAACGGTTTTTGACATGACGTCAGAGCAACCCAACAGCCACACTATCCCAGACTCTCTGGCAAGATATTATATAACTGGCCGTCAAATGAAAACGAGAAACCCAGGACAAAAGTAAATAACTTGCTTATTATTTCAAAAGAAATCGCCATACTGTTAATACGTTTATTCCACTGTGAGACACGATGGTCATAGCCTTCATGGAAAAATGTTTCCAACTGCCCACGGAAATATCACAGTACCCAGGCGTGCACTTCTTCGTCCGAAGCAAATCGACGGACACGTATCATCTTTCTTCAGGGCTCCAAAAATAAGTGCATCGGGAGAGATCGGGACTGTATGTGGAATGTGCGAAAACTTCCCTGCAACACTTCTGCAGGGTAGTCGAAACAACCTTGGCAGCATGTGGGCGGACATTATTCCGCATCAGAAAGATGCTGTCAGTCAACATACCTAGACGTTTGGACGTGATGGCGTGCTTCAGTTTTTGCGAAGTGTCCACTTACCGCTGTGCGTTAATTGGGGCTCCGTGATCCAGAAAGTCAATGAGCAGCGAACCCTTGCAATCAAAGAAAAAGGTTTCATGACTTCCGGAGCTGGAGTGCCTCGTTGTTTCGACTAGGCTGCAGCAGTTTCTCTGGGAAGACCTCATACATCCTCCGCACAGTCCTCATCTCTTTCCATGCGATTTCCGTATTACTGCAACCTAGAAGAGGGACATTCGCTGCCGTCAATTTGCTTCGGATGAAGAGGTAGACGCCTGGGTACAATCATGATTCCGTAGGCAACCGAAAATATTTTTTCCATGGAGGCCCTGACCATCTTTTCTCACAGCTGGGTAAATGCAGTAACTGCCACGGCGATTGCATTCGAAATAATAAACAGCTTACTTACTGAAACTTCCTGGCAGATTAAAACTGTGTGCCCGACCGAGACTCGAACTCGGGACCTTTGCTTTTCGCGGGCAAGTCCTCTACCATCTGAGCTACCGAAGCACGACTCACGCCCGGTACTCACAGCTTTACTTCTGCCAGTACCTCGTCTCCTACCTTCCAAACTTTACAGAAGCTCTCCTGGGAAACTTGCAGAACTAGCACTCCTGAAAGAAAGGATATTGCGGAGACATGGCTTAGCCACAGCCTGGGGGATGTTTCCAGAATGAGATTTTCACTCTGCAGCGGAGTGTGCGCTGATATGAAACTTCCTGGCAGATTAACACAGTTTTAATCTGCCAGGAAGTTTCATATCAGCGCACACTCCGCTGCAGAGTGAAAATCTCATTCTGGAAGCTTACTTACTATTTTTCCATTGGTCTCGTTTTTAGTTGACTGCCCCTTACATTGAGTTGACCAAAGTCATGGGTTAGTGATATGCACATATACAGATGCCGGTAATTCGCGTACATCCAGTATAAAAGAACAGTGCATTGGCGGAGCTGTCATTTACATTCAGATGATTCACGTGAAAAGGTTTCCGACGTGATCATGGCCGCACGATGAGAATTAACAGACTTCGAACGTAGAATGGTAGTTGGAGTTAGACACATGGGGCATTCCGTTTTGGAAATCGTTAGGGAATTCAATATTCCGAGATCTACAGTGTCAAGAGTGTGCCGACAGTACCAAATTTCGGGCATTACGTCACACCACGATCAATGCAGTGCCCGATGGCTTCACTTAACGACCAGGAGCAGCGACATTTGCGTAGTTATCAGCGAAAACAGAGAAGCACCTGCGTGAAATAACCGCAGAAGTCAACGTAGGACGTATCCTGGTTAGGACAGTGCGGGAAAACTTGGCGTCAGTGGGCTATGGCAGCAGACGACCGATGCGAGTGTCTTCGTAACACCAAGTCACCGCCTGCGGTGCCTCTCCTGGGCTCGTGACCATATCAGTTAGAACCCAGACGTCTGGAAAACTGTGGCCTGGTCAAATGAGTCCCGGTTTCAGTTGGTAAGAGCTAATGGTAGAGTTGGAATGCGGCGCAGATCCCACGAGGCCATGGACCCAAGTTGTCAACAAGCCACTGTGCAAGGTGGTGGGGGCTCCATAACGGTGTGGGCTGTGTTTACAGGGAATGGACTGGATTCTCTAGAAACGGTTTTGTTCTGTTACTTCTAGACCATTTGCAGCCATTCGTGGACTTTATGTTGCCAAACAGCCATGGAATTTTTATGGATGACAATGCGGAATGTCACCGGGTCACAACTGTTCGCAGCTGGTCTGAAGAACATTCTGGACAGTTCGAGCGAGCGATTTGACCACCCAGATCGCCTGACACGCATTCCATCGAAAATCTAAGGGATTTGTGCAGGAGCGCCGTGGTCCCGTGGTTAGCGTGAGCAGCTGTGGAGCAAGAGGTCCTTGGTTCAAGTCTTTCCTCGACTGAAAAGTTTACTTTCTTTATTTTCGCAAAGTTATGATCCGTCCGTTCGTTCATTGACGTATCTGTTCACTGTAATAAGTTTAGTGTCTGTGTTTTGCGACCGCACCGCAAAACCGTGCGATTAGTAGACGAAAGGACGTGCCTCTCCAATGAGAAGTGAAAACATTTGATCGCAAGGTCATAGGTCAACCGATTCCTTCACAGGAAAACACGTCTGATACATGCTATACGACAATGGTGACAGCATGTGCGTCACATGACAGGAATGTGTCGTCGACCCACCTAACTTGTACACTTGGCGAATGGGTAAAAAGATTCTTCTACCTTGCCCAATTTAGGTTTTCTTGTGGATGTGATAATCACTCCCAAAAAAATGATGAAAACATAAGAGTTTGTCACATAAACTGCAACAAATGAATGCAACAGTTTCATAGTCGCACAGTTTTCCCTGTGCTCTGCCAAAACATATGTTTTTAACGTTTTCAAATTTTTCCGTGTGAAGAACGTCAAATCCTGTATATGTCCAAACAAATCTGAACATGTCCTGGAATTTTGGAGAGCGAAGTTAATTATGCGTGAGTGCCCGAACTTTGATAATTATCTGAAAATAAAAAATTAAACTTTTCACTGGAGGGAAGACTTGAACCAAGGACCTCTCGTCCCGCAGCTGCTCACGCTAACCACAGGACCACGGCGCTCATGCACTCCGACGCTCCTAGATGTTGCATATCTTTCCCATGGACAACTCAGTTTGTATATTTTGCTTATTTTTTTCATAGTTCCACACAACTTCTTACTGTTTTGTCGATTGATCTGTGTTCAGTTTTTCAAGGCCTATCCACTGTGCCAACTTATAACTAAATCTGAGATGGGGACAATGGGGAGGTTTCCTTGCCAGTATTTGCAGGGGACTTCCATCGACGTGTTGAGTCCGTTGCTGCACTACGTCGAACAAAAGGAGGTTAGACACGTTTTTAGAAGATATCCCTGACTTCCATAACCTCAGAGCAGAATATATGTTGAAATCAAAAGGCAGAGTAAAAGCTCCTGCAGTGTTTTATATTAACAAGCTCATATTATTTTGTCCAAACATTGGAGGAACACCGCAATTTCGCGGTTGAAAATCAACTTGAAAGTGCTGGTATAAGAAACTCCACCGACTGAATTTCGAAAGTCATTCAGGGATACTTTCTGAGTATTCTGGTATAAGGGACCCATGGTTTTCGATGGCTCCTTACATGGTAATTACATTTCATTTGAGTTCTTAACTCCCTCCCCTCTCCCTCCCATTAACTTTGTGTACAAGACCCACGCTGCTTGCTGCTGACAACAGCACTGTACACTTTACTCTTCGCCCTCAAATTTGCATTCGATTCTGCTCAGTTCTGTATCGTGTTTGCTTCTCAGGCAGTGTTAGTTGTACTTTAAGAGCTATACACGGCAGTATGGACAGTTTTAACTTTGACGATAATCTTAATTACGTTGTACACCACAACTGATTGACACTACTATTGTTGTGTAGTATTACTGAAACACGACCGCTTTCGTTTCTTATAAACTGACAACAAGACCAATGATATCACAATATTGGCACAATTCGGCAACCTGATGATGATCTAAAGAACCGAACCGATCGTGGCTCAGCAAATGTGTATTAATACAGCTTTCATATTAACGATGAAGGACTGGCCGGTACACATGTCGAATATAGGTACACTCAACGCCATGAAAGAGCGACACCGCAGCGCTATGGTGTGTATTCTTGCATTTCTCTGTGTGTTGTGTTATACCTCTTGATGATAATATATTACACAGTTTCTCCCTACTTTGATGCTACTGTCACAGAAAGAAAGACAACTGAGATAACAAACAGAATAAATCTTAATCACGATAATATATTACACAGTTTCTCCCTACTGTGATGCTACTGTCACAGAAAGAAAGGCAACTGAGATAACAAACAGAATAAATCTTAATCACTTTATTGGTCTGTATCGAGCCACTGAAGATCACGGGCCTCTTACGCAGTAATGGTAGAGTTCCGGTTCACGTAGCAGTCAGAATCATTATGCTGTCCTCTGTTCTGCGACCTGTCCTCCCCAATGTATTTAATTTAATGTTTTATTTTGTGTCAAACGAAACTATGAATTTTGTTGAAATTGTGAGAAATTTTGGCTTTACGTGAGGATACGCGAAGTGACAACGCGCAGCTAGTGATAACGTGCCACACACTATTGCATTAGTGCATCGCGCTTTCTAGAAAATGGAGAAGTCTTAGGTCTTATAATTTTCATATTAAGAGTGAGAGAACTGTAATGCAGTGGGACTAATGCGCTCTGAGCCTTTTCGGAGGTACGGGAATGCAATCGCTAGAAAGTACTATTGTTGGAGGAAATCTTGATAAATTTGTAAGTGACAGAATTACGCCCGACTGTGGACAGGTTTTGAACTGCTACTAGGACTAAAAATGTTAGGGATTGTTACGACTGATTTTAAGAATATACAGTATTAAGTTTCAGATGCGCGTCCAGCGCTTTTAGTGCGATTTTCTGTACTTCAGTTTCCACGTTTAAAGATTTATGTCTGTACAAGTTGTGGGGACGTGTAAAGAATGATGGGTTCAATAGAACCTGCACCGCGGTTTTTGCTTTTTAAGCCAATCGTTTGTCCAAGAAATTTCAGTTCATAAGTGAAACTAATCCTCCATGCAGAGTGCCGCATTGGCGCATGTGCGGACTCGCTTATGCTTAGAATCACGGCGCAGAGCTGAAGAGCGAACGCTTTTGGCAATCTACTATGATTAGCACATTTCACCTCTCATGCAACACAGTTGGATTTGTATGGTCAGAACGAGGTTAAATTGCTCTTTCGTCCCAGTTGGTGAACAGTATAACCGCATACATATAGGGTGTTCGGAAATTCCCGTTACAAACTTAAAGAAATAGCCGGCCGGTGTGGCCGAGCGGTTCTGGGCGCTTCAGTCTGGAGCCGCGCGGCCGCTACGGTCGCAGGTTCGAATGCTGCCTCGGGCATGGATGTGTGTGATGTCCTTAGGTTAGTTAGGTTTAGGTAGTTGTAAGTTCTAGGGGACTGATGACCTCAAATGTTAAGTCCCCTAGTGCTCAGAGCCATTTGAACCATTTTTTAAAGGAATCGTAGAGAGAATTGAGCACACAATATATTGAACAGAAACCCTTGCCCGGAAACATACCGTTTCTGTTCTACGATGGTTTCAATTCTGATGTTTTACTCATCCACTTCTGCTTAAGGAACTTAATTAAGTGTGATGCAGTACAATTACTAGATAACAGTTCGAAAGGAAAAATAACGGAACATCCATTTATCACAATTTTGGTAAACATTTTTGGAAAGCAGTGATCAATTAATTGTTATATTTTGACTAAAGTTCAGTCTTGATCACTCATGTATGTTTTAATGATATAGGTAACCGGTTTCGGTTCTTTCTACAGAACCATCATCAGACCCATGGCTCCCTTAGGATGGTAGGCGGAGCTCTCCTCGCTGCTACGCAGTTGACTGCGTAGCAGCGAGGAGAGCTCCGCCTACCATCCTAAGGGAGCCATGGGTCTGATGATGGTTCTGTAGAAAGAACCGAAACCGGTTACCTATGTCATTAAAACATACATGAGTGATCAAGACTGAACTTTAGTCAAAATATCCATTTATCAGTTAAGCACGTTTGTTTGTATTGACACCCAAGCATTATGTGTTTACATTATTTCAGAAGAAAAAGGAACGAAGCGTACAGAACAGTACCGATGTATTACACAGCGGCTCGATGTGGTGACCACCAAAGTTGTTATAGACATTGTACCTACGAAGCATATTCTGGTACACACTCTCCATCCCACCGGGTGTCTCTTCAGTTTCTAGTGCAGCGGCCAGAACTCGTGCTAGCAGATCTTCCTCTGTCTCTATAGGAGTCTCGTAAATTGAACTCGCAGCAAGGCACACTTCAAATGACTGTTTGACGTAGTACATGTCATCCTCTCTACGCTATTGCATATCAGGACACCAACTCTGAGACTTTTCTCTGTCGCTCAACAGATGTCAGCGCGTTACGCACCTGAGCTGGAACCGTCGTAGAACGTAAACGGTACGTTTCCGGACATGGGTTCCTGTTCAAAATATTATGGACTCACTCCCCTGGTCATATTATACAGGGTGAAAAGTATTTAAACCGACAAACTCTGGGAGGTTGTAGGCGACATCAAAACCAATATTTTTCCCTAAAGTCATTTTTTCTTATGAGGAGTATTTAAACTGGTAGAGGAAGATTTCTCTGGCGGCAAATTAATTAAACCAACAAACACTTTTCTATTAGCCCGCATCTCGTGGTCGTGCGGTAGCGTTCTCGCTTCTCACGCCCGGGTTCCCGGGTTCGATTCCCGGCGAGGTCAGGGATTTTCTCTGCCTCGTGATGGCTGGGTGTTGTGTGCTGTCCTTAGGTTAGTTAGGTTTAAGTAGTTCTAAGTTCTAGGGGACTGATGACCATAGATGTTAAGTCCCATAGTGCTCAGAGCCATTTTTTTGAACTTTTCTATTTTTTTATGACCAAGAGACAACAACTAGGTAGCAGATACGGCCCAGTTAAACAGTCCCCAACAACACCGACCCACACATTAACGTAGAACCGCACTTGATGAGCGCTAGTAACTGTGGCATGTGGGTTATCCTCACTCCAAACATGCAAATTATGTTGAAGACACCATCACCCCCGAACGTTGCTTCATCGGTAAACAACACAGAGGATGGAAATGTAGGATGCATTTCACACTGTTCCAGGTACCACTGCGAAAACTGTGCTCTGGGTGGATATCAACTGGCTCCAGGTTGTGGATACGCTGTAAGTGAAATGAACGTAAGAATTGCTCTCGAAGGACTGTTCTTACATTCGTCTGATTCGTCCCCCTGTTACGGGCAATTGCACGAGTGCTGATTGAAGCTCCACATGCTGCAAGACAGCTTCCTCAACTTGCAGTGTTCTTACCGTGCGACGGCGTCCGTGTCCAGGTAATCTGCTAAATGACCCGGTCTCACGCAGACGTTCGACACAGCAGCAAAGGTCGTATGATGCGGGATACGGCGATTAGGATATTGTTGTTGATAAACCCGCTGTGCTGCTCGTCCGTTGTGGTCCGCTACGTAGTACGCACCAACCATATCAGTGTACTTCAAAAATGCTTCAAATGGCTCTGAGCACTATGGGACTCAACATCTTAGGTCGTAAGTCCCCTAGAACTTAGAACTACTTAAACCTAACTAACCTAAGGACATCACACACACCCATGCCCGAGGCAGGATTCCAACCTGCGACCGTAGCAGCCTCGCGGTTCCGGACTGCAGCGCCAGAACCGCACGGCCATTGCGGCCGGCATATCAGTGTACTCACTCCAAGTGTATCGCTACATTAGTAAACAGAGACAATGCACTACTGCACTGGTGGACAGCAGTTGCCTACAACTGAAGAGCGTAATATGCCCTCTAACAACTGAAGAGCGTAATACGGCCTCAACCAGTTTAAATAATCCTCATAGGAAAAAATGACATTAGGGAAAAATATTTATTTTTATATCCCCTAAAACCTCCCAGAGTTTGTCGGTTTAAATACTTTTCACCCTGTATATATTATTATTGTTGAAATGCATATCACTAGTATAAGGATCCGCAACTGATTGGACGAATAAAAATGATTAATTATGTAACCGCGTGGGACGACGGGTTCTCTCGGCGACAGAGATCAAGTTCCTCGAGACGACTCCGAAGAGCGGCGCCTGTCTTGCTTTCGGAGACCAGTAGCGAAATTTTCCGGCACGTTAGGGTCACTTCCTTAATTTCGCAGGACCCACTTGCCGAAGCACCAGCGCGACAGGGCTGTCCCTGCAGACGAGTGGGGAGCGACACCCGGCGCGGAGGAACGAATTGCGGGGTGGTTGCACTCGGACACACCGCACCGGTTCTGCTGGTCGCCGCGGCCCAAGTGAAGTAATCGAGTCTGGGTGTGGCTGGGCCCAGGGTGGACGACCGGATGGGACCGCCATCTGCCAGCCGTCGCCAACTGGTTCCGCCCAAACGCTGCCGCCACAAATAAGGATGAGCACGCTGTCAGGCGGCCGGCCGGCCTCGCCGAGCAGAATAGTTTGCACTGGCACCCAGCTACCGCCTCCTGCTAGCACTGCTACTTCTTTTACCTCACCGGTGACTCGTTAACACTGTGTCGTTGTTGCGTTCAATGAGAACTGTTCGAAATGATATGTAAAAGTAAAAAAGACTGAAGACCCTAACCGCCTGTTACTTTAATGCTGAACTAGAAGCGAATTGGCCTCCCGTTAGGGCGACTTTTTTTTTTTTTTTTTGGGTCTATAGTTTTTGAAGTGTCGGCAGACGTGCCAACACTGTTTTGTTCGAGGAGACCGAAATGCACGCTATAAGCTCACGCAGGCTGGCGTGAGGTCTGAAACAGGATACGTAATGAATGCTATAAAGAAAAGTACGTAGCTTCTGGAATACTTAACTTTAATCCACATTTGTAGAACATTGCTCTTGATGATACATAAGTATCATAGCAATTGAATACGGCGCCTTGCTAGGTCGTAGCAAATGTAGCTGAAGGCTATGCTAACTATCGTCTCGGCAAATGAGACCGTATTTTGTCAGTGAACCATGGCTAGCAACGTCGGCTGTACAACTGGGGCGAGTGCTAGTACGTCTCTCTAGACCTGCCGTGTGGTGGCGCTCCGTCTGCAATTACTGACAGTGGCGACACGCGGTTCCGTCGTATACTAGCGGACCGCGGCCGATTTAAAAGCTACCACCTAGCAAGTGTGGTGTCTGGCGGTGACACCACAGTTTTCATTGTTTCTTCCGTGAGTGTATTACTTTTCTAAAATAGAGAACAAACGCTGTCACTGACAATTGTAATTTATTTCAATGCACGACACATTTCGAGGCCTGGGGGCTTATTTTCGGGTGCTGTAACAGTTGTAATGCGACACCCTTTTCTAGTAGTACTTTTTTTTTATAGAAGTAGCCGATACCAAGATTCATCTCGAATCTTGTATAGGTGAACATTATCGGGTGATACTGAGGGAATTAGATTAGGAAATGAGACACTTATAGTAGTAAAGGAGTTTTGCTATTTGGGGAGCAAAATAACTGGTGATGGTCGAAGTAGACAGGATATAAAATGTAGACTGGCAATGGCAAGGAAAGCGTTTCTGAAGAAGAAAAATTTGTTAACATCGAGTATTGATTTAAGTGTCAGGAAGTCGTTTCTGAAAGTATTTGTATGGAGTGTAGCCATGTATGGAAGTGAAACATAGACGATAAATAGTTTAGACAAGAAGAGAATAGAAGCTTTCGAAATGTGGTGCTACAGAAGAATGCTGAAGATTATATGGGTAGATCACATAACTAATGAGGAGGTACTGAACAGAATTGGGGAGAAGAGGAGTTTGTGGCACAACTTGACCAGAAGAAGGGATCGGTTGGTAGGACATGTTCTGAGGCATCAAGGGATCACCAATTTAGTTCTGGAGGGCAGCGTGGAGGGTAAAAATCGTAGAGGGAGACCAAGAGATGAATACACTAAGCAGATTCAGAAGGATGTAGGTTGCAGTAGGTACTGGGAGATGAAGAGGCTTGCACAGGATAGAGTAGCATGGAGAGCTGCATCAAACCAGTCTCAGGACTGAAGACCACAACAACAACAATCTCCACTAGAATGAGATTTTCACTCTGCAGCGGAGTGTGCGCTGATATGAAACTTCCTGACAGATTAAAACTGTGTGCCGGTCCGAGACTCGAACTCGGGACCTTTGCCTTTCGCGGGCAAGTGCTTTACCAAACGAGCTAACCAAGCACGACTCACGCCCAGCGAAAGGCAAAGGTCCCGAGTTCTAGTCTCGGTCCGGCACACAATTTTAACCTGCCAGGAAGTTTCATTATCTCGGCTGTTTAAGTAAAAGAATTTCATATGATTTTGTGCACGATGTATTATATTTGAGGCTAAATGTATAAAGAGAAATTAAGTTGTTACAAGTGATACAGCTAAAATTAGTCTTCTTGAAATTATTTCTTTGAAAGTACTAAATATCTGGCGTATTTAAAATTCATATTTTTGATTGTACAACCTAGCGCTTATTATTAAATTTATTTCTGGATTCATTTATAAAATAATGTTATAACTCGGGAACGATTCTTCTTTTGTCAAGAAAGTATGTAAGCTCTTTGACTTTGTAAACTCTTTGAAATATTGTGAGTACCGCAGAATTTGATTAGTAGTGGGTATGCCTCTGATGGAAACGCACGTGTTCTTTTAATTTTGTCTACAACACTGTAATTGATGGTTGTGTGAAAGTGGAGATCGTGAATTCAGTGTGATCTAGACGAATGAGATGAAAAAAAGGAAATTATAGCAACAGATAGCAATTCATCAGATATTTAGTCATATGGAACCCAGTAAATCAAAATTTCAGCCACAAGAATCTACCCGTAGACGGAAGAACTGGAGCCAACAACAAGATAAAAGGAAGAAAAGTAAAAAGTTTTTCTTTTGTGCATCTTACACCTCACGAAGTTTTCAAAACTTGTGCACAGACAGAGACTTTTAATAGCGATGTTGGGAGGGTAAGATTACACAGTCTACATCAATTTTTTGTTTTTTTGTTTTCTCAGATTTAGGTTAATTCTGGTCCTGGTGAGATTACAATGGTGTATTACAAAGTGGCACCTTGTGAATATCGATTTAATAAGTAAGACAGATGAAAATTTGTGGTATCGATAACTAAGACGACAGAGCCCTCTAGTCAGCACTGTGCAGCTCTACGAGCGCCGCTCCAGATTCAGCCCATTTGTTCGCGAGCTGACGACCAACCAACATCGTTTCATCTTCATAGTGGGCGAGCCACTACAGATGTTGCCGGTGTTAGTTGTGTTACATCCAGCTTCGCACCTACGTGCTCATCTTTACCCAAAGTTACGTATATGTCATTGACTAATATTCTCTATTAAATGTAGTTTTACGTTAAAAGCAGTACCGAGATTTTTACCTCACCTGCTCCTACTCGCTTCCTGTATTCGGCCTACCCTTCAGTTTACAGGAGCAGACCTACGCGCCGCCTTCCAGGCGGGATATATATATATATATATATATATATATATATATATATATATATATATATATATATATAGCTTATTGTTTCAAGCTGTATATATATATGGTTTTGATACATAACATGTTTACTCAGCTATGCAGGAAACAGTAAGTTACTTTTCGCTTGTCTTAGTTTTGTAAACTTATATTCACAAAGTAATCTTACCAGGATCAGAATTTAACCTAAATCTGAGAAAACAAAAAGAAATTGATGTAGACTGTTATAGCACCTGGAGACAAGTACCCAGGGCTCGAAATGCATTGTGCACTGAAATAAAATCACGACTGTGACTGAAAGTGGTAATTTTTCTTTAATCACTGTGCTGACATACCAATTCTTTGCTGTTTAGGTACACGACTGTTTTGCAGTTGCCCAAACCACGTAAGTACACTATCTGAACAAAAGTGTTCAGTCATGCGCAAGTAATGCGGAACTGACCACTAGATGCGACGAGAAGCCGATCCAGCAGTATGAAAGGAAGCAGGGAGAACTGTGTTGTTAGTAGAAGAGCAGTAACAGCAGAATGGGGCGGTCAGGAGAGGTCAGTGACTTCAAAGGTGGACTGGTCATTGGATGTCACCTGAGTAACAAATCGAGCAGCGACGTTTCAACCCTTCTAAAGCTTCCACTGCCGACTGTTGGTGATGTGACTGTGAAGTGGAAACGTGAAAGAACGACCGCAGCTAAAGCAAGGCCTAGCATACCCCATGTTCTGACGGACAGGGAGCGGCGACTACTGAGGAGTGTGGGTGTAAGAAATCGCATGGAACCAGTGGAAGGAATCACTCGTGAGTTCCAGAGGTATAACACGAGTCTACATATACATCTACATTTATACTCCTCAAGCCACCCAACGGTGTGTGGCGGAGGGCACTTTACGTGCTATTGTCATTACCTCCCTTCCCTGTTCCAGTCGCCTATGGTTCGCGGGAAGAACGACTGCCGGAAAGCCTCCGTGCTCGCTAGAATCTCACTAATTTTACATTCGTGATCTCCTCGGGAGGTACAAGTAGGGGGAAGCAATATATTCGATACCTCATCCAGAAACGCACCCTCTCGAAACCTGGATGCAGAGCACCTCTCTTGCAGAGTCTGCATCTCCGCAACGCTATCACGCTTACCAAATAACCCTGTGATGAAATGCGCCGCTCTTCTTTGGATCTTTCCTATCTCCTCTGTCAAGCCGACCTGGTACGGATCACACACTGATGAGCAATACTCAAGTATAGGTCGAACGAGTGTTCTGTAAGCCACCTCCTTTGTTGATGGACTTCATTTTCTAAGGATTCTCCTAATGAATCTAAACCTGGCACCAGCCTTACCAACAATTAATTTTATATGATCATTCCACTTCAAATCGCTCCGTACACATACTCCCAGATATTTTACAGAAGTAACTTCTACCATTGTATGTTCCGCTATCATAAAACCATGCAATAAAGGATCCTTCTTTCTATGTATTCGCAATACATTACATTTGTCTATGTTAACCGTCAGTTGCCACTCCCTGCACCAAGTGCCTATCCGCTGCAGATCTTCCTGCATTTCGGTGCAATTTTCTAATGCTGCAACTTCTCTGTATACTACAGCATCATCCGCGAAAAGCAGCATGGAACTTCCGACACTATCTACTAGGCCATTTATATATGTTGTGAAAAGCAATGGTCCCATAACACTCCGCTGTGGCACGCCAGAGGTTACTTTCACCCCAGTAGACGTCTCTCCATCGAGAACAACATGCTATGTTCTGTTTGCTAAAAACTCTTCAATCCAGCCACACAGCTGGTCTGATATTCCGTAGGCTCTTACTTTGTTTACCAAGCGACAGTGCGGAACTGTATCGAACGCCTTGCGAACGTCAAGAAAAATGGCATCTACCTGGGAGATTGTATCTAATATTTTCTGGGTCTCATGAAGAAATAAAGCGAGTTGGGTCTCACACGATCGCTGTTTCCGGGATCCATGTTGATTCCAACAGAGTAGATTATGGGTTTCCAGAAATGACATGATACGCGAGCAGAAAACATGTTAAAATCCTACAACAGATCGATGTCAGTGATATAGGCCTATAGTTTTACGCATCTGCTCGACGACCCCTCTTGAAAACTGGAACTACCTGTGATCTTTTTCAATCATTTGGAACCTTCGGTTCCTCTAGAGACTTGCGGTACACGGCTGTTAGAAGGGGGGCAAGTTCTTTCGCGTACTCTGGAGTTAAAAAGACCGCGGTACAATGGTCGGGCGACTACATGTACATTATTGCGAACCACCTTCATATTTGATATCTTCCCCGATGGCGAAGGCATCTTCCAGGAGGATAACTGGCTGCATCACAAGGCCAGAACCCGGCTACCGTGATCTGAGGAACGTGACAGTGGACCGGGACATAATGTACGGGAAGTTCGTCACCTATTTGTAGACATCTCATGCCGCATATCTCCGGGAACCTACCAAGGTCTTACTGAGTCCAAAACCGCTATTTAATTATGTACAATTTAACTATGTAACTGATGATTAACTGAATCAACGAGATTACAGAATGAAAAGAACTGATATCCATAAGGTATTCAACACGGTTTATTAACCCTGCTATTAACAATTATTATTTTTGATAAAGATACAATGTTCAGAATTATGTCCATCTAAAATCAATATTTCAATTTTTTAAAACTACAAATTGTAACAATTAGCAAACATGCTTGTTAGGCAAATGAAAGATGAGAAAAAGAATGTCTCGACAAAGCAAATTTTGCCTATATTTGACTTAAATAGAACACATCACAAACTGGAAAAGATGAGTGATTAAAACATTGGTAAAAGAGCCTCAGTATTCGGAAGGCTAGCTAGCTCATTTAAGAAGAGATTTCGTAAGAAATAGTAGTTTTGGCAAAGAGATAAATAGTTCAGTAAACTCTAACTGAAAAAAACAACTAAAGGGAAAGTTTTCCTTCCACTTGTAGAGCATATCGTGCCAGCAGAGTACTCATAAAACTCTGCGTTGATACAATGTTTAAACCAATGACAAGGACCTACACTCGTCACGTGCACAGCAGGAGTATATAAAAACCTCTTGCACTTAAGGTCAAGTGTACCTAGAAACTGCAAAGAGATGCAACAACACCCGCCGTAAAGAACACATGTTCCTTAGAGGGCATGAGTTCTGAGGATCTCTCACGACTCATCTTCGCTTGGAGGCCGGCCACCTTTGCTCAAGTCAATGGTTTGGTAACCTCTACATGTGCTGACGATCAGCGTAAACGAAGTGAGGGTGAGCCACCTGTTTCTGCTTATTATATTAAATACCTTTGAGTGAGGATCCAAGTCCGTTACAGCATTCTATAAAGACTGGAATTTCTATGGATTCGACTGTGAACCATTTGGCCCAGCCACCAGAGTTGCCGTGCTTTCACGGATTTTATATCAAGTTTTGGGGGACTTAAAATTCAAGTGTGTTTATAATTAACTTCATAATGTTGTTGTGTATAGACGCTCCTTTGCTGAACATTTTTGCATCTTCAGCAGGTCTTATTGAGGCTTCGTTCTGCTGATTTTACTCCCAGTCCTTATGACGTCACTCTCGCCAAGCAGCAAATTTGGTTTCTGAGACATTTGGTTTCTAAAGATAGAATCGATCTAGAACGTACTTCTAATCTCAAGAAGTTTCCTGCTCCTAAGTACAAAAAAGGAATATCCCGACTACTTTCGGAAGTTTGTCCCTAATTTCGCTCAATTAGCTACCCCTCTTAACGACCTTCCTAACAAGGAACGCGAATTTTTTTGGGGAGAGAGGCAGCAGGCCGAATTTGAGCGATTAGGGCAGCTCTAAGTAACCCACCACTATTAACCATTCCTAATGCCGAGAAGAGATTCATCCTTCAAACCAACAGATGTAATGCTGGGTGGTCGTAGTCCTTTTAAAGGGAGACGCAAGTCGGAGACGACCTGTCGCGAAAACTGGTGGGGCTTGAGCTTAAGTATTAGGTATAAGAGTGTGAGGCTCTTGCTGCTTGTACGCCCTTGAAAAGTTTTAATTTTACCTGAAACACAGAGTATTCGATCTGGAGAGAAACGACCAGGCCTTGAGTTGGGTTTTGGCCCGCCCAAGAAAGACTGGTAGGATTGCAATGTGGGCGATCCGTATATCTGCCTTTCGTTCCAAGGTTCCCCATATCAGGGGCTCAGACACCAAGGTAGCTGCATGTTTGAAGAGAGCGCCCACGATTCCGGGGAGTGTTGTTCAGTCATCAGGTCTTCCGTTTTTTAACTGTTGACTGAGATACCTCAATTATTTTCTGATCTCAGGAGTAAGCAGGACCAAGACCCTTATTTACGGTCTATAAGAAGGCGGTTGTTGGCAGGTGAGGAACTTCCCCCCTATTCCTTGAGAAAGGAGATACTTTGTCGTGAAGTTCGGAAAGTGTCTGAGCACAAAGTTTGTTTACCTTGTGAACTCGTGCCACATGTGTTTTATTAGTTTCACAGCTCCTTACTTGAAGGGCATTGTTGGCTCTCTATAAAACCCTTACTAAGGTCTGTGCTCATCTTATATGGCTGTCATTGTACAATGACATTCGCCGATTGGTTCAGGAGCGTGAATCTTGCAAAATAGCCAAGCCTAGTCTCAACTCACGTAAAGGCTTATTGCATTCCGAATGGGAGCGAAGCCCTCTGGATGAAAATTTCATTGATTATGTGGGCCCCTGCTTCGAACAATAGTTGGGAAACGTTATATATTAGTTGTTGATGCTTTTTCTCGTTTTGTGCGGCTTTTGCCAAGTAGAGGGGTTACCGCCTCGCTAACTATTCGTCATTTAACTTAAATATTTTCCCGGTGCGCTCCGCCGAAGTCGCTTGTCAGTACAATGCCTCTGCCTTTGCGTCATGAAAATTTAAGCAGTTTTGTTTTGGTAATACCATTAAGCACATTGCGACCACCTCATATTACCCTCAACCTTCCTTTTCTGAGAGGGCTAACCTTAAGCTTCTGAGGGGGTAGGACATCAAACGGGCCGGCTTGGAGCAGGAGAGGCACCACTGGATATTTTAATTTTCACTGTCTATATTATCACAAGTAAACTCATAAAACTTTGTCACCGTGACCAGGAGGGATTCAGAATTCACAAACATAGCAGTTAAAGTTCAAAAACATAAGAAAATAAATTTTTTTACATGTGAAATTTCATCACTTTTTCATATACACTCCTGGAAATTGAAATAAGAACACCGTGAATTCATTGTCCCAGGAAGGGGAAACTTTATTGACACATTCCTGGGGTCAGATACATCACATGATCACACTGACAGAACCACAGGCACATAGACACAGGCAACAGAGCATGCACAATGTCGGCACTAGTACAGTGTATATCCACCTTTCGCAGCAATGCAGGCTGCTATTCTCCCATGGAGACGATCGTAGAGATGCTGGATGTAGTCCTGTGGAACGGCTTGCCATGCCATTTCCACCTGGCGCCTCAGTTGGACCAGCGTTCGTGCTGGACGTGCAGACCGCGTGAGACGACGCTTCATCCAGTCCCAAACATGCTCAATGGGGGACAGATCCGGAGATCTTGCTGGCCAGGGTAGTTGACTTACACCTTCTAGAGCACGTTGGGTGGCACGGGATACATGCGGACGTGCATTGACCTGTTGGAACAGCAAGTTCCCTTGCCGGTCTAGGAATGGTAGAACGTTGGGTTCGATGACGGTTTGGATGTACCGTGCACTATTCAGTGTCCCCTCGACGATCACCAGTGGTGTACGGCCAGTGTAGGAGATCGCTCCCCACACCATGATGCCGGGTGTTGGCCCTGTGTGCCTCGGTCGTATGCAGTCCTGATTGTGGCGCTCACCTGCACGGCGCCAAACACGCATACGACCATCATTGGCACCAAGGCAGAAGCGACTCTCATCGCTGAAGACGACACGTCTCCATTCGTCCCTCCATTCACGCCTGTCGCGACACCACTGGAGGCGGGCTGCACGATGTTGGGGCGTGAGCGGAAGACGGCCTAACGGTGTGCGGGACCGTAGCCCAGCTTCATGGAGACGGTTGCGAATGGTCCTCGCCGATACCCCAGGAGCAACAGTGTCCCTAATTTGCTGGGAAGTGGTGGTGCGGTCCCCTACGGCACTGCGTAGGATCCTACGGTCTTGGCGTGCATCCGTGCGTCGCTGCGGTCCGGTCCCAGGTCGACGGGCACGTGCACCTTCCGCCGACCACTGGCGACAACATCGATGTACTGTGGAGACCTCACGCCCCACGTGTTGAGCAATTCGGCGGTACGTCCACCCGGCCTCCCGCATGCCCACCATACGCCCTCGCTCAAAGTCCGTCAACTGCACATACGGTTCACGTCCACGCTGTCGCGGCATGCTACCAGTGTTAAAGACTGCGATGGAGCTCCGTATGCCACGGCAAACTGGCTGACACTGACGGCGGCGGTGCACAAATGCTGCGCAGCTAGCGCCATTCGACGGCCAACACCGCGGTTCCTGGTGTGTCCGCTGTGCCGTGCGTGTTATCATTGCTTGTACAGCCCTCTCGCAGTGTCCGGAGCAAGTATGGTGGGTCTGACGCACCGGTGTCAATGTGTTCTTTTTTCCATTTCCAGGAGTGTATATTGCCTGCATTTGTTGGTGTAGGTACATTTTTCTTCATAAGTAAGAGATTCTTCGATGAATTTTGCACAGCACACAAACCATATTTACATGTGTATGAAACACTAGGATTTTTCAAATCTGTTAAAAACTGTGGTAAAAATTGAGATAATTAACTATAAAATTTGAGTTTTTTCTGAACATGAGGTTTAAAATGTAAGAGCTCATTCATTTTTTCACACATTAAATAAATTCTCGAGTTTCATACATCTGTGAGTATGGTTTGTATGCTGTGCAAAATTCATAGAAGTATCTCTCTTACCTATGAAAATAAGTACTTATGAAAATCCTATCGAGCACGTATTGCAGCACGTCCACGCACACAACGACCTTTGTCTTTAAATAACTGTCATTTCTCTTCGTCTCATTGCGTATTTTTTTTCAGTTGCCTTCTATCGTGTAGCAGTTGTTTCTATGTATCGTCCAATTGCACTGAGCTGTGTCACTTGGTAGTGATACTTCTTGCGAATATTACTTCCACCCTCAATATTTGCACTCCAGAGTGTATGTTGGGGTCTTGGAAAGACAATGTCTTAGTGCCTCCCCTTCCAACAACTTTGAGACAGTTGCAGTGTCCGAATAGTAACGGAACTGATTGTTGTAACTAAATTTTTTATGCTCTATTAGGTCGTCTGGTACAGCAACCGTATGTGGAAAATTTGAGTAAATAACAGTCTTGGTACCAAATTGGATTTCCAGACGGCTTTTGAGACCGTACCTCATAGTCGGCTTGTAATCAAAATGCGTGCGTCTCTGTAATGCGGCTGGATTCACGATTTCCTACCAGACAGTTCACAATTCGTCGTAACTGTCAGAAAGTCATCGAGTAAAACCGAAGTGATTTATGGCGTTCCACAAGGTAGTGTTATAGGTCCCCTGCTGTTTCTTATCTGCATAAACGACTTAGAAGACAATCTGAGCAGCCGTTTTAGCTTATTTGCAGATGATGTTGTGGTTTATCGTCTAGTGAAGTCATCAATACGATTTAGACGAGGTTTCTTTATTGTGTGAAAATTGCCAATTCACCCTAAATAATGAGAAGTGTGAGATCATCTACATGAGTGCTGAAAGGAATCCGTTGAACTTCGGTTACACGATAAATCAATTAAATTTAAAGACCTTAAACTCAACTAAATACCTAAGAAGTGCAATTACGATCAACGTAAATTGGAAAGAGCACAGAGAAAATGTTTGTGGAGGGCGAACCAAAGACTACGTTTTACTGGAAGGACACTTTGAAGATGCAAAAATCTACTAACGAGACTGCCTACACTACACTTGTCCATCGTCTTTTGGAATTCTGCTACGTGATGTGGGGTCCTTACAAGATAGGATTAACGGAGTACATCGACAAAGTTCAATGAAGGACAGCCCGTTTCACGAGTATATTGTCGAGAAATAGGGAAGAGAATAAAGCCGTTTCTCGTTGCGGCGGGACGTTCTCACGAAATTTCAAACACCAGTTTTCTCCTCCAAATGCGAAAATATTTTATTGACGTCGACCTGCATAGGGAGAAAAGAACATCATAATAAAATAAGAGAAATCAGAGCTCGCACGGAAATACATAGGTGTTCGTTTCATGCGCGGGCTTTTCGAGAGTGAAATAGCAGAGAACTGTGGTGAAGGTGGTTCGACCAACCCTCTGCCAGGTACTTAAGTGTGAGTTGTGATTTGCAGACTAGCCATCTAGATGTGGACTGGTAGATGTTGAACATATTCATTCATTAAAAATGCCTTCCACCTTCGTGGGGTATCTTCAGATTATGTGTAGGGACAACAAAATAAGCAAAAAGTAGGGTATTGTCCTAGCTTGCTCGACTCCAAATGTGAATAAGGAGTTGTTACTGACCTTAAAATTTTCCTTTCATATTTTAATAACCATAAATATTATGATTCAATGATGTCAGTTCTTAAAATCTGTACATAAATTTCGTTGTGCGGTTCTAACGGATTCCGTTTCAGTTTTATTAATTTATCCCTCACCTCTCCCCCCCCCCCCCCAATCCCTCAAAAAAAGAAAGTGATTCATTCCTAGACATTCCCTAGTAGGGACTTGCTGTTTTAAGAACTGGTTTTATCCCCAGTTATCGGGATGTCGCCCGTCTTTTGTGTGTATCTTACGGTTTTCGTAATTTTGGAGTAATTTAAAGTTTCTGTTACAGCGGCGGCACTGTATATTTAGTTCAAAAATGTACACTTCCACGTGAATGTGCACCATAATGGCCTGCTGGTACGACTTTAATAACGCATGGCTCGTTCAGTTTGATTATTTACTTAGCATTCAATTTCAGTATTACACGATACTACATTAGATATTTTTGATAAGGTCTCTGCGGGTTCGTCTGATATGACTCTTGTTTCAATCTATCACAGAGTCGTTTTATGGTTTTTAATGTGTTGTATAAGAAGGTCTCTGTGGATTTGTATGATTCAAAGCGAGCTCCAGTCTCGCACAGAGCCTTTTGGTAGTTTTTAAAATACTCTAAAAGGAAATTTTTAAGATCAGTGACAATTTATTATCCACATTTATAACCCTGCAAGCTAGGACCTACCCTAATTTTTGCTTATTTTGTCATCCCTACAGATAAACTGAAGGTGCCCGACGAAGGGCCGGCCGCTGTGGCCGAGCGGTTCTAGGCGCTACAGTCTGGAACCGCGCGACCGCTACGGTCGCAAGTTCGAATCCTGCCTCGGGCATGGATGTGTGTGATGTCCTTAGGTTAGTCATGTTTAAGTAGTTCTAAGTTCTAGGGGACTGATGACCGCAGAACTTACGTCCCATAGTGCTCAGAGCCATTTGAACCATTTGAACCTGACGAAGGAGAAACGGGTCGTTAATAAAAAGAATAAGTAACAACCAAGACTATTTTTAGTTCAAGAAAAAATGTTGTAACTCGACATGCTTGCAAAAATATGGGACGTGTAAATTATAGATTGCAGCAATCAGTCATCCTTTTTAAATTTTATTATGCAGATCTATATTTCGGCTAGAAGCTAGCCATTCTCAATGCACTATTATTTTCGATCAATGCCATGTATGATAGTACTCAATAAACTGTGGGTGAAGCCTGATCAACAGGGACTTACATGCATTGAGCGAAAATAATAGTGCATTGAGAATGGCTAGCTTCTAGCCGAAATATAGATCTGCATAATAAAATTTAAAAAGGACTACTGATCGCTGCAATCTATAGCTTACAAGTCAATATAACAGTCGCTGAGTGCAAACGCTTTCCGAGTGGGACGTGTTTGATTATCGTTAGAGTGGTTCTCTTGCTTCCAGTTGAGGGCACATGAAAATTTGTGAAAGAAAAACGGAA
Organism: Schistocerca cancellata; assembly: GCF_023864275.1. Classification (NCBI taxonomy): domain Eukaryota; kingdom Metazoa; phylum Arthropoda; class Insecta; order Orthoptera; family Acrididae; genus Schistocerca; species Schistocerca cancellata. The sequence goes on along the minus strand of NC_064633.1, from coordinate 484,256,965 downwards.
ACATTAACTTCCAAATTTATTGTAGAAAGTAGTCCTCGGTAAATACCCGTGTAAATTTAGATGATTATACGAAAGTAATAGCGCTGCAGTACAAGGCGTGAGCTAAAATTTTAGTCCACGTTTCTATCTTCATGCATGTGGAAAATAAAATATTCAGATCTCGAATGAATCTATTTGAAACAGCCTGCATTTGTTCACTGAGCCATCAGTATGAAATGCATGACAAGCCTCACGCACATTTATGGCATCTCGTACGAGATGCAGGCGACTAAACCTTGAAGCGTTTCTATTGGCATGGTCATTTAACTTGCACAGTAGGTACGATTTCGGTCACTTCATAACTATCTTTCCATAAAGATCTTTCCAAAGAGATGTTACGGATATTTAGTGTTAAACACCTTCCATGCAATGACATCAATTGGCCCTTGCAAATATACGTCTCACACCTTCTGTAATCTCTTCATTAGCATTGTAAGATTCACTGTATTTATTTGGGTACGATCAGCCTGAAGGTACGAATTTATTACATCATTAAAATTTTTGTTGCCGAATAGTCATACTTCTGTCCTAATTTTACTAACAAATCTCTGATGCCTTGCTGATGTGAAAAGCTAAAACACAGTGACCGTTCTCGACGTGTTTATAATTACAGCTGACCATCTTCAGATAAACAAACAGCGAAAAATTGGCAGATCATACGAATTAAGGTTCAGATCTTCTTCTGAGAACGATATGTTCTTGAGATGTTGCGCAAATAACAGCGCATTGTCCCTGCTCGTACTGTGGGCGTGCACAGGAGACTGGTTTACGGCAGAGTGAACACAAGCGAACGAACATAAGCGAACACCGCATCTTTTCAGGTGTAAACGGTAGGAAAGTGAGAGACAACAGCACTTCTTCGTGTTCGGTTCACATTCATAAGTGCTCGCTTGAGCCCCGCTGGTTGCCGGTCCGTGCGAATCATCAAGATATGCTCGGCTAGGAGTTAACACCACAAAATTTCCTCGTAACAGTCCCAATGCAGCTGATATCATTACTTCTTTCCCTGAACTTCTCCCGCCTTCTCTTCAATTTACATAACAAGAAAAATGAGTCTTGGCTGTAAATTTCGAAAGCATTCTACGTTTCAGTTGGGAACTGAAGGAAAAGATAAATACATTACTTGCTACATTCATGTGAGAACTGAGCAAAAAAGGGCACAAGCTCGGGAATGGGTGTCAAGCAAAGATAGGGCATACTCTCCAGTTGTTGGGAATCAGAACATAAATGCTGTTCATCCTTCAGCTGGTAATATTCGTCGGTAGTTAAGTGATCTACATTGTACAACACCCCCCAGCTACAGTGGGCAGCAAGAGAAACTCCTCTACCACCATGCGTGCAAAATTAAGGAGCTAATACTAGGGTGTGTCAGAAGTTACAGTAAAACTCTAATGTATCATAGCATACTTACACCACTTATGTGACACACTATCTCACGAAGTTTTTATGCCGTTCAATCACTTTCAACATGTGCGCCTTTAGTGGTGGCACGCACAAAATCCAGTCTACATTCACGCTCTATCCACAGTCGACGTGACATATTCGCACCAACGGTGCCGACGGCAGCAACGATTCGGTTTCTTCAAATCATTCAGGCGATTGACAGTCGTTTATTACACTCTGAGTTTGTTTATAACCCCATTCAAAGAAGTCCATTGGTGTAATATCAGGCGACCGGGAAGGCCAGGGAATTGGTCCACCACGCCTGTACAACGAGGTGCAGACACTCTCACAGCCTGAGCTCACTATGGCGGTACACCATCTTGTTGGAAAACGACTATGTCTTGGCGGTCAGCCAGTGGTAACGCAAACAGTTCCAGCGTATCAAGGTGTTTGTTAGAACTAACTTTTTTTCTGGGAAATAGTAGCGCTCTTATAAGCTCTTTGTTGTTTCTGACAGACTTACGATGTCATTGGCAAATCTAAAAGCTTTTAGTTCTTCCTCCTGAATTTTAATTGCTTCTCCAAGTTGTTCTTTGGTTTCCTTTGCTGCTTCGTCAATGTACAGATTGCATAACTTCAAGGGTAGTCTGCAACTCTGTCTCACTCCCTTCTCAGCTACTGCTTCCCTTTCAGGCCCTCAACTCTTACAACTGCAGTTTGGTTTCTGTATAAGTTATGACCCTGTATTTTACTCCTTCTTACTTCAGAATTTCAAAGCCTAGATTCCAGTTGAAATTGTCAAAAGTTCTTTCCATACCTACAAAAGCTATGAACGTAGCGTTACCATACCTTAGTGAATCTTCTCGGGTTAGTCTTAAGTTCAGTATTGCTTCGCGTATTTCATTTCTCTGGAACCCAAGCTGAACTTCCCCAAGGGGGGAAGGGGGGGGGGGGGTTATCGGTTTTTCCATTCTTCTGTAAATAATTCGTGTCAGTATTTTGCAACCATGGCTTAATGAGCTGATAGTTCGGTAATATTCACACATATTCACCTGCTTGTTTTGGAATTGGAATTATAAAATTCTTCTTGATGTGTAAGGGTAAATAACCTGTCTCGTACATCTTATATAACAGTTAGAGTACTTTTGTTACGGCTAGCTCTTCCAAGGATAGCAGTACTGAGGGTATGTTGTCTACTACAGCGGCCTCGTCTCAGCTTACGTCTTTCTGCGCTCTGTCGAATTCTCCTCGTAGTATCTCCCATTTCATCTTCATATACTTCCTCTTCCCTTTCTACATATTGCCCGCAAGTTTATTTTTCCCTGCATAGCACATCTATATTTTTTACATCTTTCAGCTTTCCCTTCTTTGCGCAGCACTGGTTTTCCATCTGAGTTCTTCATATTCATACAGTTGCTTCCCTTTTTCCCCAAAGAGTTCTTTAATTTTTCTATAGGCAGTACCTATATTTCTTCTAGTTATACATACTTCTACAGATTTCCGTTTGTCGTCTAGCAATTCCTGCTTGGCCATTTTGCATTTCTTGCCTACCTCATTTTTTAGGCGTTCGTATTTCCTTTCGCCTTCTTAATTTACTGTATTTTTTATATTTGCTTCTTTCACAGTTAAATTTAGTTCCTGCTGTGACATCCAAGGATTTCTACCATGTGTTGTCGTTTTACCTATTTGCTCCTCTGCTGCCTTCATTATTTAATCTCTCAAAGCTATGTATTCGTCTTCTACTGTATTCATATCCCCTGATTCAGGCAATATTTCTTATATAGTTGTTGTATTCAGACATCTCTACAACCCACCATCTTACAAGACACTGTTACAGACGTATTAATATATTGTGTTATTGAAATCCCCTACAGAAAGGAAAATGAAAGCTATGTGTGTGATAAAAGGCAAAGACTATTCCTATAAGTAGTGATAATCATGCCCTGCAACTTTCAAGGTACGCAAAATGTTTAATTCTGACGCAAAAAAGAAGCTATCTGACCTGTGAAGTTAACATAAATAGTTGCACACACACGTACTTTCATATTTAAGTGCAATAGGAAATAAATGGGGCCTTCATAGATTATTCTTGAATATAACAGCACGACATTTCATTTAGTATAGCAATACGGCATTTTTAGGTCGGCATAACTTTCTGAGTTCGGCAGAATCGTGGTCAGCTCTGTTTACCTTTCGTTGTTTGATCATTGGATGAAGGATGTTAGCAGGTCCATTGGCTGTCTCCACAAGACAGTCTAGCGATTTATCGTTAAAATCCTGTAAAATATAATGGGACTGACAGAAGAGAGGGACGAGAATTCTCAGTTCACATAAGCGACCGGTGCTGCATGTTTACTAGGAAACGACATTACGATACCATACAGAAAGAATTCAAAGATTCACCTGAAAACGAAAGAGCAAAAAGTTACAGTAATCGGCGGACGGGACTGATTGTTCTGTACATCAGCAAGCACTGTGTGCTAAATTTGCGAGTATGGAGCACGTGAACAAATTGGTGGTACGAACAGTAAAAGTCTGAAGTCGCACGCATTATTACTTTGTCAACTGCAACTGAAAGACGATCATGGATACTTCATACATTACAGAAAAGTATGTGGGTAAATTCCAAAGGCATGTCTGGAATGATTTTTGAATTTAAATTCGCTAGCGTTGAATTTATGAAGGAAAAAAGAATGTGAAAATGAAAATCATAACGTCCGGAATGTATTGCAGACTTCTCATTTTAAGTGCACTTGACTGCACACTGCCCACACCAAGGAACTGCAATGTAACTTCTTAGTTGCTGGAGGTGCATTTAAAAGGGGGCCCCATTCTGACGAGGAGCGTCCAGTTCCCTAAGCTCACTGGCGTTACAGAAATCGCGAGGTCTCAAGAATTTGTTGTGACATTGAAAGACTTACAACGAAATTTTTAAAAAAGTTTTGAGGCCACTGTCAGTTTTACATCTGTTTTTGAGCTGTGTTAGCCGCCGTTTGTCGTTTCAGTTCAAAGTGCCCCTGTTCATGCGCAGATGTAACTGATTGTATTGCTATTTAATTCCAGTTTTGACGGCAAACTTAATAGACATCTACTCCCAGTAGAATAGCCTACAGAAAAATGTCATGTTTACCGTCGAACACGAAAAGGATGATAAAATAAATTTTCTAGATCGTGTGACATCTTGAAGAAGAAGTCATTCTATTCCGTTGGAAGTTATTGACGGGGTTGCTGCTGCTGTAACAGACCAAACAGGACGTTCCCCAGGTGTTGCTAGTAGACATGTAGTGTAGCGAGAATTGTACATCTCTTGGTCACAGTACGGAAAATTTTGCAGTCTATTTTACACTGGTACCTGATCAAGATCCAGACAGCGCAGCAACTGAACCCTCATGATCTGCAGCAACGTTTCGGTCTCTGGTACGAATCAAAGTCGATGCTATGTGGCCAGGCAATATTCTATGGAGTGAAGAGGCATATTTTACACTACTGGATGTAGTGAATACACAGAAATGCCGAATTGGAGGTACTGTTAAACAGCGTGTTGTGTGTGAAGAGCTATGACACTCGCCGTTGTGAGCGTGTAGTGTGGTTTCATACCTTTATTATTGGTCTATTCCGTTTTGAAGGACTTTTCAGGTGTACAGTAACCTTTGCACGTTATCGAGGCCTCATTGCACAGCATGTGATTCCTGTCTTGTAAGAGCGCAACTGTGCGAAAACGAGCACTTAAATTATTCTGCGAGAGCACTGATTTCTCTTATTTGATCGTGATGATCATTTCTCCCTATGTAGATGGGTGGCAACAGAATGTTTTCGCAATCGGAGGAGAAAACTGGTGATTGAAATTTCATGAGAAGATCCCGTCGCAATGAAAAACGCCTTTGTTTTGATTGAAATTTCATGAGAAGATCCCGTCGCAATGAAAAACGCCTTTGTTTTAATGATTGCCACTCCAATTCACGTATCATGTCTGTGACACAATCTCCCCTGTTTCGCGATAATACAAAACGAGCTGCCCTTCTTTGTACTTTTTCGATATCATCCGTGAGTCCGCCTGATGCGGATCCCACACCGCACAGCAATACTCCAGAGTAGGGCGGACAAGCGTGGTGTAAGCAGTCTCTTTAGTAGACCTGTTGCACCTTCTAAGTGTTCTGCCAATGAATCGCAGTCTTTGGTTTGCTCTACACACAATATTATCTATGTGATCTTTCCAATTTAGGTTATTTGTAATTGTAATCCCTAAATACTCTCCTGGAAATGGAAAAAAGAACACATTGACACCGGTGTGTCAGACCCACCATACTTGCTCCGGACACTGCGAGAGGGCTGTACAAGCAATGATCACACGCACGGCACAGCGGACACACCAGGAACCGCGGTGTTGGCCGTCGAATGGCGCTAGCTGCGCAGCATTTGTGCACCGCCGCCGTCAGTGTCAGCCAGTTTGCCGTGGCATACGGAGCTCCATCGCAGTCTTTAACACTGGTAGCATGCCGCGACAGCGTGGACGTGAACCGTATGTGCAGTTGACGGACTATGAGCGAGGGCGTATAGTGGGCATGCGGGAGGCCGGGTGGACGTACCGCCGAATTGCTCAACACGTGGGGCGTGAGGTCTCCACAGTACATCGATGTTGTCGCCAGTGGTCAGCGGAAGGTGCACGTGCCCGTCGACCTGGGACCGGACCGCAGCGACGCACGGATGCACGCCAAGACCGTAGGATCCTACGCAGTGCCGTAGGGGACCGCACCGCCACTTCCCAGTAAATTAGGTACACTGTTGCTCCTGGGCTATCGGCGAGGACCATTCGCAACCGTCTCCATGAAGATGGGCTACGGTCCCGCACACCGTTAGGCCGTCTTCCGCTCACGCCCCAACATCGTGCAGCCCGCCTCCAGTGGTGTCGCGACAGGCGTGAATGGAGGGACGAATGGAGACGTGTCGTCTTCAGCGATGAGAGTCGCTTCTGCCTTGGTGCCAATGATGGTCGTATGCGTGTTTGGCGCCGTGCAGGTGAGCGCCACAATCAGGACTGCATACGACCGAGGCACACAGGGCCAACACCCGGCATCATGGTGTGGGGAGCGATCTCCTACACTGGCCGTACACCACTGGTGATCGTCGAGGGGACACTGAATAGTGCACGGTACATCCAAACCGTCATCGAACCCATCGTTCTACCATTCCTAGACCGGCAAGGGAACTTGCTGTTCCAACAGGACAATGCACGTCCGCATGTATCCCGTGACACCCAACGTGCTCTAGAAGGTGTAAGTCAACTAACCTGGCCAGCAAGATCTCCGGATCTGTCCCCCATTGAGCATGTTTGGGACTGGATGAAGCGTCGTCTCACGCGGTCTGCACGTCCAGCACGAACGCTGGTCCAACTGAGGCGCCAGGTGGAAATGGCATGGCAAGCCGTTCCACAGGACTACATCCAGCATCTCTACGATCGTCTCCATGGGAGAATAGCAGCCTGCATTGCTGTGAAAGGTGGATATACACTGTACTAGTGCCGACATTGTGCATGCTCTGTTGCCTGTGTCTATGTGCCTGTGGTTCTGTCAGTGTGATCATGTGATGTATCTGACCCCAGGAATGTGTCAATAAAGTTTCCCCTTCCTGGGACGATGAATTCACGGTGTTCTTATTTCAATTTCCAGGAGTGTATTTAGTTGAATTTACAGTCTTCACATTTGTGTGATTTATCGCGTAATCGAAATTTAGAGGATTTCTTTTAATACTCATGTGAATAACTTCACACTTTTCCTTATTCGCATCACTTGCCACTTTTCGCACGATACAGATATCTTATCTAAATCATTTTGCAAGTCGTTTTGATCATCTGATGACTTTACAAGACGGTAAATGACAGCATCATCTGCAAAAAATCTAAGACGGCTACTCAGGTTGTCTCCTGTGTCGTTAATATAGATCAGGAGCAATAGAGAGCCTATAACACTTCCTCGCTGAACGCCGGATATTACTTCTATTTTACTCGATGACTTTCCGTATATTACTACGAACTGTGACCTTTTTTGACAGGAAATCACGAATCCCGTCGCACAACTGAGTGATACTCCATAGGCACGCAGTTTGGTTAGAAGACGCTTGTGAGGAACGGTGTCGAAAGCCTTCTGGAAATCTAAAAATATGGAATGAATTTGACATCCCCTGTCGATAGCACTTATTACTTCATTAGTATGAAGAGCTAGTTGTGTTTCACAAGAACGATATTTTCTGAAACCGTGCTGACTATGTGTCAATAAATCGTTTTCTTCGAGGTACTTCATAATGTTCGAATACAATAAGGTCAATATACATCTACATCTAGGTCTACACAGATCCTCTGCAAGCCACCGTAAGGTGTGTGGCGGAGGGTACCCTGCACCACTACTTGTCATTTCCCCTCTTGTTCCACTAGCTCCTAATTTCTAGTATCTTATCTTCGTGGTCCTTACGCGCGAGGTATGTTGGCGGCCGCAGAATCGTTCGGCAGTCAGCTTCAAATGCTGGTCTCTAGATTTTCTCAATAGTGTTTCCGGAAAAGAACGCCGCCTTCCCTCCACGGATTCCCATTTGGGTTCCCGAAGAATCTCCGTAACACGTTTTGCTCGAACCTATCTGTAACAAACCTAGCAGCCCTCCTCTGAATTGCTTCGATGTCTTCCTTGAATCCGACCTGGTAAAGATCCCATACACAAGAGCGTCCTATATGCGGTCTCCTTTACAGGTGAAACACTCTTTCCTAAAATTCTCGCAATAAACCGAAGTCGACCAACTGCCTTCCCTACCGCAGTTTTCCTATGCTCGAACTAGCTCATATCGCTTTGGAAAGTTACGCCCAGATATTTAAACGGCTGTGTCAAGCTGGAAATTAGTAATACTGCATACGAACCTTACAGCCTTGTCCTTCCCACTCAACCGCATTAACTTACATTTTTCCACATTTAGGGCTAGCTGCCATACAGTAACAGGTTGCTCTTATTCCACGAGAACTACTGCGAACAGCTGTTGATTACATCGCTTTACGGATGCAACATCTCGCCGACGTCTCCTGTGCTCATATTGAACAAATTGTGTAAGCGGCAGTTAACAATAAAATCAACGCTATGAGCTTCTCACCTTTTTGACCTTATCTGCCCATGTCCTGTTCCTAATCCATTACGTATGGAAACATTTCTAAATGTCTTTCTTGCATTCACAGCGCCAGATTTGCACCTGGTGGCCAAATTTGAAACTATTTTCTAGCGTAAATCGGTTCCGCATTACCGCAGTAGAATATCTACTACGTTCCGCTACCATACGATAATTGCAGTCCACACTGGCGTTCTGTAAGTACCTGAACTTTAATTATACACTACTGACCATTAAAATTACTACACCACGAATATGACGTGCTACAGATGCGAAATTTAATCGATAGGAAGAAGATACTGCGATATGCAAATGATTAGCTTATCAGACCATTCACACAAGATTGGCGCCGGTGGCGACACATACAATGTGCTGACATGAGGAAAGTTTCCAACCTATTTCTCATACAGAAACAGCAGTTGACGGGAGTTGCCTGGTGAAACGTTGTTGTGATGCCTCGTGTAAGGAGGAGAAATGCGTACCATCACTTTTCCGACTTTGATAAAGGTCGGATTGTAGCCTTTCGCGATTTCGGTTTATCGTATCGCGACATTAGCAGAATATGGAATCTGTGGGTTCAGGAGGGAATACAGAACGCCGTGCTGGATCCCAACGGCCCCACATCACTAGCAGTCGAGCTGACAGGCAACCGCATGGCTGTAACGGATCGTGCAGCCAGGTCTCGATCCCTGAGTCAACGGATGGGGATGTTTGCAAGACAACAACCATCTGCACGAACAGTTCGACGACGTTTGCAGCAACATGGACTATCAGCTCGGAGACATGGCTGCGGTTACCCTTCACGCTGCATCACAGACAGGACCACCGCCTGCGATGGTGTACTCAACGACGAACCTGGGTGCACGAATGGCAAAATGTTATTTTTTCGGATGAATCCAAGTTCTGTTTACAGCATCATGTTGGTCGCATCTGTGTTTGGCGACAGCGCGGTGAACGCACATTGGAAACGTGTGTTCGTCATCGCCATACTGGGGTACCACCCAGCGTGATGGTTTGGGGTGCCATTGGTTACACGTCTCGGTCACCTCTTGTTCGCATTGACGGCACATTGAACAGTGGACGTTACACTTCAGATGTGTTACGACCCGTGGCTCTACCCTTCATTCGATCCCTGCGAAACCCTACATTTCAGTAGGATAATGCACGACCGTGTGTTGCAGGTCCTGTACGGGACTTTCTGGATACAGAAAATGTTCGACTGCTGCCCTGCCCAGCACATTCTCCAGATCTCTCACCAATTGAAAACGTCTGGTCAATGGTGACCGAGCAACTGGCTCGTCACAAGACTCCGGTCACTACTCTTGATGAACTGTGGTATCGTGTTGAAGCTGCATGGGCAGCTGTACCTGTACACGCCATTGAAGCTCTGTTTGACTCAATGCCCAGGCGTATCAAGGTCGTTATTACGGCCAGAGGTGGTTGTTCTGGGTACTAATTTCTCAGGATCTATGCACCCAAACTGTGTGAAAATGTAATCACATGTCAGTTCTAGTATAATATATTTGTCCAATGAATACCCGTTTATCGTTTGCATTTCTTTATGGTGTAGCAGTTTTAATGGCCATTAGTGTAGCTATCCAGTATTTATAATTTATACACCTGCAAGGCATCCAATATGGTGTCCGACTGCTATCTAGTTGCTCTACGACGTCACGAACGTTAGCCAATGAGCAAACCCAATTCCTTAGCATCCTGGAAGTGCAGCACAGTGTTCCTGAAGGCAGCACGGCGAGTAGGAACGGTGGTCGCGCCCTGGGGCGGACGCGCTGTCTTGTGGCCTTTGAGGACAACACCGTCGCGGAGGCGCTGTCGGCGCTGAGCGGCTTCGGCCCTCATCCCGCGACCTGTCCGGCGCGCGGCCCCAGGAGGCTCGCAGCCGCCGCCGCCCCACACCACCGGACAATGCCTGCCAGCAGACGCTAATGCCCGCGTCAGCCCGCGCCGTGCTCCGGCGGCCGGATTATCGGCCCACTAAGCAGATTACCTGCGTCCAGTCCCGGGACCGCGGAAACACGCGCCACCACTCTGCGGCGACGGGCATTAACGGGCCTCTTAGGCGCCGTGTTGTATCTGGGAAGCAGTCAGCTTACACGTCCCGTCCCACTACGTCCTCTTCGCCTTTGTCGGTGCGCGGTGCAGCAACGGAAGATCACTGCAGCGTGCACGCTACAGAGCGCTCAAAATGTAACACAGCCTTAATGGTTACGTGCCTAAAGCTGCACTCACACACGTGACTTAAGTGACGCCACTGGTCATGCCAATGTGAGCTGCCATTCACGCATGACGCAACCAATTAAGCATACTCTGAAATCACTAGGATGACATTCAATTACAGCTAGAATTGTAAAACCACCACAGGCTACTGTAGACCTTCATAAGTAAGCGTTGACTACGGTAGTTTTCCAAGCGACCTTGGTTAGTTTAAATCGTTACCGCATTACCTGCACGTTAAGTGTGTTGCATACTATCGGGAGCTACCTCATTTCGATCGTTTAGTTTGCATATGCGACCAGTATCTTACTCAAAATGGTTCAAATGGCTCTAAGCACTATGCGACTTACCAGTAACATCAGTGGTCATCAGTCCCCTAGACTTAGAACTGCTTGAACCTAACTAACGTAAGGACTTCACATACACATCCATGCCCAAGGCAGGATTCGAACCTGCGACCGTAGCAGCAGTGCGGTTCTGGACTAAAGCGCCTAGAACCACTCGGCCACAGCGGCCGGCCCAGTATCTTACTAGATCCCTCAGAAACTATCTAAAAACATTTTTGTTCTACATAGCTATTCTCCTGTCTGTTACTTAAAAATAAACAGTATTTGTAACAAACTTGAAATAGTCTATCTTTAATTCAGATTTCATCCGAAATTGTTGATTTGTAACGTGAAACAGAGGAATGTTGTAGTAAAAATAAAAAACTACATAAAACAATACAGATTTATTCCTGAAAAAAGATATAATTTAAAAAAAACGCAAAACTACAAGATATCAAACATCACTTTAATATATGTATTACCGAGCGAGGTGGCGCAGTTGTTAGACACTGGACTCGCATTCGGGAGGACGACGGTTCAATCCCGCGTCCGGCCATCCAGATTTAGGTTTTCCGTGATTTCCCTAAATCGCTCCAGGCAAATGCCGGGATGGTTCCTTTCAAAGGGCACGGCCGACTTCCTTCCACGTCCTTCCCTAATCCAATGAGACCGATGACCTCGCTGTCTGGTCTCCTTCCCCAAAACAACCAACCAACCAACCAATATATGTATTTTGTCGAGTTTATTAAAAAATTCTTTCATTCATAAAGAACTTCCACAGCCTTGTCAAGGACCAGCATCGTGCGTCTTGACCAACACAATGTTTCAGAATCATGCTACGAGATGAAGTGAGGCCACTGCGAAGAGGTTTGAAACTGACTTCTAAATAGACTCAGGCTTTGAATTACAAAACTTTTGCTTTTTTTTTCTCTTTAAAATTAAATGTTTTTCCAATTGCAGTACTGTAATTTGACGATCGAAGATAATATTGTCACTGCAACAGTAACAACATATATTTTATCCTCGTTCTTCCCTAATTTTTTTCTATCAGTTTTTGAAATGGTAGTTACATGTGGTCCCATTTATTCTGTTCAGCTGTCATGTTTCACATATTACGATTTCTCACATTATAAATACATAACTTTCTGAAGCGAGTAGATTTGCAAACCGCGTGCACGCAAACCTATCGCAAATGTGCTTTGTACTAATTGCCAGGCAACAGCAGCCCTCGCGATATTCGAATTTGGCAGGTGGTGTGCATGTGTTCAGGGACGGTTTGTTTACAATATTACGCGAGTCATAGGATTTGAGCACGTCAGTGTAATTCGAATAACTTGGTCTATCTCAGAAAGCAATCATACATATTGTTCAGCGACTTTGATATTACAGACTTATTACAATTGAAGTTAATACCAGAGAATGATGCTGATTTAATTTTCTTGTTGGCGGTTTTTGCAAATTTGAGTGAAGGTAGAGCTCTATTTCTTTTGGATTGCACACTAATTTTAATCTCATTCAATTATTGTTGATTTTTTAATTTGGATTTATAACAGATGAGGAAGACGGCCATGCAAACAGACATTTTAATTTCACTCTTCTCACCTCAGAATCCTACATGTGAAATTAATCACTTTTAAATAAAAACTTTATTTCGTTCAGTGTAACAAAAAAAAATGGCTCTGAGCACTATGCGACTTAACTTCTGAGGTCATCAGTCGCCTAGAACTTAGAACTAATTAAACCTAACTAACCTAAGGACATCACACACATCCATGCCCGAGGCAGGATTCGAACCTGCGACCCTACCGGTCACGCGGTTCCAGACTGAAGCACCTTTAACCGCACGGCCACACCGGCCGGCTCAGTGTAACATAATGACATTAGGTCATTAGTTGATTACACAGTCATTTACATTATTCAAACAGACACTGACGGCCCCATTGTGCTGTAGAGTGTAGTGCCGCTAACGGAAAGACCATAGCCGCCAGATACAAGTCACAGACAGTTCAGATACTCAAGGAATATGAAGCTTGCACGTCTATGTAGATACTCCACAAGCCACGGTATGGTGCATGGTGGAGGGTACGGTGTACCATTACTGGTCATTTCCTTTCCTGTTCCACTTGCAAATAGAGCGAGGGGAAAACTATTATCTACATGCCCCTGTACAAACCATAATTTCTCGGATCTTATCTTCGTGGTATTTACGCGGGATGTACGTTCGTGGCAGTAGAATATTTACACAGTCTACCACAAATGTCGGTTCTCTAAATTTTCTCAATACTGGTCTTCGGAAAGAAAGTCGCATTCCCTCTTGTGATTCCCGTTTTAGTTTCCGATTCATCTCCATAATACTTAAGTTTTGTTCGAACCTAACGGTAAAAAATGTAACATCTCACCTTTGAACTGCTTCGTTTTCTTCCTTTAATCCAACCTGGTGTGGATCGCAAACACTCGAGCAGTACTCAACAACGGGTCGCACTACTGTCCCGTATGTGGTCTCCTTTTCACATGCACCACATGTTTTTTTTTTTTTTCAAGATTCTGGCAATAAATCACAGTCGACCATTTTATTTCCCCATTACAATCCTTACACGCTCATTCCATTCCATATTGCTTTGAAATATTATGCCTAGATATTTAATCGACATGACTGTGCAACACTGTACTAACGCTGTACACCATGTTTTCCCCCTACTCATCCGCATTGACTTATATTTTTCTACATGTGAAGCTAGCTGCTATTCATCACACAAACTAGAAAGTTTCTGGTGTCATGTGCATGTTACAATCCATCTGCCAAAGCAGGTTCTGATCCCAGGGTGATGTTGAGAGAGGAGAGGGGGGCGTTATGCAATTATCAGCACCAATCCACCCTAAAAAAAGATATTAACAAATGCTTTCGTAATCCTAAATTCATCATTTTCCAAGTTTCTCAGCTAAATTTCGAAAAATGACATGTAAACTATCAGTATCTAAAATGCCAAGGGATTCTACAAAGTTATGTTTAGGCTACATTTAACAAGCTACATCTTTACTTTTAGTTTTCACTTCGTCCCTGACGTGGGTGGAACCGCGCTCCAGCCGCATATGGAGAACATTTCAGCCAGGTAAAGACGAACATTCAGAGGCTGACCAAACTTGCTGATGAAAAAAAATCTGACGCGGTTTGAGACTCCACAAGTAATAGCGACAAACCAAAGGAAATTTAGTAAGCAAAGACAGAAAAGGAGAGGATTTCCAATAAGAGAAGAAATAAACAGAAAGATTGACTTTCCAAAAATAGACAGAAACGACTGAAAGAAAAAGCATTTCTGTCATTTACACGCTCACGTAGCCATCGACTGTATACCTAATGAGATACTAAAAATGGTAAATGCACACTTCAGTTTTATATTTTGTAAATTTTGATGTTGTGAAAGTTGTGAATTTGTTGCTGTTATACTTGCCAAATCGATTACATAATAACTTTTCGGTTCTATCGTTTCCATATGATGTATTTATCTTAACTAGAATTTGGTGAAACTTAAACTGCTGTGCTAAGGACTAATGTAAACATACAAAAAAATTCTAAGACCAGAAAATAATTAATGTAGTGTAATGAAATTTTTGGAGTACATTTGCTAGATGACATATTTATGTAATTAACATTGCAAAATGACAGATTAATCTAAGAGCGATATAAGCCATTACAAATGTGAATTGCAGGTACACGAACAACCAGTGTAACCGCCAGAAAGTTGAATGCAAGCACGCAAACTTGCTTGCATTGTGTTGTACAGGTGCCGGATGTCAGTTTGTGGGATGGAGTTCCATGCCAGTTGGACTTAGTTGGTCAATACAGAGAGGGTAAATGCTGTTTGCGGATGACGCTGGAGTTGTCGTCTGATGATATTCCGACTGGAGATAGATCTGGCGATCCAACAGGCTAAGAAAACATATCAATACTCTGTAGACCGTGATGGGTTCCAACAGCGGTATTTGGGCGAGCATTATCCTATTGGAAAACACCCCCTGGAATGCTGTTCATGAATGGCAGCATAACAGGTCGAACCACCAGACTGACGTACCCATTTCCAGTCCCGTTTTCTTGCAAGAACACATTCTCGTGACCACCCTGTACAGTGGCTACATTCCTGCCAAGTCTTTCTGCAGTATGACGGAAGGAATGTCCAGCTTCTCATAGCCCTATTTCACGTCCTCGTTCAAACTCAGTAAGATGTTGATAACGGCGTCTTTGCGCCTTAAAGACAGTCTTGACTAACATCAACTCATCATGTCCAGTCTCAAAGGTAACTAACGCTTACGACTGTTACAGCGCGCATTTAAAGCAAATCTGATTTTTATCCTTATAGTGGCCCTACTAGAGCCAGTTTTATGCAACTGGCGTGGAATTTGGATAGACATCATCTTTCAGTTGTAGAACAAGTCTACCAACACCAACTTTCGTTATGTAGCACAACTCCTTCTTGGATTTTTTCTGTCATTGTATTATTATTATTATTATAATTATTATTATTATTATTATTATTCTACTAGTTTTTCCCGCAGCTTCACCTGTGTATCCATTTGATCCATTTGACATATTTATTGCACATATCGCCTCTGCCCCCTCTCTGTGTCCATCTCTTCCACTCTGTGCCTCTCTGTCCACTTGATCGACTCATCTCTTTCTATTCATTTCCTCTGTGTGTCTTCATGTCGTCCTTCCCGTGTCCTTGTCCACCTCCTTCGCCCCCTCTCTCCAGTAATATCCACTTTCCCACTTTCCCCCTCCCTCTGTCAGTATCATCATCCCCTGTACACTGTCCATCGCGACTGAGCGAGATGGCGCAGTGGTTACCACTCTGGGCTCGCTTCTGGGACAACGACAGTTCAAATCCGCATCCGGCCATTCTGATTCAGGACTTCATGATTTCCCTAAATCGCTCCAGGCAAATGAGGGATGGTTCCTGTGAAAGGGCACAGCCGATTTCCTCCTCTAGTTTTGACTCAGTCCGAGCTTGGCTCCATCTCTACCGACCACTACGTCGAGCGATCATTAAACACAATCTTACTTCCTTCCTATCCAGCGCCTCCACTTGTTTCTTCCTTTACCACCCGCCAGTTACCCCTCTAAACCTTCCACCTGGCTTATGCATCTCCCCTTCTTTCTACTTTCCCACTCACTCTGTCTTTTCATTTCCTCCTCACCACTCTTTCTGTCCATCCCATCCTTCCCCACTCTCTGCCCATCTCCTCCTTATCCACACTCTCTCAGTCCATCTTCTCCTTCTCTCTCTGCCCATCCAAACCTTCACATTCTCTCTTTCCAAACATCCCCTCTCTTACTGTCTGTCACCTCCTCCTCCTCTGTCTAACATTTCTTCCCCCTCTCTGTCTCTCTATCTCTTGTTTACCATTTCTCTGTCCACCTCATCCTCTTCCATCTCTCACTATCCACCTCCTCATCCCCCTCCCCTCTTTGCACACTTAACTATAGCCACTTGCAGATCTAGCCTCTGTAAGATGGTTGTTTTGGGGAAGGAGACCAGACAGCGAGGTCATCGGTCTCATCAGATTAGGGAAGGACGGGGAAGGAAGTCGGCCATGCCCTTTGAAAGGAACCATCCCGGCATGTGCCTGGAGCGATTTAGGGAAATCACGGAAAACCTAAATCAGGATGGCCGGACGCGGGATTGAACCATCGTCCTCCCGAATACGAGTCCAGCCTCTGTAAGACATATCAATATTGCTAGTTCAACACAACTCCTCACCTCTCTATCTGCCCATCTTCTCTTTCCTGCTCTCTTTCTGTCCACCTCATCCTTCCCTCTCTCTTTGCCCATCTCCTCACACACCTCTTGGTTCCTCCTCCTCTCCCTGTCTCTACCCAACCAATCATTAACACTCTATCAGTCCAACCACCTCTCTCTCTACTCCTGACCATCTTCTACTCCCTCTCTTTCCGGCAGGCTCCTTTTTCCCTTCTTTTTTGCCTGTGATGTGTAGCACACCCAATACACATGTCATGGGGGGTAGCCTACATGCCAGGGGCTAGAAACACATTTCTTGCCCCTGGTGTGCAGGCTGTCATGCAAAGCAGGTCAGTAAGATGGGCTAATACCACTCCCAGACAAGGTACCTGTTGTGCAGGGGTTGAAAAAAATACATTTTTGTCCATATCTTCATTCATATGGAAGCTAGAAGGTTTGAACTCCCAAAGAGCTCATACTCATCAAACTTTCTGTTTGTGTGCCAGATTTACCTGAAACCGATTCAGGAGTTTGGTAGGCTAGCCTGGACATACATACATACATGCTCTTTATACAATGTAGCGACCTGTAAAAGGTTAAGGAGCCAAGTGGTGGCGCAGGAGTGGCATGGAGATGTCAGTGACACAGTGATCCACATCTACATTTATATATGTATCCACAAGCCATCATATGGTGTGCAGTGGAAGGTACCTTGTACCACTACTAGTCACTTCCTTTCCAGTTTCACTTGCAAACAGGGTAAGCGAAAAACGACTATCTATATGCCTTCATACAATCCCCAGTTTCTTGTTTCTTACCTTTGTGGTGGCAGTAGAATCGTTCTACAGTCAGCCACAAATGTCGGTTCTCTAAATGTTCTCAACAGTGCTCCTCAAAAAGAATGTCACCTTCCCTCCAAATTCACATTTGAGTCCGCGAAGCACCTCTGTAATACTTGCGTGTGGTTCGAACCTACTGGTAACAATCTAGCACCTCACATTTGAACTGCCTCGATGTCTTCCTTTAATCTGGCATGATGCGGATGGCGAACACTCAAGCAGTACTCAACAATAGGGTGTACTAGTGTCCTATATTTGGTCTCGTTTACAGACGAACCACATTTTTCTAAAATTCTCCCAGTGAACCAAAATTGACAATTAGCCTTCCCTACTGCAATCCTTATATGATCATTCCATTTCATATTGCTTTGCAACGTTATGCCTAGGTATTTAATCGATGCGACCGAATCAACCAGCGCACTACTAACGTTTTACTGGAACAGTATGGTTTTTCCCACACTAATCCACAACAACTTACATTTTTCTACATTCACAGTTAGCGACCATTCATCACTCCATTCATCACTCAAACTAGAGGTATTGTCTACGTATGTTGTATCCTCCTACAGTCGCTCAACTTCGACACTTAACCACACACCACAGCATCATCAGCAAACAGCAGCAGACTGCTTCTCACCCTGTACGCCAGATCATTTTTTGGCTACATAAAAAATAACACTGATACTGTCACAGTTCTCTGGACCACTCCTAATTTCAGCCTTGTCTCTCATGAACCCTCGCCATCGAGAAAAACAAATTTTGTCTTGTTACTTAAGAAGTATTCGGGCCACTCAAATATCTGGGAACCTATTCCGTATGCTTCTACCTTCACTAACAGTCGGCAGTGTGGCGCCATATCAAATGCTTTACGGAAATCCAGGAATATGGAAGCCGCCAGTTGCCCTTCATCCGTAGTTTGTAGGATATCATGCGAGGGAAGTACAAGCTGAGCTTCGTACAAGCGATGCGTTCTAAAACCGTGCTGATCTGTGTACAGAAGCTTTTCCCTAACAATAGAAAAAAAGAGACCCACTTGTTTTCTATCACGTATGACTCATAAAAAGATGCATCGTATTCGTGCCAAATTAGTTTCCAGTCGCAGCCTAGTCACTACTTCACAGCGCCTTGGATCGTGGAACACGGACTTTTTTGCTATTATTTCACTGGTTTTGATATTTTACAGTCACACAGCCATCTACAATCTACGGAAAATTCTTTTGTTTATCACACAATCATAATACTACATATTCAAGTCAAAGCTTAAGGAGTCCTACTGTCTTTGGTGTTATGACGAAGTAAATTGTACTTCTTACACATTGCTGGTTCCTAGAGTTTACGGAACTGAGCTGACGGCAGCACTGTCGTGCAATTAACGTCAACAATGCCCAGGTGCTACTGGTCACACCCTAGAATGTTTGACAACAGTCTTTTTTCTGGTTGCTTAGGGAGCAGTCGTGTGCAGACGTGTCGTGCATAATTGTCTGAAGAGGTGGCTAAAGCGATAATTGTAAATTTGAAAGTATTACGTCCATTATTAGAGTGAAAGTAATTAATGATTTGGTTTATTTGCGTAAAGGTGCGCGTAATTATTTGTTAAATCTGTGGTTGCAATAGTGTCGTCGTTGTTGATCAGTAACTTCTGTTGGCGGAACATTTTAGTGTACGAACAGCTGCGAAAAGGCTTCCGGGAACAGCGATAACACTATAGATTAATTGGGAAGTGCAGTACAGTAATGGCAACTTCAGCAGGAAAGTGGAATAAGTAAAACTGTTAATACAACGGTGGTTGAGCTAGACATTGTTAGGAAGTACGTTACGGGCCAAAAGGTCAATGAAACGAAGTACTATGTTTTTTAGTGTCTTTATAACATTTTTTGATTTATATTTGAGGAACCGCACTATTCGTAAAGTGAAATAGACACTTGTTCCAATGAGGCAACATTGTCAGGATAATTTAGCAATGAAGAGCGTTTCTTCTGTAAAGCATGACATTAGTTGTGTCTGATAGCTGCAAGAAGTAATACAAAAGAAAATAAGGCAGCTCTACAAAGTCACACACATCATACACTTAAAAAATTCGCATATCTAGTTTACCATGTAGTACATGAACAACACTCTTGTTTGGACTGTCACTGTGTGGGTGAGACTGAAAACTAAAAGTTTCCTGAGAGCATGGTCTTGCGACAGAACTAGATTGGAAGCCATCCTATCGGCGACTGGCGACTATGGTGCACGGTCTGTACCTCGTACTTTCACTCTTGATATTTCATAGCCGTTCGTACATTTTCGTCAGTGAAAACATTATTCATTTATTTATAAGACGACCAATTCCTGGCGTTGTAATATTGTTGTAAGAAAGTACGTATGAGCTTTAGACTTCTCCTAGTATCTGTATTGGAAAAAGCAACATTTATTACCAAACAATTATTAAGCAAGATTACTTACTTCGCACCAGAATAACGGTGCTTTCCCTACGTACTTCATCGCTGACGTAAGGGGAGTTCTCATGTCCGGCAACAGCGCCTCACACCTCCGTCAACTGCCAACGCTTTTTGGTCGACAGGTTGCTTCAGCCATCATGGGAACTGAAAACCTACTCCCACTGTATGCGTCCTGCAGTACACACTGAAAGCCACATGATATCTGCAGACACAACACAAAATTGTAAAACGCTAAAGTAAGGAATTAAATTTGACTTGAACAATACGAGTACCTCATAAAGATTCACTACTTCTGAAAGATGTGGAAGAAGGAGATGAAAATTTTATTTTAGGTAATATTGGCGAACAGGTTCTCAGGGCACTGACATACAATTTCCAGGTGACAAAGTCTCTATTTCACTTTGGCAGTATCGGAGGAAGTGGCTTTGTCGTCTACACGGTATTTTAACCTTTTTCTTGTTAAATGTGATTTTCTTCTGCCAGCGTGTGGTCGATCTTGCTTTGTTTCAGTAGATTCTTTGTTTATGTGATAGTTTCTTTTTCGATACGCTGCTCTTGTGAAAATCTGCTGAGTTGGTCGTCTGTTGTTGTTGTTGTTGTGGTCTTCAGTTCTGAGACTGATTTGATGCAGCTCTCCATGCTACTCTATCCTGTGCAAGCTTCTTCATCTCCCAGTACCTACTGCAACCTACATCCTTCTGAAACTGTTTAGTGTATTCATCTCTTGGTCTCCCTCTACGAGTTTTACCCTCCACGCTGCGCTCCAATACTGCAGTGGTCATCCCTTGATGCCTCAGAACATGTCCTACCAACCGATCCCTTCTTCTAGTCAAGTTGTGCCGCAAACTTCTCTTCTCCCCAATCCTATTCAATACCTCCTCAAGAGTTATGTGATCTACCCATCAAATCTTCAGCATTCTTCTGTAGCACCACATTTCAAAAGCTTCTATTCTCTTCTTGTCCAAACTAGTTATCGTCCATGTTTCACTTCCATACATGGCTACACTCCATACAAATACTTTCAGAAACGACTTCCTGACACTTAAATTTATACTCGATGTTAACAAATTTCTCTTCTTCAGAAACACTTTCCTTGCCATTGCCAGTCTACATTTTATATCCTCTCTACTTCGACCATCATCAGTTATTTTGCTCCCCAAATAGCAAACCTCCTTTACTACTTTAAGTGTCTCATTTCCTAATCTAATTCCCTCAGCATCACCCGACTTAATTCGACTACATTCCAATATCCTCGTTTTGTTTTGTTGATGTTCATCTTATACCCTCCTTTCATGACACTGTCCATTCCGTTCAACTGCTCTTCCAAGTCTTTTGCTGTCTCTGACAGAATTACAATGTCATTGGCGAACCTCAAAGTTTTTATTTCTTCTCCATGGATTTTAATACCTACTCCGAATTTTTCTTTTGTTTCCTTCACTGCTTGCTCAATATACACATTGAATAACATCTGGGAGAGGCTACAACCCTGTCTCACTCCCTTCCCAACCACTGCTTCTTTTTCATGTCCCCTGACTCTTATAACTGCCATCTGGTTTCTGTACAAATTGTAAATAGCCTTTCGCTCCCTGTATTTTACCCCCGCCACCTTCAGAATTTGAAAGAGAGTATTCCAGTCAACATTGTCAAAAGCCTTCTGTAAGTCTACAAATGCTAGAAACGTAGGTTTGCCTTTCCTTAATCTAGGTTCTAAGATAAGTCGTAGGGTCAGTATTGCCTCACGTGTTCCAATATATTTGTCGAATTATCGTTGTTGCTGACATATCCTGTTATATGATCGTTTGCAGACTCGCTAGCTGCAGCTTACAAATTATGCAAGATATACAGTTGTGTGTAAACTTCAGCTGTCCCCTGCTGTGCAGTGGCCGTTCACAACGGAGCCCCCACCACCACCACCAGTGTCCCCTCCCCTACTGTGCCGCCTGTGAAGCTACAAGCCACGTTATTTTGTGTCCACACTACAGACTGTGTCGGATGATTGGTGCAGCGGATCGCTATTAGCCTCCTAACAGCCCAGCCGCTTGTGCGTGAACAGCTTGAGATTGGCGAGCAGTGTTGGACTGGTCATTAGCGACACATGGGGCTGTCAGAGGCCCACCCAGGGCATTATCCTGCCGGAATTACGAGAGAGCAACCTCAACTGATGAAGCAATCAGCCAGGTCCTCTAGGCTTATGTGAATGGTCGCTTTGGCCTCCGCATCAAATTACCGAAGACACACCCATTTCTTTGCAGGAGTGGAAGATTCATTTTACGGCTGCTGGTGATTGAAGTAGGGAACCATGATGCCATCTTCTTTACTACAAGGTTAAGCTATGAGTTTGACGAAGGAACTTAATAAGACGAACGAGATTAACAGCCCAACGTAGCCATGTGTTAGGAACGTTAAAGGTCTGGTCCAGTACAGAGGCTTCCAGTACCTTGGCTGTATTATCTCCACCTTCCTTCTGTGACATCGCTGCTCGTTTCATGGCTGCCTGTTGCAATGGCGTAAAATTTTCAATTCCGTTTCCTCTGTGTAAATAACAGCATTTTGCAACTGAGCTTAAAATAACTCATAGCCGAAGTTGCAGTTAGCAGCTGTAATTTAAGGCTGATTCACGAAGATAATAGTACGTACTTCAGGACGGTATAAGAAAAAAGGCGGGATGTCGTGGTATCTAAAACTTATCTCTTCCTTTCGCCCGCGTTTTACAATTGTTTTTGCTTATATTCTGGCAAGAAGTTAATTACCAAAAATTAAACGTTTCTTAATGATTAAATAATGACATAAGTGTTCGTAATTAAGAACATACTTTCTGGTATAGCCTTCATTTTAAAAAATTGGGTCTAATTTCGCTGAACAAAAACACTTCATCCGTACGACGCAGTTCTTTTCCAGACGAGCTACCTTGATGCGCAGATCACAAGTGAATGCCGCGTTGGACCAGAAATTCAACCTTCGGAAGAAACAGCTCCCACTTCTAACAAGAGAAACTACACATCGCACTCTCTCAGATTTAGTAGTATGATGACCCAGTGGATAGCCCTCCAAAAACTGTACACAGATCAAGCCTGAAACCGGGAAGAAGGTGTACTGTACTGTGAAAAAATAAGCAAAATATAAACTGTGAACGGGCCAAGAACAAGAAATGCAATAAAGACCAACTCTAATTTTCAACCGCTTCACGGGTCAGTGGTCACGCTGTTGGACTGCCAAATGGAGGAGCCGTGTTCAAAACTCCCACGTGCCATTTATTTATTTGTTTTTCACAACATTATGAACTGTCCGTCCGGTCATGGAAATGTTTGTTCTCTTTTTGTATCCTTGGCAGTTGTCATACTACACATTGGTTGTAGAATATGAGTCATGTGGTAAGAATACGCCACCTTCGCAAGTAAATGTGTTGAATAGTGAGATCAGGCGAGATACCACATAGACGCCTCTCAGAAATGAAAACAAGATATAAACGAGTGTCAAATAATTCAAGAATAAAGACTTCCAAAACGGAACGGAACTTCAAAAACGTTATCAATATATAATTTGACAGAGAGCCGAAAAATTGTGTGACGGCGAAACTGTTGCGTTCATATTTTGCAGCTGATGTCACATCTACATCTACATCTACATCTACATGGATACTCTGCAAATCACATTTAAGTGCGTGGTAGAGGGTTCATCGAACCACCTTCACAATTCTCCATTATCCCAAGCTTGTATAGCGCGCGGAAAGAATGAACACCTATATCTTTCCGTACGAGCTCGGATTTCCCTTATTTTATCGTGGTGATCGTTCCTCCCTATGTAGGTCGGTGTCAACAAAACATTTTCGAAATCAGAGGAGAAAGTTGGTGATTGGAATTTCGTGAGAAGATTCCGTCGCAACGAAAAATGCCTTTCTTTTAATGATGTCCAGCCCAAATCTTATATCATTTTTGTAACACTCCCTCCCACATTTCGCGATAATACAAAACGTGCTGCCTTTCTTTGAACTTTTTCGATGTACTCCATCAGCCCTATCTGGTAAGGATCCCACACCACGCAGCAGTATTCTAAAAGAGGACGGACAAGCGTAGTCTAGGCAGTCTCCTTAGTAGGTCTGTTACATTTTCTAAGTGTCCTGCCAATAAAACGCTGTCTTTGGTTAGCCTTCCCCACAACATTCTCTATATGTTCCTTCCAATTGAAGTTGTTCGTAATCGTAATACTTAGGTATTTAGTTGAACTTACAGCTTTTAGATTAGACTGAATTATCGTGTAACTGAAGTTTAACGAGTTCCTTTTAGCACTCATGTGGATGACCTCACACTTTTCGTTATTTAGGGTCAACTGCCACTTTTCGCACCATTCAGATATCTGTTCTAAATCGTTTTTCAGTTCGATTTGATATTCTGATGACTTTATTAGTCGATAAACGACAGCGTCATCTGCAAACAACCGAAGACGGCTGATCAGATAGTCTCCAAAATCGTTTATATAGATAAGGAACAGCAAAGGGCCTATAACACTACCTCGGGGAACGCCAGAAATAACTTCTGTTTTACTCGATGACTTTCCGTCAATTGCTACGAACTGTGACCTCTCTGACAGGAAATCACAAATCCAGTCACATAACTAAGACGATATTCCATAAGCACGCACTTTCACTACGAGCCGCTTGTGTGGTACAGCGTCAAAACCCTTGCGGAATTCCAGAAATACGGAATCGATCTGAAATCCCTATTATGTTTTCATTATTTCCTTGGGAGTGATCACATTCATGCGAACACCTATATCTGGCAGTGAGGCATATGTCACTCATTTACCAGTCGTACAAATCAGGTGCGTCGGTAAGAGATTCCTATCATACGACACCTGTACTGTTACTAATTCCGTGTGTGACGCACCAGACCTGTTTTCTGGTGGAAGATTCGGTTGACTTGTCGCGTTGTCATCAAGGTTCCCATTCGAAAGCCACTTCGTTTCGGCTCCTAATACGGTAGCTGCGCAGAATCAGTTATCATTATAGTCCCTAACTTAAACCTCGCTGTTGCTAACGGACGCTACACCACGACACATCCACAAATTTGAATAAAGCGAACAGCGAAAGAACAAAAAACAAAATTGGCACTTTGAAAACAAAGGAAGTAGGTTACAGTACGCTTGTTCGCCCACTGCTTGAATACTGCTCAGTAGGGTTGATAGAAGAGATAGAGAAGATCCTATGGAGAGCAGCGCGCTTCGTTACAGGATCATTTAGTAATCGCGAAAGCGTTACGGAGATGATAGATAAACTCCAGTGGAAGACTCTGCAGGAGAGACGCTCAGTAGCTCGGTACGGGCTTTTGTTGAAGTTTCGGGAACATACCTTCACCGAAGAGTCAAGCAGTATATTGCTCCCTCCCACGTATATCTCGCGAAGAGACCATGAGGATAAAATCAGGGAGATTAGAGCCCACACATAAGCATACCAACAATCCTTCTTTCCACAAACAATACGAGACTGGAATAGAAGAGAGAACCAACAGAGGTACTCAGGGTACCCTCCACCACACACCGTCAGGTGGCTTGCGGAGTATGGATGTAGATGTAGATGTAGGGAGGTTTGAACACGGTCCGCCCACTTTACAGCCCAACACCATAACGTTTTTTTTTTCATTGTATTTGCTTGGGGTGGAAGTCCCATGACACCTGTCGAAGTTCATAGTTCATCCATTCAATCAGTTGTTTTTTTTTTTTTTTTTTTTTTCAGAGGACAGCTAACCCACTGGCCGAACATTCTGAGCTAACATGCCGGCGTTCGGCACGAGGCCATTTCTCTCTCTTCTTGCTCTATATTACACTTCTTCTTAGACAGTTTACTGTTCCTATTTTGCTTTTTTTCACAGTCCAGTACAACTTTTCCCTGGTTTGATGGTTGATGTGTGTTCAGTTTTTGACGGGCTGTCCATTGAGCCCTCTTACGACTAAATCTGAGGGGGATGCGATGGGGAGTTCCCTTTGTAAGACCTGGACTCAATAATCCCAACATTACTCTAGCCAGCCTGTTAAACCAAACTTCTTAACTCTCAAACTTTTTCGTTTTATTTATCGCCACTTTTTCGGGATTCTGATCCAGCGTGCGTTCAAATGGTTCAAATGGCTCTAAGCACTATGGGACTTAACATCTGAGGTCATCAGTCCCCTAGGACATAGAACTACTTAAACCTAATTAACCGAAGGATATCACACACATCCATATCCAGGATTCGAACCTGCGACCGTAGCGGTCGCGCGGTTACAGACTGAAGCGTCTAGAACCGCTCGGCCACCCTGGCCGGCCAGCATGCGTCGATGGGAATTTAAACTTCGTTTCATCCTTCTTGTGGTCTTTCTGAACGACTGCAAAAACAAGGAACATTTTCCCAAATCGTCACGACAGATGTATGTAACTCTGTTCTCGATAAATGTTTCTCATTACATGATTCCATTTCCAGTATGGCTGTGCGTCAGACGCCCATTTCAGAGACTTATACGATACGCTCGTATGAATAACCTTCCCCCACGACTACTGTGGGAGGCCGCACGTTAAGTGATGATGTTGTCCCTAACGCTTAATTTTAAACCAAGGTTTGTAAATAATATAGACATTATCGAGCTAACCACTGATTAGTAGGTATTTAAGGAACACCAATAGGACACAATATATACTTACGGCGAACTAGTCGGCAACTGTTGAGATGGCTTTATTACCGGCCTCAAAACGAAACAGTGGAGCTAACGATCGTGGAAGTACTTCAGGAGCCGTGCGGCCGCGGTCGGACCTCGTATAACAGTCGCCGCGGACTGGTGTCCCGTAATTAAGACATCCTCTGATGGACAGACTAATCGGGACGCAGAGGCCCGGTGCTGCGTCGTGTCCGCGTGAGTGTTTATGTCGCGCGCCGCGGGCGTATTGGTTTCTCGCCTGAAATACTGCCGCTAACGACAGGGTGAACCGCGGCCGTAATGGGCCTCGCGGGGCGTGGCGCGCGGTCGCGTCCGGGGACAGCGGGAACACGCCTCTGCCTCCGTGGCTGCGACCAGTTCCAGCGCTGAGGCGGCGGCGGCGGCGGCGGGCGAATAAATCATGTGCGGCCGTCGCCTGGCCGGAGCTGCCGAGGGCCGGCCACCTGCTGTACCAGCGATGTGCGTGCCAGCCCGCTAGACGTACCCTCCTTGTAGGTCACTATAATTTGTGCAGCGTTTTTATGGGAAGCAGGCTCCCTCAATCTAATGCATTTCTAAAAAATATGTGGCTGTCAAGCTCACAACGTTTCGAAGCCTCGTGTCTCTTTAATTGTCAAATGATGATGATGAAGTCCCATACTCCATGACGGAGCGTAGGAGAACGATGCGGGAGACCCGCACCGCCGTAATAGGCAAGGTCCTAGTGGAGGTGGTTTGCCATTGCCCTCCTACTACCGTACTGGGGATGAATGACGATGATGAAGACGACACAACAACACCTAGTCATCTCGAGGCAGGAAAAATCCCTGACCCCGCCGGGAATCTAACCTAGAACCCCGTGCTCGGGAAGCAAGAACGCTACCGCGAGACCACAAGCAGCGAACAATAGTGAACTAGGTTATGTTATTCAATCTGTATAGTGAGCAGGCAGTAAAGGAAACAAAAGAAAAGTTCGGAGTAGGTATTAAAATCCATGGAGAAGAAATAAAAACTTTGAGGTTTGCCGATGACATTGTAATTCTGTCAGAGACAACAAAGGACTTGGAAGAGCAGTTGAACGGAATGGACAGTATCTTGAAAGGAGGGTATAAGATGAACATCAACAAACGCAAAACGAGGATAAGGCAATGTAGTCGAATTAAGCCGGGTGATGTTGAGGGTATTAGATTAGGAAATGAGACACTTAAAGTAGTAAAGGAGTTTGCTATTTGGGGATCAAAGTAACTGATGATGGTCGAAGTAGAGAGGATATAAAATGTAGACTGGCAATGGCAAGGAAAGTGTTTCTGAAGAAGAGAAATTTGTTAACATCGAGTATAGATTTAAGTGTCAGGAAGTCGTTTCTGAAAGTATTTGTATGGAGTGTAGCCATGTATGGAAGTGAAACATGGACGATAAATAGTTTGGACAAGAAGAGAATAGAAGCTTTCGAGACGTGGTGCTACAGAAGAATGCTGAAGATTAGATGGGTAAGTGTGATGCCACAGAAGAATTAGATGGGAAGATCACATAACTAATGAGGAGGTATTGAATAGAATTGGGGAGAAGAGAAATTTGTGGCTCAACTTGACTAGAAGAAGGGATCGGTTGGTAGGACATGTTCTGAGGCATCAAGGGATCAAATGTTCCGATGTGTGTAAAATCCTATGGGACTTAACTGCTAAGGTCATCAGTCCCTAAGCTTACACACTACTTAACCTAAATTATTCTAAGGACAAACACTCGAACCTCCGCCGGGACCAGCCGCACAGTCCATGACTGCAGCACCTTAGACCGCTCGGCTAATCCCGCGCGGCATCAAGGGATCACCTATTTAGTATTGGAGGGCAGCGTGAAGAGTAAAAATCGTAGAGGCCAAGAGATCAATACACTAAGCAGATTCAGAAGGATGTAGGTTACAGTAGGTACTGGGAGATGAAGACGCTTGCACAGGATAGAGGAGCATGGAGAGTTACATCAAACCAGTCTCTGGACTGAAGACCACAATAGCAACACAGGTGGAAGTTGGAGGATGCCAAATTTTTTAAATACTTGACATGGCTAAACCATCCACCCTCAAAGTAATGGACAGAAACCGGTCATCGAAATCCAAGCACAGAACAGCAAGCGGTAGAAATTAGAAAAAAATATCAACACTCTCTGACATTGTCACAGGTAAACTGAAGTCACGCCAGAGACAAACAACTAAGAAAGAAGCGACCCAATATGTCGCAAATGAGTCAGATCGTCGATACATTACGACAGTGTCTGCTGCGTAAGGATGCACAGTCAACAGGAAGCAAGACAAGCATATTCGTTAGCTCATGAGGCTTATTGCAATAAACTCTCTTTGACAAGAGCAGATAGTGAGGAACTGAAACAGCAGTTAACAGCCTTAAGTGAATACAGCAGAATAACGAGGAAACGTACAGTCATTACAAACCGAGCCTTGCGTCAAAGCCTCACTCTAGCTTCCTTTAAATACCCCAGCTCTCCAGCTCTCGTCATGAGCTGATCATTGGGATCGACGGCATTCACAATAATAGCACTCGATTCCATGATTACGATACTGTGGTGAATCTATGTCCTAGATGCTCCAGCACAGTCTGTGAACTACCCAAAGACGTGCCCAAGACGGTGATCTTCGTATTTCATACTGGTCACTGCCTTCCATCCACTGTGTGGGATAAAGGAGGCTTTGAGGAAAAGATCCAAGTGTGTTCCAGCAACACCAGATCACAGGGTGCAGCAAGCACTAAACTTCAATGTGGAAGCCAGCAAGAGGGCCTCTTGGGGTCCACGTTCCTGTTCAACCCTCATGTGCCTCCAAAGGCTAAAACCTACCAGGGATAGGAACAAGATCAACCTACCACACGGCTACAGACACCAGGTACATCACAGATGGGTCGACAACGGTCATCATAGAATTTGGAATGAGACCTAGGACACTCCAGCCGTCAGCCAGAGATCACTTCATGCTGGACAACGACCATTCTTGCTCGCCGGCAACCTGCCAAAAAGCCAGGGTCGCTGAAATCTCCTCCTGGGCATGCAACTGCTGAGCTGACTCGATGGACATCAACTAGAAGCCAACATGCAGCAGCCGAGACTGTTGAAGAAGACCGACGACTTGTAAACATTGAGAATAAAAGATTGAACTCTAATAACGTTTTACTAGCGTCGTTGACGTTTCACAGGTTCCCAACAGATACATCTTGTGTAGGTTTTTCCAGTCGGCTCTCTGTACAATATACGTTAGAAACTCGCCATAACTAGAATTACAGTTTGTCTCACAACGTCTCATTTGTTGGTTTCGCCACCTCTCAATCAAACTGTTTAGTTAAAAACTGGACAAATTTTGTGAACTACTTTCCTCTCAAGTCACTGTACATTGCCAAGAGGTATTCCATAGAGCAGATTCCCTTAATAAAGTGCTTGCCTGGGAAATTTGTGGCTGCCAAAAGCTCATCATTGAACTCATGAGTTTCCAAGCTACAAATCTCTTTAACTATATAGTACAGGCCAAGCATATCACGGCATGTAAAACATTTAAACAGAAAACAGCAATCCAGGCACTAAACTGTCTGTCATTTTCTTCTAAGATAAGATGGAAAGTAAAGAATACGTTCTTATGAAACACTGCAGAGGCTATAGCCATGTATGTGTGCGAGAGCTAGGAGCTTACAGGAAAAATATGAAACAAATTGAGAGCTATGGAAATGGACTATCTCGTATGATGCAGAATGTCACGGCGAGACCACGCAAGGAATAGAGCTATTAGGGATCTGACCCAGACTCAAGAAAAAATTTCAGAATAGAACGGCAGCTCGTCTGGTGTGGATATACAATGCGAATGACAGATGACACATCGCTAAAGAAGATCTGGTTTACCACCCTTAATGGAGAAGCAAGAGAGGAAGACTGAATGTTGCCTGGTGAAATGGGACAAAGGAGGCTTTGAGGAAAAGATCAATAGACGAAGATGAGGAAGCATAGGAAGATGTCGCGCGGGATTCGCCGAGCGGTCTCAGGCGCTGCAGTCGTGGACTGTGCGGCTGGTCCCGGCGGAGGTTCGAGTCCTCCCTCGAGCATAGTTGTGTGTGTTTGTCCTTAGGATAATTTAGGTTAAGTAGTGTGTAAGCTTAGGGACTGATGACTTTAGCAGTTAAGTCCCATAAGATTTAACACACATTTAAACACAGGAAGATGGGAAGAGGTATGTAAGAAGCGGTGACAGCTGTACGAACACCACAGGAGAGAAATTTGAGGATGCCGTAGGGAAGACGTTGAAACTACGTCATCAAAATACAGACAGAAACCACTCATCGAAATCCAGTATGACTTAAATACGCGCTAGAACCATTGGTACTCCAGAGAGCAAATTTCCTCAGTGACGTACGTGACTCGAAAATTTGTGGCTGTCAAAAGCACATCAGTGAACTACAGCATTTTGAAGCCACAGAATGCTTTAACTGTGCAAAAATGTGGATATTGGACGACATTTAGGAAATGTTGGAACTGGTGAATCCAGCGATCTTCAAAATGGTGGACAGAAACCACAGATCTAAATGCAATATTTGTGAAAAACACGCTATGACAAGAACTACAGTTATTCTCGTAGCTTCACAGTCTTTATCTTCGCCAACTCACAAACAACTGTTGCCTTCTAACCCAACTTAGACTACAACGCTACAGATAAGTTTGCCAGTACGACAAAAAAAAAAAAAAAAAAAAAAAAAAAAAAAAAAAAAAAAAAAAAAAAACATATTAAAGCCTTCTTTTACCCGAAGGTTTGTTTGACCAGCGGCTAGCTTCTGTATGCCCGGTCCTAAGGAAAGTTGTATGCCCTTGTATTTCTGCTTTACCTTACCCATTACTAGAGTGACCTAATATCTAGCGTAAACTCCGAACCAAGGTGGAAGTGGGAATACACACTTAACGGGCCCTACGCCTCTCTGTATTCATTGCGCAATAATATTGACAGTCTGGGAGCGATTATGTCAGTTTGCACAAGACAGTGAAGGAAACTATAGAGCTTTAAAAATATAGAAACTCACTCAATATATTGCGCAATGTATTGTACTCCGTTAGGGTAGTATTGAATAATAAACCGCAGTTCCAGTTGAAACCGAGAGCGATTAACTTCGCTCTGAACGAATTTCCGCAAAGAACAGAAAAAATTTAAATGGCACGAAATCAGGGAGTGTGCTGTCACTTGGGGAAATAAATTCCTGGCTGTACAGGAAACACCAAATACCTCGTTGACCACAATAGCAGAGGAAACTGAAGATCATGATGTCCTCACAGTAAGCGGAAATTTTTATTTCACTTGTAGCAGTTTTCAGAATTGGCGAATGATACCAGGCCAGCTTTCCGGCCAGTATAGTTGTGTTTTTCTTCTTCCAAAAGTTGTAATACCACGGACGTAAGATCATGTAACCTTTCTATCAGTAATCAGTAAATAATTGTTTTATTTTGTTTGTCGTATTAGTTGCAGTAGAGAAATGCACAGAAAACAGTAATTGTACACAATAAATTACACATTTCACTTGCTTGATTTCTAATTGTTGTGGTTTACGAGAGCAGGGTACAGCAAATGAGCCCCTAGTCCATTTTAATGTTTACCGGAAGCTTTTCAGACTTGCTTTGTCCGTTCTGCATAGTTTCCGCTTGTGTTTTGGAAGACAAGCAACTCATTCGTAACACATGGAAGTTCCACATCATAGAGCGGCGGCATGTTCGTTACAGAGGCAAAACTCTAACAGATGCCTGCTGGGCGTAAATACTGCGCGATAATGTTGTGCCGTTCTTGGCCTCGCACTTTTGCGCAATATATTTACGCAGTATTATTGCGCAATAGTTACTGAGGGTTTTAGGTCCCCTTGACAAACCATGAGTAGCTGTTTTCGGTGAGTGAGACATGTGGAGAATATGCTAGCCAGGGTAACATTCGATCACCCTCTACATCGAGACAGCTCAGGGCAGCCTGGTCAACATGTGGTCTGCCATTATCTTGTTGAAAGATAACGTCACAGAGGTCTCAAGGACGGGCCACAGAGAAAGGCGTTAACAGTTCATAAAGCGGCTATTATCCAAACCACTACCTATATAAACCACAGGTGATCATGTTAATATGCCCAGTAGCCACCCGTGTCACCCATCTTGAGTTTCTTTTTTCAGCAAAGTAAGTATTCCCACGCAGAGTACAACATTTTCTGCAGTACTATGATGGACTGAGTGCTACGTCGAAAGACCTCATCAGCCACAGGAGTCCTGGTTTTGAGTACAGTGTCAAAGTGAACATATCCATGCGTGGACGCTTGAACGAGAATGTACATTGGCAGACAACAATCGTCATCTGTTTATGGCCCCAGCAACTGGATGATGGTACTGGAGCCTATTGGGCACAAAACACGATCACCTCTGGTTCTCACAAGCGGTGATTTCAACATTAGCCGTTGTACTTTTGATATGTGGCCTATCCTGCTTGGCCTACTGAATGGTATGTATATTCTCTCGAGTGCTAGTCGCGTGTCGTGTGAGCCCATTGAGATCCGTGACTGGTGCTAAGTATGGTCCTCTTGAACCCATTGATTCCATATCATCATGACAGGCGTGGGATCCCGACCAACGCGAGCGCCAATACCGCGAAACGATGAAGCACTAACTCGACAGGCCATGACCCTGCCGCTGTCGAATTCCAAGAGGCACTGGTAAACACTTCCCCTTCTCACACGGCACATAACATGAACCTCTCATAAACAGACAACTCTCAAATGCAATGTCTGAATGAGAAAACCACTGCGTAATCTTTCCTAACGTGTGGAATGTAGATAGTGCTACTCATATTTGCGTTGTACAGATGCTGTGAAATGCTGATCATCTGCCTAGTCAAGTACAAGGTACACTTTTGCATTATGCCTTCATAGTGTAGCAGTGTCCATGGCTAGCTGTTTAGTACTGAAGTAACTATAAACACAGCCGTGCGGTTAAAGGCGCTGCAGTCTGGAACCGCAAGACCGCTACGGTCGCAGGTTCGAATCCTGCCTCGGGCATGGATGTTTGTGATGTCCTTAGGTTAGTTAGGTTTAACTAGTTCTAAGTTCTAGGGGACTAATGACCTCAGCAGTTAAGTCCCATAGTGCTCAGAGCCATTTGAACCATTTTGAACTGTAAACACAAGGAAGTACATAATTCAGCAAAACGTTTTAAGTCTGGGATGGAAGGATAACACAGATTCGTAAAAAAACTACAGATCAGAATGTCAGGCTTAAAGCAAACTTTTCGACAACAGCTTTATTTTTTTAACTTGAAAGAAGTCTATTACTGATGAGTATGTGGGCTAGAACTATGTAAGCGGTTGCTCTTACATTGTATTAATGATTTAAAACAAGGGGTACCAAATGCCAGATCAACAATGATTAATACGAAATAAAGGATCTATCCTATGACCTTCAAGCAGATCGGAAGCTATCTGTTATTTATTAGAAGATTTGCATCACGGAACTGTCATAAGAAACAATGTCTGTTACTTATAATTGTGGTTAACTGTACATTCAAGTGACATTGGGTTAACTAACTACGAAAATGATAACAAGAATAATTAGATTACTATACATTTATTTTGCAGAGATCTATAAAATGGCTCTGAGCACTATGGGACTTAACATCTATGGTCATCAGTCCTCTAGAACTTAGAACTACTTAAACCTAACTAACCTAAGGACAGCACACAACACCCAGTCATCAGGAGGCAGAGAAAATCCCTGACCCCGCCGGGAATCGAAGCTAGGAACCCGGGCGCGGGAAGCGAGAACGCTACCGCACGACCACGAGCTGCGGACGCAGAGATCTATACAAATAGGAAACCTGAAAATGGCGAACGTCTTCGTTCAGAAATAATATGAAAAATACGTGAGTATTAACCGTCTCAGTTACAAGTGAAGCACATCCGGTGCGTCCGCAAGGTAGTAGAAAACACGGTGCAAAACAGGGATCGTGACTGAACCAACCGTAAGTAATGTGGCGGAAATACACACACCAAAAAAACTTTTGCATCATCTCGCTTCCCAGAACTCCTGAAGATAGACATTGACTGAGGATACTATATCACAGACACTGTCCCTTTGACTATTCACGGATGTCACTAAACATGCCCAAAGATGTAAACAACCATGCATGAGCAACGCCTATTAGATGGAGGGGGTCCGACAGCCATTCCACCAGGAAGGAGGTACACGGCTCGTGTTGTCTGTAGTTCAACCATGCCTAGTCGGTCAATACCGCGGTTCGATCGCGCCCGCATTGTTACCTTGTGCCAGGAACGGCTCTCAACAAGGGAAGAACCCAGGCGTCTCGGAGTGAACCAAAGCGATGTTGTTCGGACATGGAGGAGATACAGAGAGGAACTGTCGATGACATGCCTCCCTCATGCCGCCCAAGGGCTACTGCTGCTGTTGATGACCGCTGCCTGCGGATTATGTCTCGGAGGAACTCTAACAGCAACGCCACCATGCTGAATAATGCTTTTCGTGCAACCACAGGACGTCGTGTTACGACTCAAACTGTGCGCAACAAGTTGCATGATGAGCAACTTCACTCCCGACGTCCGTGGCGAGGTCCATCTGTGCAACCACGACACCATGCAGCGTGGTACAGATGAGCCCAACAACATGCCACATGGACCGCTCAGGATTGGCATCAAGTTCTCTTCACCGATGAGTGTCGCATATGCCTTCAAGCAGACAATCGTCGGAAACGTGTTTGGAGGCAACCCAGTCAGGCTGAACGCCTTAGACACACTGTCCAGCGAGTACTGCAAGGTAAAGGTTCCCTGCTGTTTTGGGGTGGCATTATGTGGGGCCGACATACGCCGCTGATGGTCTTGGAAGGCGCCGTAACTGCCGTACGATACGTGAATGCCATCCTCCGACCGATAGTGCAATCATATCGGCAGCATATTGGAGAAGCATTCATCTTCATGGGCGACAATTCACGCCCCCATCGTGCGCATCTTGTGAATGACTTCCTTCAGGATAACGACATCGCTCGACTAGTGTGGCCAGTATGTTCTCCAGACATGAACCCTATCAAACATGCCTGGGATAGATTGAAAAAGGCTGTTTATGGACGTCGTGACCCGGCAACCACTCTAAGGGATGCAATAGAAAGGGCTGAAACGATATTTATGTTGATCTCAATTCCAATTTTCTGTACAGCTTCCGGATCTTTCGCAATCGAGGTGATGCAGAACTTTTTTTGATGTGTGTAATTGTGTTACTCATGGTTCTGAGGAGAGGTTAGAGACACACTGGAATTAATATGTGCACCAGGCAATTTAACAGGCAAGTCGCGCTGACCCAAGATTCACTGTAACGAAATTTGCATCCCAAATCACGAGAGAACAGAAGTAAAAAAATGAAGAATCGTGAGTCAGTGTGTGAAGCGCCTCTAACTTGATCGCAAGGTCCCTAAACTTCACACAATACCCGTTTGCATCAAATCCTAATACTGCAGTCAGGATACTCAGCATTCGGCTGCTGCCTTGCATCTCGAATGAACTGTCCCCTTCGATTTCAGAACCAGGAAGCGGCTGTTCTCCACTGATCTCTGGAACAGAATCTGCTCTCTACAACTCTCCAAAACAGAAAGTCCTCTGTACTTTTTCGTTTCTCTAACTATGGCGCCTCAACAAAAATAATTTCGCCAGAAACCAGTGCCAGACAACCAGGGCTCATGCTTATTTCTTTCACCCGTCAGAAGATAGAAATATTCCACACGAGTCCCCTCCTCTCATTTTATGAGCGTCAGAACGATCCAAACCACATTTTAACAGTCAATGAGAGCTCTAGTTTTGGCGTTAGACTACGAGACATGAGCAAATTCTCGTTTTGCTCCTGCCACCATGATTATTTTTTTAAAAGTGTCTTAACCATTCCCATGGTTTTGGTAAACTCCTTTGATGTCAATACATCTGTCTGGGATGTAAAATCCTACTTAAGGCTGTCAGCGTTCAACTGAGGTAGTATCTCGCCTAGGGACACAAGCAGTCATTAGTTTCTGAGCAGTCTTTTCTGGGCTGAAGCCAATGTATCTGCAAAGGGTGTGTCTCCACCATTAATCAGTGATGTGTCCCTCCTGGTACATACTGCCGAGAATAGACTGTGACACACTCCTTCCAGGCTTGTAGGGCGATCGTCCTGAGAAGTGACTCTGCTGTATACATTACCTGAGCTCTCTATTGCACACAAGTCACACGGGACCACTTTGCCGGAAGAGGTACGTGACTCGTGTGAAACTCGACCATCTGAACATTACCTCACATGAAGAACAAATATTATTTCAATAATGTCTGTTTCTCGGTCTGTTAAGAAGAGTGTCAGAGTGTATATCTAGATTCTATTATAAGGTGCTAATTGCGAGGGTAGCTGAAACTGTTTTCACTCTGTTTGGGCACACACTGAAATTAGTGGCGGAAACCAATCTTAAACGACTTTTAAAAATATCAGGCGGATGTTTCGGTCAAAGTGCAAGTAATGAGACACACGCCAGGATCTCCCCATGTTCCTTTCATTAATCTACTTTTTTGTCATCTGATGTCAGATAGGATTTTCACATTAGTTGGATTAAGAAGGAAGAGAGGAGTGCAGATCCAGATTATCATTTATCAAACACGCAAACTGTCCGCAGCTCGTGGTCGTGTGATAGTGTTCTCGCTTCCCACTCCCGGGTTCGATTCCCGGCGGAGTCAGGGATTTTCTCTGCCTCGTGATGACTGTGTGTTGTGTGATGTCCTTAGGTTAGTTAGCTTTAAGTAGTTCTAAGTTCTAGGGGACTGATGACCTCAGCAGTTAAGTCCCATAGTGCTCAGAGCCATTTGAACCATTTGGACCATGCAAACTGAAAGAAAACAATGGCATACTGTAAGGGGTCAGACAAATAACGCACCTTACATTGAATTCCTGAAACAATTCCAGTTAAATAGGTATGTCATATGACATAGTTACGTGAAAATGTAACATTGCATGAATATAAACGACTAACACTCACACTAGTAATTGTACGCAAGTAATTTCACAAAACTGAACTACGAGATGCAGTTCTGAAGAAAGGAGAATTTTATAATGGTAAGGCCTGTCCCCTGTTTGGCCGAAACCTTCACAGCAGGATATCCAGCAAATGCAATGCGATGCCGGAGCCACTGCACAGGTCGGCAGCAAAAGTTGCCCTTGTCCCTGCTTTTAACGGCGACACTGCAGAAAGCCTTTCTGCAGGAACGTGACTGGAGGTAGCAGATAAACGTTCAGAGAAACCCAGCTCAAAACATTGGTTACTCACTGTTGCCACCTATGTTAAAACCCGTGTGGAAATAAGCTGTTTGTCTCAGTATTACCTAGCAGAAGTTAAACTCTGACCTACGACAGAAACAATGCCTTTGCTAGGCTACAGAAACTGTAGTGGGTGGAATTA
This sequence comes from Schistocerca cancellata, assembly GCF_023864275.1. Classification (NCBI taxonomy): domain Eukaryota; kingdom Metazoa; phylum Arthropoda; class Insecta; order Orthoptera; family Acrididae; genus Schistocerca; species Schistocerca cancellata. The sequence goes on along the minus strand of NC_064633.1, from coordinate 484,218,698 downwards.
CAAAAGTATGAATGCTCTGATTGGCCAGAAAGGAAAAGCGTGGCCACGAGCTCTGCTATAGTCAAATAAAGACTGACAAATTAGCACTTCCCTTGTAGAAAATCGTCGACTGTTTGAGCAAGGCGACTCGAGCCGCACTGAGACAATTGTGAGAATTATTATGTGAACACTTGTTCACAGGCTCGTCTTAACTCTTAAGAAGTTAAACTGCAAAGTCTCCTAGTTCAGATAACTGCACCGAGCACTAACAGTTAACACTTACGAGCGATTTGAGGGCAATGACGTACCCGCTCTTCCAGCCACATAGTTTGTACCATGCCAGTTAATTAGCTACGAAACAACTAGGAGTCTCGACTTCACCGAAGATGTAGGAAATTTCAGACTGGTGTTTAACGGTAGAGAGAGATTTGGAATAGATTCTCATGTTCACAGCTCGTGTCAGCAACAGCCACTGCCGCCGTTGAAGAAAGGTAAACAAGCACACTCGCGCTACCCCAGCAAGTGATATTCAGTTGGCACTTATTTCGTACATTCAGCATGACCTGTAATTGAATATATTCACAATTGTCGAGCGTACTTGAAATGAAAACATGCGATGTATCCGATCTGACGAAAAGGATTGATCATCCACTACAGAGTGCTTTATTCTCTGAAGATATGAACTGTTTTAAATGTGCATTTATATTTGCAGAGATATTTACATACCCTATATAGACTCCACTCATTTTTGGGTATTTTCATTGTGAATTTTAGCTTAAGTGATATCTCTAGTCCCCAACTGCATTTAATTTGTTTGTATTTTATTGACCCCCAGACATGGTCACCAACAATCTCACTATTAAAGAACCTTAGAATAGTTAGGAACCTCACTTCACAGTTGTGAACACCCAATATCAATAATTTACCATCCTGTATGTAATTTTACTAACACTGCTATGTCATGAAGTCATACTTAGAGGAAATAAACCTTAATAACGAAAATCTAAGATTTTCACTTTTTGATAACATATAGCTACGTCTGAACTAATTTATGTTAGTGATCATGTTTTCTTTACAGAGAGTGTAGTGGAACCGTCATTAAGATCATTGACTGATTACATCACTGTCCATGCTACTGAACTATTATGAACTCTGCATGGTGAGTTAGTGTCTTCCTACCTTGTGGGTCGTAGGTTCAATACTAATTCCTAAAACACTCACAGAACATCCTTGCACAACTGTGGTAGAAAGATAGATCAGAATCGGTCTCACACATCTCAGAACATTTCTTTGTGAGCGGTTGTTTTCCTTCACATTTAGAAAATGGCAAAAGTCGGTGAAAAGTTGAGAAAAGCATAAAGATATAAGAGGGATCTGACAAATAGCTCTCAAATTTCTTAGCGAATGCCAACTTGACGTTTCTTGCACCTATGATGTTGCAGTTGTAATGGTCAGAAGTGTACAGTACATACTTTTATACCATTACTATCTGAGAAACCCGTTGCTGCCCGGGTATTCATTTATTCCAGTCTTCTGTTAGTCCATCTGCTCCTCGTTCCTCTCTCTCTGTCCACCCCATTCACCCCCACTCTTTCTCCATTTTCTCCTGCCCCTCTCTCTGTCTCCTCCTCCCCCTCTCTGAACTTCAGTCTCACTATGGCGGTGTTTCCAATGTACTACAAGTGCCATGGCAAGAAACATATTTGTTTACTTTAATCTAGACAGTTAACTGAGTCGTTTTTAATTATATGAACGCAATTAAATTTTATTTTGTGGTTAACGAAACTTCAGCGGCTTTCGCGTTTAGCAGCATGAATAAGTATCAGTTTAACAGTTGTATGACTTTGTTGGATTCTACTTGATCATAGAAGCGCTTGTTTCGTCATTTGTGTGCTGGGTTCGGGACTGTGACAGGCAGCTTGCATAAAACAATATGCTGAAACCCCGTCGATCGCACATAGTACAACAAGGGACGTCAAATTTAGAAAAAGAAATAAAAAAATAAACAAAGTGACAACCACAAGTGATCTTGTATTAACTTTCAGAAGGCTTCCACTATCAGCCTTCACAAAATTCCTTTCCGTTGTTACTTAAAAGATGTAAATGCGTTTTCCATCACTAAATAACTAAACTGTTTGTAGAAGGAGTACGGAAAAGCATCACTAACTTTGGCTAAGCCTCATGCAACATACGTATAGCTTCGTCTTACTCCTAACCCATGACGTCAGCAGAGGTTCAACCAATTATGGAGCGTATTTTGTCATCTAATCCAATATGGAAATTCAATGACTTTTTAAGCTTTTATTACATAAAGATAATTGAAATTTTGTGATAATATTGACCGAAAATCATATTTGAGTGTTACAATTATTCAGAAGAACAACAATCCAAAATTGTTTTTTATACAGAAAAATGTTAATGTCGGTAGCTGCGCATGTAGTGTCCTCGCCGCCACTGTAGAGTCTTGTACCACAAGGGAGAAGATGACGTAATGAGGGGCTGGTATCCTCTTTCTACAACATAAATTCACACGTGGATTATCACGGTTCTTTACGTACATGAACATTTACTTAACTGGAATAGAGTCAATATGTTGTGGTACAAGCTCATTACTAATAGTCCTCTTGCAGACAATACCGGTAATCTTGCTATCGCAGGTTCGAATCCTGCCTCGGGCATGGATGTGTGTGATGTCCTTAGGTTAGTTAGGTTTAAGTAGTTCTAAGTTCTAGGGGACTGATGACCACAGATGTTAAGTCCCATAGTGCTCAGAACCATTTGAACCATTTTTAATCTTGCTATTGTCACTAATCTAGCCGCTATGTACTGTCATAGCCTGTGATGTGAACTGAGAACATACTGGCAGACGCCAAACTCGATGAGTGAGTCTCGAGGCCTTCCAGTCAGCAGTGGCGGTCTATACACTTGCTGTCGAGAGGGCGTTGGCGGCGTGTTGCTTGTTGGTGCGTCTCTGGCCTCTCTAGTGATAGGCGCGCTTTGTGCAGCCCCTACTGTCGATCTTCGCGCTTCAGTTTACGCCAGCACAGTACAGTCACCACGACGGATTGCTAACCATAGTGACCCGGATTCGACTACAGGCCATATCGAAGATTTTCTCCACATGGGAAGCGGGTGTTGTGTTGTCCTTATATTCGTATCGTCATAGCTGACATTCCACTATTGAGTTGGCTGAATGGGCACGTCCGGAAAGCGAGTAAAACAAAAAAGGCCTGTGTCACCCACGAGTGAACTACAGACACTTTTCTTGCGATACCATATCTGTACGAGTACATTCCTGTCATAAGCCCTGGACAAACATCTCCGATGTAAAAAAAAAAAACAAGAAAGACACTGAGTGAGGTGGCGCAGTAGAGAGCACACTGGCCTTCGCATTTGGGAAGACAACGATTCAAACCCGCGTCTGGCCATCCTGGTTTAGGTTTAGCGCGATTTCCCTGAATCTCTTACTCAAACGCCGGGATGGTTCCTTTGAAAGGGCACGGCCGATTTCTTTCCCCATTATTCCCTAATTCGATGGGACCAATGACTTCACTGTTTGGTCCGCTCCCCCAAAACAACCAACCGACCGGAGAGACAAAAGTGTGTGAAAACGCAGGATGGAAGAACATCGCGTGAGAACATCGGATCGAACAAGCAGACCTAAGCCGCAGTAGCTGACACGGTGCGGCAGGCGACAAGCGTCCTTTGTGTTGCGGGGCAGGCCGGTGTAACGAGCGAGTACGGCGGGCCGGCATTCGGTGTAGCCAAGCGCGACGCGCGCCAGCAGACGGACAGACAGGACAAGGCGGCCGGCGGCAGAGGCGGCGGCGCGGCGCGGCCGACGCTAAATCATACCGGCTATTACACTCGCTAATGCCGGGCCGGTTCTCGCGGGCCGCGCGATAAACAAGACGTAGCCCTGCACCGCGCCGGGACGTGGCGCAAAACCTATCCCACATCCCCCCCCCGTCCACCCGCCACCTGCACGTCAGCCCTTTTAATGTGCCATTCAAGAAATTCATAGCCCTCGGGGCAGGCCGCATTCCCGCCGCCTGCCGCTTTCAATAGCCGCCCGCGATCGGACGCGCTCGCAGCCGGTGCGCGCACGCAGCCAGCCAGCCGCGGCGCACAATGGGAAGCGCGGCTCGGTGGCGCCGCGCCGCGCCGCGCCGTGCGTCACCCGCTGCGGCGGCGGTCATTATTACGTGTTTTACAGCTGGCACAGTAGCGGCAGGGCGGCGCCACGCCATTTGAATACAATGGACGAGCTAATTTAGACCAGCTTGTAAGCTTTCTACTCCACTTACGGCGTTCCTGGAAGCGGCTACCGGTGTGCTTTTTGACTTTCCCCGTCTGCGACCGGATGAAGGATGGTTTTGGCACGAGAAACGTTTACACAAAGATTTTCAATGGCCGTGACTGATTTGCATGTCTCCTATAGGCTCTGTGCAACAAGTGCTGTACGCCTACTAAAGAGAAAGCGGCTGCGCAATGCAGAGAGAGACGGAGAATAAAGAGATTAGAATTATATTAATACCTTCAGCTGCTAACGGGTGTTGATATATACCGCGCGACTGGTATGGTCGCAGGTTCGAATCCTGCCTCGGGCATGGATGTGTGTGATGTCCTTAGGTTAGTTAGGTTTCAGTAGTTCTAAGTTCTAGGGGACTTATGACCACAGCAGTTGAGTCCCATAGTGCTCAGAGCCATTTGAACCATTTTTTTGTGTTGATATATATCAACGGAGACAGGTGGAAATGTGCCCGCCGACCGGGACTCGAACCCGGGATCTCCTGCTTACATGGCAGACGCTCCATCCAACGGAGCCACCGAGGATACAGAGGATAGCGCGACTGCAGGGCCTATCTCGCGCACGCCTCACGCGAGACCCACATTCTCACCTTGTATGTCCGCACGCTACATTCGTAGTGTCTCACCCAAACACACTCATTACTCGTGGAAGACATTCTTACCAGGTCCCGTAAGAGTTCGGGGAATATGTGTGCATCCGCACAGGAGAAGAAGGCCGTGGCCGGTATTGCCAGAACTGTATACTTATCTGGTCATGGTGTCTGTTCTTTCGTACATGTCCGAAAGAACAGACACCACAACCATATACGTATACGGAGAGCAAAGGTTGTTCACCAAGTCCCACAATTATTTCGAAAAACCTTAACTTGGAAGCTATCGGAGATAGAGCACCGTCGTTTCAGAGTTGCACATTACATGACGAAGGTTTTCTCCGGAAATATAATTTCAAAGTGGGGTGACCAGCGAAATTACTATAGTCCAGCCACAAATGTAGGTCCTTTGAATGCCCAGGTGACGCGCCACAACAAGCTAGCACCACATGAATATTAGTTCACGTTAATACATACATGAATAAAAGATTTACTTAATTTTGATACAGATCTTTGCCATAGAATTTTTTGATAACTTACAACTGTTATTGACTATTTAAGCGTCACTTGTGCTAGGCGGAACAAGACGCTGCCAAGGCAAAAGCACCACAAGCGCAAAGACCGAGCTGGTGTCAGTACCATAGAGACTCGTCACTCACCGAGTTCCGTCAGAGCCACGGGTGGGGATGAGGATGAAGATGTCGACTTCGCCCGGCCGAGTACAACCCGCCAATGACAGGACGACAACGGAGAGAGGGCTAATTGGAAGATAGAAGGGCAGCTCTCGACCACTCGGTTAGACAGGGTGTTACAAAAAGGTACGGCCAAACTTTCAGGAAACATTCCTCACACACAAATAAAGAAAAGATGTTATGTGGACATGTGTCCGGAAACGCTTAATTTCCATGTTAGAGCTCATTTTAGTTTCGTGAGTATGTACTCCACTTCCTCGATTCACCGCCAGTTGGCCCAATTGAAGGAAGGTAATGTTGACTTCGGTGCTTGTGTTGACATGCTACTCATTGCTCTACAGCACACCAGTACGTAGCATCAACAGGTTAGTGTTCATCACGAACGTGGTTTTGCAGTCAGTGCAATGTTTACAAATGCGGAGTTGGCAGATGCCCATTTGATGTATGGATTAGCACGGGGCAATAGCCGTGGCGCGGTACGTTTGTTTCGAGAGAGATTTCCAGAAAGAAGGTGTCCCGACAGCAAGACGTTCGAAGCAATTGATCGGTGTCTTATGGAGCACGGAACATTTCAGTCTTATGACTCGCGACTGGGGAAGACCTAAAACGACGAGGACACCTGCAATGGACGACGCAATTCTTCGTGCAGCTGACGATAACCCTAACGTCAGCGTCAGAGAAGCTGCTGCTGTACAAGGTAACGTTGACCACGTCACTGTATGGAGAGTGCTGCGGGAGAACCAGTTGTTTCCGTACCATGTACAGCGTGTACTGGCACTATCAGCAGCTGATTGGCCTCCACGGGTACACTTCTGCGAATGGTTCATCCAACAATGTGTCAATCCTCATTTCAATGCAAATGTTCTCTTTACGGATGAGACTTCATTCCAACGTGATCAAATTGTAAATTTTCACAATCAACATGTGTGGGCTGACGAGAATCCGCACGAAATTGTGCAATCACGTCGTCAACACAGATTTCCTGTGAACGTTTGGGCAGGCATTGTTGGTGATGTCTTGATTGGGCCCCATGTTCTTCCACCTACGCTCAATGGAGCACGTTATCATGATTTCATACGGGATACTCTACCTGTGCTGCTGGGACATGTGCCTTTACAAGTACGACACAAAATGTGGTTCATGCACGATGGAGCTCCTGCACATTTCAGTCGAAGTGTTCGTACGCTTCTCAACAACAGATTCGGTGACCGATGGATTGGTAGAGGCGGACCAATTCCATGGCCTCCAAGCTCTCCTGACCTCAACCATCTTGACTTTCATTTATGGGGGCATTTGAAAGCTCTTGTCTACGCAACCCCGGTACCAAATGTAGAGACTCTTCGTGCTCGTATTGTGGACGGCTGTGATACATTACGCCATTCTCCAGGGCTGCATCAGAGCATCAGGGATTTCATGCGACGGAGGGTTGATGCATGTATCCTCGCTAACGGAGGACATTTTGAACATTTCCTGTAACAAAGTGAAGTCACGCTGGTACGTTCTGTTGCTGTGTGTTTCCATTCCATGATTAATGTGTTTTAAAGAGAAGTAATAAAATGAGCTCTAACATAGAAAGTAAGCGTTTCCGGACACATGTCCACATAACATATTTTCTTTCTTTGTGTGTTAGGAATGTTTCCTGAAAGTTTGGGCGTACCTTTTTGTAACACCCTGTATATCATCGTCCAGGTATGACTTAGACAGGGAACGTCGTTTAGTGAACTCTTACAAGTGAACGGACAGTTGTTGTAAATTGCATTTGCTATGTACTGTGATGCCAAGAAGCAAAGGTTCAACAGTCTGGATGATTGACTGATCTGGCCTTGTAACAATAACCAAAACGGCCTTGCTGTGCTGGTACTGCGAACGGCTGAAAGCAAGGGGAAACTACGGCCGTAATTTTTCCCGAGGGCATGCAGCTTTACTGTATGATTAAATGATGATGGCGTTCTCTTGGGTAAAATATTCCGGAGGTAAAATAGTCCCCCATTCGGATCTCCAGGCGGGGAATACTCAAGAGGACGTCGTTATCAGGAGAAAGAAAACTGGCGTTCTACGGATCGGAGCGTGGAATGTCAGATCCCTTAATCGGGCAGGTAGGTTAGAAAATTTAAAAAGGGAAATGGATAGGTTAAAGTTAGATATAGTGGGAATTAGTGAAGTTCGGTGGCAGGAGGAACAAGACTTCTGGTCAGGTGATTACAGGGTTATAAACACAAAGTCATATAGGGGTAATGCAGAAGCAGGTTTAATACTGAATAGGAAAGTAGGAATGCGGGTAAGCTACTACAAACAGCATAGTGAACGCATTATTGTGGCCACGATAAACACGAAGCCCACGCCTACTACAGTAGTACAAGTTTATATGCCAACTAGCTCTGCAGATGACGAAGAAATTGAAGAAATGTATGATGAGATAAAAGAAATTATTCAGATAGTGAAGGGAGATGAAAATTTAATAGTCATGGGTGACTGGAATTCGAGTGTAGGAAAAGGTAGAGAAGGAAACGTAGTAGGTGAATATGGATTGGGGCTAAGAAATGAAAGAGGAAGCCGCCTCGTAGAATTTTGCACAGAGCACAACTTAATCATAGCTAACACTTGGTTTAGGAATCATGAAAGAAGGTTGTATACATGGAAGAACCCTGGAGATACTAAAATGTATCAGATAGATTATATAATGGTAAGACAGAGATTTAGGAACCAGGTTTTAAATTGTAAGACATTTCCAGGAGCGGATGTGGACTCTGACCACAATCTATTGGTTATGACCTGTAGATTAAAACTGAAGAAACTGCAAAAAGGTGGGAATTTAAGGAGATGGGACCTGGATAAACTGAAAGAACCAGAGGTTGTACAGAGTTTCAGGGAGAGCATAAGGAATACAAACGCCTCAAAAATGAGATCGACAGGAAGTGCAAAATGGCTAAGCAGGGATGGCTAGAGCACAAATGTAAGGATGTAGAGGCTTATCTCACTAGGGGTAAAATAGATACTGCCTACAGGAAAATTAAAGAGACATTTGGAGATAAGAGAACCACTTGTATGAACATCAAGAGCTCAGATGGAAACCCAGTTCTAAGCAAAGAAGGGAAAGCAGAAAGGTGGAAGGAGTATATAGAGGGTCTATACAAGGGCGATGTACTTGAGGACAATATTATGGAAATGGAAGAGGATGTAGATGAAGATGAAATGGGAGATACGATACTGCGTGAAGAGTTTGACAGAGCACTGAAAGACCTGAGTCGAAACAAGGCCCCCGGAATAGACAAGAGTCCATTGGAACTACTGACAGCCTTGGGAGAGCCAGTCCTGACTAAACTCTACCATCTGGTGAGCAAGATGTATGAAACAGGCGAAATACCCTCAGACTTCAAGAATAATACAATAACTCCAATCCCAAAGAAAGCAGGTGTTGACAGATGTGAAAATTACCGAACAATCAGTTTAATAAGCCACAGCTGCAAAATACTAACACGAATTCTTTACAGACGAATGGAAAAACTAGTAGAAGCCGCCCTCGGGGAAGATCACTTTGGATTCCGTAGAAATACTGGAACACGTGAGGCAATACTGACCTTACGACTTACCTTAGAAGAAAGATTAAGGAAAGGCAAACCTACGTTTCTAGCATTTGTAGACTTAGAGAAAGCTTTTGACAATGTTGACTGGAATACTCTCTTTCAAATTCTGAAGGTGGCAGGGGTAAAATACAGGGAGCGAAAGGCTATTTACAATTTGTACAGAAACCAGATGGCAGTTATAAGAGTCGAGGGACATGAAAGGGAAGCAGTGGTTGGGAAGGGAGTAAGACAGGGTTGTAGCCTCTCCCCGATGTTATTCAATCTGTATATTGAGCAAGCAGTGAAGGAAACAAAAGAAAAATTCGGAGTAGGTATTAAAATCCATGGAGAAGAAATAAAAACTTTGAGGTTTGCCTATGACATTGTAATTCTGTCAGAGACAGCAAAGGACTTCGAAGAGCAGTTGAATGGAATGGACAGTGTCTTGAAAGGAGGATATAAGATGAACATCAACAAAAGCAAAACGAGGATAATGGAATGTAGTCGAATTAAGTCGAGTGATGCTGAGGGAATTAGATTAGGAAATGAGACACTTAAAGTAGTAAAGGAGTTTTGCTATTTGGGGAGCAAAATAACTGATGATGGTCGAAGTAGAGAGGATATAAAATGTAGACTGGCAATGGCAAGGAAAGCGTTTCTGAAGAAGAGATATTTGTTAACATCGAGTATAGATTTAAGTGTCAGGAAGTCATTTCTGAAAGTATTTGTATGGAGTGTAGCCATGTATGGAAGTGAAACATGGACGGTAAATAGTTTGGACAGGAAGAGAATAGAAGCTTTTGAAATGTGGTGCTACAGAAGAATGCTAAAGATTAGATGGGTGGATCACATAACTAATGAGGAAGTATTGAATAGGATTGGGGAGAAGAGAAGTTTGTGGCACAACTTGACCAGAAGAAGGGATCGGTTGGTAGGACATCGAGGGATCACCAATTTAGCATTGGAGGGCAGCGTGGAGCGTAAAAATCGTAGAGGGAGACCAAGAGATGAATACACTAAGCAGATTCAGAAGGATGTAGGTTGCAGTAGGTAATGGGAGATGAAGAGGCTTGCACAGGATAGAGTAGCATGGAGAGCTGCATCAAACCAGTCTCAGGACTGAAGACCACAACAACAACAATGTACTGTGAAGTTTTCCTACGATTATTTGCACTTAGCCATTGAGGGCCATTTTTATGTTATATTACAAGCAGTGTTGCAGACTTCATTGTTCGATAAGTCATAAAGATAAGTGAACCATTAAACTCATATCTGTGATTTTGTTACTAATTTGTTGGAGTGTTGTAGAATCTTCGTTCTCCTGTCCTTTTACCTGACCTGGGGCATAGCCGTATAATAGTTGCACGGAGAAATTGTCTTAGTGGTGTACTGCATCTGAAGCCGTTTCACGAACGCCCGAACTTGGACTACCGTAAGAACAATCCGGCCGCGGTGGCTGAGCGGTTCTAGGAGCTTCAGTCTAAGTTCTAGGGGA